>NW_027507748.1:355817761-357017761 GCF_037356315.1 Lithobates pipiens | reverse complement strand
GGGTGTGGGCATCTTCTTTGTGGAGAAGAAGGACCATACCCTTCGGCCCTGCGTTGACTATAGAGAGTTAAATAAAATAACAGTAAAGAATCGATACCTGCTTCCTCTGGTACCAGAATTATTTCAGAGATTGGGAACTGCCTCTACCTTCACTAAGCTGGACCTCAGAGGGCCCTACAATCTGGTCCGTATCAGAAGTGGGGATGAGTGGAAGACAGCTTTTCGTACCCGCTTTGGGCATTTTGAATACCTGGTGATGCCCTTCGGATTGTGTAATGCCCCCGCTACCTTTTAGTATTTCATTAATGATGTCTTCCGGGACTATTTATACTTGTTTGTTATTGTCTACCTAGACGATATCCTCCTTTTTTCCCCTTCTCTGGACTCTCACCGCAAACATGTTAAATGTGTCCTGGACCGGCTCCGACAACACGGACTGTACGCCAAGGCTGAAAAATGTGCCTTTGAACAAGAAAGCATCTAATTTTTGGGCCTAGTTATTTCTGTAGAAGGAATAAGGATGGACCCACAAAAGATTTAAAGATTTCCGCAATTCTTGACTGGCCAGCTCCCACTGACAAGAAAGGGGTCCAACGTTTTGTTGGTTTCGCCAATTTTTATAGAAAATTTATCAAGGGGTTCTCCGCTATCATCTGCCCAATCACGCAACTAACCAAGCAGGGGGTGCGTTTTCATTGGTCTCCAGAAGCTCAAGCCGCCTTCGAGTCCCTCAAGAGACTTACGCGGATGTCTTAAAACATCCCGATTCTTTTCTGCCGTTTGTCCTGGAGGTAGACGCCTCAGAAATCACTATTGGAGCTGTCCTCTCCCAACGACAGAGTACCAAAGCCTCTCTGTTTCCAGTTGCCTTCTTTTCCCGAAAGCTGTCTCCCGCGGAGAGGAATTATGACGTAGGTGTTTGGGAATTACTGGCCATAAAATCTGCCTTGGAAGAATGGCGATACCTGTTAGAAGGAGCTGCTCATCCTATCCTGATCTACACAGATCACAAGAACCTGGAATACCTGAAGTCTGCAAAAAGGCTGAGACCGCGACAAGCCAGGTGGGCCCTGTTCTTTTCCAGGTTCTCATTCCATGTTACTTACCGGCTGGGCTCTAAGAACACGAAACCCGATGCCCTCTCTAGGATGTTTCACAAATCCGAAGAAACTTCACCCCCTGACACTATCCTGGCCCCAGGGAACTTCCTCTTGCTACAGGAAGATCTGCTCTCGCGGTTGAAGCAAGCTTCCATGGGGGCAGCACCCACCGTTGGAACAGAATTACAGGCCAGGGAAGGACTGTTTTGGTACGGAAGCCAAATCTTTGTACCTGAAGACTTACGGGTGGCCATTCTCGAACTTTGCCATGACCACGCACTAGCAGGGCACTTTGGTATCTCCAAGACTGCTGATCTTGTCCAGCGTACTTTCTGGTGGCCCCAAGTACTTAAGGACTGTAGGAGTTACGTGGAGTCCTGCACCACTTGTGCCCGGAACAAAACCCATAGGTCCAGAGCCTGGGGATTATTGAAACCTCTGCGCATTCCGGACAGGCCTTGGAAGATGTTGTCTATGGACTTCATTGTCGACCTACCCCCGGCAGCTGGGCATACTGCCATCTTTGTGGTGGTAGATCGGCTGTCTAAAATGGCCCATGTCATCCCGATGAAGGGTACCCCCTCTGCTTCCGAGACAGCCCAAATGTTTATCAGGGAAATAATTAGACTTCATGGAATCCCGGCCAATATAGTTTCGGACCGCGGAGTGCAATTTACCTCGCGGTTTTGGAGAGCGCTGTGTAAAGTCCTGGGAATTGCGCTATCATTCTCCACCGCTTACCATCCTCAGACAAATGGCCAGACCGAGAGGACCAATCAGACCCTCGAGCAGTACCTGCGTTGTTTTTCGTCTTTCTCTCAAGATGACTGGGTCACACTGCTTCCATTGGCCGAATTTGCTTACAACAATTCCATGCATTCTGCTACAAAGCAAAGCCCGTTTTTTGCTAACTATGGTTTTCATCCAGCTTTTCTTCCTAATTCCATTCCTGAATGTTCTGTGCCAGCAGTCCTAGAAACTATACATTTTTTCTCCTTGAACAATCAATTACTACAGAAGACCATGGCAAGATCCCAGGAGCAAAATAAGGAAGTGTTCGACAGGAAGAAGCGGGGTGAATTGTTGCTTGAACCGGGTAACCGTGTATGGTTGTCCTCTGCAAACCTTAGGTTGTCTTGTCCTTCCAGGAAATTGGGCCCCAAATTCCTGGGCCCTTTCCCTGTAAAGAGGAGAATTAAGGAGGTGGCTTATGAGCTGGAGCTCCCGGATTCACTCAAGATCCATCCCGTTTTTCACGTCTCCCTGTTGAAACCCTTTGTCCCCAATCCTTTTCCTGACCGGAATGTGAATCCTCCGGACCCTGTAATAGTGGATGGGGAAGAAGAATTTGAAGTTGAAGCTATCCTGGATTGTAGGAAAAGGAATAATCAAGCTCAATTTTTAATTAAATGGAAAGGCTATGGCCCGGAGGAGAATTCTTGGGAGCCTGTGGAGAATATCCATGCAAAGACTTTAATCCAAGCTTTCAAGAGATCTCACCCTGAAAGATGGGCTCGGTTGGGCATCCGGAGGCAGCCCCTTGAGGGGGGGCAATGTCAGGAGGATCCTGCCAGTAGAGTTCAGTCCGGACCTTCCGCCGCACGTCCGCGTGTGAGCGCCTGTGCGTGCCTGTGATCGTGTGTGCGCGCGCGAGTGTGTGCGCGCGATCGTGCGCGCGTGTGTGCGCCTTTTGGCGCCAGGCGGGCTATCTAACTCGGCTTGTCATATCCAGTTTTTGCTGTCTGATCTACAGCATGCGAGTACCCTGATTCTGAGAACCTGCCTTCTGTGACCTGCTGACCCGGCTTGTTTACCTTCTACTCCTGCTATCCGCCTGCACCTGATCCCGGCCTGTCTGACTGCCCCTCTGCTTGATCCTTCGGTTCTTCGCTGACTGCCTGACCTCTGACCCGGCTTGTCTGACTGCTCTGCTTCCAGCCTCCTGTTTCGGTGCCGTTTGCTGCTCTATCTCCAGTAGTGGTTCCAGCTCCTACCAGAAGTCCTGCTTCTGCCTGAGTTCCTGCAGTGGTGTCCAGTACCGGCCATCCCGCCTGCTGCTCTGCTTCTGCTTCCTGCACCTGCCTGCTGATCCTGTTCCTTCCGGGTTCCAGCCATCCCTTGATCCAGCTGTTGATCCTGCCAGGCACTCGTGCCACTCCTGACTCTTGTGTCACCTGTAAACTCTACCAGGGCCCTTGAGTCGGAGCCGCAAGAGAGGTCTCTCCCTGCAGGTCGGGCTCTACCACCAGGTACGTGACACCTTCCTTTTCTGAATGAACATCGTGAGTGATCAGTACCTAAATTTTATTTCCCCTCCCTTTTGGCATTGTGGGACAGATTACTTATAAAACACAGTTTACTCTCATCACATACACCACTGGCATCAATATTCTGCAACCTGATTTTTCTACCAGGCTTTAGACCCCTAACTTTCCAATGGTCGATTACAAAGGATTTAAAAAAATAAGACGTTCGCACATGAAGATATGCATCTCTTTAAACCTCAACATCAATACCTAATAATACTGTAGCTGCTCACTTTTAAGATAAGGACACTTACCTAGTGATCCAGCACTGTCCTCGCCTGAGCCGATTCTTCTATTGACTTTGGGTACAGGTGCTGGCATCTTAACAAAAGGAAAACGGTTGTGAAGCCTTATGGCTTCACAGCTAGTTTCCCACTTCAAATGCGTAAGCTGTGCTTTGTGAATGGTCCTGCAGTCTTCTGGAACCTGTGATGTGTCCCAGAAGGCTGTAGGGGAAGGAGGGGGGCCAAACTTCCGCTTGGGTCAATGCGGTGATCCGACTGGAAGTGAGAGCAGGTACCTGTCAAAAGTAGGTACCCGTTTACCTCCCCAAAAAAGTGTCAATTATCAAAGAGGAAGGAGGGAGGATGCAAATAAGTAGATCTTCCCCCTTTTGGGTAAAGTTCCGCTTTAACTGGGTCATGATCAATGATAAGATGACCAGTATACTAAATGATACACAAAATAAAGTTAAATTGATGTGTAATACAATACAACTCCACCAAGTAATCTTCATCACAGAATACCTGCAACAGAGATCTATGTTCCCTCTCTAGCTTCTTCTTTTGAGCTTTCTTTTTTCTTCTTGCTATTTCTTCACTGGTAATAACCTGCCTAGCTGTTTGGTAGGCCCTTTAATAACTATACTACGAGGGGCATCCAAGTCAAACCGGGACTTTTGAGTTTATATAATAAAAGAACAAATTTTAAGGAGTGGAAACTGCATTTATTCTTCAACATACTCCCTTGCTATATTTATACACTTATCCCAGTGTTTAACTAATGCCTGGAAAGCTTCGGCATAGAAAGATTTGTCAGTATGCCTGAATCATTCTAGGACAACCTACTTCACTTCAACATCAGTGCTGAAATGCGGACCTCTGAAGAACTCTTTTAGGGGTCCAAACAGATGGAAATAACTCAGAGCGAGGTGCAGGCTGTAAGGGGGATGTGGCAATACCTCCCAGCCGAGTTGCTGTAATGTGCACGTAGTGTGGTGAGCAGCATGAACTTGTTCTTGTCCTGCAGAAACAGGACAACCTATGCGTATGCACATCACTCAAAACATGACAGTAATATTCACTGTTGATAGTGGCACCACAGGGTAGAAAATCCAGTAGATTTGTCTCTTGTGCAATTTCACACCAGGTTATGTTTCGATTATCCAGGATCAGGCATTCCACATGCTAAATGTTCACAGGAATAACTGCTGTGAGCTGGGAACCACCACGGCCGGGATCGTCACCGACAGACATGCGGTTATCTTTGAAAGGTTTACACCAGTCGTCATTAAATGGCAGCCCACTGTCTGGGCACGGCCCGTGGGATGCTTCTGCCTGGACTGCCAGTGTAGGACCAGTCGTTGGTTTGCTGGGACCGCGGATTTCCCAGCAACCAATGACATCACGTGTGTGCACCCCGCCTCCTGCTCCTCACCACGGCTATCGCTCTTACTCCCTGTGGGGAGTGATGTTAAGTGCATACCCCGCTCCCTGCTGCTCGCGGCTCCTTGCTCCCTGCTCCTGGCTCTTATGTGAGGTATATCTTGCAGCTTCCGTCCACTGCAGCTTGCCAAATGTGTTCTCTCCTGCCCTCAAGGTATGTGGGACATAATCTGTTAAGGTGCACACTGATGGGCAGAATGAGTTAAGGTGCACACGGATGGGCATATTTTGTTCAGGGGCACACTGATGGGCACATTTTGTTGGGCCTATCAGAGTGCCCCTTAACATAAAATGTGCTTATCAGGGTGTCCCTTAACATGAAATTTGCCAATTAGCATGCTACTTATTTTATGTTAAGGGTCATGCTGATGGGCATATTTTATGTTAAGGGGCACTTTAATGAGCATATTTTATGTTAAGGGACACTCTGATGGGCATATTTTATAAGCAACACTGATGTGCACATTTTATGTTAAGGGGCACGCAGATGGGCATGTTTTGTTGTGCCCATCAGAGTGCCCCTTAACATAGATTATTTTATGTTAAGGTTCATTCTGTTGGGCACATTTTATGTTAAGGGGCACTTTGATTGGCACAAAAAAATGTGCCCATTAGCATGCCCCTTAACGTAAATTGTACCCATCACAGTGGCCCCTAACATAAAATAAGGGGCATGCTGATGGGCACATTTTATTTTAAGGGAACACACTGATGGGCATATTATGTTAGTGAGGGTATGCTGATGAGCAAATATTATCTTAAGGGGGCACCCTGATGGGGACATCTGATGTAAGGGGGCACTCTGATGGGAATACCTAATGTAGTGATGGGGACACATGATGTAAGGGGACACTGTGATGAGGACACCTGATGTAAGGGGGCACTCTGATGGGGACACCTGATTTAAGGGGGCACTCTGATGGGGACCCCTGAGGAAAGGGGGCACTCTGATGGGGACCCCTGATGTAAGGGGGGACTCTGATGGGGACCCCTGATGTAAAGGGGCACTCTGATGGGACCCCCTGATGTAAGGGGGCACTGTGATGGGGACACTTGGTGTAGGGGGGCACTTTGATGGGGACAACTGGTGTAAGGGGGTACTCTGATGGGGACTCCGATGTAAGCTGGCACACTGATGGAGACCCTTGATGCAAATGGGCACTCTGATGGGCACACCTAATGTAAAGGAACACTGTGATTGGGACACCTGATGTAAAGGGACACTTTGATGATGGCACCTAATGTAAGGGGACACTCTGATGGGGACAAATGATGTAAGGGGGAACACTGATGGAAGACACCAGATGTAAGGGGGCACTCTGATGGGAGACACCAGATGTAAGGGGGCACTCTGATGGGGACACTTGATATAAAGGGGCACTCTGATGGGGACACCTGATGTAAAGGAACACTCTGATTGGGACACCTGATGTAAAGGGACACTCTGATGATGGCACTTAATGTAAGGGGACACTCTGATGGGGACAAATGATGTAAGGGGGAACACTGATGGAAGACACCAGATGTAAGGGGGCACTCTGATGGGGACACCTGATGTAAGGTGGCCCACTGATGGAGACCCTTGATGCAAACGGGCACTCTGATGGGCACACCTAATGTAAAGGGACACTCTGATGATGGCCCTAATGTAAGGGGACACTCTGATGGGGACAAATGATGCAAGGGGGCACACTGATGGGAGACACCAGATGTAAGGGAGCCTTCTGATGAAGAAACCTGATGGCAATACCTGATATAAGGGGTACCCTGATGGTGGCAACTGATTTATGGGAGTAGTCTGATGGGGGCACCCAATGTAATGAATTACTCTGGTAGGGGCACCTGATGTAAGGGGGAACACTATTGGGTACACCTACATTTACAGAGTATTACCAGAGTGTGTGGAGGAGAAACCATAAGAAAAGCACCAGAGAGCGCGGCTTACACCAAAAAAGGGAAAGAAGACAACTACAATCTTTCACGGCACAGACTTGTGATTCAGAATTTTTTAGTGTCCGGACCTCCTTGAATTTTAATTCACTACCCCTGGTTTACACCATTCAAATGTCTTACTGAGCGTCTCATCACTGTACTGTGCTTGAAGTCTTATGTAGAAATACGTGGGTTTTACTCCTTCATCACCACACGCTGTTTTATGTACGAACTAACACTGTTGTTTGCCATCTTGGCCCACAACATGTGCGCCACCTATCAGTAATAGGACATACTTGCTGCTTACTACTGTAGTACTGCCATGCTAGCATCCCTTTTTATACCTGTAAAATTAAAAATCCCAGTTTGACTTGAACGCCCCTTGTAGTATATCTGGGAGATATTCAGACCTCTTTAGTTTTATTCCATCTTGTGTTTGGTGGAGGTTGGAGCTAGTTTATGCCTCTTGGGTAGGTAGGTTCTCTTTATTTTGTGATTACTTAACACAATTGGGTTAATTTAAGTAGGAAAAACAATATGGCTCCTCTGGTAGTCAATCCTATCCCCATACAGTTAGAACACAGTGAGGGAACACACGATTAATGCCTTGATTGCCGCCTAGTGTTAGCCCCTTCCCTGTCAGTGACATTTACACAGTAATCAGTGCATTTTTATAGCACTGATCATTGTATAAATGCCAATGGTCCCAAAAAAGTGTCAAAGGTCATTGATCTCTCTGTTGCAATGTTGCAGAACTGCTAAAAATTGCAGATCACCGGCATTAGTAGTAAAAAAATAAAATAATAAAAATGCCATAAATCTTTCCCATAGTTTGCAGGCACTATAACTTTTGCGCCAACTAATCAATATATGCTTATTGTGATTTTTTTTTTACCAAAAATATGTAGAAGAATATATATTGGTCTAAACTGATGAAGAAATTTGTTTTTTAAAAAAGGTTTTGGGGATATTTATTATAGCAAAAAGTCAAGCATATTGTTTTTCTTTCAAAATTGTCGCTTTTTTTGTTTATAGCGCAAAAAATAAAAACCGCAGAGGTGATCAAATACCACCAAAAGAAAGCTCTATTTGTGAGAAAAAAAGGACGCAAATTTAGTTTGGGTACATTGTCAATCGACCGTGCAATTGTCAATTAAAGCGACGCAGTGCCAAACTGTAAAAAGTGCTCTGGTCAGGAAGGGGGTAAAATTTTCCGGGGCTGAAGCGGTTAAGCTCTGTGGAAAAGTGAATACAACGCTTCACCTCATTTACTAAGCTCTGGAGCAACTGCACTCGAATAGTGCAACTATCCTTGCAAAGTGAACAGCCTATTTGGCTCTAGTTAATCAACCCCTACGGCTTCTGTGGTTGTTGTGCAATCAAAAGAAATGGTAATTTTGCAAATAGATAAAAATTAGGAGTTTTACAGATAAATCTTTCATTTTAAAAAACAGCTCCATGGTCAGTTGAGATCACAAGCCCAGAACATATACATTTTACAAAAGGTGTATAAGAGCAATATGTACGTTTCTTTGCTAAAATGTACTAAAAAAAAAAAACATTATGGGTTACTATAGTTTACAAATATTTTCATCCTAATTCAGACACTGATCATTAGGCTCTGTTTCCACTACTGCGTTGCATTGCTGACACGTGAAGTTGCATGACAAGTCAAAATCCATGTATTTCAATGGTCCCCGTTCTAATTGGTGCGACTCAAGTCGCAGCGACTCCAAAAAAGGTTTTTGTACTACTTTGTTCCGACTTCAGTGCAACCTGTTCTCCCATGGTTCTCACCAGTCGCATGACATCGCATCAAAAATTGCATTGCAAAGTCGCACTGTAAATTGCGCGACTTTGGGGTCGCAATAGTGGAAACCAAGCCTTATGGTGTAACTGGGATGTGCTAGAGTTCAGTTACAGACACAAAATATTTCTACGAGAAAAGCATATGAATGTTTAATACTTATGTAAACTATTTATCAAAGTCATAAAGGTTTCGTAGAATCCACAAAATGCTGTCAATTCAACCAGAGCAAATATTGACTGTATCGTGTAAAAGAACATGGTCAATGAATACTAAAATATTTTTCCACAACACCGAAAGTAGCTATGCACAACGGACTAAAAAAAAAAAGCTGCTTTCAGCATATTTAAATGCTGTGTGTGATCATGTGAAGAGCCCTGCGGGGACAAACGATCCTTACTCCATCTCATGTGCCATTTTCAAGGTAACTGGTCTAAAGACTGCACACCTTAAGTGAATTGTCTGATTCAACCAACCAGTTTTCCTGATTAATGCAAGCAAGTGAAAAAAAAATTGTGAAAAAAAAGCCGCCGTATTGTTGTTCTCTCAACCTGTATTCTAACTCACAGTTGTTACCTGTATGATGCATGCAAACCATCTCAATTGGCAGTGGCAACTAACCCAGCAAGTTTGGCAAGCCTTTAACCCTAAATTCAGGAAACCTAAAAAGCACCCCCACACTCCAAGGGTTATCAGCTTGTTTATGTCTAGAGGCTGAAAAAGCCGTTTTACTTACCTGATACTCTGCTTCTCCAGCAGATGGCGCTCTCCTATGCTCCAGCGGTGGATTGTTCCTCTGCGTCCTCACATTCAATGCAGGGCTGTGGTCCCTACATTGAAATTGATGACATCAGAGGACCTTAGAACCCCGGTCAGAGGACCTGAGACCGGGGGGGGGGGGGTTCAGGACCTGAAACCGGGGGGTCAGAGGACCTGAGACCAGGGGTCTTAGGTCCTCTGATGTCATCAATTTCAGCAGCATAGAGGAGCTTACAGGACTGTTGGATCAGGTAAGTAAAAGTGCTTTAACAAGTCCTCTAGACCTGAGGTCCCCAATGCCTAAGTTAGGAACCGGGCAGCACAGCAGGAATTCACATGGGAATGTAGAGCTGCCAGAGTGCCTTACTGCTCTGGGGGCAGTGTGGTGCACAATACAGCGCATCACAAAGCTCCCTTTTTTTGTTTTGTGTTCCACAAACTTTATTTGAAGTGTTCATGTCAATGAAGTGAACATTACTATGCAATTTGGCATGGTACACAGCACACTGCAGCTCAGGCGTAGGCTGTGTTAAAGTGTGAATGGGACACATAGGAAGCAATTATTTTCTGTGTGTCCTTGCAGTGACCGACATCTTACAATGCAGTAAAACATCTGTCACCGCTAGGGTAGCCACCTGTCCAGTTGTGACCCGGACAGTCCTGGTTTTGAAACATGTGTCATGGTTTCAATCCGTCTGAAGTCAGGACATACATAGCAACAGTTCAGCCATCCTGTGACTAGTGGCACCGGCCGCAACATCTAGAGCGGCGCGTCCTGATTCCTGTGCCTGCCATCAATGTTACACTGTCACACACATACTACCTGAGCTCTCCGAGCCCAGCTCAGCGATGGGTGCCCTGTGATTGGCTGAATGGGTCAGTGTGGAGCTAGTCACATTTCGCGGCCACCCGGAGTCCCACCTCCCTGCCTGGCATGCACTGTGTGACTCCTCGCTGAGGTCTCTTTCTCATCTGCCCTCTCACGCCCCTCTGTCAGTCACCTCCTCTCTGTCAGCCACCCCCCTCTCTGGCAGCTACCCCCCTTCTGCCCCTCTCTGTCTGCTACCCCCCACTCAGCTATCCCCCCATCAGCTACCTGCCTTTGTCAGCTACCCCCCCCTCTGTCAGCTACCCCCTCTCTGTCAGGCACCCCCCTCTATTTCAGCCACTCCCCTCACTATCAGCAACCCCTCCTCTCTGTCAGCTACCCCCTCTCTGTCAGCAACACCCTCTATCAGCTACCTTCCTCTCTGTCAGTTACCCCCCTCTCTGTCAGCCACCCCCCTCGCTGTCAGCTAGCCCCTCTCTGTCAGCCCCCCCCCTCTGTTAGCCCCCCTCTCTGTCAGCTACCCTTCCTTTGTCAGCTACCCCCCTCTCTGTCAGCGACCCCCCCTCTGTCAGCTACCCCCCGTCAGCTACCCGCATTTGTCAACTACCCCCTGATTCCTGTGTCTTGCCGACACACTGGACACAGCGATGCAGCATCTGCCTCTACTTTGCCTTCTCCCCAAGCCCCCCCCCCCCCCCACACAATGGAAGGAAGGAAAATAGCACTACAGTAGCGCAGCTTTGCTCCGCCCCCCCCCCCCAAACTCCGGTTCCCACATTTTCTGGCTCAAAATGGCTCTCTGTAAGGCAGTCTTTAGTGGCAGGGGACACTGATGGGGGGTGGGGGGGTTCCCTGATCTAATAGAGGTCTCTGGGGGGGGGTGCTGATATAAGGGGGTATAAGGGGACTAATGAGAGTGTCTGTGTAGAGAGGGTGCTGACTGCTGGTGATCCATTATATCAGCAGTCAGCACCCCCCTTAGAGATCTCTATTAAATAAAGGGAACTCTCCTTATAGCAGCACCGACATTAGATAAGTGTGTTCTAATATTACCCCCCTCTCTTTAAAGGAACCCATTATATCACAGTCTCCTTATATCAGCACCCCCCCCCCCAAGAGTCTGACGGTTCGTCTCTAATGAGGATCAGATATAGTGGAGTTAAAAAAAAACAAAAAACTAAAATAAAACTAAAACGCCTCAAAAAAAAACTATGCAAAAATAAATAAAAATGCAGTGCAACCTCCCCCAGTAATTATATGAATTTAAATGTGAAAAGAAAACTTAGATTGAAAACCGCAAAGGATAATCCAAGTATTAATACACTCCAATCTTATTTAAACATATACTGTGCAATTGCCATACACATATAATAATGTATGAATAGTGTATATCCATTCCAAAATGTGTTGTGCTAATATCCAACATACCTAACTCAAAAGGAAATTGGATATTAGCACATTTTGGAATGGATTGAAGGTTTACACCACTATTTATATACAATATTATATGTGTACGGAGATTGCACAGTATATGTTTAAATAAGATTGGAGTGTATTAATACTTGGATTACTTACGTGGCACACTCACTGTCTTGGAATATAAACTGAGCTGTGCATGCACTGAACTGTGTCCATTCTACAGAACACTGTGAACAGGCAGTTAGGTTTATTTTATTGCTGAAAAGTCATTGCATGTCTCTACTGCAATAAAGAGTCTGTCTTTAATTTTAGACTTTAGTTCAACTTCAGTAGTTCAGTAGTGTATGGGTATTGCAAGGCAAATGATTTGTGCCCAAAGCTTTCTGGTTAAATTGGTTGTAAACCCTAACACACCACTTTTCCCTACAGGTAAGCCTATAATAAGGCTCATCTGTAGGTATTAGAAATATCTTCTAAACCTGCACGATTTAGGAGATAGTTACCATATATGCTTCCGCCGTCATCATCGGTGCATGCACACATGACACGCCCGTAGCGTGACTGTTGGCAACCACGCGCATGCGTGGGAGTGACATCATGCGACTCTGGCTAGTCACAGTTTCAGAGTCCACGGCCCCAGAAGGAAGAGGGGTGAAGAAGGACGCAGCCACCAGCGGGGACCTTGCAGACATTGTGGGCTTCGTTTGCAGGTAAGTGCAACATAATGGGCTAGTCTGCTATGCATAGTAGCCCATTATGCTTTTACTTTGCAGGGGAAAAAGAAAGAAGTAAAACCCATCAGGGTTTACTTCCTCTTTAAGTTCACTGCTTTACTGTAAATGCCTGAGCATTCTACATGTTCCCATATACAGTGGTGTGAAAAAGTGTTTGCCCCCTTCCTCATTTCCTGTTCCTTTGCATGTTTGTCACACTTAAGTGTTTCGGAACATCAAACCAATTTAAACAATAGTCAAGGACAACACAAGTAAACACAAAATGCAATTTGTAAATGAAGGTGTTTATTATTAAAGGTGAAAAAAAATCCAAACCATCATGGCCCTGTGTGAAAAAGTGATTGCCCCCTAAACCTAATAACTGGTTGGGCCACCCTTAGCAGCAACAACTGCAACCAAGCGTTTGCGATAACGTGCAATGAGGCTTTTACAGCGTCCTGGAGGAATTTTGGCCCACTCATCTTTGCAGAATTGTCCTAATTCAGTTACATTAGAGGGTTTTCGAGCATGAACGGCCTTTTTAAGGTCATACCACAACATCTCAATAGGATTCAGGTCAGGACTTTGGCTAGGCCACTCCAAAGTCTTCATTTTGTTTTTCTTCAGCCATTCGGTGGTGGACTTGCTGGTGTGTTTAGGATCATTGTCCTGCTGCAGAACCCAAGTTCGTTTCAGCTTGAGTACACGAACAGATGGTCGGACATTCTCCTTCAGGATCTCTTGGTAGATAGCAGAATTCATAGTTCCTTTTATCACGGCAAGTCTTCCAGGTCCTGAAGCAGCAAAACAGCCCCAGACCATCACACTACCACCACCATATTTTACTGTTGGTATAATGTTCTTTTTATGAAATGCAGTGTTCCTTCTACGCCAGATATACTTGGACACACACCTTCCAAAGAGTTCCACTTTTGTCTCATCGGTCCACAGAATGTTGTCCCAAAAGTCTTGGGGATCATCAAGATGTGTTGTGGAGAAATTGAGACGAGCTTTGATGTTCTTTTTGCTCAGCAGTGGTTTTCTCCTTGGAACTCTGCCATGCAGGCCATTTTTGCCCAGTCTTTTCCTGATGGTGGAGGCATGAACGCTGACCTTAACTGAGGCAAGTGAGGCCTGCAGTTCCTTGGACGTTGTTGTGGGGTCTTTTGTGACCTCTTGGATGAGTCGTCGCTGCGCTCTTGGGGTAATTTTGGGCGGCCGGCCACTCCTGGGAAGGTTCACCACTGTTCCATATCTTCGCCATTTGTGGATAATGGCTCTCACTGTGGTTTGCTGGATTCCCAAAGCTTTGGAAATGGCTTTATAACCCTTTCCAGACTGATAGATCTCAATTACTTTCTTTCTCAATTGTTCCTGAATTTCTTTGGGTCTCGGCATGATGTGTACCTTTTAAGGATCTTCTGGTGGACCTTTCTGTGTCAAGCAGCTCCTATTTAAGTGATGCCTTGATTGTGAACAGGTGTGGCAATAATCAGACCTGGGTGTGGCTAGAGAAATTGAACTCAGGTGTGGACAGCCACAGTTATAGTATGTTTTAACAAGGGGGGCAATCACTTTTTCACACAGGGCCATGATGGTTTGGATTTTTTTTCACCTTTAATAATTAACACCTTCATTTACAAATTGCATTTTGTGTTTACTTGTGTTGTCCTTGACTATTGTTTAAATTGGTTTGATGTTCCGAAACACTTAAGTGTGACAAACATGCAAAGGAACAGGAAATGAGGAAGGGGGCAAACACTTTTTCACACCACTGTATGAATAACTATGATACTGTATAACGAGTTGTATAATTTAATTGTACCCATCTGAATAATAAATGTGCCATTCTTTTCTGTCATTAAAAGATTACTACTTTATTTAATGACTGCAACTGCTCGCAAATTTAATGAAAATGCATATAGAATACAGCACAGGTTTTGTATTTCTGCTGCATATTCACCTGAATTCTCCGTATTTTGGTTGTGCAGCATGAGGGCATTGCTCTATGGTATTTTTCTCTCATGATATAAAGAAATTGTGACGTTCTTTGTGTAAAAACTTGCTGAACAGTCTTATTTCACCTCAAACAATCTATCTAGTAGCCATGACAATGCTGGCTCTGCAATATCTCCCAGTTAAACATCTCTTCAAACCTTCCTGCTCCCTTACAAGGGGAGACAAAACCCCACTGTGCAGCTGTTATACTGACGGGGGTGAGATGGAGGGAGGAAAAAAGGCTGTGTCCCAGAGGACTTGTAACATCTGTAGACAGGGAGTAACAATGGAGGGGGAAAAATAGGAAAAAAATAAGAAAAGACCAGCCAACTTACAAGCAAATATACATTTAAAATGTATCTAAACCCAGGAACAAAAATCCGATATACAGTATCTCACAAAAGTGAGTACACCCCTCACTTTTTGTAAATATTTTACTATATCTTTTCATGTGACAACACTGAAGAAATTACACTTTGCTACAATGTAAAGTAGTGAGTGTACAGCTTGTATAACAGTGTAAATTTGCTGTCCCCTCAAAATAAAACAACACACAGCCATTAATGTCTAAACTGCTAGCAACAAAAGTGAGTAAACGCCTAAGTGAAAATGTCCAAATTCGGTCCATTTAGCCTTTTTTGTCTTCCCGGTGTCATGTGGCTCGTTAGTGATACAAGGTCTCAGGTGTGAATGGGTAGCAGGTGTGTTAAATTTGGTGTTATCGCTCTCACTCTTTCATACTGGTCACTGGAAGTTCAACATGGCACCTCATGGCAAAGAACTCTCTGAGGATCTGAAAAAAAGAATTGTTGCATAGGCTATAAGAAGATTGCAAAGACCCTGAAACTGAGCTGCAGCACGGTGGCCAAGACCATACAGAGTACAAGTTCCACTCAGAACAGGGATCGCCATGGTCAACCAAAGAAGTTTAGTGCTCAGTGTCATATCTAGAGGTTGTCTTTGGGAAATAAACGTATGAGCACTGCCAGCATTGCTGCAGAGGTTGAAGGGGTGGGGAGTCAGCCTGTCAGTGCTCAGACCATACGCCGCACACTGCATCAAATTGGTCTGCATGGCTGTTGCCCCAGAATGAAGCCTCTTCCAAAGCACAAGAAAGCCTGCAAATAGTTTGCTGAAGACAAGCAGACTAAGAGCATGGATTACTGGAACCATGTCCTGTGGTCTGATGAGACCAAGAT
Source organism: Lithobates pipiens (assembly GCF_037356315.1). Taxonomy (NCBI): domain Eukaryota; kingdom Metazoa; phylum Chordata; class Amphibia; order Anura; family Ranidae; genus Lithobates; species Lithobates pipiens. The sequence goes on along the minus strand of NW_027507748.1, from coordinate 357,002,035 downwards.
AAACTTATTTGATTCAGATGGTGTTTAGCGTGTGTGGTGGCAACCAGGCGAGAAGTAGAAAGACAAGTGTGTCTTGCTTACAGTCAAGCATGGTGGTGGGAGTGTCATTGTCTGGGGCTGCATGAGTGCTGCCGGCACTGGGGAGCTACAGTTCATTGAGAGAACCATGGATGCCAACATGTACTGTGACATACCCTTCGGAGACTGGGCCGCAGGGCAGTATTCCAATATTATAATGACTCCAAATGTACCTCCAAGAGGACTGCTGCCCTGCTAAAGAAGCTTAGGGTAAAGGTGGTGGACTAGCTAATCATGTCTCCAGACCTAAACCCTATTGAGCATCAGTGGGGCATTCCAACAGAAGGTGGAGGAGCGCAAGGTCTCTAACATCCATCAGCTCTGTGATGTCATCATGGAGGAATGGAAGCGAACTCCAGTGGCAACCTGTGAAGCTCTGGTGAACTCCACGCCCAAGAGGGTTAAGGCAGTGCTGGAAAATAATGGTGGCCACACAAAATATTGACACTTTGGGCCCAATTTGGAAATTTTCACTTAGGGGTGTACTCACTTTTGTTGCCAGCAGTTTAGACAGTAATGGCTAAGTGCTGAGTTATTTTGAGGGGACAGCAAATTTACATTGTTATACAAGCTGTACACTCACTACTTTACATCGTAGCAAAGTGTAATTTCTTCAGTGTTGTCACATGAAAAGATATAATAAAATATTTACAAAAATGTGAGGGGTGTACTCACTTTTGTGAGATACTGTATTACAGTTTACTAGTCTGTAGATCTGTTGGTTGTATTAGTGTTCAGTTTTAAGTCTTTTTATGTTATCTTTATTTAAATCCAGTGATCTTGAAAGGCACACACATCCTGTTCTAGCATGACAGTACTTACTTACTGTACTGTATCTATGGCGGAATAGCCATGTCACTCTAGGACGGCAAGTGTGCTAGGACTTCAGAACACCTCCCATCTCACCTTTCCATAACACAGAGAGAAGTGTTCTGTAGTTCACACAGAGAATTTGGACAGGGCTTATAACCAGTGTTAATTTAGTCAATGAAAATGTATTCATCATAATTTTCGGCAGCTGCATTTTTACAATAACAAAAAGTACACCACATTTTCGTCCACTGAAGAAAACTATGACAAAAATCAATTCTGTTTTTGTTAACGAATGAAAACTAAACAAAAATGTGAGGCAGGGATGTTTACCCTCAGAACTTCTGGTTTCCACAGAGCTCCTGCTTCCTCTGGATGGAGCCCCGCATTTGTAGATAGGAGGCTGTCAGCAGAAAGTTAGACTACAATGATGGCAAACCTTGGCACCCCAGATGTTTTGGAACTACATTTCTCATGATGCTCCATTACACTGCAGAGTGCATAAGCATCATGGGAAGTGTAGTTCCAAAACATCTGGGTTGCCAAGGTTCGCCATCACTGTTCTATTAGGATGGCAGTAGCTTGGCTGTGTGGTTAACCTTCTCACACACTGCCACTCACTCATACTCACTCATACTTCATACTGATCTATAGAGGCCCCCTGAAGGAAACCTGCTCCTTGTCACTAGGCTTCTCAGATTGTCCACTACCGGAGAGTAGTACACTGTCTGATCTGTGCAGGATTAACCCTTTTTACTGCCAGAGCTGTTTTTGCACCCATGCTTAAAAAAATCTATTTCGGCCTGAAGATTACATAAACACCCTCCGAACATTATACATTTTCTTAAAGCAGACAAATTCATGTAAATGTGCATTGCATGGTGGCATCACCATGCAAAGAGTTTTTTTTTTTTTTAACGTTACACTTCTGTCAAAAAAGCAATATTCTTGTAACGAAACTTGGTTTACCTTAAAGATCTTATGAATGACTAAAGCCCCGTACACACGAGAGGACTTATGTCCGACAGACTTCCGAAGGAGTTCCGTCGGAGTTCTGCCGGAGTTCCGACGGAGTTCTGACGGACTTTTCGGCTGAGCGGACTTGGCCACACACAATCACACTAAACTCCGACGGATTCGAACGTGATGACGTACGACTGGATTCGAATAAGGAAGTTCATAGCCAGTAGCCAATAGCTGCCCTAGCATCGGTTTTAGTCCGTCGGAATAGCATACACACGAGCGAATTTTTCGAAGGGACCGGGTCCGGCGGAGTTCCTTCGGAAAAATTTGAAGCATGTTCCATATTCTAAAGTCCTTCGGACTTTGGCGAGTCAAAAGTCCGTTGCAGCCCACACACGATCGAATAGTCTGACGGACTCAGTCCGTCGGACTTTGGATGTTGAAATGTCCGCTCGTGTGTACGGGGCTTAAGTCTGTGTCATGTTCAAACCTTAATACCATAAATAATAACCTATTAAATTTTTCACCCCAGGAGTATATAAGGAGTGTGGAAATTGTAGAGAAATGCTTCAATAATGCATTACAACGTAATTAATCCCATTCGATTTTAGTCGACTATAATGATTTCATAAAGAAATTATTCTGGGTGGCTGCACTTCCAAAAATCCTTTTATTGAAGCATCATATAACAAGTGGTTGACAGATGGAGCAGGGGACAAAGAGGTAGACGCGTTCCGTGCAAATGTTAGCACTTAGTCATTACCTATTGAAACTAGTCACCACAATCATCTATATACTGCTCTAATGTGTCATCATTAGATTACAGGTTAACTAACCAATAAAAATTTGTACTCAGCTGGTGTTACAAAGAAAACCACCTGGCTTAGAATCTATGGTACTTACACTCAAATCTGATGTAAAGAGTTTGGTTCGAATCCACTGCCAGAAATAATCTGATTGTCTATTGAAATCGCCCCCGAAGTTGCCAAAAGTAGTGCAGAAACTACTTTTGGGAATTGATGCGGCGCCACAAAGGCGGCGTCACAACGGTTAAGGAGGGGCCATTGCAGGCAATGGCATGCAAAACGACATGTCAAATCCTATGCCATATGCATTTAGAAATGTATGCCCTGAACATAGCTGCCATATATTTCCAAATTATATTGCCACATATGCCGTCTTAGATTTTGACAAGATGCTGCAAGCTGGACTGAACAGAAATTTGAGATTGACAGACCAAACAGCCCATGTGCATGAGGCCTTAAGCCTCGTACACAAAATCGGATTTTCCACAGACAAAGCCTTGGACTTTTGTCCAAAGGGCATTGGCCAATAACTTGTCTTGCATACAAATTTGGGTTCCTTCTACTAATTTTGTGTTAGTAGAAGTTTGGTGAGTGCTGATTCGCACTTTTCATTTTGTGCTTTTGAGTTCATTTCTGAATGGCCATTCGTCAACCAGCCATGTTGCGGAATCAGAAGAGATAATGTGTTATTTATTATTGGCCTTGGAGTTATCGATTTGACCCAAGTCCAGTCCAGGAACAGGAGGAGGAGGATTTCTTGGACCAAAAATTAGTTGCGTTATTAATCGTGACCAGTTATGTCACATGCTTTTGCTGAGGGAGCTCCAGGAGAATAATCCAGATGATTTTCAGAATTATCTCCAGATGACGGACCCCTGATTTCACCAACTTTTGGCACTGTTGACCCCCTATATTAAGAAGCAGGACCCATGCACAAGGCTTTTATAACATTTTTTGGTTGAATAATGATTTGATTTGGTATATTTTCTATATTTTTGGATGCATAGGATGCACTTCTATTGGCAGATAGTATGTCTAATTTTATTTGTTTTCTTTTTTTAAAGTGGTTGTAAACCCTTACAAACCACTTTGACCTACAGGTAAGCCTAGATTAAGGCTTACCTGTAGGTCCAAGAAATATCTCCTAAACCTGTATGGTTTAGGAGATATTTGCCCGAAAACAGGCACTGCTGTCTACGGCGCATGCGCCATAGCCAGCGGCACGCAGACGCACTGAGCGTGGCATTCTCAACGACGGAGCTGCCGCGCGTGTCGGCTCCCGTGCGCATGCGCGGGAGTGACGTCATCGCGGCTTCGCCGAATGACAGCTGCGGAGCTGCGAGACCCCACCAAGAAGATGGATGCGGCGGACTACAAGGGACAGCGGCGACTTCGCTGGCTCCTGTGTCAGGTAAGTGACACATAATGGACTACTATGCGATGCATAGTAGTCCATTATGCTTTGCCTTTGCAGGGAATGAAAGAGGAAGTAAACTCATCAGGGTTTACTTCCTCTTTAATGCACAATAAAAAAATTGTGTAGAATAATACTTGGCTATGTATTTTACTTCAAATGACAGTTTGGGAGTAGACAGTTACATTTTAACCTCCCTGGGCGGTATGATTCATTCTGGTTTTAGGTGCTGAAAGCGGTACAATTATTTTGCATGGAAATTTGGCGTTTTATATTGTAGTCCTGTTAATCTTAGGAATAACTCTCTTAAATCTGTTCAAACCAGAGTCTATTATGCCGCGTACACACGAGCTGACTGTATGGCGTACTTAGTCTGTACTTTCCGCCAGACTGTCCGTCGGACTTTCCGAACGGGCTACTTGCCCACACACGGCACTTTTTGAGCGGACTAATACGGCGTACTAAGTCCGCCGTACTATCCGCCCTACTTTTGAAATGTAGGGAACGCGCTGCGCGGCCACTTATATAGGGACAATAGGCGGTGTCACATGGCTTTATGTCACATGGGTTGGTGTCACATGGTGACCCCGTCCCTTACGATGTCACAGTCCCCATGTGACATCAACCCATGTGACCAACCCATGTGACATAAAGCCATGTCACAACCGCCCCTTGTCCCTATATAAGTGGCCGCGCAGCGCGTCCCTGGCATTGTGGCCGGAGAGAACGTTGAGTCAACATCTCCTGGAGAAGAAGGAGAAGAAGAAGAAGAAGAAGAAGAAGAACGGAAGGCGGCGGCGGCGACAGAAGACCGGGCCACCGTCTGTAAAAGAGCTATAAGAAGGCGCGGTGGCCCGGCAGAAGAACCGAAGAGGGGGAGCGGGAAAAGTCCGCTCATTTCAAAAGTACGGCGGACTGGCATACACACGGCCAGATTGTCCGCCAAAATGCGAGTACGACAGACAGAATTTAGAAAAAAACGAAATTCTTAGTACGCCGGACTGCACGCTGAAAAAGTCCGCTGAAGCCCACACACGAGCGGATTGTCCGCTGAAATGTGTTTCAACGGACTAAGTAGGCCATACAGTCCGCTCGTGTGTACGCGGCATTAGACATCCCGGGTATGATAAAGTTTATAATATAATAAAGAATAATAAAAATTATTCAATAATGTAATCAAATCCTAAAACACTGAAAAAGGGACACTTTTTGGTTGCTATGGGCAATCTCCGAATTTCAGGCAGAAAAAAACAGTATTTATAATATAAAAGTACATGCAGGGCACTGCACAGACCACTAGGGACAAAGGGGGTGTGTAATTTTTTAATACAGTACTGTAATCTGTAAGATTACAGTGCTGTGTGTGTTTTGTGTCTTTTGTTAATTTGCCACTGATCTCCGCTCCCGTGCGCCGTAACATCGCAGGGAACGGAGCTCGGCGGCACTCGGGCACTGTGTGAATTGAGCGGAGGACAGCTCGATCACACAGCGCGGAGGACATCGCTGGATCCAGGGGACAAGGTAGGTAACTCTCCCTGTGTCCTCCCTGCATCCAGCGATGCGATCCCGAGTCTGGCTCGGGGTTACCGCTCGTGTTAGTAAAATCCCAACCGAGCCAGACTCGGGATTACCGCTAGGAAGGTTAAAAATACAATGTAAAATTGACAAGGGACACAAACATAGTTGTATCTTTGATCTTAAAAAACTACGGGCTAATGGTGATGTGGTAACTTGCCCAAAAAAAAAAAAAGCAGAATAATATTATTCTTGATATCACTAGGAAAAAAAAGCCTTTGAAAGTTAATTTGCAATAACTCCATCAGTGTCTCCAGCAAAGCAGCTTCATTATTATCCCATTAAAGAAGAAGAGAATGTGCGCTGCATTTTGAGATTACATAATTTGCCACGTCACGAATGTTAATTCTCCATTGCGACCGCTAGTTTACAAGACTGACCACATTTGGTTCGTCCTTGCTTCCGAGCATGCGTGTTTGTACTTTGGACAACAAACATTTGTCCATGGAAAATTCTAAAGCCTGCCATCCCACATTTGTCCGTGGAAAATTCGACAATTGTCCAATGGAGCGTATAAACGGTCGGATTTTCCATCAACGGCTTGTCATCACACATTTCCCGTTGGAAAATCCAATCATGTGTACGCGGATTTAGAGTTTACATAGACTTCAAACCTACAACAATAATGAGTTCGGTCAGTTTGGAAATCTTCATATGATGTTATATATATTGAAATTAGATTTTTTTTTTGATATATATCTATATATATATATATATATATATATAATTTGATTAGTTTCTCAGCATCTTTTTGAACTTACCAATAACACAAAAAGGCTTCCGTGCAAATCTTAGACGCCCCTTCCATCCTCTGTATCGGCAGCAGCACCCAGCCGACCAGATTCGAATGACGTACTCCATGCCAAATACGACAATCATCACAAATTCCTGGTGCATACAGAAAAGTTGTTACACACCACAGTATTCGGAAATATACATGAATTAAAGTACCAGCAGGTATGTAACATTGACAAGATAACATACAGTATATTGGAAAAGGGTTGTGCTAGCCTAACTAACTGGAGTTTAACAAGGGCCCTAGTTAACACTCATTTGCCTAGTCATACATGAATAAATACTTTCCGTTTAACTAAACAACAGAGATTTAAAATTAGAATGTACTATTTAAAGAAAAATGTTCTGAAGGCCAACTGAAGGCTCCCATTTTTTTTCTCTTTATTATACCACTTTGCTGTGGTATTTTTTCCTAGCTGATTTTCACCTGGAAATACCTAAAATACCTTTTTTTTTAAAATCTTAGTCGAATGTGCTTACTGTTCCACCACTTCATGCTGGCATTGGTGAGCCATGATCACATCCATTATCACAGGTGATGCTGAGGAAGAGGTGGGATGTGTCTGACCTAATCGATTACAGAACGCACTGGATAGGGTGGTCAAGCTCTGATACCTATTTTATGTGCAGTTATATTTAAACACCCTGTGCAACTGCTACTGTATAACAGGGTATGGAAGGTAAGACTTTTAAAATAGAGGTTGTTAGTAAAAATGTTTTTCTGACTAATTAGCTATTTATCTCATATTTTTTATATTTATCTATTTTTGTGGTTTATTCTAAAGAGTGTCTTGGTTTTCTTCTTAGCAGGCCCTATATCTTCACTAATTTACACAGGGGTCCAGAGGCTGGCAACAACAAAAAAAAAGAAATCAGACATGAATAAAATGCTTTCTCCAGTCCGCTTTCCCCCATCTGAAGCCAGGTACGCAAGGTTTTTTTTTTCGTTCAGTGGGTTGAACATTAAAAAAAAAGTATCTTTGACAAAAGCCAGCCGATTTTCGAACAGTGTGTATCCAACTTTAGTCTTCTTCCCGGGGCACGGTCACCTCATTGTCTAGCAGTATATTTTGGCCCTGCTCAGTTCTCAGTTACATTTCTTTGTTCAGTAGCACAATATGTTATCAAGAATAATTAATATAAAGCATACTATTGTTACTGTCTTTAAAGAGATGCAGGAGGGGAATCAAGGGGTCTTCGGTTGGTTTTAATTTTGATCCTGTTATCAAGCTGAAACCTAGAAGGACTTGAAAGTGACTACCACTCAAACTTGACCTATTCCAAGCTCTGCATTTCTGTATGTTTTTGCGTGTAACTCTATAGGTTTTAAACTTTGTTCTTTTACTGTTACATTTTTATGTAACAAAAAAAAAAAAGAAAGAAAGATACATGAGACTCTAAAAAGCCCCATCCTCCATGACACAATGTTTTTTTTTTTTTAATTCAATAAATATAAGTTAACAACTATAGAAGACATTACAAAGCTAAGCCCTTAAAAATCTAAATAAAACATTTCAATATAACTACAGAAGTTCTTCTGGTTGGAGTTTTCCCAAATGGAGCTTTCACTCTTTTGACAATGTCCTGAATGTCCATGTGTCATACTTTGATGCTACCCTTTTTGAGGGCTGGGATGGGAGACTAGGTAACACTTGCTAACTTGCAACCTTTTTTTCCTTCTTTCTGTTACCTACTTTACTCCCTCGCTTACTCCCTCCCTTTGCCTATTCTCTTTCCATTAATCAAAAATCTGCATGGGAAACAGTATATTGTCTACAAGTCCTTTAACATATTTACCTACCAACCCTTAATTCCTCACAACCACAGATAATAATTCAGAATTCAATGAAAATGTATTTCCTTTTGCATTTTGTCCTGCGTTTTGTCTATGACTTTTACCTAGTGTGCTTTTTATGCACTGTGGTCCTAATGTAAATCTTCACTTCCAAATCCTCATTTGCATTATAGTAATCCTCCCCTGCACTTCCTGCAAACATGGCAACAGTTTTTTGTTTGCTTTTTCATATTGTTGGTTTGGTTCACCTCCACCTTTAATTCTTAACAAGACAAGAATTAGAGCAGCCCCACTCCAGCAGTCTCCTTGGATATCTACAACAGATATCCCAGAAGACATTGGTTTACACTGTGGCTTGAACAGGGAAGACCCAGCAGTGTGTAATCAGGAGCCTGCCTGAACCCAATAGAGGCACCTGGCTCTCGATAGCATCAGGATAGGGGATCATGGCCCAGGACCCAGCATGCAGCCTCAGATTCACAGCAGGACACCGCTGGATTAGCTGTGTGAATGAGTAAGTGAATTCAGGATGTCCCAGAAATCCAGATAAGAAGGGATTAAAAGCAGGTAAAAGTAACCCCAAGGGGGAGGTGGTGAAATTTCTCTTTAAATACAAAATTTATTAAGCAAACAAAAAAATAGGGAAAGTATTAAGAATATGAGTGCTGCCTCTGTCCATCGAACAAGTCAAATGAGAAATAATGCAGTTCCTGGGACTACAGAGGATGCATAGATGTCTGCCTGCACATTGTTTTAATACAGCTCTCTAGTAGCATATGGCCATTATTACAGAGAACAGGAGTAAGACTATGTCTGCTTCAAGGCAGCCATTTTTTTTGATCAATCTTTGCAATCAGTCAGATTCTGATGTATGTCAGATGAAAGAGGCAAAAGGACTCCACAACCACTAAGTTCTGTATGTCCCTAACAGAAGGGTTAAAGTTTTTTTGAAACAGCATTCAATCAATGTTACTAGCCTCTTCATCTTAGGTGATGCCCTCAGTTGATTGTCTGTAGATTGTGAATGTGATGACTTGATGTCTGTAAAAATATAACTTTATGCTTGTCATCATGGAAGTTTACTGTACGTGTAATATAACATTACAGAGTAATATTTTCCTTCCTTTGCAGTTGCATACAGGAAGATCAGGAGAGCTTATGTTATGATGGACAAGTAATTGACACTGATCCCCTCTCCATCATATTGATTTAATAGTACAGGGTAGGTCTAGTTTCCCAAACATCAGCATTGTGTCCTTTGCTATCTCCAGCACCTTTTTCACAAACAAAGACAATTGTGCTTCATCAAAGGAGAGACACAAGGACTTCTTAATTTAGACTTCGCGTCCTGAGTGAGGACTCCTGACGTCAGCCGTTTGAGGCATACAAAGTAGGGTACTGGAAGTTCTAAAAAATTATTCTAAACAGAAAAAAAACAGACTAGGCAAAAAAAGCCACAACGCACATTTTTAATTTTACTACCAAATATGTTCCGATACGTTGAACAGGTCATTTGGAATGATCCTATTAAATTACTTTGAATTAGAGTTGGACTTGCAAAGTTTAGCAGATGTAAAAAATTCAAAGAAGACCACACATGTTAGAATCTAACTGTGAAATCTACTCAATTTAGATAAAATAATTCAGGAATCTGAAGATATTCTGGTTCACATAAGTACCATAAATCTTCCTTGAGATAGTAAAAAACACTGGTTGTAAAATCTCCTAGTAGATCTACCACCAAACATAGACTTATCTGATGGATACTAACATAATTGCCTGTCTAGGCTGGCCCAAATAGTAAATCAGATTGTAATGTTTACAGTTTTCTTAAAGGGGTTGTAACATTAGATTGTGATGTGTGAAAGTTTTATAACACCAGTCATCTTAAAGTGGCATAAAGGTTCGGCTTTGTTATAACAAACATGTTATACTTACCCGTTCTGTGCAATGGTTTTGTACAGAGCAGCCCCAATCCTCTTCTTCTCAGTTCCCCAGCCGGTGCTCCTGGCTCTTCTCCTTGACCAGTGCCCTCAATAGCAAGACATTTGCTATCTCTCGGGCCTTGCTTTGTGAGTCCATAAGATGACCCCTGATCTTTCCTCATTGGCTCACTGGCTGTGATTAACAGCCAATGGCTCCTGCTGCTGTCTCAGCCAATGAGGAGGGGGAGTCCCGGGACAGCCAAGGCTCTTGTGCACATAGCTGGATCAAGATGGAGTTCAGGCGAGTACTGGGGAGGGCTGGGGGGAGCAGCACACAGAAGTTTTTTTTTACCTTCATGCATAGAATGCATGAATGTAAAAAATACCTTTAGCCTTTACAACCACTTTAAATACATATTCTCAAGTAATTATATTGATCTTTATTGTAAAAAAAATATATCATTTTGTGCTTTTTAACCCTAACCTTAGCAGCTTAGTGCAATCAATTGTGGAATATGTGGGAATCTTATAGTAGAATTAAACTTTTTGATTTAAAAAAAAAATACTGAGAGGACCACCATAGTGGTCTCTTCGGTCAGAATTTCTTCTCCTTGCCTGTTAGCGGTATTATACACTAAGCCGCACATACGCAGCTCAGAGTACATTTACGACACTGCTCTGTACAGTAATGAAGTGCCACCGGTGCACATGTGTGGAATTGACATCATCATGGCCTGGTAATTTCAGCAGCTGGAAGGAAGACTGGGATAAAATAAAAAGTGCCTGGGGCCAGCTGGAGCGCTGATAGCACAGCACTGGAGGGCTTCATTTGACAGGAAAGTCTGCCATAATATGTGGTGTATTCTAGCAATTTATGACATAAAGCTCATGGGGGCCCATATAAAAAAATATATATATATAGTAGTGTTTAATTCCGATTCAACAGACACTGCAGCTCAATGTAGCAAAATACTAAATTGTTTAGTAATTTTACCTAAACAGCCTGGGATACTAAAGGGGGAAACATTGAGTGTGATTAAGAGGCATAGGCTGTACACAACAAACAGTACAAAAAAATCCTAGCACTGATACCATCTAGCCAGCAAAAAAAAAATAAACATTGACAATGTCTCAACAATTTGCGATTACAATTTTGTAGCATACATTTGTAAGTGTACGTCGAAGCCACACTGCCTGGAGACAGTGTGTTTTGCTTGTGTGATATACAGGCTTAAGGCCCCATGTGTGCTGTTATAAACTAGACCACAGATCTCACTGATAACAGGGATACTGAGTGAGGTGTGTGCAAGTGTACAGATCTCGATAACGGCTTGCATAGTAGTTGTAAGCTACTTATTGCCCATTTAGAACAAAGTGACAGCGCCTTTGTAAAGGGGGCATCCAGGCCCATTGATACTCACCTTGCCAATACTCCTCTTCCACTCCTTCAGATGGCAACAATGCCCGGTGCTTTTGGGTATAGGAGAGACTGTACCTTTCTCCCTTGTGACAGGACTTAGGTCTAGCAACCAAATGCTAGGCCAAAGCACTGCCACGTGACAGGCCAAGGAGTTATGTCACTGCTCTTAGTGTGCCATACCAGCTGAAACTGTGGATTCTGGTGCCAGTTGTAAAGGAGGAAGGAGGAAGGAGTGGAGGAGATTCCTGTAAAGGTGAGCATCAGTAGGTGGTGGAGGGGAGATTTCAACAATGTAACTTTGATAACTTTATCTTAAAGGGACACTGTAATAGTGTTTCTTTAACCGCTTCCCGCCAACCATATGCAAATATGTGCCTCAGCCTGAAGGGGTTGTACCAGGGTGATGCCTGCAGCTGGACACAACACCCCAATACCGTTTTTTTAAAGCTTTCTTGGGATAACAACTGATGCGGCTAAAAAGCTCCTTGGCTCTTATCCCCCTGACCCCCTCCTGCTGCCTTAAGTGACTCTCCTGGGCTCTCCCGTCCCACTGGCGAGCGACCAGCTGGCATATCCACTGGCTGGCTGGAGACCCGAACAAAGCCAGAATCGGCTTCAAGCAGGTCTCGGATCTAGTAACCTGGAAGCCATGTCATGACATCACTTCCAATTTACAGAAGACTTAAAGGCACCAAATTAAAAAAAATGACTGCATTCAAAGCCAAACTTGGCGTTTTGAATACTTTTAAGTGTAAAGGAGGGATTTGGGGTCTTATAGACCCCAGATCTCTCCATAAAAGAGTACCTTCTGACAGCTTTAAAAGTGATCTGAATTTTTTTTCAAAGGGACAGTGTAAAAAATAAAATAAAAAATAAAATAAATAATAAAACATTTTTTTAAGTGGCCCATCCCTCCGTGCTCACGTGCTGAAGCTACCGCAAATGTAAACAATGTTTAAACCACACATGTGAGGTATCGCCACAATTGTTAGAGGGAGAGCAATTTTTCTCGCACAAGATCTCATCTGTAACTCTAAACCTGTAGACATTTTTAAATCATCGCCTATGGAGATTTTTAAGTAGTTTGTTCCCTTTCCATGAGTGTGTGCAATTTTAAAGCATGACATGTTAGGTATCTATTTACTTGGCATAACATCATTTTTCACATTATACAAAAAAAAAATGGGCTAACTTTACAGTGTTTTTTTTCCCAAAACATTGCGTTTGAAAGATTGCTATGTAATTACTGTGTGGCATAAAATATTGCAACGATTGCCATTTTATTATATATATATATATATATATATATATATATATATATATATATATATATATATATACATATATATATATATATATATACATATATATGTATATATAATGTTTGGGGGTTCTAGCAAAAAATATGGATTTTAAGTTGTAAGCAACAACAACTTTTTTTTTTTTTTTACAGAGATCAATAGCTAACACTTGGATTAAAAATACAACTGAATACATCACATAAGTGGCTCATCTTACCTATAGGAAACAGCCTGAAAGTAAAAAGCTACTGATTTGCTACCTTCTTAGAAAGAAATTGTATATAAATAATAAAAATGATACAATCGTTGTAGAAAAAAGAGGTGCTGCACTCCAGGATAAAAGCCGATGTACAAATGAATTAATCCATCTGGTGTAAAAGAAAAGATCACTTGAACCCTCTCTAATGTAATGAATTTAATGCAGAACTCAAGGAAAAAAAACTGTTTTTGTAACATTTACTATGCACCAATTAATTACCTATAATGATAATGTAATGAAATAATGTTTCATATGTGGATGCTGCAGCTTTAATAAAACCCACACTTATGCCCCGTACACACGGTCGGGCTTTCCGACAGAAAGTGTGCGATTGGGTCGTGTTGTTGGAAAATACGATTGTGTGTGGGCTCCATCAGACTTTTTCTGTCGGAATTTCCGACACACAAAGTTTGAGAGCTGGATCTAAAATTTTCTATAAAGGCAGCCTTTACTAATAGAAAACAAGTCAGTAAGTGGCTCTTGCTGTTAAATGGGTGAGAATAAAATCACTTCTATACAGAATATTACACAGGCATGAGCTTTCTTATAAGTAACCAAGTTAGTCCTAAGTACTCTAATAACCAGCAATATTATATACCATTGTATTTTTGTCTTGGATGCCCATTACCTAAGGACAAGGTCACTTTACTGATTCATCATATACTGACAGCATCTACCCGTTTGTTTTTTCAGTCTGCACAGAAAAATACCTGATGTAAGACATATGGAATATCTTTCAGCCAGTTTGAACAACAAACTTGAATCATTTAATGCTGTTTGGGCAACCTGGGAATTGTGCTAAAAGGTCTGTTATGGCTGATACTGCACTCTCATTCTTAAATTGTTTTGCTTGTTCTTCCAAACTTCTATTGCATTAGTTACCATTCATTTAGGAAATTGTAGAATAAATATAACGGCCTTATTCAATATTTGCAGAGCACCCAATCAGCATCTAGTTTACTGAAGCAGTCCAATACAAAAAAAAAAATTCTTTATGTTTGTTTGAGTGCAATAGCTAGCTAGAGATAGAGAGATGCATAGATAGATAGATAGATAGACAGATAGATATTTATTTATACATTGCACTGTTTAATTATATATTATTGTATCTGTCATTTATTGCACATACTTTGTATATGCTAATCTATAAAAAAAAACAAGTGAAAATGTGTGTGTATGTGTGTATATATATATATATATATATATATATATATTTTATAATATACAGTTTCTCACAAAAGTGAGTACACACATTTTTGTAAATATTTTATTATATATTTTCATGTGACAACACTGAAGAAATGAAACTTTGCTACAATGTAAAGTAGTGAGTGTACAGCTTGTATAACAGTGTCAATTTGCTGTCCCCTCAAAATAACTCAACACACAGCCATTAATGTCTAAACCGCTGGCCACAAAAGTGAGTACACCCCTAAGATACTGTATGTGTGTTTTATTTTTATTTTATTGAAACCCAAAATAGTGCCTACATGCTATCTTAATCAGCCCTAATAAACTATTTCCTCGCCTTCTCTGCTTTACTACTCTTTTTTATTTTTATTTTTATCATAGATATTTCATGTGTTTTTTTTTTCCTATGTGTTTGTAGTCACATTTACAATAGCATACATAACTTTAAGAAACCATGTAATGTAATGGGCAAATCCCATAATGAAATGTGCAGTTTCTATCTACAACTATTGAACTACTGATGCAATCTACGAGGTTCCTTTTGTAACAGAGCCAGCTGAGGGGATGATGCTCTCACTACAGCTTGCGCTTGCTCTCTGAGCCTCCTGAGCTTGCTCTCTGGAAGATGAGCATTTCTCCTGTTCAAAATGTGACCTAGTAAAAATTATGAAATACTGTGCAGATAGTCACTACATTATTTTGGTGGTGTTTTTAAAAGTTAACTAGTGTGTGTCCTATTCAAAATTGGGACTACTGAAAGTGATTAAATATTGTGCATGTAGTCACTACAATATTTTAGTGCCTTTTTTAATGAAATAAACACACTCAAATGTTGTTTTTTTATTGAAAGTTACCAGTGTCTCTCCTATTCAAAATGGGGCCTACTGAATGTGATTAAAACATTACTAAACCCAAGACCATGCATTCACTATATCTGGACTCCCACAGTACACAGAACATGGAAATGCAATCATTTTAGTAAATATAAACAGCTAAATACCTTTTCTCATTAGCAGTATATAATAGTCTTGTGACTACTATCAGTTCCTAGTAAAGCTTGTAGGAGGAGTTTTCATTTTCCCACAATTGTCCTATCAGGCTGCAGGACCCCTGACCCTCTGTCTGCACAGTGCTGATTGGCACTGTGCTGATCACATGCACTCTCCCATGAAAGACACACAGTGGTGTAGTGGTTAGCACTTTCACCTAGCAGCAAAAGTGTGTGTGTTTCCTCTGGGTACTCTGGTTTCCTCCCACACTCCAAAATTATGCTGGGAGGTTAATTAGATCCTGTCTAAACTGGCCCTAGTATGTGTACAGTGCCTTGCGAAAGTATTCGGCCCCCTTGAACTTTTCAACCTTTTGCCACATTTCAGGCTTCAAACATAAAGATATAACATTTTTATTTTTTGTGAAGAATCACCAACAAGTGGGACACAATTGTGAAGTGGAACGAAATCTATTGGATTTTTGAAACTTTTTTAACTAATAAAAAAATGAAAAGTGGGGCGTGCAAAATTATTCGGCCCCCTTGCGTTAATACTTTGTAGAGCCACCTTTTGCTGCGATTACAGCTGCAAGTCGTTTTGGGGTATGTCAGTTTTGCACATCGAGAGACTGAAATTCTTGCCCATTCTTCCTTGCAAAACAGCTCGAGCTCAGTGAGGTTGGATGGAGAGCGTTTGTGAACAGCAGTTTTCAGCTCTTTCCACAGATTCTCGATTGGATTCAGGACTGGACTTTGACTTGGCCATTCTAACACCTGGATACATTTATTTGTGAACCATTCCTTTGTAGATTTTGCTGTATGTTTGGGATTATTGTCTTGTTGGAAGATAAATCTCCGTCTCAGTTTCAGGTCTTTTGCAGACTCCAACAGGTTTTCATCCAGAATGGTCCTGTATTTGGCTGCATCCATCTTCCCCTCAATTTTAACCATCTCCCCTGTCCCTGCTGAAGAAAAGCAGGCCCAAACCATGATGCTGCCACCACCATGTTTGACAGTGGGGATGGTGTGTTGAGGATGATGAGCTGTGTTGCTTTTACGCCAAACATATCGTTTTGCATTATGGTCAAAAAGTTCGACTTTGGTTTCATCTGACCAGAGCACCTTCTTCCACATGTTTGGTGTGTCTCCCAGGTGGCTTGTGGCAAACTTTAGACGAGACTTTTTATGGATATCTTTGAGAAATGGCTTTCTTCTTGCTACTCTTCCATAAAGGCCAGATTTGTGCAGTGTACGACTGATTGTTGTCCTATGGACAGACTCTCCCACCTCAGCTGTAGTTCTCTGCAGTTCATCCAGAGTGATCATGGGCCTCTTGGCTGCATCTCTGATCAGTCTTCTCCTTGTCTGAGCTGAAAGTTTAGAGGGACGGCCAGGTCTTGGTAGATTTGCAGTGGTCTGATACTCCTTCCATTTCAAAATGATCGCTTGCACAGTGCTCCTTGGGATGTTTAAAGCTTGGGAAATCTTTTTGTATCCAAATCCGGCTTTAAACTTCTCCACAACAGTATTACGGACCTGCCCGGTGTGTTCCTTGGTCTTCATGATGCTCTCTGTGCTTTCAACAGAACACCTGAGAGCAGGTGCATTTATACAGAGACTTGATTACACACAGATGGATTCTATTTATCACCATCAGTCATTTAGGACAACATTGGATCATTCAGAGATCCTCGCTGAACTTCTGGAGTGAGTTTGCTGCACTGAAAGTAAAGGGGCCGAATAATTTTGCACGCACCACTTTTCAGTTTTTTATTTGCTAAAAAAGTTTAAATTATCCAATAGATTTCGTTCCACTTCACAATTGTGTCCCACTTGTTGGTGATTCTTCACAAAAAATTAAAATTTTATATCTTTATGTTTGAAGCCTGAAATGTGGCAAAAGCTTGAAAAGTTCAAGGGGACCGAATACTTTCGCAAGGCACTGTATATATCAATGTGAGTTAGGGACTTTAGATTGTAATCTCCTTGAGGGCAGGGACTGATGTGAATGTACAATGTATATGTAAAGCGCTGTGTAAATTGATGGCGCTATATAAGTACCTGAAATAAATAAATAAAATTAAATATTGTGCATGTAGTCACTACAAAATTAAATACATTCACTCTAATGTTGATTTTAATTTTTTTTTTAATTTAAAGGATGGCTGGTGTGGGCTATATTCGGAAAGCAGCCTAGTAGAAATTGTGAATATAGTTTTTTTTTTTTTTTTATTTAATCTTTATTAAATTTTCACAATATACAAACACCATTTTAATATAACATTGCCAACAATTCAATACATATTCCTTCCATTCAGGAGTCTGAGTTTTAAAGTTCCAGGAAGGAGAGGGCCATAAAAATACATCCATACATCGAATATAATTAAAAAAAGGAAATACAAACAATATCTAAACTGTGCCATATCCCCCTTTATCCCTCCTCGACTATTTTTACACTTCCTACCTTTTTCCTATCAATATAACCCCCTCCCCTCCAGTGTATATATTTGTGCTTTTATCCTTCAATGTAACATAATTGTGTTATAATAAATCCAATACCTTTAGTATACTCTAGCCTACTCCCCCCCAGTACACATCCCCCCTCCCTTCTCTACTCCCTTTACCTATTGAGTTTTAGACTGGGGTATGCATCTCCACTATCCAATCTCGCCAGTTTCTGTTAAACTCTTTTAAGTTATTTCGTTTTGCATAGACTGCTCTCTCCTTACATAGATATTCATTTACAGCACTCACCCAATCCTCTACTGTAGGGGCTAGGTTTGATTGCCATCTCTTAGCAATCATTCTTCTAGCTTGGAATAGACATCTTAGAATTACGATAGTTACTCCCTTTCTCTCTGCTTCCTCATCTCTATATCCTAAAATACACACTATGGGATTTGATTCTATCATCGTCCCAAAGACTCTACTTAGTATCTCTACCACTCCTTCCCAGTATCTAAATAATTTGGGACATCTCCAGAGCATATGTATTAAGTTTCCTGTCCCCCCACACCTGGGGCAACAGTCATCTGCTCTCTTACCAAATCTGAATAATCTCTGGGGAGTATAGTATGCTCTATTAATTACCATCAAGTGAGAAATCTTATGGGGGGGAGATACTGAGACCTTTGGGCATGCCTCTAGGATGTTTTTCCACTGCGCTCGTGTTATATTACCTATGTCTTGCTCCCATTTCCCCTTCTCGACCCTCCCTTTCCTCTCACAATTAATCTGTTCACCTAGCTGGGCATAGAATTTCGATATTAATCCTTTGGTGGGTCTTACTTGTGCAACTGGATGTAATAAGGGCAGTTCTTCCCATGTTAATATTAAGTTTCCAAACTGGGTCTTTAAAGCGTGCCTTACTTGTATATAAGCATAAAATGAGTTTTGTGATATCTTAAATTCTTTTTGTAATTGCTCAAAAGATTTAATACCCCTGCCTCCATATAGCTGACTCAACCTTACAATACCACATTTTTCCCATTCTAAAATTTTTCCAACCCGCCATATTTCATGTAGCTTCTTATTGTTCCAGAGGGGTGTAAACTTTGTTATTTCCCTATATCCCATTTTTTTTTAAACTATATCCCATAGTTTTAACATCATTTTTACTGTGGGGCATCTACACTGAAATGAGTCCGCTTCCAGGGTCTCAATCATCGTACTATGTGGGGAGCCTGTTAATACTAACCTCCCATTTGGGGTTCCACCATACACCTCTTCCATCCCCCCTAACTGTTGTAATTGGGATGACCAAAAATAGCACTCTGGATATGGAACTGCGAATCCACCTTCCTCTCCCGGTAGCTGGAGCATCCGCAATCTCAATCTGGCCTGTCCTCCCTTCCATATTAATTCCCTAAACAGCATCTCGATCTTATTAAACCAGCTTCTATTGATCCATACTGGGGTATTATGCAATATGTATAAAAGTTGGGACATCCAGATCATTTTTATCAGATTACATCTACCAGCCACCGAGAGAGGCATTCGCTTCCATATAGCAATTTTTTGTTTAAACTTAACCAATAATGGTACTAAATTATAATTTATATATTGCTTAGGATCCCTTGTCAAGGTTACTCCCAGATACTTCAACTTATCCACTATTGACATTTGGGGGATTTCCAGGGCTGTTTGCTGACCAGTTGGGTCCAACGGGAGACATTCCGACTTTTCCCAATTAATCTCCAGCCCTGTAAAGCCTCCAAACCCTTGCACCAATCCTATTGCTTTTGACAATGAGTACCTCATATCCCCCAGAAATAACAGAATATCATCTGCATAAAGTGAGATTTTTTCCTCCCCCGTTTTTCTCAGAAATCCAACTATTTCCCGGTTTGCTCTGATTGCACAGGCCAAAGGCTCTATAGCCAGCGCGAAGAGCAGGGGCGACAATGGGCACCCCTGCCTCGTCCCTCTCCCCAACTCTATTTTATCGGAGAACTCGTTATTAATTTTTAGTCTCGCGCTAGGTTTATCGTATAGCATCCTAATCCAGCCTGTAAAGAAAGGGCCCAGGCCAAATTTCTCCAAGACTTTCCATATATATCCCCATTCTATGCTATCGAATGCTTTCATTACATCCAATGCCACAACTGCACCCGGAGTATCATTATCCGTTGGGATCTGTAAATTCAAGAAAGCTCTTCTAATATTTACACTCGTTGACCTATTAGCTATGAACCCTGTTTGGTCCGTATGGACTAATCTTGCTATAACTCGGTTGAGCCTACTCGCTAATACCTTGGCCAGTATCTTTGTATCAGTACACAGGAGAGAGATTGGTCTATATGCTGCCACATCTAATGAATCCTTTCCTTCTTTGTACAACAAAATTATAACTGCCTCCATCATTGATGGTGGCAATTTACCCTCCCCATATGCTCCTCTTAGCGTCTCCAGAAGTTCAGGAAGCAGTATCTCGCCGAAGTTTTTGTATACTTCAATCGGTAGCCCATCCGGCCCGGGCGATTTCTGATTTGGCATACTCGCAACTGCTTTCTGAAGTTCCTTCAAAGTTATTGGGGCTTCCAATTCTTCTCTTTCTTCTTGTGTCAGACATGGTACCTCTAGGTGGCCTAAAAATGTTTCCATCTGCTCATCCATCCCCACTTTCTGTGCAGTATATAGTTTTTTATAGTATCCTCCAAATACTTGACATATACTCCCAGTTTCCGTTGTAACCTCTCCCTCAGTTGTCCTAATCGCCGGGATTGAGGAGGGGCCAGTGTTGTTCTTCACCAGTTGTGCCAACATTTTCCCCATACTTTCCCCTTCAGCAAAGGAGGCTTGCCGTTGGAGCATATGTTGTATCTCCGCTTTCTTCAGGGTTATTAGCCTAAGTTCTTCTTGTTTGTCTAACCAGATTTTTTCTTTACCCTGGACGGGGTCACTGATAAAATCTCTTTCAGCCTCTAACACTTCTCTCCCTATTCTTAGCTCCTGCTCCCTGGACTTTCTATTTATTTTTGCTATTGATTGGATCAGAAGACCCCTCAGAAAAGCTTTCAGAGTATCCCATAGGATCCCTGACATTACTGTACCCCGGTTATTTTTTAGAAATTCTTTTAGTTCCCACTGGATTCTCTCAGGGCGTTCTTCTGCCTCTTTTTTTATTAGTTCCAACCAGAGCGGGTTCAATTTCCACACCCTCTGTACCCTACATTCTCTCATTTTTAATGCTACTATCACTGGAGAATGATCTGAAATCCCCCTGGGCTGGTATTCAATCTTTTCCACCATTTGTAGGGCCAGGTCATTCCCCAGTATCATATCTATCCTGGATAACGTGGAATGCGCTGCCGAATGACAACTATACTGCCGGGCTCCCGGGTTCCCAGTTCTCCATAAATCCAGTAGTCCTACTTCTTCCAGGTACTGACCCAATCTCCCCTGCCCGGCCGGTTCCACCAGTGTTTTTTCTGGGAATCTATCAATTTTAATATCTAAGACCGTATTGAAATCCCCTACTATTATTATAGGAACACCGTCTATCCCCACTAAAAATTCCTGTAATTTGAAAAGCACTTCCATTTTGAACGGTGGAGGGATATAAATATTTGCCAGCATACATTCTCTATTCTCAATTAAACAGTGTAAGAAAATGTATCTACCCTTTTCATCTAGTCTAACCCGCTTACATACAAAATTCACCCCCGTTCTTACCAAGACACTCACCCCTCTACTATATGTCGAGTAGACAGAATGGTATTGAGATTGATATTTTCTACTCTGCATCCGGTATATTGTGTCTCTGTTTAAATGGGTCTCCTGCAGGCATAACAACCCCACTCCATATCCCTCCAACATGGATAGCACAGCTTTTTGTTTCACCTGCGTCCCCAGGCCCCTCACATTCCAGGAGCCTATCTTAATTTTCCCATCCTGCATTAACATAAATAGATGGGAAAAAATGGAGCAGGGAGGAGAAAGAACAAGATGAACAGTCTGATGGGGACACTACTGGGGTCCACTTGTCCCCCAATACCCTCCAGCTCCCCCCTACCTTCTTTATTAAATTATACCGGACTCCCCCGCTATTAATCCCCAAAATAACAAATTTACTAATCATCACCATTATTCCATTTATTATGTGTCTCTTAACGTGAATCATACTATATAGTTGTTTATTACAATTTTTCCCCGTGAAACCAACAGATTTTCCTTGTTTTTTACCACCCCAAATTTTTCCACCCCGAACTTTGTATCCTTTCTTTGTTTGGGTTATCTCCTGAACCTCTTTTAGTGCAATCATATATTTTTTTTCCCCCCTCAACCTCCCCCATATTCTTCCCACCCCTCCCATTCTACCTCCCTCCCAGCCCTCCCCCATCTTCCCAGGTGTTGCCCAAGGGGCTATTAGTGACCTTATACCACTCTCTTCACAGCCTATTCACCACCCACACCTACTACACTCGCCGTGTGTTACCTCCCTCCCGCCCCCCCTTTCACACAAAACCAAAAAAAAAAAAAAAAAAAAACCACCATACATACTTCACCCCCCCAGCTCTTTCTATCTTCCTAGCACTCTCCTGACCAGGATCCCCAGGGGCTAAAATTTTTCTTTATTTTCTTCTATCCATTTTTCCACTTCCATTGGAGAGCAAAAAACCTGAGTATGCCCTAGCGCATTAATCCGTAACTTTGCAGGATAAAGAAGAGCATACGACACCCTAAGCTTCAGTAGCCTGCGTTTCACCTGAAAGAACTCTGCCCTTTTTCTCTGCAGTTCTGGGGAGAAGTCAGAATAAAATGAGATTCTAACACCCTTATACATTACATTCCCCATTTCCCTTGCTTTCCGTAACAACACCACTTTATCTTTATAATTGAGTAATTTCATCAGTAGTGGCCTGGGGCGCCCCCCCTCAGGTGGGGCTCTAAAGGGTACCCTATGTGCCCTCTCTATAGAGAATGTTGTTGAAAAAACCTCCCTTCCAAACAGATCAACCAAAAGATGCTCCATAAATTCAGCAGGGTTTACACCCTCGCTTCTTTCAGGAAGTCCCACTATTCGCACATTGTCTCTCCGGAGCCTATTTTCCATTTCGTCCATTCTTGTTCTGTATCCACTGAACTGCTCCTTCAGGCTTTCTACTTCTTTAATTAGGAAGGTTGTATCGTCTTCTAATCTACTAGTCCTTATCTCAAGTTCTGTCGTCCTTTCCACCACTTTCTGTAGGTCCTGCCTTACCACCAGTAAATCCTCCTTCACTCCCTTCATTTGGTTACAAAGTTCTTTCAGTGAGATGTTGCATGCATTTACGGCCAATAGCACGTCCTTTATAGTTGGCTCTTTTTCTAACGGGGGGGAGTCGCCTGCTGTAGTTTCTATATACTGTTCCCCTGCGTCCGCATTTTTATTTACTGAGGATTTTGCCACTGCTCCAACCTGTGTGTTAATATTAATGTTTGACTGTCCCATACTTTTCCTTTCGGTCATTACACCTTGCTGCCCCTTTGACTGTCCTTTTTTTGGAGGGGTCTGAGATGACTGTACCGGGTTATGAGCATACTGTTCTAACTTAGCTGCTGTGGCGGACTGTTGCGAGCTTTTTTCCCTTTCCCTTTCCCTTTCTTTTGCAGAGCGCAGATGTTGCATCTTACTTTCCCTTTCTCACCTCTTACTTCAGAACAGTCAGAACAGTCAGAACAGAACAGTCCTGGTTATAGCGTGTTTTAAGAGGATTTTGACCCAACCGCACACCACACAATAATCACTGAATGCAGTAGTAGCCGTGTTCCAATGTTCATTTCAAGTATCACAGACACTTCCTATTTCTTAGTTTTTCTTGGTTTCATAACACCCCAAACTTTATTTTGCTCACATTAACTCAGGTACCGTTTAGCCTGTTAATAATTAGCACAAACACCATCCCTCAGTTGATAAATTAATGATGCACTGAGCTAGCCTTATAGTCAATCCACAGGCCACAGAGTCAGATATTCCTGGACACTGCTTACAAAAATGTTCAGGTTTTTTTTTTTCCAGGAGGTATTCCTTTACGTGTATTACCCAGGCTAATAGATTAGTTTAGCAGACTCATACACAAGGCGAAGGGATCCGGGCATCCAGACATCCAGAGGAGAAAAACTGACAGGAGAATATAAATCTTTCTTACCCCCTTCGGTGCCCTCCTGATTAAGTATTACCAGTCCACAGGCATCACAGGCATCACTGTGTCCCAGCTTTCTCCACCAGATCACCGCCTACAATGCCCCTCAGACTGCCGGTTTCTTCCTCCCCTCAATCCCGCCGCTTACCTCCTTCCTCCTGTTGCGGCTTGCCGGGGAGCGGGGGAACCTTCGGTGGTTTGATGTAAGCGGTGTCTTCTCGGTAGATGGTTCGGCATTGGTCGGCGTTGGTCGGAGGTACTCGTGAGCTCGTACTTCACTTCGGCCGTCGGGACACGGAACCCGGAAGTCAGCGGGGATCCCCGAGAGCTTGGCACGATAGGGTAGTGTAACGCCGTCGCTCCTCCTCCCGTCCAGCGTCCAGCTATGCTGCTATGCTGCTCAACTCCAGCCCTCCTCGCACTGCACCCGGCCGTAATTTTAAGCGCTCCACGCTTTCGCCATGGGGGCTTGGGAGGGAGACACACACGGCGTCTTCCACACACACTCACTTACTCCACTCCACCCATCCGGCCACGCCCCCCCCTTCATCTAAAAAAGGTGAATATAGTTACTACAATATTTTGGTGGCCTTATCAAATCCCCAACACCATTTTTTTCATCTATTCAAGATATGTTCGAAGGTTCGGCGTAACATAATCTATTTAAGATATGTTTGAAGGTTCATATCCAACTATAAACCTCCCAAAATGAGCATGCTAACCCTTACTATGCCCAAACTGACAGGAGGCATTGACTTCCCCAATATCCAAATATATTTATAGAGAAGTGCCATCTGATGTGCATAGTGGACTGGGACAACAGTAAAAGATACTGCCATCATATTGAGCAATTGTTTTTCCTAACAATGAGTTAAGAGGTATTGCCTCCCTTCTTCACCATTATAGGGACTTCTTTAATAAAAGAGTAGCTTCCCTTTTGTTGGAAAAAAAACAATTACTGTGCTCCGAGTGTGCTCCCAGCATGGTAGCTTGCAGGTACTGGAAAGCTTCTGATGCATACTAATTGGGAACTTTCCAATCATGTGACTGCTGTGACAGCCAATGACGGCGTCACATGATCATAAACCCCGCCCTGTCTCCCGACATCTGAAAACCCTTAAAGGTCCAAGAGCTGCCAGCACCAAAGTGTTAATACATTTTGTTGCAGATTCCTACCCTTTTTGCTAAATGCAACCAAATTCACACCCTTTGCCGATTCAGGTATGGCTTTCTCACATAAATGCAATTGCCACCTTGGAAGAACTGATCAATAGGTAAACAACCCCTTCTCTTTTGATGTCGTAACAACATCTATTTGGCACACAACCAGTTGAAATTCAGGGACCAGACATGAAATACAGGCTGGCCCCCTCTTGTGAATGGACAGCTTTTTCCCATTAGTTTGACCCCGTTAGCTATGCCTCCAGTGCAGTGCATCCAGCAACCAAAAGGAGGTACATCAGAGAATTTTGCCGTGCTGACTCAGACTGTGGTATTGGGGGAAAAAAGGACCAGGAACTTTCCACTTTTTTATATGGGAGGGGTTCCAGTGCAGAAGGATTGGCGAGTTTGGGGTGGAGGAACTTGACTGGTCTGCACAGAGCCCTGACCTCAACTCGATAGAACACTTTTTGGATAAATTAGGGCAGAGACTACAAGCCAGACCATCTCGCCCCCATAAATGCCTGACCTCACAAATGCGCTTCTGGAAGGATGGTCAAACATTCCCATAGACACACTCCTAAACCTTGTGGGCAGACTTCCCAGAAGAATTGAAGCTGTTATAGCTGCAAAGGGTGGGCCAACTCAATATTGAACCCTAAGGACTAAGACTGTGATGTCATTAAAATCCATGTGTGTGTAAAGGCAGGCATCCCAATACTCTTGGTAATATAATGTATATCTTCTGTGAAACTTCAAGTACATTTGTTCTGTGCCAATGGGGGCAAAAACAGATTTAATTAGACTATTTTCTCTTCAGCTGAAATGTTTTTTAATCATAAGAATAAAGATAATATAGCATTATGGGCACTAGATGGAGCTGATTATCATAGAAAATAAATACTTACTATGATTGTCAGCTCTACTGTATCTAGTGGCTATAATGCATAATTTTCCCGAACCACTCTATTTTAATGAATAAATTACAAATAACCTAATAACATTCTTTTTTGCCCCCATTCACACAGAACAAATGCACATGCATTTTCACAGCATTAATAGCTCTGCATTTTTTTTTTATATATAAAAACTCCCTTTAAGTGTAAGAATGTGTAGGTTAGAAGCAATAGTTGCATACCTCCCAACTTTTTGAGATGGGAATGAGGGACACCTATCAGCAAAAGTATGCAGGCATAGGACACACCCCTTGCTGAGCCCCCTTAAAGGAGAATTGGACAAAAAACAAGATTGATTAAACCCACAAGTGCTTTTTTGTACCACTAATATCCTTTTATATTGGCTTTTGGAATTTACAAATGCAGCAATTTAGAAATCAGATGAAAGGTTTAGAGCTGGAAAACATATATATAAAAAAAATGTTTTATACATCTATATAGATCAGACCAAAATGAGGCACAAATGAGGAGGTATAACGGACAGAGGGACATTGCTCCAAATCAAGGACAGTCTTCTGATTTTTGTCTTCAGATTTACCAAAACCATGTAGTAGAAGGGCCTGCCTGATTGCATACAAATTGAAACTCCTAAGGTTTGACCTCATATTATATGGTTTTGGTAAATCTGAAGGAAAAAATCTGCAGAAAAACTGATAGTGTGTATGGGGCTTGATTAAAATACACCATTCTGAGTTATCATTGCAAGGAGTGGCTAGTTTAACAGAAAATACCCACAAAAGTAATTACATTTTGCATTATACAAAAATGTATGTAAAAACTCAATTAACCTAATCTCATGTTAATGATAGCAAGCAGCTAGAACTAAGGGAGGCACAGGAGGAGAGGAAAAACAAGAGTACATACGTTGAGTTTATATTTAGGAAGCATAATTCTGGCCATGGTGTGATAGTATTGTGATTCTACATCATAGCAAAATAGCTCCACTGGCCTAAGCATGGTTGTAACTACATGACATATTGCTTTGCTTTATCTGCTGTTTAAGAAATGTTACAGATGCATAGCAGGGATACTCAACCATTTTACAGTTTATACACAGTCTGGCCTTGTATGACAAAATTGTATAAAGTCTAACCAGCTTCAGAGACTCAGCCAAACAAGGAGTGGAGCATGGGTTCAAAGGTAGGAGGGGGATAGTAGATATTAAAGGATACTAAAGGTGATACAGCAAAAGGTAGCTGGACAGAGAGAAAGAGGAGAAATATGGACTTCTCACCAGTATGAACAGGCCTTTGTTGGATAAATTATGAAATTCAGGAATTGTGGAAAATACAGAGAGCACCAGGCAGCTGAATACCAGGACGAATCTGTAAAGAAGAGAAGGACATTAAACACAGATATTTATGAAGTATGTATTTTACACACAGGAATACCATTGCAATCACTTTTCTATTACTATTATTTACTACTAATACAAACAATAACAGTAGCGGAGCATGTATTATAGGGTTCCTTATTCAATAAGGAATTGCAATAATAAATGATAATGTGTGATCGAAAATGCGTATTTGTTACTCCACACATTTACATCATCATTATTTATCGCATTGCCTTACTAAGTAGGCAATTGCTGTAGTAATATGGATTCTATTTTAAAATACATTCAGTAGAAGAACATAGAGCTGTTAGAAATAATAGGAAATATATGTTTAAATTAAATTACGTTGTAAAATAATCCCTTTGTATTGGGAAGCTTGCTGTCAGCCTGATATTCAGAAAAAAACATGCATTATTATTCAAATAATTAATTAAGCCACAACCATACATCTGCTTTGGGTACTTATTACACCTACACATACTATTCAGTATCATAAATCCATCTGCAGTCTGTATTACCTCGAAACGGTCAAAAGAGGGAGCACAAAACACAGCTTGAGGCTGATACAGTACATGGCTTTCAACCGGCACAGTATTACGTTGTGAGTCCCAACTGATTTATATAAAAATAATAGAAGGAAGCTGGTTACATTTTAATTTAACTAATATGAATCATTATAATCATCACCCTTAGAAACACAGAAAAGTGACAGCAAAAAAAGACTGAGTAGTCCATCGAGTCTGCCCATTTTTTTTTTTTTTGTTTGTTTGTTTTTTGTTTCGTTTTGTTTTTTGTTAACTTTATTGTCTGACTAAGGATCTATGTTTGTCCCAAGCATGATTGAAGCCATTGACTGTCTCACTACCTCTACTGGAAGTTTATTCCAAGCATTAACTACCCTTTCAGTAAATAAATAATAATACTTTCTAAGATTAGTTTTGAACTTTCCTCCAGTTAGTTTGAGGTAGTGTTCTTGATTTTGGTTTCCTATTGAAAAAACTGCCCTCCTGAACCTTATTCATCCCCTTGATATATTTAAAGGTTTCAATCACGTCTCCCCTTTTCTTTCTGTCCTCCAGACTGCATGTATTAAGTTCCTAAAGTCTCTCCTAATATGTTTTATTCTCCACACCTTTCACCATTTTTGTTACCCATCGTTGGACTTGTTCTATTTTATCAATATCTTTCTGTAAGTGAGGTCTCCAGACTTTTAAAGCATATATGTGTAGCACCCTCTTAGGTAGGTGCTAGAGAAAGTATAGGTTTTTGGGCTTCCCTGCTTAATGGGGGGGCTCAATTTAGGTGCTCTCTGCCTACCAGAGAGCAGTGATCCATTGATAGAGTCTACTCAAGTGTGCTCAGATGACATTCATTTTGTTTGCCAGTTTCTCGCTGGTCCAATAGGACCAGGCATATTGGACAGTGGGAGGAAACCTGACAAATGGGAGCATAGTTACAGCCCTGGTCATTGACAGAGGACGGTGCCTCAAGACATGCTGGGTGACTGTATATATGTCTAGAGCACATGTGTTCGGGGTCTTCAGCTGGAGATCGGGGTCCTGAAGGGAGAGGGCAGCCACCGCTCCTCTGTACAGGCTGCCATGCGTCCTTAGGTGGTCTACCTGAGGTTCGGAGCTGCAGAAGCTGCAACTTAGATGTCCTGTGGAGCTGGCTAGGAGGAAGGCGCGTCTAGAAGGATCTGTTCCTGGCTACTGTGAGCACAGATCTGCGTCTAGGGCCCTGTCCTGTGAGGGATACTGCTGGGTGTCGTGAAGAAGCGTGATGCATTGTGTCTGCTGCCAGAGCAAGCAAATTACTTATTCTTCCACACAGCTATAGTCTGGTCCAGCAGGAGTCTGCTATCCAATTTAATTTAATGGGGTCAAGTGAGAGTTGTCCTCATCTGTGCATAATTCAAATTGGAGTATCCCACTAATCCCTTCTCCAATCCAAGTTCTACCAATAAATACAAAAAAACAATTACCCTAGACCAGTGATGGCAAACCTTGGCACCCCAGATGTTGCACTCTGCAGTACAGTTGAGCATCATAGGAAATGTAGTTCCAAAACATCTGGGCTGCCAAGGTTCCCCATCACTGCCTTAGCCCTTGTACACACGGTCAGAGATTCCGTCGGAATGTGTCCGATCGGAGCGGTTTGTCGGATATTCCGTCTGTGTGTGGTATGCATCGGACTGTTTCCGTCTGAATATCCGCCGGACCAAATATTCCAACTTGCTTGAAATATTTTCCGACAAACTGCTCTGATCGGACATACTCCGATCATGTGTATAGAATTCCGTTCGGACAAAGTGCCATGCATGCTCAGATCAAATTCCTACATCAAAGCTATTGGCTACTAGCCTGAACGTAGTCCCATCGTAACGAAATTACGTCATCACGTTCTGAAAGATCGGATTTTCCGACAACTTTGTCCGACCGTGTGTATGCAACAGTTTCGGATAAGATCCGTCGGACAAAATCCGACGGATTTGGTTTTCGGAATCTCCGACCGTGTGTACAAGGGCTAGACTGATCATTGTATAACGAGCGGAAGAGTGTGAAGGTGATAGTGTGAAAAAACCCAAGTGTCTGGCTGCAGGACAAGTAGGGAAGACTATACTCAGCAACCCCTACAAGGGGCAGTGATACATATGTTACATGTAAAACAAGCAGGCAGAACACAATAAAAAATGAATGTTTCTTAGTACATTGTTGCAACCCCCGCTGAGCAATAAGATGTGTAAAACCAATCGTTTTGATGCCTTTTTTTACATCTCTGACTGTATTACAAAGGTCCGGAACTTTAGACATTGCTCTCTTAGTGCAGATTGCAGGCAGATATTTAATATGGCTATGTGCAGATTTTTATATTACACTGTAACATTAATCTGGACACTGAGAGACTCAAGAAAAACATGTGACTTCATCTAATTAGTGACTGGTGCATGTCCAAGTTCTGTTTTCTTGGTGACAGATTGCCTTTAATCACTACCTTTTTAAATATGCTTATAAAGGATTGGAACTCGAGCATGTTTAAAAACCATTTAGCTTAAAGTTGATTATTTCCTATGAGAACCAAACTATTTTGTCATATTTCTGATGAAGAAAATCCCATACAAATATTTGGAAAAGCCAGTAACAGAGACAATTGCTGTATGCTCTTGATTTGTTACGCTGTGAAGCAGCTGAACACAAGAGTGCTTTAGGAACTTGACTGCACAGGGGTACATAGTTGCAAAATCACTTATCCAAAAACATCAGCTGCATAGTCAGAGATGGAATTTATACACACGCCATCTGTACTACTAAAATTACAAACCCTTACTGTGTATCGCAGAATGCTTTGCCAACAAACACATATAACAACACACTACAAACTATTCACTCTCCCACTGCTTCTTCTACCCTTTCCCCCAGTACACACTGAAACGCTTATATACAGAACTTTGCATTTGTTTTTGTTTTTTATTAAAAGACAGCTTTAACTTAAACAAATATAAAAGTACCTGTTATTAAATATAACTACCAATTTACATGATTCTTTAGATACTGTATATTCACATTAGTCTTTACCCTAAAGTAACCCTTACAATCTAGGATCCCAATGTCACTCATACTAGGGTAAATTCCCCCCCCTCCGGTGCCACAATCGGCACCTTTCAGGGGGGAGGGGGGTGCAGTTACCTGGATAATCCAGGTAACTGCACCCACTTCCGGCCAGACCGCCGCAGACCCCCGCAGACGCTCTGCCCCCCCCCCCCCGTTGTGTTCTGGGAAACACACAGTTCCCAGAGACAGAGCGGGGGACCATAAGAGACGCGCAGCGCGACTCGCGCATGCGCAGTAGGGAACCGGGCAGTGAAGCCGTCATGCTTCACTTCCCGATTCCCTGGCAGAGGATGGCGGCGGTGGCAGCAGCGAGACGAGCGATCGATTGTCATCTGCCGCCGACATCGCTGGAACCTGGGACAGGTAAGTGTGATTTTATTAAAAGTCAGCAGCTGCAATATTAGTAGCTGCTGGCTTTTAATATTTTTTTTTTAGGTGCAGCTCCTTTTTAACCTACTAGCATATTTTAGAAGTTTGGAATGAAATCTGTAAGTACAAAAAGAACACCCAAACTCCATTCAAATAGTGTGTTGACTGGGATTTGAACTGGGGACCACAGTGTTGCAAGGCAGAAGTGCTTATTACTAAATTACTGTGCTGCCCCAATGCCGTCTCTGTGGCTGAACAGGAGAAAATCAATAGTTTCCTCCATCCACTTTAGACAGCATAGATGGAGGAATCTGCAGATCCAGCTATTTTATTCAGTCAGTCGTTACACCCTTGGCTGCCTGAATACTTGGACATTAAGTGCACCTGATTTTTCTATCAAGTTTTGACAGGGTCACCCACAGCTCATGAATCAGCTGAAACTAGAGGCTCCTCATCTAAGCTAGAACTCCATCCTGGTGCTAACTCTTGGTGCAGAGTAGTGATGGGCTAAGACGTGTTCAGATACTATTACAGTGGTCTCCAAACTGCGGCTCAAGGGCTATATGTGGCCCTTTGTTTGCCTTTATCCAGCCCTTGGTGCATTACTCCTCCCACTGACACAAACAATGGGGCACTCTTTCTGCCACTGACAGGAGCAATATGGCACTCTTCCTCCCACTGACAGCAGCAATGGGGCATTGGTTATGTCCACTGACACCAGAGAATTTTCTACTTCTACTGAGCAAATGCCAGCCCCCTAAAGCCTGAAGGACAGCAAACTGGTTCCTAGTTTGGAAAGATTGGAGACCCCTGTCCTAATACAAACCTTCCTAAGCAAGTCCCACCATGTATGCATGTGACTGCTGGGGGGGGAATGCCTTGAGCGCTTATGATTGGTCCAGTACAGTGACAGCTTCCTGGTGGGTTCACTGAGGTGGGTTTGGCCTAAGATTCAAACATGCTTTACCCTTAAAAAGAAAAGATTCAAGCATGCCTGAGCTTATCACTAATGCAATGTTCTCTCTCAGTACTGGCCAAACCTGAGCAGTAAATCACCTTGGACCTGAATGGCTCGGTACCCCTAGCATCTATATTGTAAGAATATGGTTCTATTCTAGTCTATAAGGAGTTACTACACAGGTTAGGACAGCACTGGAGAAGATTTCTGCACTAGGGCTGTAAATATTGGAGGAGGTCACATAGAGGTTAGTAGGCACTTAGGTGGAGGGAGATCAAGATTAGTGAGCAAGAAAGCTTAGGTTATGTTCTTTTTGTTTATATAGGTAAAGTGGTACTTAAGTCATTAAAGTAACTAGAAAACTGGAAAGATAAACCCGGGGTGGGATTTGAGTCATCTATGAGTCACTCTCCAAGTAATTGCATAAATCCCCATATATGATTGCTTGGGAGAAAGACCTCCTTTTCCAGTGGAACCTGGAGACCTGACACTCTGTCCTGGCCACTTCATTTATGGGCATTCTCAACACATCCCTAATGAAAGCAAGTAAGGACCCAATAGAGGTGCTGGGGGGGACCCCTATACTTCTTTCGTCCTCCCTGGGGGGGGGGGGGGGGTCAAGCCTCCAGAATTAAGAACTTCTAACCCCTGGTGGCTACTTCTGCCTGGGGTGGTATGTGTACAAGTCTGTTTTAGTACTTCAGAGATGGCTAATCACTATTGTTGTTTAGTTTTGGGTTTATTCGTCAAGTCTCATCTCTTTTATGTTCATCAGTATTTCATGACTTGTATACCACACACCCCTACTCAATGTTTTACTCTTCTTTGTAAAAGAGTTTCTTCGCTATGCTTTTTGTGAAAAATAAAAACACTTTAAAAGTAGGGTAACTACAAAACAAACCATCATTTTCTAAGGTCAAAGACAACCGATGCTCCAGCACAACCAAGCACATTTCAATGACAATGCACTGAGAGCTGCTGTGCCATAACATTACTGTCTCACAGACAGAGCAGAAAAAAACAGCATGAAAACACAAAGCATACCCAGTATATAAATAAGCCCCATATTCATCTGGTAACCAATGTAACTTAGATATAAGTAAATAACTGGTGTCATCATGTTAACACCATCAAACAATCACATAAACAAGTAATCTTGTGCCATTTCAAATATTTTGACTTTCCAATCACTTAATTGTCCTGGTTGGAATGGTCAGCAGAATAAAATAGAGGGGGAGAATCTTCCTAATATGAACAAAGACAGCAATAAAACCAGACTGTGGCTCTAACCTTTACCTACTTTATCCCACACTATATACACAGTTTGGACTGTTCGTACACTTTGAAATTTTCTTTTTGTAAATGTATATCCACTGGAAAACAAATCTGATATGGTTTTATGTGAAATTTGGAAAAAAGTCGTCAGGTTACTTTCTTCCAGTACTATTAATAAAAGAAACTACACACTTTATTATGATATTGCCCAATATTGGCAAAAGAAAGTTTTATCCAACAATTGTTTGCTAGTCTTTTTGTAAAATTGTGTTGTTGGCTTTTTATTCCAATGCAAGGTAGTAGCCCTATGTATCATGATAGTCTTGATGCTTTGCTATGTAGCCCCATACACTTCCTAAATACATTTTTGAGGTTTCATGTTTTTTTTCATTGTTATTGGACACTCTGTCCAGGATGTCTAATGCTGCTAGCTGACCAAAAAAAATATTCATATGCCCTTAGAAATATACTTTATCCTCATAATATTTTCATCTGAACATCAATCTTGATGCATAAGTAAAAAAAACTGTCTTATAAAAGCTCATTATTTGAAAATGTGTGATTTGTAGCAGACATTTTGTTTATGTCAAGGGTGTACACAGATCAAACATTTCTGCATCAGAAGTACAGAAGAGTAATATTCAACAATGAGTTAAAGTTTTAACAAGGACATTTGTTAGCAGAGGCCCACCTCGAAGCACACACTTGATCCTAAAGAGCATATAAGCTACTATTGACACAGAAGGAGGTTTGCATTCTTGGGAACCTATAACTATAGGGATATTCCCCCGATATGCCTGGTGTGTTATCACTTTTTTAGTAAAAACCTAAATGGACTCCTAACCAGTTCACTGTGCATTGGGGGTGATAAGTTATGCCGCGTACACATGACCAGACTTTCTTGCAGACTAGGTTTGACGGGATCACTCCGTCGGACAATCCGATCGTGTGTGGGCTAGTCCGATCGCTTTTTAAAGAAAAAATCAGACAGACCTAGAAATAGAACATGTTTCAAATCTATCCGATGGACTCAAGTCTGACGGAATAAAAATCGTGAAAATCGTTCGTCTGTGTGCTAGACTGACAGACCAAATACGACGCAAGGGCAGCTATTGGCTACTGAACTTCCTTCCTATTGATGCTTTTTTCTTTATTTTTATTTTTTGTATAAATAAAAATAACATTTTTTTTTTTTTTAGAATATAATGTTTTGATCCATTCAATCTGATATCGTTTAAAGTCCCGGGGTTGGTTACCCTCCAGCCCTTTTGGTTCTTCCCCCCCCCCTTTCCTTTTGGATTCTCGTATATGAAATATTTGGGATGTGGTATCATTATGTTTGGTCTCTTCATCTTTATGTTTGTCACTACTGAACTTCCTTGTTTAGTCCCGTTTACATCATAATGTTAAAAACTGACGGACTTTCGAACAGACTTAGTCTAGTCATGTGTGGCCAAGTCCACTCGTTCAGAAAGTCCGTTGGACCTCCGCCGAAAGTCCATCGGGAAGACCATCGGACCTAGTCCGTCGAAAAGTCCGGTCGTGTGAACGCGGCATTATAAGTAAAACAGCACACCAGACTTTTTTTATTACATTTATTTTTTGCCAATATTGAGCTTCCAGTGTCCTGCAATGTCCAAATTTGCCCTTAATGAGTTTCATCCAGTGGTGGAAGCTCGGGAGGTAGAACATGGGTCCTCCCTTCCTCATTGCTCAAACTCTGTTTGAGCACTTAGGAGGTTCCCATCACTGGTATGGTTTCAAAGGGTTACCCATATGAACATACATTAATATTAGAGCAGTGTATGTTATCATTAACGTCTTGGTCACACTAGTGCAAATTCAGATGTGACTTGAGTCGCAGGGAAATCACATTGTTTTCAACAGCACAAAGTAAGGATAATTCCCAGTTATATGTTGTAGTCTGGAAGGTGGAAGTCGATAACAATGTGGTCCTATATGGTGTGGGACCATCCAAGTTAGAAACACAAGAGGGGGCAGTCCACAATTCATGGCCAGCCTTATAGGGGAGCAGGAGCTTGACAAAGCAGCATGCACCATTCCCAGTTCTGAGTGTGCATGCTCCGAAATGCATCACTAGTACATCCGGGAACGTCACCGCATCCATCTTGTGTCCCAGCCCTCACTCCTTGCTCTCTACCATCTACCCACCCCCTAGTTGGTCAAGACAGCAAGAAAAGTGGCAGGAACAGCTCTAACGTGAAACCCTGACTACCACATACACCCCACTTTGAGCCTTATGATGTGCCTGCTTTTAACCTCAGAAATGTGAGTGATATTTCACTGTGCTTTGATTAAACTCATTTTACAGTCTACACTCAGAGGCGCCTTTATTTCTTCTCTTTACATTGTTTTCATAGGTGTTTGTTTACATCAATGTGAGCAATTGTAGAAAAGGCTTTTTTACTACTTTGGTGTGATTCCAGTGCAATTTTGGCATCTTTGAATATACAAACCTATCAAGGTTGAATCCAAGTAGCACTACATAGTCGCAGGGCCGGGACAAGGGGTGGGCAGGAGGGACGGCTGCCCCTGGCGCAATGGTTTATTGCAGGGGTAGAGGGCACCCTGACCCTAACCCCAAGGGAAAGTGGG
Source organism: Lithobates pipiens (assembly GCF_037356315.1). Lineage (NCBI taxonomy): Eukaryota > Metazoa > Chordata > Amphibia > Anura > Ranidae > Lithobates > Lithobates pipiens. The sequence goes on along the minus strand of NW_027507748.1, from coordinate 356,965,809 downwards.
GCACAGTTTTGCATCTTTGCCCTGGGCGCTGGATGACCTTGTCACGGCACTGCATAGTCGCAATGAAAGTCAGATCAAATCATATTGCAAGGGTGTGACCCTAGCCTAAAATTATGTTTCTAATATTGCTTTAACAAATGGCTATAAATACCTTTATTTTAGATCAGTTGTAAGCTGGTCATCTGATTTTCCTCAAGTTCATCAGTGATCAATGATAAATATGTGGGTGGAACAGATTTGGAGCATGCAATGCATCATGCACTTGTCATTGCAGTGTTACTTCAGTCTGTTACTAGTCATTTTTTTCATGATAAGTCTCATGACTGGCAGAGCGCAAAAATAAAAATATATATAAAACATTTTTATTTCTTATTACAGTCTTCTGAGCCACCCTACCTGTCTCTCCTGCACATCATTCAGGGTGGCTCAATGATTGTGACTGACAATAGAACATTTTTTGCTCTGCAGAATAGTCACGAGGGCAAAGCAATATTTGGGAAGAATAGATGATGTTCACGACTCCCTGATGATGAATTTGGAAAATTCAAAGACAGAGTTACTCAAAAGACTGAAGCCTGCATGCAATAACATTGCCACTTTGCATAGCTGGCAGGATCGCTAGGTAATTACTGTACAAACTGGTAACAGACTGTTTAAATAAAAAGACAGCACAGAAAGTCAGACAGTAAACATTTAGGGCTGGTTCACACCAGATGCAGGACAGTGCACAATCTATAGACGTCCCCTTTAATATTCCATTCCAGGAGTGAGTATTGAATGCGCCTTAAATGGGTCTGAAGATGCAGTCTTTACCTGCAACATGCAACGCATTTTGGTTGCCTTTTCTGACCACAGATGTGATTTCTAGTTAAAGCATGAAAAATATAAACTTTCAAATAACAGGTCCAAACTCAACTTGTTACTATTTAATATTATATTTTTTACTATTATAATATAAGACAGTCGTTTTTCACATAAAACATTTCACATAAATATCAAATGCACAAAAAAGCATAAGGCATAAATATAAAAAAATAACTCAATTGCTAAAAAAAAAAAACCTTCTAAAAACGAGACAAAAAATAGCAATTTTGCAGCAAAATTAATTTCTCAGAAATCACTCTTCTGTTTCCTGCTCTCATCTAACGTGTTATGTTTAGGGCTCATTCACACTGCCCACACACTAAATGCTTCATTTTAACATGGGGGCAACTGTCAGTTTTTAGCTACATTGAGCCACGGTGAGGGGGTGGTGTGATAAGCGTTTAAGCATGGACTCAGAAGTCAATCTATCCCAGCACCCAAGGCATGATGAAAATGTACTCTGAGTTGTACATGCGCAGCTCAGTGTACACTCACCAAAAATGTATTGGCAGGTAAAGCAGAAGCTTTTATGGCCGTATAAATGTACAGAGTTTCTTTAGCAATAAAAACCTAGCAATTTTTTCTCTTTTTGTAAAAGCACTTTAGTTCTGCTATAAGCATTATGCAGAGAAAAGGTTTCACAGATATTAGAAGTTCTTCAGTACACGTAGTGAATAAGAACAGATGCCAAGAATGTCTCCCAAGAAGTGGTACCATATTGTGTTCCTGTGGAAGAAATAGCATATACTGTTATATACAAAATAAGAGAACTGCTACAGTGCAACATCCATTCCAACATAATAAGAACAAATACTGAAAATTACACCTGGAATACAGGACACAGTATGTGCTTCTGATTAAAGTCTACACCTGCACAAAAAAAAAAACAGATACTCAAAATGATGCCTAGCATACAGAACAAGACAGGCGCTACTTTCCATTAATACACAATAAAAACAGATACTGAGAATTACACTCAGCACACAGGAAAAGGAAGTGCAAGTGTCCATGAATGCTGAATAAGAACAGATGCTGAGAATTACGTCCAGCTCATCAGTAAATAGACATCATGAATGTGTAACCTGGGCTGTAGCTGATAACTTCTTCCTTTGTTGTTGCTGTATTATCCTTCTGCAGTGTGGTCAGGGTTAAACTGAATATTCATTAATGCAGAAGTACAGCAGTCATCTTCAAGGAGACCATTTTTTAATGCTCATCTATAAAGTGCCTCCACTGCAGGGGGCACCCACCTTGGCTGGGTCTGGGGGGACTGTGGTTAGCTGATGCAAAAGAGCAAGGGGAGTGTGAACTATTGCAGGGGGCAGCCATCTTGGCTCGGTCAGGGGGATTCTGATTGGCTGATCCCAGAGAGCAAGGGGAGTTTGAACTGAACTTCTGCAGTAATGGAACTATGTTGTAAAACCAGCCTGCAGAATGCAGGGAGAAAGCCACTGTGGGGACCATGTGCTGCTGCAAACATTTGCTGTGCTGAGCAGCTGAGAGAGATAACCACATGGGTGCAGTGAACAGGAAATAGTGGTATGTAGCTAGGGTTTGCTGGAGCTATCTGATGCTGTGTTGCCCAGGAGAAGTGGACTGATAAGAGATTGCTGCTGCCATCATACTGCTACATGCGAGGCAATGGTCCTAGAAGCAAGCACGTGTGCAGGAAAGAAACTGAGCTGCTTCTGCCAGTTGAAAAGAATTCCTGCCATTGCTGACCAAAATTGGGTGAGAACTTAGAGAAGCAAATAGATTTAGAATCTTCTCCCTGGGATACAGCAATTGTTATGCCTGGTTAGATCAAACTGTACTAGAGCTCAGCAGGGACAAAAGAGAGAGATCACCGGCAACTTCTATCCATATCTGAGCTAACCTTGACTTTTTATTGAATCAGAACATGTGTCCAGAGACCTAGAAGAGAGTGCCCTGGGACTGGTAAGAGACTAATGCCTGGTGCACACCTTTTTTCTCCCGTTCAGCCATTTTTTATTTAACAGGCCGATGTCTCCCGACAGTTGGCCCTTGTGTATGGGGATTAACACTGCACAAGTTAATCTGTTGTCTATTTCTCTGCTGGGAACATTTGCCTGTCAATGGCCAATGAGATAAACCTGGGGCTGGCAAACCAAGTTAGGACTATCTTTATATACTGTTTCTAGGTAAATGCTGATTTAATTTTGTTAATTGCTGTTAGCCAGAACACTGTAGGTGTATCTCACAGTATCGCTATTGACTTTGATTGCTTGCATAAATAATTGCTAGATCCTCTCTTCTTTTAGGCTATGCTTGACCTAATACATTCTATGAAATACCTCAAGGTGTGACAGTAAGTGTTGGGTAAGTGAGGTGTGTAAGATTCACGTGTACAGAGAAATCACAAAACAATTGAGTAGCTCCTCTAGGGATAGCACTACAAATAGATACTGAGAATTACATCCATCATACATCCCAAAAGAATTAGTACTGTGTACACATAATCCATCTTAACCATTTTTCTTCACCAAATATTCCTGTTTTATTGCAAAACACATAATTTTGGTCATTTATTGATATTTGATGTTTCTGAACATATAAAATATGCAATACAGAGACAAAAGAGCATTGTTTTTAAGTTTCTAGGTGTGCTTATTGTCTATGCACCTTTGTGTTTTCATGGATGAACTTAATCCATGAGATTAATAGAATATAATAGAAGATGAGTGGAGGGAGCTGTTGAAAAACACTTTTTTTCAGAGTCGCCTAGGCAAGTTTCACTCCTGTAAAAAGGAGGATGTTAAACATCTGGAAGACCCACCTATAGTCGATGCAGCCCTGATGCGTCTAGCCAGGCAAGTTACATTGCCGCTAGATGATGCAGTCTCTTTCCAGGATATCCTTAATAGGAGGGTAGACTTGGACCTGAAAAAAAGTCTACACAGTCGCAGGAAGGGCATGCAAGCAATCAATAGCCTTGGCAGTAATCTCCAGAGCCATGGAGGTCTGGATAGACAATTCAGAATCAGCCATTGCCAGCAATCGGTAGAAAACTGTGATAATCTGATCGCTCAACAACCTGAGGCTGACAGTGGGGTTAATGGCGGAAGCTGCCATTGACATAATCAAATCCCTGGCATGCATGACGCTTGGTGCAGTCACAGCAAGATGCGCCTTGGGTGGCAGACCCATCATTCAAACAAGACTGATGCAGGATCCCTTTGAGGGAGGGTCCCTAATTGGGGACAAGCTCAAAACAGCAATCGCCAGGGCGACAGGGGGAAAGTCTGGCTTCATTCCCCATCACAGGGGATTACTCTGCCAAAAGAATCCAGCCTTTGGCCGGCTGGCCTGCCAGAAGAAGAGGGAGAGAAGCAAGATCCTACAGGCCAGGGAGAGCGTTCCTCGACCCAGAGGGAATACTCCCTCGGGGTCGAAACAGAAGAAGGCAGTTACCCCTCCAGGCCAGGGGCCCCAGAAATCATTTTGACGGTGTCCCCATCCATGCTTACGGTGGAAGCCAGGCTGCACAGTTTCTGGAAAGTATGGACGGAGAATGTTCGGAACCGCTGGGTGCTCTCCATCATAAAAACAGGACATTTCTGGGAGTTTCTCGAGAAACCGAAGGCAATTTTTTTACCGACCGCTCTCCCCTCACGCTCCCTGAAAAAGGAGATTCTGCTTCAGTATGTGAACACACTCCTACAACAGCAGGCAATAGAACCAGTGCCCCAGAGGGATCGCTTCTCAGGAGTTTATTCACCGCTATTTTTGGTACAGAAAAAGTTGGGAGACTGGAGGCCAGTGATCTACCTCAGGTGGCTGAACAACCACATGAAGAAGAAACACTTCAAAATGGAATAATTACAGACCATCCTGAAGGTTATTCAACCCGGAGACTGGCTCCTCATAGTGGACATGAAGGATGCATATTTCCAGGTGCCAAGCTTCCAGAGGTTTCTGAGGTTCACAACTCTGCCAAAAGAATCCAGCCTTTGGCCGGCTGGCCTGCCAGAAGAAGAGGGAGAGAAGCAAGATCCTACAGGCCAGGGAGAGCGTTCCTCGACCCAGAGGGAATACTCCCTCGGGGTCGAAACAGAAGAAGGCAGTTACCCCTCCAGGCCAGGGGCCCCAGAAATCATTTTGACGGTGTCCCCATCCATGCTTACGGTGGAAGCCAGGCTGCACAGTTTCTGGAAAGTATGGACGGAGAATGTTCGGAACCGCTGGGTGCTCTCCATCGTAAAAACAGGACATTTCTGGGAGTTTCTCGAGAAACCGAAGGCAATTTTTTTACCGACCGCTCTCCCCTCACGCTCCCTGAAAAAGGAGATTCTGCTTCAGTATGTGAACACACTCCTACAACAGCAGGCAATAGAACCAGTGCCCCAGAGGGATCGCTTCTCAGGAGTTTATTCACCGCTATTTTTGGTACAGAAAAAGTTGGGAGACTGGAGGCCAGTGATCTACCTCAGGTGGCTGAACAACCACATGAAGAAGAAACACTTCAAAATGGAATAATTACAGACCATCCTGAAGGTTATTCAACCCGGAGACTGGCTCCTCATAGTGGACATGAAGGATGCATATTTCCAGGTGCCAAGCTTCCAGAGGTTTCTGAGGTTTACAATCAGCTCTCTTCACTACCAATTTGTCTGCCTGCCCTTCGGGTTGACGACCTCACCCTTGGACTTTTCCAAGGTCCTGCTGGCAGTAGTGGAGTAGCTGAGAAGATGCGGGATTCGCATTCATCAATACTTGGACAACATCCTGTTGCTGGACCCAGACAGGGACAAGTTGTTGTCTCACCGTGACAAGAGTCATCACAACCCTTCAACAGCTCGGATGGTTTATAAATTGGGAGAAGAGCCGGTTACATCCGTCCCAGTTGCTGGTCTATCTGGGTGCCGAGCTGGACACACAAAAAAATACGGTGTCCCTACCGGGAAGGGAAGATTCCCCCTATCTTAGAATGGGCAAAGTCTGCAAGGTCGGCCAACTGTCAACCCGCCAGGACATGCTTCTAGCTGTTGGGCATGATGACGTCAGTAACGCCCTTGGTGAAATGGGATGGGTGGCACACTTGTCCAATCCAGTATTGGTTCCTCCGGCAGTGGGACTCCCAGAAACTGTATCAGAACATATCCCTAACAAAGTCCATGAGACAGAGTCTGGCCTGGTGGGAAGAAAAGCGGAATCTGCTGCAATGTCACTCCCTCCTCCCAACATCCTGGATAGTGATCACCTCAGACGCCGGCAAGCTGGGATGGGGTACCCATAGCGGAAACCAGTTGGCGCAAGGCAGATGGTCTGAACCATCTAAGGAAGTTGTGGTCAATATGTTGGAACTAAGGGTGGCATATCAAGCACTCTTGGCCTTTGCCCAGGTAATCCGTAGGGGTTCAAGTCCTCCTAAAGATGGACACCATAACGGCCGTAGCCTACAAGAAGCAGGGAGGCACTCCTGGAAGAGGTGGAACCCATAATGAATTGGGCCCTAAGAGAACCTGCTTCGCCTCTCAGCAGTATATATACACTGACATGCCAATCTCCAGGCGGACTACCTGTCCAGGACTACAGTGGACACCCTACGAATGGTCCCTTTTGACACAAGTATTCAGGGAACTGGATCTTCAGAAGTCATATGCAAGGCAGAAACGCGTCATCCATGCACACGTTTGTCTCTCACTACCGTATTGACCCGGCAATGTTAAACACAGCTGAATTTGGCAAAACTATTATTTCTGTGGCCAGTGGCCATAATTAAAGTAGTTAAGCAGCATCCCACCCTTGTATCTAGTTATTTCCCAGGGGTGGTTGACATGGAGCTATCAGGAAAATGGAAAATTGGATATCAAATACTTACTGCAATTTTCCTTTCTTGACAAGCTCCATGTCAGCACAGACTCCCACCCTATGGACAAAGTTCTAGTTACATAACCTCCTACAGGGCATGGGGTCAAATTTATGAGTTAGGTCCTGATTGCATTGGGGTAGGCAGGGCCTTACCTGGTGGTGGCTGACATGGAGATTGTCAGAAAAGGAAAAATCGTGGTAAGTATTTGATATACAATTTTCAGTTTTTGGCAACTTCAAGGGAAAACAAGGAAGATACACAAAACACTGCAAACTTTCATTATGAGGCTTTCATGATACCAGTTGAAAAATATGCAATATTTGTATTGAAATAAAAAGTTTGCCTTCTATTATTTATAACAAAAACATGGACTCACATCACACATATTGTGGTCCTAGGCTATACATGTACAATTCTGGTTCATCATTTAATTTAAAATGAAACAATCCATATAGGAATTGTGTGTAGAGAATTATTTATTTTTCAATGCATTTCATTGAGCGGCATCTGTTACATTAGTCATTGGGAGTAGGGATTTGATTGGTTCAACACTGACATACAATGGTTAAATGATAGGTTCAACAGAATCTCAAAAATACTTCAAGTTTCCATGGTTTCCCCCAAATCCTGAGAAAAGCATCCTCACAATTGACATATCTCCAACTCTAGTTACCCCCAAAAGGTATACAGCAACTTACCCCAGAGATAGTATGGCTTGAGGGGAAGAGGAAAATAAACAAATCCCTTAAATTACACGCTATGGGAATATCTTAAAGAAGACCCCTGCCCCCAACTTACACTGACATGGCTTTTACTTCCTGATTCAGCATTGGCCCACATGTTGCCTAATCTTGCATATGCACCATATATTGGTTTCTTATTATGAATAGCAAACTGAGCAAAACCTCATATGGCAAAAAGTATGTGCAGATCATGAGATCTAGTATGGCAAATGTACTGTACAAAAGCACAAATTGCACTGTAAATAACCAAATGGTCCTTGGTAAAAGCATGAAAATATCAATCCACCATGGATTTTTTTTTTTTTAGGGGGTAACGTTTCACTTTAAAGCTGTACATAGTGTTAAGGAACAGTACAATTTTCACTCACAGCTTCAGCAACATCAGGCTTTGACAGCAAATATTTGCTGTGGAATTTATATATTTTTTTGATTTACAATTAGCTTTATCTGGGTAGTTTTATCAGTGATACATCAAGTGCTAATAGACCTGCTTTGACCAGTGGATAGAAATTGGCCAGTGGTTAACTGAGGTTGTCCCTGTTGTCACTTATGCAAAATTCACCTGTCGTTGGCCAATTTCTATCCACCTATCAGCCTACTTGGTGTAATGAATGTGAGTGATATAAAGTCAGGTGGTTTTAGTTATTTCAAATGATGCAGCAGAATGCTGCAAACAAAAGACAGCAACAGAACAGATGGTCAGCAACACACAAATGCATAATGTTTGTTGTGTATGTATAACTACACATGTATTCATTCTCTCAATGTTACCAGATGGTGGTGGTTCCTTTGTTCTTGGTCTCACTATTAATAAATTAAACCTTTTTTGTTGTTTTTTATATATGATCTGATAATGGTTTTAAAAATCTTTGACAAATAAATATGTGAAAAGTGTGGTGTGCATTATTCAGCCCCCTGAGTCAATACTTTGTAGAACCACCTTTCACTCTTTCACTTTTTGGGGATGTCTCTACCAGCTTTGCACATCTAGAGATTGAACATTTTGCCCATTCTTCTTTGCAAAATAGCTCATCCTCTGTCAGATTGGATGGAGAGCGGCTGTGAACAGCAATTTTTAGGTCTTGCCACAGATTTTCCATTGGATTTAGGTCTGGATTTTGACTGTGCACATGAATATGCTTTGATCTAAACCATTCCATTGTAGCTCTGCCTGTATGTTTAGGGTCATTGTCCTGCTGGAAGGTGAACCTCTGCCCATTCTCAAGTCTTTTTCAGATTGTAACAGGTTTTCTTGTAAGATTGCTCTGAAATTGGCTCCATCCATCTTCCCATCTACTCTGACCAGCTTCCCTGTCCCTGCTGAAGAAAAGCATCCCCACAACATGATGCCGCCACCAACATGTTTCATGTTGGGGATGGTGAATTCAGGGTGATGTGCAGTATTAGTTTTCCGCCACATATAGCATTCTTTTTTTTAAGCCAAAAAGTTACATTTGGTCTCATCTGACCAAATATATATATATGAAGGCCAGTATGGTGGCCTGAAATTATGGAAGGAGCCCGGGGGGGTGGGGGTGTATTTAAGCAGACCACCCACATTGGTCTTTGTCAGTTCCAGTGCGCAGTACCCACCCACCCTTTTCCCTTCTTAGAGCACTTCTCTTAAAAAATTTTCTCTACAAAACCATCCACTCACTTATCTTGGGTATGGCCCTTTCTCTTGGCATTCCGTCCAGTAGACCAGGGCACATTTCAGGTCTACTTTATGTTGTTAGTCTTGCGACCTGTTTAATTTATGTGGTTCACATCTCTCCCAGACATAGGGCTCTGACAATATATATATATATATATATATATATATATATATATATATATATATATATATATATACAGTATCTTACAAAAGTGAGTACACCTCTTACATTTTTTTAAATATTTTATTATATCTTTTCATGTGACAACATAGAAGAAATCACACTTTGCTACGATGTAAAGTAGTGAGTGCACAGCTTGCATAACAGTGTAAATTTGCTGTCCCCTCAAAATAACTCAACACACAGCCATTAATCACTTAAGCCCCGGACCATTTTGCTGGCCAAAGACCAGAGTACTTTTTGATATTCGGCACTGCGTCAATTAAACTGACAAAACTGACATCCTTTTTTCCCCACAAATAGAGCTTTCTATTGGTGGTATTTGATCACCTCTGCGGTTTTTATTTTTTGCACTATAAACAAAAAAGAGCGCCAATTTTGAAAAAAACAAATTTTTTTAAACTTTTGCTATAATAAATATCCCCCAAAAATATACAAAAAAACTTTTTTTTCCTCAGTTTAGGCCGAATCAATAAAAAAAATCGCAAAAAGCGTTTATTGATTGGTTTGCGCAAAAGTTATAGCGTCTATAAAATAGGGGATAGATTTATGGCATTTTTATTAATATTGATTTTTTACTAGTGTATGGCAGCGATCAGCGATTTTTATCGACTGCGACATTATGGTGGACACATCGGACAATTTTGACACATTTTTGGGACCATTGGCATTAATACAGCGATCAATGTTATAAAATTGCATTGATTACTGTAAAAATGTCACTGGTAGTGAAGGGGTTAACCACTAGGGGACGGGGGAGGGATTAAATGTGTCCTGGAGAGTGATTCTAACTGTCTGGGGGATGGGCTAGCAGTGAGATGACACTGATCGCTGCTCCCGACAGGGAGCAGATGATTAGTGTCCTGTCACTAGGCAGAATGGGGAGATGCTGTGTTTACATCGGAATCTCCCCGTTCGTAAGCTCCGTGACACAATCTCGCAGCGGCGCGCGCGTGCACGGCGGGAAATTTAAAGTAATGTATGGGTATGTTACTTTGCCCAGCCGTCCCATTCTGCCGACGTGTATTTGCAGGACACGGTCGGCAAGCGGTTAATGTCTAAACAAAAGTGAGTACACCCCTAAGTGAAAATGTCCAAATTGGGCCCAAAGTGTCAATCTTTTGTGTGACCACCAAAATTTTCCAGCACTGCCTTAACCCTTTTGGGCATGGAGTTCACCAGAGCTTCCCAGGTTGCCACTGGAGTTCTCTTACACTCCTCCATGACGACATCATGGAGCTGGTGGATGTTAGAGACCTTGGGCTCCTCTACCTTCCATTTAAGGATGCCCCACATATGCTCAATAGGCTTTAGGCCTAGAGACATGCTTGGCCAGTCCATCGCCTTTACTCTCAGCTTCTTTAGCAAGGCAGTGGTCATCTTTGAGGTGTGTTTGGGGTCGTTATCATGTTGGAATACTGCCCTGCTGCCCAGGGGGAGGAGATCATGCTCTGCTTCAGTATGTCACAGTACATGTTGTCATTTATTCAGTGTTGTCAGGGGTGTACTCACTTTTGTGAGATACTGTATATCTATATATATATATATATATATATATATATATATATAATATATAGTATCAGAAAACGGGTGAGATGAACAGCACTCAGCTGGTCTCCATGTGCAATGCAATCAAACCAAGCCACTGGTTATATATAGACAAAGGATTGCTGCACTAAAAATGTATTCATAAAAGTTCCATCATTACAGTTTCGGGCTATTAAAGGTAGCACCCTTTTTCACATGAGAACATAGAGCTATGCGCTGCTTGCTGTGGGGGCACTCAGTAGGAGGGACAGTGAGGGACCTGAAGAGAGGAGGATCTGGGCTGCTCTTTGCAAAACCACTGCACAGAGCAAGTAAGTATAACATATTTGTTATTTTTAAACAAAAAAAAAAACAAGACTTTATTATCACTTTAAAAAAGGTCATATCAGCATAAAATAAAAGCAAATGTTCCCAAAAAAGAAATTACATTTCCCAAATACCTGAAACAATAGCCCACTGTCCACTGTTTTGTAAAGGGAAAGCTTTGTACCACAAAGCAAAAACAAAATATGGTTCGAAGGGCAGCTAAAAGAGAACACTGCCTTCAAATCAACCACAAACTAGAGTTAGGAAAAAAGCCCCCAAACTCAAGATAACCCACTTCTCCCCCAAAAAAGGCAATAATAACCCACTTTTTAAAAGGAAAAACCTTGCACCACAACAAAGGGGTGATCGCCCAAAGACATAGCAACCAAATGTTCTACTAACACCACTGAAATTCAGAAGAGTAAAAAGCAGTTTGCTAACTGACCCTAATCTTTCCCTAACCTCTCGCTACAGCAGTTTGTAATATACTTGACACTATGGGGTGGTTTTACTAAAGGCAATGCAAGTGCAGTTGCTCCAGAGCTTAGTAAATGAGGTGAAGCTTCACTTTGTAAAGAATAACCAATCACATGCAAGGAAGGTGAAAAGAAAACAGCAAGCAGAACTTACTGCCTTAGTTATCATTATACCAATTGTACATAGTTCCAATATGTAGTGTAAGATTTTCGATTCTATAATAAATTATTTTTTTATTTAAAAACCATACTCTTGATAATAATTAAGACCTTTTTTTTTTTTTTTTAATCTGAGGTCATTTTACATTAACCTGGTTTAAGTTGGTTTTATCCTTTGAGCAGTTAGATCCATGCTAAAATAGTTTTAGTTAAACTACTTTTAGTTTAAGTTGGAACTACAACTCAATATTATTAACATATATGTGATCTTTTCTTTTGCTGCCACCATATGTACTTATGTATACTAATTGTTAGAATTCAATAAACAAATTTGACAAGAAAAAAAAACAGTATTTTTGTTTGCACATGATTAAATGATCAAAATCAACAGAGCTTCACTTCATTTCCTAAGCTCTGGAGCAACTGCACTTGCAAAGTGCACAATCTATTTGCCTTTAGAAAACCAACCCCTATGGCCACTCTGAACTCTTCTCCATTAACCGCTTGCTGACCAGCCGCCGCAGTTGTACTGCAGAAGAATGGCACGGGCAGGCGAATAGCTGTCATGGTACGTCGCTCCTTCTGGTGACCACTAGGGTCACACATGCCCGCAGCTCGCCCCTGGAGCCAATGCGAGTGCCAGGCCCCCGCGATCGCTCGTAACATGGCGAGAACTGGGATCTCTGTGTGTAAACACAGAGATCCCGGTTCTCTGAGGGGAGAAGTGACAGATCGTCTGTTCATTCAAAGTAAGAATAGCGATCTGTCATCTCCCCTAGTCAGTCCCCTTCCCTACAGTTAGAACACACACTAGGGAACACAATTAACCCCTTGAGTGCCCCCTAGTGTTAACCCCTTCACCGCCAGTGCCATTTTTACAGTACTCAATGCATTTTTATAGCACTGATCGCTGTATTAAAGCCAATGGTCCCAAATATGTGTCAAAATTGTCCGATGTGTCCGCCATAATGTCGCAGTCACAAAAAAAAAATCACAAATCGCCACTATTACTGGTAAAACAAATAAAATAATAAAAATGCTATAAATCTAGCCCCTATTTTGTAGATGCTATAATTTTTGTGCAAACCAATCAATATACGCGTATTACGATTTCTATTACCAAGTATATGTAGAAGAATACATATCGGCCTAAACTGAGAAAAAATTTGCTTGTTTTAAAAAAAAAATGGGGACATTTATTTTAGCAAAAAGTAAAAAATATTGCGTTTTTTTCAAAATTGATGCTCTTTTTTGTTTATAGCGCAAAAAATAAAAACCACAGAGATGATCAAATACCACCAATAGAAAGCTCTATTTGTGGGGAAAAAAGGACGTCAATTTTGTTTGGGTGCAATGTCACATGACCTCGCAATTGTCAGTTAAAGTAATGCAGTGCGGAATCGCAAAAAGTACTCTGGTCAGGAAGGGGGTAAAATCTTCCGGGATTGAAGCGGTTAACAGTATGTATCATCCCTATTACTGTGCAACATCCATACGTATACAATATAAACAGATACTGAGACAAACACCCAGCACACAGGACAAGAGAAGTGCTACTATGCAGCTTCTATACATACACAACAGGATCAGAAAATGACACCCAAGGGGTTGGGGGGGGCCAAAAAGGGTGACCCCCTGGTTATTAGGGGGAGTTGACATGGCTGCATGTATGGGTTTGACTGCCTACAACAGGAAACACATAAAGAAAATAAATCAAACATATCCATGGAAAGGGACGATTTCTTCTAGTTCCTCTAAGGTGGACAGAGGAGAGGATCAGCTCTGCAGACGCTGCATTCTACCGCCTTCACAACTGCTGAGCATTAACAGAAATTAAGACGGACATTTATTTGCCGGCTCTCGAAATGTTTTAACTGGGATTTTAAATATTTAATAAGGAGCGAGGATGCCGCAGAGAGAAAGAGTCACGCTGAGAGAAAGGAGGGGATAGTTCTGTACAGATGAGGGATACTGTGCTTTTGTGTTTTAACCCATTAAAGGGAAACTTTTACAATGACTAACGTTCATGTTAACTGAGTATACGCTGCTCCTAAAGAAATTGGTTGTCACTGGTCGTTGATGTGTTGGCATGTTTATGATTGCCTGTACATGGGGGGTTGAACACCTGGGGGACGTATCAGGTCAACTCTGTCTGGCGCTATGATGATATGCATATGCTGGTCAACCATTTTTTTTTCTATCTATCTATCTAGCAGGGGGGCAAAATGTACAAAGCTGATTCTAAAGGAAGGTAGAATGTATGTGCAGCAACTTTTACACAGTACATTTGTAAAATAATGTCAAATAAGAAGAAGTATATGAGAGGTACAAATCCTCCTCCTCCTCCGATCAGCAGAATCACAAACAGCTGCCTGGGGGGAAGAATTTGACTTATGCCTCCCTCTTGTTCTGGTATCACTTACCCCCAAGAGACGCCTCGCACACCCCCCGTCTTGCTTACTAGGCACTACTGTGCTCCGCTGTATGTCTGCACACTCTTCTTGTGCCATTAACTGTTCTACTGTATTAGCCCCATTGCTCAAATAATGTTCAGAAATAGATATAGATGTGAACAGTTACAGTCAAATGCAATTCACAAACCTTTTGTTGTGTCGCTATTAATAAATACAAAGATACAAAATCATTTTTCTTTAATGAATGCATCCTGGGGGATTACTTTGGAATTAAGTGGGTTGTTTTTTTTTTGCTTTTGTTTTTTTTTTATATACAGCGCTGTCTTCCATATAAATAAAGAAAAAACATCCTATTTTCTCCAGCGATGAATACGTTAAACTATTACAAACGCAGCAGCTGTCTCAAACAGTTGTATATAACCATCAGGTAGAGAACAGTTAATTCTAAGGAACAATGAGGGGAGGGGATGACAGGATCACGCTACAAACTCCAAATTTGTGTTTTTTTTTTTTTTAAATATATTTTCCCTTAACCAGCATTTCTAAATGTAGAAAGCTGTGAGTGCGGTCATGTGATCTCTAGATTATACACCAGTGCCTATCCTGCACAGAGAAGTCACACCATCTTACAGCTCACAGGAGGGCAATTTAACCCACCGGAGAATAAGACAATCTTATTTATTATAGGGCAGACTCATCCATAAAGTACAGCTTACAACTGTCTCTGTTATACTAGTTATTACTAGAATCGTTGTTTCCGATCTGTTTTGAAGCCAACGTTTGTGTCTGTGTGGAGAACAAGCCACGACCAAAAAATTTATGGTCCTATAGAAATGTCCTCAATGGTTTCTGCCCAGACTAGAATCATGGAAATGCTACAAAAGAAGTGAAGAGAGAGGAACAATATCATTATTAAAGTGGTTGTAGCCCTAAAAAATAAGATCATGCTCCTTTAAGGCACAATTTATAATACAGTGCTTGTGCTGTGTCATTTTCCCTTCCTATCGTGTAATATAGCTGGAGGTCCTGCCTGTTCCTGTTTCCCCCTGTCTGTGCTGACCACAATAATCATGGCTACCAAGCCATTTCCATGGTCAGTTTACGTGCCTCCGTCGGCCAGCTGCTCCGCTGTGAGTCTATCCCCCCCCTCCCTCCCTGCTCCCCTCCCGCTGCTATTAAGCTGCAATATGCAGCAAACATACCTGTATTTACTTGTAGGCTGCTATTAGCGATAGTGTTTGTGTTTTTTTTTTGTTTTTTTTAATGAAAAGGCTAAGTATCTTTTACCACACCGCTGCTGTGCGATCACGTGATCCACTTGTGCTGGCCGGCTGGCATCACAGGGGAATCTCTGACCCTCCCGCTTCTCTCCATAGATCTGGGAAGACGAGCAGAGTGGGAACAGGTGACCACGCAGCTGTGGTGTGAGAAAAGGTATTTAGCCTTTTCATTAAAAAAAAAAATATAGTGTACACTATTGTTAATGGCAGCATACTTCGAAGGGGATACGTGTAAAGTCACATAGGGGTTCATTTACTAAAGGCAAATACACTTTGCACTGCAAATGCACTTGAAAGTAAAGTCGCTGTAGATCTGAGGGGGACCTGCAAGGAAAATAAAAAACACAATTTTAGCTTGTACATGATTGCATGATAAAATCAGCAGAGCTTCCCCTCATTTCAGATCTACCCCTTAGATTTAGAGCGACTGCACTTCCAAGTGCACTTTCAGTGCAAAGTGGATTTACCTTTCGTAAATAACCCCCATAGTGACTTTACAAACACTTTAATTTACTTTATTTTTTAATATATGCTATTTAAAGTGAAACTAAAGGCAGAACTTTTTAATTTTTTATTTTGGATAGAGTAATGAAGAGTTATAACCTTTGTCAGTTTTTTTTTTCTGCCATGTTGGGGAGATTTTCCTTCCTGACGTAGCTCTCCGCTCGGGGATCTGTGAGAACTGAGCCTTTGCGGTATTCGATAGCTCGGTTCTCATTGTATAGGTACTGGGGGACAGATGCAGCATCGGACCAATACTGCATCCACCTAGGTAAGTATAATGGAAGGAAAAAAAACGACTCCATACTTCTCTTTTACGTATTGAAAAAAAAGAGCCAACAATTGCATTTAAAGGTTACAGTGACAGTCAGTATTGCCCCCTCACTGTCTATACTGCTCTTCTCCTGTCCTCTCCTTGAACACCCCCCCCCCCTCGCGCCCCCAGACACGGAACTGTCACGTACCTGCTATCACATAGGGGACTATTGATAGCAATAAAATCATAAGTAAAAAAAAACACATTAAAGTTAAAAAAATTAAAAATGTATCTCCCCACCCCCACAGACACAGGCATACTAGAGCTGCATGACTAATCGATTAAAAAATAATCTCAATTCTCAATCTCTCCATCTGAACTGACATTTCCCCGATTCTATATAAACAGTGCAGAGCCAGAGCTGTCAAAAAAAAATACATGCCTCAGCACAGAGAGAAAATTAAGAGATACCATGTATCTCTCCGCTCTTTAGATTAAAGGTATGAACTTCGGTCTGTAGATGAGGGCAGTTTAAGCACTTAAAGACTAAGTCTTTTTCTAAAATTTGTTGCTTACAAGTTAAAATCAGTATTTTTTGCTAGAAAATTACTTAGAACCCGCAAACATATTATATATATATATATATATATATATATATTTAGCAGAAATCCTAGAGAATAAAATGGCCGTTGTTGCAATATTTTATGCTGTATTTGCGCAGCGGTCTTTCAAGCACAATTTTTGGGGAAAAAATACGCTTCGATGAACTAAAAAATAACTAAACAGTAAAGTTAGCCCAAATTTTTGTATAACGTGAAAGATGATGTTACGCCGCAAGAATCATGAGAGAATGATGATCTTTATTCTAAATTGTGATTCTCATTTTATCCAGAATCATGCAGCTCTAACGTAAACCAAATATTTGAATCTAAGTTTAGGTGGTTAAGTGGATGTAAAGAACTGATGTAAAAACTGATGAAAAACTGATGTAAACTGATCTGTTTTTACTTTGAAAAAACGTGACTGAACTGATGAAACAAACTGAAGGCATGTGTGGATCGGTTCACACTAGCCCACGGGAATCGCACCCGTTCCAGCTCCCGCAACCACCCGCAGCCAGATTGACTAGTGTGAACCAAGCCTTAAGGCTTTAAGGATAACCCCGCCTGCTGTGTAGTATTCCCATAGAAAGCATGGACATATTAACCAATACTTTTGTGAGCAGGGGTTTTGATGACCCAGGATATGAGCAGATGAAAGCGCTCCTACAAAGTTAGTTAAACAATAATTAAATTAAAATAAAAGATACATGTCCATCAAGTAAAACCACAAGTAAAATGAAAATAAACACATTAAAAGCCTGAATCCTCAAAACTTGAACACTTTAATGTGTTGAGTGAAAAGAACCTCATGCTATGAAGAATTAGCTAAATTAGCTAAGTGATTTTAGTAGTGTGTTTACGCTACTCCTCTCAAAGTGCAAAGTGCTGACTTGAACTGATTTGGGGTGTGTAATGATAGGGGGCGCTGTAAGATGTATCAATAAATTAAAGTGCATAGTGCTAAATAATTAATATAATAAACACAGCATATTCCATCAAAGTCCATATATTTGTTGTGATGCAACTTCAATCTTTACACCGTCACCAATGGCAAACTTCATATAAATCACCCGGTGGATGTGGGTAAAAAACCTAGTCACCAGACCACCATGACCTCTTTAACTAAAAAGAAGGTAGTGTGGGTCAGGAGTCTTGCTGATGTACTGGTAGAGGTATAACTGGAAACCTTATTTTTCTCCACCGCAGTTGCCCATTATAAAACAGATAAAAACAGGACAGCGCTTCCTGATAACATTGTAAAACGAAACGTATGTCCAGGCGAAAGTAATTTCTGTCCACTTCCGGTTTCACTATACCGCAGCGGTGGAACGCACGCCAGTACCACAAGCGGGAAGCTGAACGGCTGCATAATCCATTTGCCTAATGACTTACGTTATCATCCTCACTGCTAGGCTAAGGCACCAACTCACCGCAGTTGCACATTAAAAAACAGATAAAAATGGGACCATAGTGTAAAACCGTTTAATATAAAAAAAGGATTAAAGGCATAAACCAAATGGCCGCTTTCATGAGTTGGTGCATCAGACACGAAAAATGAAAAAAAGCATGTCTCTCTATAGTGTGTGCTTGTTGCAATCCAGAGCACAAACCGTAATTTCTGTCCGCTGCCTCGTTCCACTGCTATAACTCATGACTCTAGGTGACTTCTGACCAGTTTTCCTGACACCAAGAGAAGGGACAGAGGAGGGTAGAGTCTGTGATTGATAGCCTCAGCTCTGTTCCTATGTGCTGTGTGAAGGGGGTGTGTCCCTTCCCTCCAATCATCTCTCAGAGCTCTCCTCACGATGTAACGTCAGCTCTCTGCCCCCCTTATTTTCAAAGCTAAAAGATCCTGTGTAAATTCTGTACTTTGAATGGAGGTAGGGGAAAGAGCGCTGTAGATAAATAGGTAAACTTTTGTAGGAGGATTTGTTTAATCACTGTGTATCACCTGAGGCCAGTCACTTCACTGGGTATATGTAAGGGTTTACAACCATTTTAACCACTTTCAGACCAGACATTTTGCTGGCTTAAGACCAGACCACTTTTTGAGATTCGGCACTGTGTCACTTTGACTGACAATTGCACGGACGTACAACGTGGCTCCCAAAATTGACGTCCTTTTTTCCCCACAAATAGAGCTTTCTTTTGGTGGTATTTGATCACCCCTGCAGTTTTTATTTTTTGCGCTATAAACAAAAAAGTGCAGCAATTTTGAAAAAAACACATTATTTTTTACTTTTTATATAATAAATATCCCCCAAAAATATATGTATGTATATAAATGTATAAAAAACATTTTTTTTCCTCAGTTTCGGCCGATACGTATTCTTCTACATATTTTTGGTTAAAATTGCAATAACCGATTATTGATTGGTTTGCACAAAAGTTATAGCATTTACAAAATAGGGGATAGTTTTATGGCATTTTTATTAATATTTTTTTTTACTAGTAATGGCGGCGATCAGGGATTTTTATTGTGACTGCGACATTATGGCATAATTGTCATTTATACAGCAATCAGTGCTATAAAATGCACTTGTTTCTGTGTAAATGACACTGGAAGTGAAGGGGTTAACCAGGAGGTGGCAGTGTAGGGGTTAAATGTGTCCTAGGGGCATATTGCTAGCTGTGGGGGGCATGGCTGTGTTGTACACATCACTGATCTCTGCTACAATCACAGGGAGCAGAGATCAGTGTCACTGTTGCTAGGCAGAACGGGGACATGCTTTTTTAATTTAGCATTTCCCCGTTCTTCCTCCCCGTGAGACGATCGTGGGTATTCCCCCGCTGATCAAGTCCGCGGGACTTTGCTGCCAGTGACGGGTATGTGATGTCATGGCAGCAAATTTAAAGGAAGGTACCTGTACGCCCATTTGCCTGTCTGTGCCCTTCTGCCAACGTATATGTGTGTGCGCCGGTCAGGAAGTAGTTAAAGCTGAACTCCATTAAAGTGGTTGTTTAGCCACTTCTATAAAATGCTCCTATCCCCTCTGTAATATTACCGTAAGTTCCCCTGTGCCTGTGTTTTATAATAAATATGCATATCTGTACCGATAACACATTGGAGCTCAGGTGCCTCTTCTCTCCTCTCCTCTACCTGGCTGACAGTTCCAGCAGGTGGAGCCGAGCGCTGTGACTGATATCAGCCGGGGAGGAGCATATTTATAGATCAGCATATTTATTATATAACACAAACACAGGGGTAATTATTGATATAATACAGAGGGGATAGGAGCATTTTACATTTAATATGAATGCAGCAGGAGCAGATGGGACGGGCTCTGACATGAGCAGACAGACAGGGAGGGAGGGAGGGGGGAGAGAGCACAGAGGAGACAGATAGCAGGGCTGCGGATGACGGAGGCACATAGTCTGACCACGGAGTCAGGGCTCAGCAGCCCTGATATATTGTGGTCTGTGTAAAGGGGGGAGGGTATAGCCAGGCAGAATCAGCCAGGTTTTTTAAATGTTACAGGGGTCCAAATGACACAGCACAAGCACAGTGCTGTATAACATGCTTTAAAGGAACAGGTAAATTAATCTCCATTGGTGCAGGGAAAAAAAAAGAAAATGAAACAAAACTCATTAACCTAAAAAAAGAACTGCATGAGTTAGAACAAAAACATAAGAGACAATTAGACAAAAAAATATATCAAGAGATTAACCAAAAACGTACACAATTAAGTGATATGATGGAACAAGAATCTAGAAAGGTATACAAAAATGTAGCCAAAGAAAGATATAAGTGGGGAAATAAGACGGGGAAACATCTAGCAAGACTAGCCCGGGAAAAAAAAGCTTTAAATTACATAGAAAAGATTAAAAATTAGCATGGGGACATGAAATTTAGAACAGCGGAGATAGCAGAGGCATTTAAGTCATACTATAGTGCCCTATATTCAATTAGGAAAACAGAGACAGAAAAACAGAAAGGGATTAGGAATGCTAAAATCCAAGAATACTTAAACGATATAATTTTACCCAAAATAACGGATGAAATGGCTAAGAGGCTAGAGGAGCCGATTATGCCAGACGAAATTTACAAAGCAATTAAGGAAACCCTGAATGGGAAAAGTCCGGGACCAGATGGTTTCACCATCAGGTATTATAAGAAATTTAAGCACCAACTGGTCCCGGAATTATGTAAATTTTGGAACAAATTAGGAGAGGAGGAGATAATGAGGAAAGAATCACTACTGGCGAATATAACAGTTATCCCAAAACCCGGTAAAGATTTATCTATCTGTTCGAATTACCGCCCTATAGCACTACTGAACACAGATACTAAATTGTATGCAAAAGTACTAGCAACAAGAATAAAAAATCTTATGCCAGAATTAATTAATGGGGATCAAGTAGGATTCGTTCCCGGTAGGGAAGGCCGAGATAATAGCCTGAGGACTCTGTTACTTATGGGTAGGGAAAAGGAAAATAACCCCCCAATGATAATAATTTCGATCGATGCCGAAAAGGCATTTGATCGAGTAGACTAGAGTTTTTTTTAATGGAAACTCTTCAGAAGGTAGGCCTCGGACCAAAAATGCTGAAATGGATAACTAATTTGTATACGTGTCCTTCAGCTAGAGTGGGGGTAAACGGGAGTATGTCGTCCTCATTTGATATGTTAAATGGGACAAGGCAAGGATGCCCCTCTCGCCCCTACTATATGTGATTGCTTTAGAGCCACTATTGGCAAAAATTCATAATAATGTTAATATAGCGGGGGTTAGAATGGGGGGAGAAGTACATAAGGTGGCGGCATATGCGGACGACATACTCCTATACATGACTAATCCTCGAACGTCCTTACCTAATTTAATAAAAGAAATTAAAGAATATGGCGCACTCACTAACTTTAAAATAAACCCAATAAAAACAGCTATCTTGAACATAGGCCTAGATAATAGGGAAGAGAAAAAATTGCAACAAGAATTCCCCTTTACATGGGAAAAAAAAGAAATAACATACTTAGGAATAAAAATAACAAAGAGGTCTCATGAGCTATATCAAGCTAATTATATTCCCTTGGTAAATGAAATCAAGACATTGTTAAGGAACATAAAAAATGGCCCAATAACATGGACGGGCAGAATTAACATGTTGAAGATGGTGGTATTACCAAAAATTACCTATAAGTTCCAAATGCTCCCGATCAATATTCCAAAGAGTTTTTTCATAATAATAAAAACATTGTTTTTAAAATTCATATGGCAAAATAAAAAACCTAGGATAAATTATAATATACTAACCAGAAAAAAACACAAAGGGGGAATGGCACTACCAGACACTTACAGATACTATATAGCAATCACTTTGGCGAGATTGGTGGAATGGACAAATGTAGACACAAAAAAGAAATGGGTAAAACTGGAGGAGTCACGTAGCGGTTCACAATTACAAAAAAATATTTGGATTCCACCTAAATTTAGAGTAATTAATAATAGGCCTCACGAACGACACTTAAAATATGGGATGCAGTACACCGGAGAAACAAATGGGTATATAACTCACCACTAATCCCACTGGAGGGCACGAGTTTTTTTATTCCAGGAAATGACACACACTTAGGGAAACAAATGAAAAATTTACAAATAAAAGATATCACGAGGGGTGGTAAGTTACTGTCAAAACAAGACCTAATAAGGAAGTATAGTTGGCAAACTTTAAATGATTGGGAATACCTACAGATCCAGCATTTTATTAACAGTATTCCAAAACCGATAAGAGATGAAAATACGTTAACGCCAATGGAAAAACTCTGTAATATTAAAACAACTGTAAAACATAGCGTGTCACGGGTACATGATATTCTTTCAGAAATAGAGGGCCAAGGGACTATACCAGCGATAGCCAAATGGGAGCAAGATATGGGTATTAAAGTAGATGAAACTCAGATGATCGACGCAGTGCATAAATATACATCGGACACTACATCAGTTGAGGTCAACTATATATGCCTGATGAGATGGCACATAACACCAGACAGACTACACAGAATAGATCCTTCTAAATCCAAACAATGTTGGAGAGAATGCAGATTACCCGGAACAACATTTCATATACTGTATGGTGGCAATGCCCAGAGATAAACCAATATTGGCGCAACATAATAGCCTATATAGATATAATAACTGGTGAAAGAATATCATGTGACCCGGGGGAGTGTTTGTTTTTGGGGGCAGAGGAAAAAAACGGTAATCAATTTGGGAAAAAAATAAAAAAAAATACTCTGATTCCGTTTTTGCTTAATGCAGCAAAAGCCTTGATACCTAAAAATTGGTTGCAGGTCAAAAAACCCTCCATTAGAGAGTGGATACAAAGAGTAGAATATATAAATAACATGGAATATCTCAGTAAAATGGAGGAAAATAAAATGAAAAAATATTGGGTAACCTGGGAAAAGTGGAGAGCATTCAAAAAGATGGAACATTTTACTCAGGCACTATCGGAATAAAGGAAAATGGATTCAAAGAGGGCCAACAGATTAGGGAGAGGGGGGGCGGGTATATAAGGAAATCAGAAAAGAAACGCAAATAAGATTAATCCGAAAGAGATTAATAGTGAAAATATGCATGTATTTACACTGTATGAGATGATGTATCCTTTTCTGTTTTTAAAATATAATAAAATAAAATTTAAATATAAAAAAAATAAAGGAACAGAATCTGTTTTTTGTTTGTTTTTTTAATTTAACAATCGCTTTAAATTCAGTTATGTATTTTTTTAAATAACATTAGGTCATTTTTAATGCAACGAGTTTGAATATCTGATTTTGTTTGATTTTCAACTTTCAACCTCTTGTAATCCCCTTAAACAGGTGCACATCGTTAGGGAGGGTAAGTATAAGAGCAAGTGCCCTGCACTGTGAAAATGCCGACAAGACAAGAAATCAGAAAGATGGCATCATTAGTCTCTTGCTGCTCCTTCACTATCCAGTCACAGACTGGGGGTATGGCAGAGGATGATCTAATGGTGTTGGTTAACTTCAGCAGAGAAAAGACAAATCACCAAGCTGCCTGTGCTATCTGGCAGGACTATTTAAATCTCAGGACTGCATGGACAGAAATACAAAAAAATTGGCAGGTAAAACAGGCACCATCTATGTATTTCAATATCTGTTTACCTGGAGCTTTACATCACATCATGGTAGGATAAATCAATGACTTTATTTACATCTAGACTACGCATCTTTATTCGATACATTGTCCAGATATCATAGCCATCAAAAGGTTATGAGTCCCTATAATCCATCATAACAAGGATGGGGAGTGGGTATGCAACTAAAATCCAAACACTACTAGAACAATATATTTTATTCTGTATATACTGGATAATACTTACATCAGTCTCTATTATTGAAGGCACTTACAGCCTAATGTCACTTTCACAGTCATCCAGACAGATTTTTGGGAATACCCAGAAGAAAGCTGTTTAGTTAAAACAGAGATCTCGCAGGAATCAAACCAGGGCCTGAGTGCTATGAAGATAGTAGCGCTAACCCCTAAACCACTGAGATTGTCCTAGGAGACATTCAGTTTGGATCCAGGGCCCACCACTACAGAGACTGGGTTATTTTCTTGTGCATAGATAAACCACTTCATTGACTTCCAAAGTGACTATTTGGCTGCTTGATCATATCCCTGCTCTATTATACAACATTATTTGTATTGATTATTACTTTGCAGCATCTTTAACAGCATACAAATAAGCAAAGTTTTATGAAAAAAACACAGTGAGATCTGGTATATCTATAAACATATTTTCTTAATAATCTATGTACTACAATACAGTTGGGGAAAAAAATTTAACTTTGATAAATTAAAGCAAAAATATAAAGCGTAACCCCATTCTATTTATAGACAGGTTGATTTTTCAGTTACAACAAACTCTGAAGGTAAAATATTAACATGAAATACCAAAAAATTATATAATACTCTTCATAAGCTGCTACCATAAAACATGTGACAATATAGATTGATAAGGAAAAAAGGCATTAATTGATTAGTAAGAAACAGGAAAGTCACAGTTGCAGAAAAAGTGCTTCCAAGAAATAATTCCAACGTCTACATCTATATGTCCACTCTCTTCACCTCAGTGTAAATGGGGACCACCACTCCCTTCAAGCCACCACACCAGAGTATATTTCTCCCATGGTTGAGAAGTGAGATCTTTCATTCTATGAATAGTGTAGGACCCACTGAAAATGGGGTACCTTGACGCAGTAGTGGGCTTAAGCACTGTATGGCATATGGTGTGACCAATTTCCTATATTTTTGATTATTTGCTTAATATGTTCAGGTGCTTTAAATAGCCTTGCAGGATTTAAATGTCATTTTTGTATGCGTGTGCTATAATCTTTTGTTCGGTTCTTATGGTCTTATAGCAACACCATCTTTAATGTAATGCATTGTTTGGGTGTGCCCGTTTTTATAAAACATTTTTCTACTGCTGGCAATGTTGTATAATTGTACAATGTTGTAAAATTGTATTTTTTAAATGTAATTTAATTTATTTTCTTTAGAGATTTCATTTTTTGCTGCAGCATGTTCTATACATGCTACAGGTACATTTTAGCGCCACTTTACATTTACTTATGCCCCATACACACTATCAGTTTTCCTTCAGATTTACCAAAACCATGTAGTGCAAGGGCCTGTCTGATTGCATACAAATTGAAACTCCTAAGGTTTGACCTCACATTATAGGTTTTTGGTACATTTGAAGGAAAAACTCAGCAGCAAAGCTGATAGTGTTTATGGGGCTTAAAATTAATTTTTCATTTTTATTCTTGCACTTTAAGCATCATTAAAATCACTGCTCCTGTAAAAACAATTTTTCTTTCCATGATACATGTCCCCTAGGGCAGTACCCAGGTACTTTTTATGACCAATTATTGCATATAAGGCTTCAAAGGACTTTGGGGTTTTCAAGTTTGGGTTTCATAGACTTTAATAGGATTTACCGTTCGGGTGAGAACTTTTTTTCTGTTTGGGAGTTGTGGTGCAAACTGAATAGAGGAGTGTTCGGCCCTTCCAGTGCACTCATACGCACTTTTTGAGTTGGACCATAAGCATCTTTGCTAGTGCACTGTCTGCCAGCATGTTACCCTGCAATCGTCACATTAAAACTGTAATATTCAATTACCACCGAAGTGTGCATCTGTCTACAAAGCCTAGTTCCAGAGAGGAAATATGAACAAAGCCAGGGGACAACTACATTTTTATAAAACAAATCGCAATTATGTTTACACAATGCTATAAAAAACCAAGGGCCCCATTTATAAAAGAGCGGTACAGACATTCTGCTGCTAAATAAAAAAAATATTAAAAAAAACACTTTTGTGCTTTTTGTGCTTTGAAAATGTGCTTTGTGCTAAAAAAAAAAAAAAAGAGCAAGGAGGAGAACTAGGAAATGTGACCTGATCAAGTTTCCTCTGCAATGATAAGTCAAGATAACTCCGTAGGACACCACATTTTCCACAGTACAGACCGTATTTTAGATGTAAAATGCAGACCACAGTGTGGAGTAATATTGCAATGTATTGTTTGTGAATTTAGCTCTCACATGTGTATACCACAAAGCAAATTTAAAAAAAATGTTATACGGGCACATGGAGTGTTAAAGTGGATGTAAACCTAAAAAATGTTTTTTTTTTTTAATGAAGACTTCTACCTGGTAGAGTACAGGATGTCAAGTCATCTGTGTCCATGATTGGACATGCTGAAGTCATGTGGTGCCTTTCCTGAGTTTTGACTGGATGTTACTCAAAACTCAGGAATAGGAGAGTAGGAGAGTAGGAGAGTGCAAAGGTGGGCGGGGAGTCTTGGAGACTCCGCCCACCAAGCTCCAGCAAAGAGACCCGCCCACCGATTCCAGAGTTTTGCACGGCTCCTACTGCTGAAGGAGGTGACATTTGCAAGGTAGGGATACATGCAGGAGGCTTTCATGTATATATACATTAATACTGTGCCATTAGTTTATACTGGGTGAGTGGTGGGTTTACATCCACTTTAACCCCCCTGACGGTTTTCCCGAGTCTGACTCGGGGTGGATTTTTTATACCATTAGCGGTATCCCCGAGTCAGACTCGGGACTGCATCGCTGGATCCAGGAGGAGGAATACTCACCTTCTCCCTCGGATCCAGCGTCGTCTCCCCGCTGTACGAGCGAGCCGTGTCTCGCTCGATCTATCACATCGGCGATCTCCGTGCCCTGCGAGCGTTGCGACGCACGGGCACGGAGATCGGCGCCAAATTCAAAAAGTGAAACACACAGTAAACATACAGTATAATGTAATCTTACAGATTACATTGCTGTATGTAAACATTTCACATCCCCGTTGTCCCTAGTGGTCTGCCCAGTGTCCTGCATGTAGTTTTATATAATAAAAGCTGTTCTTTATACCTGGAAACTGGAGATTGTCCATAGCAACCAAAACTGTCACTGTACATCAAAAATGATTTTAGAGCAGCTAGAAAACAGCGATAATAAATTAGAATCACTCGCAGAATTGAGCGATAGCGATTTGTGGGGAGATTCGTCATCAAATACTGAAAAGTAATGACAGTGACAATTCTGCAACCGAGCAAATTTCAGTGTTTTTGATGTGATTACATTATTGAATAATTTTTATTATTGTTATATTATTATTTGGTACAATTATTTATAATTATTTCTTATATTATAATTTATGATTTAATTTTTCAAACTTTATCATACCCGGGATGTCTGCTAGACTCTGGTTTGGACAGATTTAAGAGAGTTATTCCTAAGAATTACAGGACTACAATATAAAACGCCAAATTTTCATGCAAAATAATGGTACCGCTTTTAGCACCTAAAATCCGAAATAATGGTACCGCCAGGGAGGTTAATGTACTCATTACATAAAACAGCAAAGTAATATATATATTTTGTTTTTGGAAATAAACAATGCTCTCTTGGAAATGTTATTTTGAAAAAATATTTTTTTTTCCATGAAACGATAAAAAGATATAACAAAATGGAAAAAAACATATTTATCTAGTTTGACCAGTGTTATTTTGTTAAAACAACTAGCGATGGTGTAGAAAAAGGGCACATTTTAATTCTATTATTATTATTATTATTATACAGGATTTATATAGCGCCAACAGTTTACGCAGTGCTTTACAACATTAAGGCAGACATTGCAATGCAATACAATTAAAGACAGGGGGAATAAGAGGGCCCTGCTCGTTAGAGCTTACAATCTAGGAGATCATTTGTCTTGCTTAAAACAACACTCTAAATACATTTCTGATACAAAGCAATGTTAATATCAAATTATATAAACACCTATATTTTTAATGTAATTCTAAAAAATTAAAAAACGTTATATATATATATATATATATATATATATATATATTTAACAACTAAATCATTATGATGGGCAGACACTAGGGCATACATGTATTGTTCTAGGTAGTGATTGATCATCTCAGACTGTCCATTAGTCTGTGGATGATAAACTGCAAGAGATATCAGGAGACTTACAGAGGCTTTTTCAGAAGCAGGAAGTAAGCTGAATTCTGTGGCCGGAGACAATGTAGACTGGCATAAGTTTCTCCGGATGAAGACAGGTACCAGAGCTACAAGGTAGAGGTTAACACATGTGCCATATCTGAAAAGTTGTCAACCACTAACCAAATAACCACACAAACATCAGAAGGAAGGAGGTCAGTAATAAATTGATAGAGAGGTGGTTGTTATGGGTAGCAGTAAAGGAGGACTTGCAAGTGCATAGTTTGGGCACAAATTGCAAAAGCTTTACATCCTTTCAGAGATTTGAACACCAATACAGGTGGGAAATAAAACGTGGGAGTTCTATGGGTACCAGGATGTCCAGAGAGCTTGGAGTCGTGGACGCAATGTAGGACTTTAGTTCTTAGCTCCAAAGGCACTAGAGTTTTGCCATGGAAGTAGCAGATTCCTGGTTAGAAGTCAGGGCCAGGCTGTGAGGGGTTAGAAGTTTGACAATTTGAAATTCT
This sequence comes from Lithobates pipiens, assembly GCF_037356315.1. Classification (NCBI taxonomy): domain Eukaryota; kingdom Metazoa; phylum Chordata; class Amphibia; order Anura; family Ranidae; genus Lithobates; species Lithobates pipiens. Next base: position 356,936,978 of record NW_027507748.1, on the reverse strand, counting down.
GTGAATCAAAGGACTGTAAGAGTGCATCAACTCTGGAGTTAGCAGTCCCATGCTTGAGCATGACCACAAAGCCAAACTTGGAAAAGAACAAAAGACCAACAATCTTTTAAAGGGTTTAGGAGATTGGTAGCTTATAAGTACTGGAAGGTTTTTGGAGCCAAAAAATGGTGATATATTGAAGTGATTCTTCTAAGAAATAATTTGAGGCGGTTTGATATCGAGCAGTTCTCAATCCCTGATGGAATAATTCTCTGCTGGGGAGAGTTTTTTTAGAAAAAGGTGCAGGGGTACCTAGCCCCACTGAGAGACTAAGGCTGCATTCACACCTGAGTGTATCGTTTTCAGGCAGAAAGTCGAGCGATGTTACCGCTATCTTTGCCGTGTTTTTGCTGCGCTTTTGTACAGGTCAAAAGGTCACCAATGTAAAAAGAAGAAAGACGCCCAAATCTGCAAGAATTGAGCTACAAACAGAGCTCCAGAACCTTTTTGAGCTTCAGGCTTTTGGCTTCTGGCGTTTTGGATATCAACCATCTCCATACAGAATAAATGATTTTTTTCCCCTCCAACATTTTGTAGCTTCAGGCTTCAAGCTACAAAACGCTCAGGTGTAAATGGGGCCTGAAATAGCATGGCACTGACTCCCATGGATGATGCATTGACCTTGATGCAGAAAGGTTTTGTGATGTCTAGTTTCATTATTTTATTGTTTGAAGGTTTGGAAAGCTTTAACTGCATTGGAAGAAGTTTTGGGTGGGTATATTTCTTAGTGAAAGCATCAATGGTAGCAACAAAAACAAAGTAGTGGCTAGTGAATTGCTGTTAGTCGTTTGAGGATCCCAGAAATTGCTGCATAGCTTTGAGACTGTTGAACAGAGGCCAGTTGGAGATAGCAGCAACTTTCTCAGGGTCAATGAAAAGACTGTCTGTAGAGACTATGCAGCTGGGGAAAGGCACCTGAAGGACTTTCAAGAGACATTTCTCAGGCTTTGCAGGACGGAACAGACATGGACAAGTCCAGGGAGAAAATAGCATATTATCAAGGTAGACAACACACTTTTACAGGAAATTTTAGAAGAGTTTACTGACAAAGTGCTGGAAGAGTGCAGGGGCATTACAAAGACCAAAGGCAAAAGGGCATTACTAGGTACTTGTAGTGAGCAGTGTAACAAGGACTTTGCTTACTTCTTTTTCGTCTCAGCATTATGCAGTTAAAAAACTTTTGGCCAAACATTGGCACATATTGCTGAATGATCAAATTCTGGGCACTAAATTGCCACCTAAACCACAGGTTTAGGACTGTATAGCATCAAACATTTTGGATCTGCCAAAATGTCCTGTATTTTTCCAGAATTTTATTGGTTTTTTTTAAGTAGAAACGTATCAGTCTTTGACTAGACTATGTAGATATACCGTTAAGTCTTTCATTAGTTGTACCGTTGCTAATATTGTTTACCTCTGTGCCCATGTGGTCTTAAATGAGTGAGTGGGGCAGACCACATGGGCACTGCCTGGCACTTTGCCTGGGGGGAAAACCTTGGCAATATTAGAAAAGGATTAGGTAGTCATAGTGTCTCCAGACATTGTGCTAAAGTCAATAACAAGAACACTGTTTCCTGGTATTGATAAATGTGTTCCCCACTGGAGGTGAAGTGCTACAAAGAGGGAAATATCAAGACTAGAAACTAAATGAATTTATACTTTAGGGTCATAAACCCCATGCAGATTGAATGTAGATTGGGATATCAATGCTTTCATTAATAATGCCTAAGATTCCTTCTAGTAAGCACCCTAAAATAATAAGTAATAATGTAGTTTTATGCGTCTTTATTAGTTTCATATTCATGTCCCTATTCATATATTTGATCATGGCCATTAAGGTTTTTTTGGTTTTTCAAGTCTTATATTTTTTATAAGGAACAATTAAAAATAATTTTTAATGGCAAATATAAGAATTTATTGTCGCCCTTTGAATTGTGTTTTCAATACGACTGGTTGAGGCTTTTGGTGTATTTTATTTATTTATTTTTTTCCTTTTTTTTTTTTCCTTTTTTCTTCTAGAGCATTCAGTCTCCTATTGAGGCTTTGTTTATCATTATTTGGCTATTAGATAGAGGCCTGGCTAATGGGTTCCGTTTGGCCATGGGATTTCAAATGAGGCTTGATCCTATATGTTTTGTCTTGGTCTCGGGACTAGATATAAGGCTTGGTTGTTCCGGCCACAGTATCCAAAATGAGGCTTGAATCTTTATACCTTGTTCTTGCTGTGGGACTCAAATCGAGGCTTGACTGTAATCCAAAGCAAGGTTTGGTTGCCGTGAGGATATTTAAAGCTCTGTGATACAGCATAGTGACTTGTGCCATGAAATGCAAAGGGCAGAGAAAATTGCTCACATCATCGTGCTTCAGCATCAGCACGTACGTTTTTGGTTCTATTTGCCAGCTTGTTTAATCTAATATGAGCATGCATGTTTAACTGATGCAAGTGCATTACTTTTTTAATAATGCAGTTTTATTAGACATTCTACACTATGTGGGCCATTTTTACCCTGTTTTCCCTTGAGCTGTATGCTGCAGCTGCTCGGAGGTGGGAACCCAGATGACAGCAGTGGGTGACAGCCAAGTTATCATTACAGAGATGCACCAGTGACATCTACCTGATTGAGGCTTTGGTTTACATGACTTCTCTTTAGTTAGAGGGTCATTGTCATCTGGTAAGCCTTTACCATATCACTTCAGGTGAAGGTGGTGAAATGATCTCTTGGCACTTCCTGTTTTGGATAAAGAAGTCACCATTTTTTATTTGGTAACAGTCACAGACTTTGGAAATTTTTGTTAATTATATGGGAGTACAATTATTGTTTTATTCACTGTCACAGAGTTTACATGTTAATTTCACTGTCATATTTGTATTTGTAGCTCAACACTTTTTATTTAGACATGTAGTGAGCATCCCTGGTATTAAATGTAGTCTTCGATTAATCTCCTTCTTTGATGCAAATTAGGTTGTATGTGCCTTGCAGATCTAATTTAGTGAATACTTGGGCCCCACACTGGCAATTGGAAGACATAACATGATAAATTGTATGTGTTCTCCAAAGTTCCAAACATGTAGCTTAGTCACTAAGGGGTAAAACATTACAACTCTTGCCAAAAGTACAAGGCTGATTATACTTACAGGCTATGATTTATATTAATGTATAATGCTGGTTTTCCTTCTTCCTTACACTTAAATATGCATGCAATGGTATTATCAAGAGATAGATGCATAACAGAGTGAGGTAATAGGCCGTAAATGTGGTTACAAAGAGGAGTAGAATGTTTGTTTTTGCAAGCAATCTATTTATGTAGGTAGTTCAGAAGTATATGCATAATATTCTACAAGGGAACCCTTTTGTACATTCAGTATATCTGTCAATATATAACTTTTAATTCTTTAAAAGTTTGCTTTCAGCATATTTCGATTTTTAGTGATATATTTTATTATAAACTCAGGGATGTAGACTGTCATGTACAGTGGGTATTGAAACGAATCACCCCCTTTAAAATAATCGCATTTTGTTGCTTTGCAGCCTGAGATGAAGACGACATGGTTTTTGTTTTATCCAGCTTTATTTACTCAATGCAAATTATAACATTCAAGTGAAAGATATAACACCAATATGTCAGAAAAGAAGTTGAAAAAAAGATCACCCCCTCCTACAAATGACAAAACTAATTTAGGTCTAGCCAATCACCTTCTCAAGCCACACAAAGCCATTTGACTTTCAGCTGTTATCAGCTGTGGTCATTTTAAGTACTTCAGCATGACAATAGCTTTCCTGGAGCATTTCAGTCAATGGTTGTGCAAGTGAAGCAAACAATCAATTATGGGTGGCAAGGCACTGCCAAAAGATCCCCAGCATAAAGTTGTGGACAGGCATTAGTCAAGAAAATGGATACAAAAAAAAATTCAAAGGCTTTATTAATGCCTAGAAGCATAGTGAAGTCTGGAATCTCCCTGGATCAGGACGTCGCGGCAAACTGGAGGAAAGAGCCAGAAGGAAACTGGTCAGAGAGGCTACCAAGAGGCCTACAGCAACTCTGAAGCGGTTGCAGGGATTTATGATAAAGAGTCATTGTGTGCATGTGACAACAATATCACAAATTCTCCACAAATGTGGCTTGTATAGTAGGGCTGCAAAAAAAAAAAAAAAAACACTCCTTAAGAAAGGCCACATACAGTAAGGACTAATCTTTGCCAAAATACACCTTGAAGATTCCGAGGCATATGGAAAAAGGTGTTATTGTCAGATGAGGCTGAAATGTATTATTTAGCCTCAACACTAAACAATATGTCCAGTAGAAATCCAATACAGGTCACCATCCAAATAACACCATTCCGACAGTAAAGCATGGAGGTGGTAATATCCTGCTATGGAGATGTTTCTCTGCAGCAGGGACTGGAGTACTTGTTAGGATAGAAGAAAAATGTATGGGGCAAAATATCATCAAATTCTTGAGGAAAATCCGCTGCCCTCTGCTAGAAAGTTGTCAATCGGAAGAAAGGTTACCTTCCAACATGACAATGACCCAAAGCACACAGCAAAAATTACCACACAGTGATTGAAGGAGAAAAGGATGGATGTCCTTGCAAGGTCTAGTCAGAGCCCAGACTTAAACCCCATTAAAAAAGTGTGGAAGACTTGAAGACTGCAGTCCACAAACGATCACCATCAAATTTAACAGAACTTGAGCAGTTCTGCAAAGAAGAGTGGGCAAATATTGAAAGGTCTATATGTGCAAAGTTAGAAGAGATATCCCAACAGACTAAAGGCTGTAATTAAAGCAAAAGGTCGTTCAACACAATATTGACACAAGAGGGTGATTCTTTTTCCAACTCTGTGATTCTGTTTCTGAATTTTTTTTTTTTTTCTGACATGTTGGTGTTATATCTTTCACTTGGATGTTAAAAGAGTAAATACAGCTGGATAAAACAAAAATCTGGGTTGATTTACTAAAAATGAAAAGTTGTAAAGCTGGTGCCGCTCTGCATAGAAACCAATCAGCTTCCAGGTTTTATTGTTTTATTGTCAAAGCTTAATTGAACAAACTGAAATTAGAAACTGATTTACTATTATGCACAGATGCACTAGATTTTGCACTCTTTCATTTTAGTAAATCAATCTCACTATGTTTGCCTTCATTTCATGCTGCAAAGCAACAACATTTGATTATTTTAAAAGGGGCCGAATCTTTTATATACCCACTGTAGAATCAATTACTTTTTTCTGTATTACACTGACTTACTGTATGTGATATTCCTATTCAATTAAAATCACTCCCTAATACGCTAAACATTCCTAGTAATTAAAAGATAATTGGATGAACCTTGAGCAAAATACCGAACATTTGCTGGAGCAATACAGTGCCTTGCGAAAGTATTCGGCCCCCTTGAACTTTTCAACCTTTTGCCACATTTCAGGCTTCAAACATAAAGATATAAAATTTAAATTTTTTGTGAAGAATCACCAACAAGTGGGACACAATTGTGAAGTGGAACGAAATCTATTGGATAATTTAAACTTTTTTAGCAAATAAAAAACTGAAAAGTGGTGCGTGCAAAATTATTCGGCCCCTTTTCTTTCAGTGCAGCAAACTCACTCCAGAAGTTCAGCGAGGATCTCTGAATGATCCAATGTTGTCCTAAATGACTGATGGTGATAAATAGAATCCACCTGTGTGTAATCAAGTCTCTGTATAAATGCACCTGCTCTCAGGTGTTCTGTTGAAAGCACAGAGAGCATCATGAAGACCAAGAAACACACCAGGCAGGTCCGTAATACTGTTGTGGAGAAGTTTAACCACTTTCAGACCGGACCATTTTTGCTGGTAAATGACCAGAGGTCTTTTTACACTTTGGCACTGGCACTGCGCTGCTTTAACTGGTAATTGCGCGGTCATGCAATGTTGTACCCAAACAAAATTTGCGTCCTTTTCTTCCCACAAATAGAGCTTTCTTTTGATGGTATTTGATTGCCTCTGCGATTTTTATTTTTGCGATATAAACGTAAAAAGACCGCAAATTTTGAAAAAAAATGATATTTTCTACTTTTTGTTATTAGAAAAATCCAATAAACTCAATTTTAGTCATACATTTAGGCCAAAATGTATTCAGCCACATGTCTTTGGTAAAAAAAAAGTCAATAATTGTATATTTATTGGTTTGCGCAAAAGTTGTCACATCTACAAACTAAGGTACGTTTCTTCATTTCTTGAGGTGCTAAAATGGCAGGGCAGTACAAAACCCCCCCAAATGACCCCATTTTGGAAAGTAGACCCCCCAAGGAAATTGATAAGAGGCATGTTGAGCCCATTGAATATTTTATTTTTTTGCCTCAAGCGATTGAATAATGACAAAAAAAAAAATTTTTTTCTTTTTTACACAAAGTTGTCACTAAATGATATATTGCTCACACATGCTATGGGCGTATGTGAAATGACACCCCAAAATAAATTCTGCTGCTTCTCCTGAGTATGGGGATACCACATATGTGGGACTTTTTGGGAGCCTAGCCGCGTACGGGGCCCCGAAAACCAAGCACCGCCTTCAGGCTTTCTAAGGGCGTAAATTTTTGAGTTCACTTCTCACTACCTATTACAGTTTTGAAGGCCATAAAATGCCAAGATGGCACAAAACCCCCACAAATGACCCCATTTTAGAAAGTAGACACCCCAAGCTATTTGCTGAGAGGCATGTTGAGTTCATGGAATATTTTATATTTTGCCACAAGTTGCGGGAAAATTACAAACTTTTTTTTTTTTTTTTTTTTTTCACAAAGTTGTCACTAAATGATATATTGCTCACGCATGCCATGGGCATATGTGAAATGACACCCCAAAATAAATTCTGCTGCTTCTCCTGAGTACGGGGATACCACATATGTGGGACTTTTTGGGAGCCTAGCCGCGTACGGGGCCCCGAAAACCAAGCACCGCCTTCAGGCTTTCTAAGGGCGTAATTTTTTGATTTCACTCCTCACTACCTATTACAGTTTTGAAGGCCATAAAATGCCAAGATGGCACAAAACCCCCACAAATGACCCCATTTTAGAAAGTAGACACCCCAAGCTATTTGCTGAGAGGCATGTTGAGTCCATGGAATATTTTATATTTTGCCACAAGTTGCGGGAAAATTACAAACTTTTTTTTTTTTTTTTTTTTTTTCACAAAGTTGTCACTAAATGATATATTGCTCACGCATGCCATGGGCATATGTGAAATGACACCTCAAAATAAATTCTGCTGCTTCTCCTGAGTACGGGGATACCACATATGTGGGACTTTTTGGGAGCCTAGCCGCGTACGGGGCCCCGAAAACCAAGCACCGCCTTCAGGCTTTCTAAGGGCGTTACAGTTTTGAAGGCCATAAAATGCCAAGATGGCACAAACCCCCCCCAAATGACCCCATTTTGGAAAGTAGACACCCCTAAATTTAGGGGTACACTAGTGAGACTAGGTAATAAATGGCGGGTGCCCTGAAACTATAAAAAAATAACTAACCAACCAGCGTCACCTGTAACAGTTATATGGTGATCACTGGTGAAAGGGTTAACTAGGGGGCAATTAGGGGGCTTTATGCGGTAGTATATGGGGGTCCCTGGCGCTATAAAAAGCTGCAGCGAACCTAAATACCTACCTGCCTAACTAGCGTCACCTGTGACACTAATACAGCGATCAGAAAAACGATCGCTTATTAGGCTGGGTTCACACTGGAGCGATGCGGGAACGCCACGAATGCGCGGCGGGTTCCCGCATCGCATGCCTCCCGGCGGCAGTTCACACTGCCCTATGCGAACTGCTGGGAGTGTCAGTGAAATGTTACTGACACCCCCAGATCAGTTCGCATATCGCAGTGCGATCTGCAAACTCGGATCGCATGGTGTGAACACCCATGCGATCCGATTCTGCTGCGGGCCAAAAAAAGGGTCCCGTGCGAATTTGCGGCGGGTGCGGCGGGTGCGGCGAATGGCTGAACTCGAATCGCACAGAGATCGGATGTGATTTGCACTGCAGTGCGGTGCGAATCACATCCGTTCTCATAAACCGCTGCAATGTGAACCCAGCCTTAGTGACACTGGCGACGGGGGGTGATCACGGGGTTAAACCTTTATTGGGGGGGTTAGGGGGGTACCTTAGAACTAAAGGGGGCTAACCCTAACTGCCCTAACAGTTATTAGTCACAAATGACACCTGCCGGGTGATCAGGGGGTTAAACCTTTATTAGGTAATAAATGGCGGGTGCCCTGAAACTATAAAAAAAGAACTAACCAACCAGCGTCACCTGTAACAGTTATATGGTGATCACTGGTGAAAGGGTTAACTAGGGGGCAATCAGGGGGCTTTATGCGGTAGTATATGGGGGTCCCTGGCGCTATAAAAAGCTGCGGCGAACCTAAATACCTACCTGCCTAACTAGCGTCACCTGTGACACTAATACGGCGATCAGAAAAATGATCGCTTATTAGGCTGGGTTCACACTGGAGCGATGCGGAAACGCCGCGAATCCGCGGCGGGTTCCCGCATCGCATGCCTCCCGGCGGCAGTTCACACTGCCCTATGCGAACTGCTGGGAGTGTCAGTGAAATGTTACTGACACCCCCAGATCAGTTCGCATATCGCAGTGCGATCTGCAAACTCGGATCGCATGGTGTGAACACCCATGCGATCCGATTCTGCTGCGGGCCAAAAAAAGGGTCCCGTGCGAATTTGCGGCGGGTGCGGCGGGTGTGGCGGGTGCGGCGGGTGCGGCGAATGGCTGAACTCGAATCGCACAGAGATCGGATGTGATTTGCACTGCAGTGCGGTGCGAATCACATTCGTTCTCATAAACCGCTGCAATGTGAACCCAGCCTTAGTGACACTGGCGACGGGGGGTGATCACGGGGTTAAACCTTTATTGGGGGGGTTAGGGGGGTACATTAGAACTAAAGGGGGCTAACTCTAACTGCCCTAACAGTTATTACAGTCACAAATGACACCAATGCAAAAAAAAAAAAAAAATGACATTGGTGTCACTGTGACTGGGGGGCAGGGGTAATTGGGGGGGTGATCGGGGGGTAAAGGGGGGGTGTGAGTGTGCCTGGCATGTTCTACTGTGTGTGTGAGTGTTGGTGCAACTTACTGATCCGCTCTCCTCCGTGTCGGAACGAAAAATACCGACACGGAGGAGAGAATACATCACTTCCTCTCCTGTGTTTACATTACAGGAGAGGAAGTGATGTCACCGGGGATTTCTATTCGTCGGGAGCGATCGCGAGGGGGTGGCCATGAATGAATGGCCGTCCCCTCGTCCGGGATCGCTCCCGAACGAATACCGACCGCCGCAGGCACCGGGCGGGGGCCCGATCGGGCCCCCGACCCGCGGGAGGCAAGGGACGTACATGTATGTCCTTATGCCTGCCCGTGCCATTGTACCGACGTACATCGGCGTGCGGCGGTCGGCAACTGGTTAAAGCCGGATTTGGATACAAAAAGATTTCCCAAGCTTTAAACATCCCAAGGAGCACTGTGCAAGCGATCATTTTGAAATGGAAGGAGTATCAGACCACTGCAAATCTACCAAGACCTGGCCGTCCCTCTAAACTTTCAGCTCAGACAAGGAGAAGACTGATCAGAGATGCAGCCAAGAGGCCCATGATCACTCTGGATGAACTGCAGAGAACTACAGCTGAGGTGGGAGAGTCTGTCCATATGACAACAATCAGTCGTACACTGCACAAATCTGGCCTTTATGGAAGAGTGGCAAGAAGAAAGCCATTTCTCAAAGATATCCATAAAAAGTCTCGTCTAAAGTTTGCCACAAGCCACCTGGGAGACACACCAAACATGTGGAAGAAGGTGCTCTGGTCAGATGAAACCAAAATCGAACTTTTTGCCCACAATGCAAAAAGATATGTTTGGCGTAAAAGCAACACAGCTCATCACCCTCAACACAACATCCCCACTGTCAAACATGGTGGTGGCAGCATCGTGGTTTGGGCCTGCTTTTCTTCAGCAGGGACGGGGAAGATGGTTAAAATTGAGGGGAAGATGGATACAGGATCATTCTGGATGAAAACCTGTTGGAGTCTGCAAAAGACCTGAAAATGGGACGGAGATTTATCTTCCAACAAGACAATGATCCCAAACATACAGCAAAATCTACAAAGGAATGGTTCACAAATAAACGTATCCAGGTGTTAGAATGGCCAAGTCAAAGTCCAGACCTGAATCCAATCGAGAATCTGTGGAAAGAGCTGAAAACTGCTGTTCACAAACGCTCTCCATCCACTGAGCTCGAGCTGTTTTGCAAGGAAGAATGGGCAAGAATTTCAGTCTCTCGATGTGCAAAACTGATAGAGACATACCCCAAAGCGACTTGCAGCTGTAATCGCAACAAAAGGTGGCTCTACAAATTATTAACGCAAGGGGGCCGAATAATTTTGCTTTAGTTAAAAAAGTTTCAAAAATCCAATCGATTTCGTTCCCCTTCACAATTGTGTCCCACTTGTTGGTGATTCTTCACAAAAAATAAAAATGTTATATCTTTAGTTTTGAAGCCTGAAATGTGGCAAAAGATTGAAAAGTTCAAGGGGGCCGAATACTTTCGCAAGGCACTGTATGTGACTATAACAGCATTCGTTTCCTTAATTATATGTATTACATGCACATTACACTAAACCCTTTTTTAATCTAAGTTCTCATCTCTGGGTCTTGGGCACAGTGACTTGGGATATGGTCATGCCTCCAACCACTGCAAAAGTTTGGTTGCTAATACTTAGAATCCAGTTTTGCAATGCAGTGATAGATTAGTGTGTCCCTTCAACAAACTTAACAGGTTGCTGCATTTACAGTTACACATCTAACTGGGTCAGGTGGGAGACATTAGCTCTAGATAAACTGTAAATCTGACAATAATATAAATTAAAGATTGTACCATAAATGCATAAAACTGCTGGCGTAATATTCTGTGACACACCTGTTTATCTTTCTGGAAACTGCTGTGCAGTGGCGCTGGTGCTTTTGGGGGGGGGGCCCAAACTGAAAAATACCGAACCCCCCCATCAATTGCAGCCTCACATTGCCCATCAAATGCAGCCATTGTGCCCATCAATTGCAGCCACTGTGCCCATCAAATGCAGCCATTGTGCCCATCTAATGCAGCCACTTTGCCCATCATATGCAGCCACTATGCCCATCATATGCAGCCACGTGAGCCCATCATATGCAGCCACTGTGCCCATCATATGCAGCCATTTTGCCCATCAAACGCAGCCACTGTAACCATCTAATGCTGCCACTTGTGCCCATCATATGCAGCCATTGTGCCCATCATATGTAGCCACTGTAGCCATTAAACTCAGCCACTTGTGCCCATCATATGCAGCCACTTGTGCCCCTCAACTGCAGCCACTTGTGCCCATCAAATGTGGCCACTTGTGCCCATCAAACTCATCCATATGTGCCTGTAAAAAGCAGCCACATGTGCCCGTCATATGCAGCCACTTGTGCCCATCATATGCAGTCATTGTGCCATCAAATGCAGCCACTGTGCTCATCAAATGCAGCCAATTGTGCCCATCATATGCAGCCACTTGTACCTGTCATATGCAGCCACTTATGCCCATCAAATGCAGCCACTTGTGCCCAGTATATGCAGCCACTTGTGCCCATCATATACAGCCACTTGTGCCCATCATATGTAGCCACTTGTGCCCATCAAGTGCAGTCACTTGTGCGCATCATATGCAACCACTTGCACCCGTCATATGCAGCCATCTGTGCCCGTCAAATGCAGGTACTTGTGCCCAGTATATGCAGCCACTTGTGCTCGTCAAATGCAGCCACTTGTGCCCAGTATATGCATCCACTTGTGCCTGTCAAATACAGCCACTTGTGCCCCATCAAATGCAGCCACTTGTGCCCAGTATATGCAACCACTTGTGCCTGTTAAATGCAGCCACTTTTGCCCCATCAAATGCAGCCACTTGTGCCCAGTATATGCAGCCACTTGTGCCCGTCAAATACAGCCACTTGTGCCCCATCAAATGCAGCCAATTGTGCCCAGTATATGCAGCCACTTGTGCCTGTCAAATGCAGCCACTTGTGCCAAGTATATGAAGCCACTTGTGCCGAGTATATGCAGCCACTGTGCCCCCCTAACCCCCCCTGCAAGCGGCTCTGACATTGTGGCACTTACCACCAGGCAGCAACTGCTCAGTGCACCAGAGCGGCGGCGACCTCTACTCCAGTGTGTGCCTCCTTCACTCCTCTTCCTAAGTGCCAGACATCAAATAGGATTGGCTTTGGCCAATTAGGAAACAGCTCTGACGCCCTGGATGCACATATATGGGGGGGGGGGGGTTGCACCATGTGCCCACCGTGCACAGGCCACAGCTGCTATTTTAACATAGTTAAAAGCAGATCCAGGTTAACATGGCACACCAGAAGACCTTTGATTAGATATTTCCAAAAGTCTTCATGTAATGGTCCGATTTATTGTTTACAAAAATCCTATGCATTTCAGGAGCTTGATATCAATAGTACCATCAGATATAGTTTAATACATTGTTGTATCTTTTATTCTCACATGAAGTGGACTTTTACATCCAATAATTCTGTTTAGAATTCTTCTGATGCTCCATAAAAACCTCCATTTGTCATACACAAAGTTAGATTGTGTAGTAGAAAAACTCAGCTTACAAAAACAAGGCACACAACAGTCTTTTGAGGTTTAGCATTTACAAGAATACCCTGACAGCAATTACAGATGGAAACAGCTAAGGGTTCAGTAGAAAAAGTAAATAACAGCAGTGACAGAGCGCACCCTTGTCTTGTCCAAAAAAATATATATAACAGCAGGAGGGGGCGAAAAGGAAGAAATGAAAATAGAAAATGTGGAATAGATGGAACTAGTAGCAGTTAAACAGGCACTGCAAAACCAAAGCTTTCAAATTAGCAATAATTGAAGTAAACAATTTTTCTATATCCAAAGTGACCACAGCACATGATGTGTGCATTAGGAAAGACAACAGAAAATAAATATTCTGGAACAGTTCCAGCTTAATATCTGTGCCGTGCTGGTGATACTAATTCCCCACGTATACCAATTCCCCACCTATTATTCAGGTTAACGAATGTTTCTGATGAGTTTGTCAAACTGGTGATCATTCACAATTCTAGGGGTTCTTTCAGAAGTTGGAAGTGAATAGTCCAAATTTTATGTTGTGTTTGTCCCTTTCTCAATCTTTATTTCTTCTTTCTTTCTCCTGTCTTGCCCGCTTTCAAGGATAGAATAATTATCAACATTATTAATATTGGGGTATTTTTTTATTTATGTTTCACAAAATTGTCATTGTCTTTTGGATATATATTAAAAATGTGTCTCTACATATAATTTTATTTGTTTATACTTGCAGTATCATCCAGGGTCAATTGGACCTGAGGAAGCGGGGAATCCCGCAAAGTGCATTGACAAAGATACATCGACTTGCTTCTATATGTTGCATTAAATTCTGTCCAATGTACTGACTCTTGGAGATATGAGCTACGTAAACATTTTTAAAGCATACACTGTGTTGGTTGTATTTTAAATATTATAATAAAGCTTTAAGAAAATGTAATTCTTTGACTTACCATCTTGAGGCACAAATTAAAGTCTCACTACTATATGGTTTGGTTGGAATAGATAGAACTAATAGCAGTGAAAAGGGCACTGCAAAACCAAAGCCTTTCAAATGAGTGAAGAATTTTTCTATATCCAAAGTGACCACAGCACATGATGTGTGCATTAGGAAAGACAACAGAAAATAAATATTCTGGAACAGTTCCAGCTTAATATCTGTGGTGATACCAATTCCCTACCTCAGGTTACCAGTTTCTGATGAGTTTGCCAAACTGGTAATCATGAACAAGCACTTTTCCTAACTTATTAAAAAATTGTAAAGCTGAAAGTGGTTGTAAACCCTTACAAACCACTTTGACCTACAGGTAAGCCTAGATTAAGGCTTACCTGTAGGTCCAAGAAATATCTCCTAAACCTATACGGTTTAGGAGATATTTGCCCGAAGACAGGCACCGCTGTCTACGGCGCATGTGCCGTAGACAGCGGCGCGCAGGCGCACTGAGCGTGGCATTTCCAACAATGGAGCTGCGGCGCGTGTCGGCTCCCGTGCGCATGCGCGGGAGTGACGTCATCGCGGCTCCGCCGAATGACAGCAGCGGAGCTGCGAGACCCCACCGAAAAGATGGATGCGCCGGAGTACAGGGGACAGCGGTGACATCGCTGGCTCCTGTGTCAGGTAAGTGACACATAATGGGCTACTATGCGATGCATAGTAGTCCATTATGCTTTGCCTTTTCAGGGAATGAAAGAGGAAGTAAACCCATCAGGGTTTACTTCCTCTTCAACTTTCTTCAGTATTTATTAATTTAACTATTGATATTTGCGTTCAGAGAATTGACTGTAACCATCTGCCTGACACAGAACCTTACTTCACACATTATGACCGGGAAGGAAGGAGTAGACTGGGACCTTTTACATTCAAGATCAGTGGTGTAATTATCTAATTCAAAAGAGGGAAAAATTTATAAATAAATCAGAAATATGATTTCCTCTCATATATTACATTGCATATTGAAGTGTATCTAAAGCCAAAGCTCTGTATTGCTTTGGATAGAGACAAGTTTTTATTGTTGTCTTTGTTCCCATTAGAGAGACTTATTTTCTCTCTTTGACACGGTGACAACTGTCAATGGGACAGAACATAAAGGAAAGTCCAAAATTTTCAGTTGCCACCAAAACAAGAAAATTATATTTTCCTCACTTTAGAGAGATTTCCTTTTAATTCTTGATGTGTGTACACACAATAGGGCATAAAACCTGGTAGTAAATACACTGTATTCTACATCAACATGTCAACTTGCAGGAAACTTCCAGACATGTGTAGGAATGCATTTTTCCTAAAAAAAAGAGCATTTATATTAAATATGTTGTATTATTAAAACTTTATTAAATAACGCTCCACATTAAGATTGTTTCAGTGATGTCTAGACACCAGAAATGTGGAGTACTGAAAAAAAAAGATGAAAAAGCTGTAATAGAACCCTTCTCCACTGTGTCACCTATTTGTTATCCTAATCGGCATAAAATTACCTGAAACAGGCATTGCAGAATCACTATTTTTTTCTCGGACGGATTCCGATAAGCCCCCTGCCCGCAGACCCCGACAACCAATGGCCAGGGTTGTCGGGAAGAGGCCCTTGTCCTCATCAACATGGGGACAAGGTGCTTTGGGGTGGGGGGGCACGCGGCCCCCCTTCCCCAAGGCACCCCCCGTGTTGAGGGCACATGGCCTGGTACAGCTCAGGAGGGGGGCGCTCGCTCGTCCCCACCCCCTTTCCTGGCCGGCCGGGTAGCGTGCTCGGATAAGGGTCTGGTATGGATCTGGGGGGATCCCCACGCCGTTTTTTCAGCGTAGGGGGTTTCTCCTTAGAATCCATACCAGACCTAAGGGCCTGGTATGCTCTCGGAGGGGGAACCCATGCCGTTTTTTTATTTTATTTGGCATGGAGTTCCCCCTTGAGAGCTCATTTTCTGATTGGCCACGACAAAAGTCGCCTGGCATGGGGCGACTTAAAGTCGTGTTGTAAGTCGCCCCAAGTCGTGTGCAAGTCATGTTGAAGTCGTGTCCAAGTTGCCTCCAAAAGTCGTGTTGAAAGTCGTGTTGCCCTTGTGTGAACCGACCCTTAAGCAATACCTGAAAACTCATCTCTTCAGCGCAGCCTATCCCACCTCCACCTAACAAATTAACTTTTAATTCTTCCATCAGCTCATCCCTCAGAGTTATTACCACTTGCCCTATCCTATTAGATTGTAAGCTCTTATGAACAGGGATTTCTTAACCCTCTTGTATTGTATTGTGTTGTAACTGTTTTGTCTCCCTTTATAATGTAAAAAGATGAGCTATATAAATCCTACATCATAATATTAACTATAACTCCTTTCAGATTCACAGATTCAAATGCATAATACATTTATAGTACTCCTCAATGGTTAATGACATGTTCAAGGTAAGGGAATAATTAAAGCAGAACTTGAATTACATGCAAGGTCCCCTGAAACACTGTAAGTAAAGTGTGGGGGGTGGGGGAGATTTAATTGTATCTTTCATGAAGAAGGAGTGACATGTATTATCCTCCAATGAGATCCACAGTTCTGGGAGCATTTTCTCAATGAGATTTGGAGGATTTTACATTTCTAAAATCTCAACAGAAAGAGAATGATATCACTCTTGCCTAGGCACCATGGGTGGAATCCATGGGGAGTATATTATTTATATTTTCTTTTCTTTAAAAGCATTTTTTAAATGTTTTTCACAACGATTGTGAACGGGGTTACGGGGGCAAATGTAAAAAGTGGAAATTACTTTTTGGTGACAGGTCCACTTTAAAAGGCAATGCGATTATGAGAGCTGTTTCTCTATATTCCAAAATTTCAACTTTTGCTATTGAGTCAAGTACATATAAAGTAGAACTATGGACAAAATGAAAAATGACCAGTATGTTGCAATCTTTTAATACCAATAACACAGTATTTTTTGTTTTTCTGACTACCCCCCGTAACATGATTTTATTAGCTGTTGATTTTGCCAGTAGAACTAACTACTACTAGCTAGTAGACATGTGCATTCGTTTTCGTCCGAATGCATTTTCGTCCGAATTTCAGCTATTTTCGTTTTCGTTTTGCCAAACGATAACGAAAGCACAAAATCCGAAAAATGAAAGATCCGACATAAATAAATGCTTTATTTTCGTTTTCATTGTTACAACAGTTCGATATAGAATAGGAGATTCGACGTGACTCTGACAACGTGTCTATAGAACCTGTGTTCGAATGTGCCTAACCTTACCTCTATTAGTCCAAGATTATATAGAGAAAATATTCGACAGAGAAAAAAGATTTGACAGAGAGAAAAGATTCTGCAAGATACTGTCCTAAAAAGTGTTTGGGGACCCGGGTCCTGCCCCAGGGGACATGTATCAATGCAAAAAAAAGTTTTAAAAACGGCCGTTTTTTCGGGAGCAGTGATTTTAATAATGATTAAAGTGAAACAATAAAAGTGTAATATTCCTTTAAATTTCGTAGGGGGGGGTTGTCTATAGTATGCCTGTGAAGGGGCGCATGTTTCCCGTGCTTAGAATTGTCCCTGCACAAAGTGTCATTTATGCAGGAAAAAAAGTCCTTTAAAATCACTCGCAGCTATAATGAATTGTCGGCTCCCGTAATACAGAGAACACTCATTGAAAGTCATTGATAAAAAAATAAATAAATAAATAAAAAAAAAAGCGTGGGGGTCCCCCAAATTCAATTACCAGGCCCTTCAGGTCTGGTATGGATATTAAGGGGAACCCTGCCTCAAATTTAAGAAAAAAATTGACGTGGGGTTCCCCCTAAATATCCATAACCAGACCCTTCAGGTCTGGTATGGATATTAAGGGGAACCCCGCGTCAAATTTAAAAAAAAATTGACGTGGGGTTCCCCCTAAAAATCCATACCAGACCCTTTATCCGAGCACGCAACCTGGCAGGCCGCAGGAAAAGAGGGGGGGACGAGAGAGCGGCCCCCCCTCCCTCCTGAACCGTACCAGGCCACATGCCCTCAACATTGGGAGGATGCTTTGGGGGTCTGTGACCCCTCAAAGCACCTTGTCCCCATGTTGATGAAGACAAGGGCCTCATCCCCACAACCCTGGCCGGTGGTTGTGGAGGTCTGCGGGCGGGGGGCTTATCAGAATCTGGAAGCCCCCTTTAACAAGGGGACCCCCAGATCCCGGCCCCCCCCCTGTTTGAAATGGTAAGGGGGTACAAAAGTACCCCTACCATTTCACAAAGAAAGTGTAAAAAATGTTTAAATAAAACAAACACACTTTTGAAAAATTCCTTTATTAAAAATAAAAAAATAAAAAAAAGATTCCAGCGGCGGTAATCCACTCTTGCTATCCATCGACGGACGGTCATCTCTCCAGCGATGTCTAATATCATCCAGCGCAGCGCAGCATCCTTCTTCTGTCTCCGTGGAGGAGACACTACAGGCATTCCGGCGGCTGACGTTTGTTATATACGGAGGGCGGGGCCACCCGTCACCTGACCCCGCCCCCCTCTGACGCAAGGGGAAACCCGGGGTTCCCCGTGACGTAGGGGTGACCCGCACCCCTCTGATGTAACACAGGCAGGTTTCCGTTACATCAGAGGGGGGCGGGGTCACCCCTACGTCACGGGGAACCCCGGGTTTCCCCTTGCGTCAGAGGGGGGCGGGGTCAGGTGACGGGTGGCCCCGCCCTCCGTATATAACAAACGTCAGCCGCCGGAATGTCTGTAGTGTCTCCTCCACGGAGACAGAAGAAGGATGCTGCGCTGCGCTGGATGATATTAGACATCGCTGGAGATATGACCGTCCGTCGATGGATAGCAAGAGTGGATTACCGCCGCTGGAATCTTTTTTTTATTTTTTTATTTTTAATAAAGGAATTTTTCAAAAGTGTGTTTGTTTTATTTAAACATTTTTTACACTTTCTTTGTGAAATGGTAGGGGTACTTTTGTACCCCCTTACCATTTCAAACAGGGGGGGGGGGCCGGGATCTGGGGGTCCCCTTGTTAAAGGGGGCTTCCAGATTCTGATAAGCCCCCCGCCCGCAGACCTCCACAACCACCGGCCAGGGTTGTGGGGATGAGGCCCTTGTCCTCATCAACATGGGGACAAGGTGCTTTGAGGGGTCACAGACCCCCAAAGCATCCTCCCAATGTTGAGGGCATGTGGCCTGGTACGGTTCAGGAGGGAGGGGGGGCCGCTCTCTCGTCCCCCCCTCTTTTCCTGCGGCCTGCCAGGTTGCGTGCTCGGATAAAGGGTCTGGTATGGATTTTTAGGGGGAACCCCACGTCATTTTTTTTTTAAATTTGACGCGGGGTTCCCCTTAATATCCATACCAGACCTGAAGGGTCTGGTTATGGATATTTAGGGGGAACCCCACGTCAAATTTTTTCTTAAATTTGAGGCAGGGTTCCCCTTAATATCCATACCAGACCTGAAGGGCCTGGTAATTGAATTTGGGGGACCCCCACGCTTTTTTTTTTATTTATTTATTTATTTTTTTATCAATGACTTTCAATGAGTGTTCTCTGTATTACGGAGCCGACAATTCATTATAGCTGCGAGTGATTTTAAAGGACTTTTTTTCCTGCATAAATGACACTTTGTGCAGGGACAATTCTAAGCACGGGAAACATGCGCCCCTTCACAGGCATACTATAGACAACCCCCCCCCTACGAAATTTAAAGGAATATTACACTTTTATTGTTTCACTTTAATCATTATTAAAATCACTGCTCCCGAAAAAACGGCCGTTTTTAAAACTTTTTTTTGCATTGATCCATGTCCCCTGGGGCAGGACCCAGGTCCCCAAACACTTTTTAGGACAGTAACTTGCAAATTAGCCTTTAAAATGAGCACTTTAGATTTTGAACGTTGGAGTCCCATAGACTTTAATAGGGTTCTAAAGTATGCTATATACTAGCTCCGTCGAATCTTCTTTATACATTCGACAGACACCATAAGCCTTCAAAGACAGATTCGACCGTGATTCATGTGGATTTTCGGACGAATGCAATTTTTGAACGAAAAATGAAATAAATAAAAACGAATTTCGGGAGTAACTAAATAAATTAAGTTTTCAGACGAAAACGAAATTCCGAAACGAAATATTTTACTCTGCACATGTCTACTAGCTAGACAGAAAAATACTAGATTGTAGACATAACTGCCTAAAAATACTTTACTACATTTCACTGAATTATAAGTACTTTCATTTTGTTTTTCTTTAAGTACTAAAGATACTTCAAACAAGCAACAAAAATATAATAGATATTGCAATGTGTTATCTTTCTGTAAGAAAGTTACTTAAAAAAGAGAGAAATACTTTTAATCTGCATTACATTCTGTAGATAAGAGCCCTGTAAAATTTGCATTCTTTGAGGTCATTGCTACAACCTGGTTCTCACTGAATTGTAAACATGTGCATCATTTCCTACTCCTGGCATCTATTGCCTGAAACCCACTGCAGCCCCCTCACTCCATCCACAGTTTTTAACCCAGTGCTGCTGATTCTCCAGTGATTCTTGCCAGTTATTATGTTTTCTATTATATTACCGTATAGTCTCTTTGGATAAATAAATGAGAAATTTAAAAATTCATAAATCTATAAACCAACAAATATACATATATAAATATAAGTAAAAAATATAAAAAGTCTATAAGTGCATAAAAAGCCACTGAATAGAAATGTTTACCACACACATAAAGTGTCATAAATGTATGAGTTTGGGATTTAAAAAAAAAAACAATTATACACACCTAGGTGGATGCAGCATTGATCCTGTGATGTACTGGTTAGTATTTAAACCCTGCACCTCAGGTGAACTTGTGTCATCAGCCAGGGTGACCTGTTTCTATACCTAGCCCACTTGTTGGTGGGTGCTGCTTCTTTAGCTACTTACCTCCAAGCCAGGCTCCAGACCATGACAGACTGTGTGTCAATCTTTCTTCAATCCACATGTCAGTGCACCTGCCAACAGTGATCCACACGGCTGCTTACCAGAAAGTTAGAGCCCACACTGAGAGGTCTGACAGCATTTTATGGGAGAAGAACCCAATGAATGGAGGGTGGATGTAGAATCACTAAGAGCAGTTTTTTTATGCGCTCAACTCTCTCCAGTCTGGTCGCACTCAGGCACCAGTCCCCACATCAAACACAGAGAATAAAGGAAGAACAATGGCCATAGTGTAGCATTAAAAAACACCATTTATTTAAACAAAAACATAAAGACAGTGATAAAAAGCATGTCACAAAGCATCCTCCAAACACCCTAGCGGGTGTGATGACTGACTGACTACTGCATCAATGCTTCCCTATGTGTTTCGCACGAAAGGACATCTTTGCAGGGGCTTACAAAGAGACATGATAGATTTTTATATTTCTTTTGGTTTTGGCATTATGTTTTCTAACCTTGGAGCCACCAAAAGCAATGCAATATGAATTTCTCTATTGTTCGGGGTTCTCACACTTACAAGAATAGAAGACGTTCAAATATGGGGAATGATTTTATTCCTGTCATGAATTCCTGTTAAAAATTCTGGACAACATGCGTATTTGGTAACAGAATCATTATTTTCTACTTTTTCACAAGGACACAGTTTTTGTATTCTGTATCAGTTCTCATAGGTTTGACTAAAAGAACGCGAAATAATCTGACAGTTATCCTAAGTCTTTTTGCATCGCAGGGGTTATGGACCTGAATAACCTTAACAATGTAATTAAAACTGTCAGTAACCAAGCCAAGATCTTGGTGGGCTCCTGTCAGTACTTTGAGAGCTGCTATCTCAGTTGAGTTAAGCTTGACAGGACCTTTGGACAGACATCTGAGGGGTAAAGACTGACATATCTTCTAGTTATGAACTTGGCAAACTAGCTGCCATTTCTTTAAGAAGCTCAGTTTAATCCTGAGCAGGTGATTCTGGATTTAAACATTTCTCACCCTCCAGAATTATGAGAATGTATAAGCAAGCTTCCAAATGACTCCTTTGCTAATCTGTACTCAGACTTTGGCTCTAGTCAATTGTATATCATTCCGTCTATGTTAAAGGTTAATTGAACCTTTAAGAAAAAGTGCCAGATATCCCACTGTTTTAAAAATGGAGTTTACTCTACGTAATCTGCTAAGGACCTGTGCAATATTTTTCTCCTTCAAGTCCACTTTAAAGGGAAACTGCAATTAGAGAAACAGGATAAACTAAGTAGCAATAATGCCGCGTACACACGTAGCCGTCTATCCGACGGACTAAGTCTGGCGGACTTCCCGCAAGACTGTCCGTCGGACTTTCCGAACGGGCTACTTGCCCACACACGACACTTTTTCAGCGGACTAATATGGTGTACTAAGTTCGCCGTACTATCCACCCTACTTTTGAAATGAACAGACTCGCCCACACACACGGAGGAAAGTCCGCTCATTTCGAGCGCGTCTCCAGGTAGGCGGGGCCCGCGAAGGAGACGTCGCTGGCCCCGCCGCCTGGTATGGACTTAAAGGGGAACCCCAACGCCGAAAAAAATCAGCGTGGGGGTCCCCCCAGGTCCACATCAGACCCTTGTCTGAGCACGCTACCCGGCCGGCCAGGAAAGGGGGGGCGAGCGAGTGCCCCCCTCCTGAGCCATACCAGGCCGCGTGCCCTCACCATGGGGGGTGCCTTGGGGAAGGGGGGCCGCGCGGCCCCCCCACCCCAAAGCACCTTGTCCCCATGTTGATGAGGACAAGGGCCTCTTTCCGACAACCCTGGCCATTGGTTGTCGGGGTCTGCGGGCGGGGGGCTTTTCGGAATCCGGGAGCCCCCTTTAATAAGGGGGCCCCCGGATATAGGCCCCCCACCCTATGTGAATGAGTATGGGGTACAATGTACCCCTACCCATTCACCTGTAAAATAAAGTACAAAAAAAACACATCACACAAGATAAAATAGTTTATTGCACAGCTCCGGGGGTCTTCCGTCTTCGGGGGTCTTCTCGCCGGAATCCTCTGCTATCTTCTTGTAGCTCTTTTGCTAGCGAAGGAGCGCGGCATTCTTCTTCGTCGCCGCGGCCTCTTCTACCGACTTCGGGGGTCTTTTATCTTGTGTGTTGTGTTTTTTTTTTGTACTTTATTTTACAGGTGAATGGGTAGGGGTACATTGTACCCCATATTCATTCACATAGGGTGGGGGGCCGGTATCCAGGGGCCCCCTTATTAAAAGGGGCTCCCGGATTCCGATAAGCCCCTCGCCCGCAGACCCGGACAACCAACGGCCAGGGTTGTCGGGAAGAGGCCCTTGTCCTCATCAACATGGGGACAAGGTGTTTTGGGGTGGGGGTGCCGCGCGGCCCCCCCTTCCCCAAGGCACCCCCCATGTTGAGGGCACCGGCCTGGTACGGCTCAGGAGGGGGGGCGCTCGCTCGTCCCTCCTTTCCTGGCCGGCCGGGTAGCGTGCTCGGACAAGGGTCTGTTGTGGACTTGGGTTTTTTTTTTCGGCGTTGGGGTTCCCCTTTAAGTCCATACCAGGTGGCGGGGCCAGCCACGTCTCCTTCGTGGGCCCCGCCTACCTGGAGACCCGCTCGAAATGAGCGGACTTTTCTCCGGGCGGGAAAAGTCCGTTCATTTCCAAAGTACGGCGGACTGGCACACACACGGCTGGATTGTCCCCTGAAATGCGAGTCCGGCGGGAAGATTAGAATTATTCCCCAGAATACCTCTGAAAGATTGCAAGCCTGAAGAGCATGGAAAGATTAAACTGAAGACTCCCCACCCCACAATAACACACACATACATACACACTATTCAGTGTAAATTAGCACCTTTCAATAGGTCACAATGTACACAAATGGCTAAACCTAGTATCTTGCTATGCACTTATTTAAAGCCTGGAAATTAAAGCGGTATTAATCCCAAAGCCAAAAATGTAATATATGGCAGCATACCAATTAGATGTGGTCGCTGCATTAGTTCTCTTTTTTGGGGTTTTTATTCCCTCTATTTTCAGCTGGTGATTTAACCAGTACACACGGTCGGAGAATCCATCGGAATGTGTCCTATCGGACCGTGTCGTCGGATAATCCGACTGTGTGTGGTATGCATCGGACTGATTCCGTCCGAATATCCGTCAGACCCAATTTTCCAACATGTTGGAAATATTTCCCGACCAACTGGTTCGATCGGACATACTCCGATCATGTGTAGCGAATTTTGATTGGACCAAGTGCCACGCATGCTCAGATCAAATTCCTACATCAAAGCTATTGGCTACTAGCCTGAAATTACGTCATCACGTTCTGAAAGATCGGATTTTTCGACAACTTAGTCGACCGTGTGTATGCAACAGTTTCGGACACAATCCGTCGGACTAAATCCGCCGGACAAAATCCGACTGATTTGGTTGGCAGAATCTCCGACCGTGTGTACAGGGGCTTAGAGTGCCCCCACTCTGGATGAAGGAGCACATGGGGCAGAGCAGACAGCAATACTGTGAATCTGAGGGAGTGGGGAGTGTTAGATGTACTAGCAGATTTAAATACACTAACAAGTTGAAACCAAACTCTGGCTCACACTTTATAATCAGTTACAGCTGTTTTTTTTTTTCCTTTTGGACTAAAGGTTTTACATTAATAAATAAACTGAATTTGGCTGATTAGAGTAAAATATGTACTAATAAAGGGTTTAATAAGAAAACACATTGTACCATAGCCAAAGCCTGGAAAACCTGACTCTAATTTTAGCTGAAAACAAGCATAGAATTAATCAGGCTATGATCTACACCAAATTAGAGGCCATCTCCCATGACAAAATTCATAACTTTGAGAAAATAAGGGGTCCCTGGGTGACACACTATTTGCCCTCCATCTATCTTTGTTGATGTCTTGGTGATTTTTCTCTGCACACCTTACCCCAGGGATTCCTCACTTCCCTCTCCCCACTCTTGACTTTTATCCTTTTTCCTCTCTCCTTTTATGCTCCTCTTCTTTTGTCTCAGGTTGCATTATTTACACCCGTACCCTATGGATTCACAGTACCACACTCCTAAGTTCCAAAGAGCTCCACTCATATGGATAATCTCCTGATATGCCTACTATGCTTATATTCCTGATAATTTGTGCTAACTGACTTTTCACGGTTCTGGTATACTCTTCTTAATTACATTGTACTTTGTTTTTTCTAGACTATTATCAGGAAACAACTTCTTCAGCTGTTATACCTATGAACAGGCAATCCTATGTATGTTCTTTTATGTTGCATTTTGGAGCTTACTCTACTACTGCTATACCTTGGGATGTTATTTGTCTTTTACTGTACCCGAACTTGTCTGCGCATTGCGCATTTAAACCTCAGTAAAAAAATTTGACAAGTAAAAAGAAAACAAATTGCATTAAAAAATTAAGATAAGGTTGCTTTAACTGGCATCATAGACAGATCAAAGTCATACCCCAGATGAATGACATAGAGTAAATACTGAGTGGGATGTAGCCAGTGGTGGTTGCTCCGTACTACCCCCCAATCCATGTACCCGGCTCCTAATTTACATGCAGAATGCAGGACGCGTGGATTTTAATAGGGTTTTTTTTTAAGCACATGATTAGAGACTAATTAGATTAGAGGCTCTAATTGGCTTGAAAAAGGGTGGGCTCTGGGGCCCTGAGTCCACCCAGTTGTGTAACAATAGCAAATTATATTGGCTATTGTCTTCCTGCTTCTCCTCCCAGTCGATCAGGAAGCGGGTCTTAAGACCCGATTGGTCAAGAGGAGAAACGATCATATTGACTAACGAGAAGGAGGAGACACAGGGTGAAGTCGCCGTGAAGCTGCTGAGGAAGAGAAGGTGCAAGGTGAAACTGCAAAAGAAGAGGAGATGCAGGAAACGTCAAAGCTGCCCACGACCTAGATGGGGTAAGTGTGGGGCTGATGGGTGGACAGACGAGCGATGGGGGGGGGGGGGGTTGAATGATCGACTGACTGAACAGGGGGGCTGTTTTGTTTGCCACCCCCCCCCCCCCCCAAAATGGAGCAACAGCTGCCACTGGATGTAAAACCCAAAGTAGAATTTAATGTAACTAGTATTTTTTGCACACTGTTAACATTAAGTATCTTTTTCCTTACGGGACTGCATGAGCGAGTGTGCGAACAAATCCACATCCAATATAGGACCTCTGCTTAGGACTTATACATCTGCTGGTATTTTGCAATGACTTCTGGTACATGTCAAAGTAAAACAAACCTTAACGCCTAGACCTAATTTAGCAACTTTGACATGTGTTAGTAAAACAGTACATATGATTGCAATTACTGGTACTTAGTGTATTCAGGTGGATTATACCTTTGGTTTTTCAGGACAAATTGGGCTTTCGTTTGGTGGTAAATAGGAACAGATATCTCTTATTATTATTATTTTTTTATTATTATCAAAGGAAAATTGGCCCAAAATAGTAAAAAAAAAACTTTTTTTTTTAAATGTAGTTGTATACAGTGGTGTGAAAAAGTGTTTGCCCCCTTCCTCATTTCCTGTTCCTTTGCATGTTTGTCACACTTAAGTGTTTCGGAACATCAAACCAATTTAAATAATAGTCAAGGACAACACAAGTAAACACAAAATACAATTTGTAAATGAAGGTGTTTATTATTAAAGGTGAAAAAAAATCCAAACCATCATGGCCCTGTGTGAAAAAGTGATTGCCCCCCTTGTTAAAACATACTATAACTGTGGTTGTCCACACCTGAGTTCAATTTCTCTAGCCACACCCAGGCCTGATTATTGCCACACCTGTTCACAATCAAGGCATCACTTAAATAGGAGCTGCTTGACACAGTAAGGTCCACCAGAAGATCCTTAAAAGCTACACATCATGCCGAGACCCAAAGAAATTCAGGAACAATTGAGAAAGAAAGTAATTGAGATCTATCAGTCTGGAAAGGGTTATAAAGCCATTTCCAAAGCTTTGGGAATCCAGCGAACCACAGTGAGAGCCATTATCCACAAATGGCGAAGACATGGAACAGCGGTGAACCTTCCCAGGAGTGGCCGGCCGCCCAAAATTACCCCAAGAGCGCAGCGACGACTCATCCAAGAGGTCACAAAAGACCCTACAACAACGTCCAAGGAACTGCAGGCCTCACTTGCCTCAGTTAAGGTCAGCGTTCATGCCTCAACCATCAGGAAAAGACTGGGCAAAAATGGCCTGCATGGCAGAGTTCCAAGGAGAAAACCACTGCTGAGCAAAAAGAACACCAAAGCTCGTCTCAATTTCTCCACAACACATCTTGATGATCCCCAAGACTTTTGGGACAACATTCTGTGGACCGATGAGACAAAAGTGGAACTCTTTGGAAGGTGTGTGTCCAAGTATATCTGGCGTAGAAGGAACACTGCACTTCATAAAAAGAACATTATACCAACAGTAAAATATGGTGGTGGTAGTGTGATGGTCTAGGGCTGTTTTGCTGCTTCAGGACCTGGAAGACTTGCCATGATAAAAGGAACTATGAATTCTGCTGTCTACCAAGAGATCCTGAAGGAGAATGTCCGACCATCTGTTCGTGTACTCAAGCTGAAACAAACTTGGGTTCTGCAGCAAGACAATGATCCTAAACACACCAGCAAGTCCACCACCGAATGGCTGAAGAAAAACAAAATGAAGACTTTGGAGTGGCCTAGCCAAAGTCCTGACCTGAATCCTATTGAGATGTTGTGGTATGACCTTAAAAAGGCCGTTCATGCTCGAAAACCCTCTAATGTAACTGAATTAGGACAATTCTGCAAAGATGAGTGGGCCAAAATTCCTCCAGGACGCTGTAAAAGCCTCATTGCACGTTATCGCAAACGTTTGGTTGCAGTTGTTGCTGCTAAGGGTGGCCCAACCAGTTATTAGGTTTAGGGGGCAATCACTTTTTCACACAGGGCCATGATGGTTTGGATTTTTTTTCACCTTTAATAATAAACACCTTCATTTAAAAATTGCATTTTGTGTTTACTTGTGTTGTCCTTGACTATTGTTTAAATTGGTTTGATGTTCCGAAACACTTAAGTGTGACAAACATGCAAAGGAACAGGAAATGAGGAAGGGGGCAAACACTTTTTCACACCACTGTATTTCTTGCTACTGCTACTACCTACCACCAAAGAACAACCCAACATACATTCTCTTGCTCCTGATGATCACATCAATACCACATATATGCATGTTATTTGTTTGTACTGCACATTTTGCTTTTTTAACCTACTTAAAACATACTAAGAGACATTAATACGAATTTAAAAAAGGCCTTTTATGTGAAAATTCTACCTAAAATGTGTGACCTTTGAACTGGCTTTGATCAAACCTTGATCTAGCTATTTTTTCTTAATGTTTTACTTTGTTATTAGAATTTTTTTTTTTTACACACTTCTGTTTATTGACATCTTTTTCCCCTGCAAAAACAAAAATATACAATGTAGCTTTCTCTCAATTAAATCATTAGTAAAGAGCTTTTTCAAGAGCCGATCATGACAGTTCATCCGATATTATCCAATCAGACAAACAAGAAAATCTTTCTCATACGATACCAGATCATACAATTTTGGTTTAATCAGTACAGTTGTCATCCGAAAATACAATGCAAATAGACTACACATGACATCACTTCCAATTTTTTTATTCTGTCGTGTGAAAATTTTCATTACTTTAGTAAATTCTTCAGGTCCGATATACTACCAGCATGCAAAAAAAAAAAACGGACGATCTATTGTCCGATTTTCGGATCGTGTGTACGAGGTATAAGTGTGGTATTTGCATTTGGAATCTATTGCTGTGAACCTACATCTTACGTTTTAAAGGAGCTGTCCATGCAAGTGAAACAGGCCATTGTAAGGCTTCAAAAGCTAAATAAATCCATCAGAGAGATAGCAGCAACATTACATTTGAGTCTCTGAAAAAAATTTGTACTTGATATTTATGTTCAACCCCTTGAGTTAAAGCTGAAAGTCTGTCACTTCAAAGTCATTAAATTTTATTCTGGTGGCATACAGTGCCAAAAGTATGAAAATTGTGCCTGTGTCAAAATATATATGGACCTAACTGTATATAAAACATATAACAGAAAACAACATTATTTAAAATAACCGCTACAGATTTATTTTTACATTTCCTCCATATACTAACTGTATTTATTTAGCAATAACTTTGACTTAATGTAACGCATACATGTTTTTTGGGGGGGTGGGGGTAAAACTACACTTTATTTTGGCAATATTGTTTTGCAATTTCATTTTTCATGCAATCTATAAACAAAAAGACATAAAAAATTAGAAAATATATTTTGATCTCATTTAAAATGACACTAAAATGTTTTAAACTTTGCATGGCAAAGTTATCTGTAAATGAAAAAAAAAGTAGATTTTGTTTGATTTTGCACGTTTTCTTATATAACAAACATATAAATAAAAAAAATAAAAAAGTTTAAATATTTAATGGTTAAAAAATAGAAAAAAAAATAATATGAAAAATAATAATGAAGGGGAGTAATGTGTTAATTAAGACTCATTATCCCTTAAAAAATAGAAAAAAATAAATTATCTGAAAAATAATAATGAAGGGGAGTAATGTGTTAATTTAGACTCATTATAGACTAAGCCTATTTTTGACATTTGGTGTTTACAAGTTAAAAGCCATATTTTTTGCTAGAAAATTACTTGGAACCCCCAAACATTATATATATTTATATATTCTAGAGAATAAAAAGCAATATTTTATGTCACACGGTATTTGTGCAGCGGTGTTTTAAATGCAACTTTTTGGGAAAAGGGACCCTTTCATGAATTTTAAAAATACCAAACAGTAAAATTAGCCCAATTTTTTTGCATAATGTGAAAGATAATGTTATGCCGAGTAAATAGATACCAAATATGTCGCGCTTTATAATTGCACGCACTCGTAGAATGACGACAAACTACGGTACCTAAAAATCTCCATAGACAACGCTTTAAAAAAAAAATCCAGTTACCAGATTAGAGTTACTGAGGAGCTCTAGTGCTAGAATTATTGCTCTTGCTCTGACGATCGCGGCGATATCTCACATGTGTGATTTGAACACCACATATGCGGGTGCGACTTCCGTATGCATTTTCTTTGCTGCACGAGCTCGCGGCGACGGGGGTGCTGTAAAAACATTTTTTTTCTTATTTATTTTAAAATTAATAAATTGTTTTTAAAAAAAATAAATACATTTTGATCACTTTTATTGCTGTCACAAGGAATGTAAACATCCCTTCTGACAGTAATAGGTGGTTACAGGTACTCTTTATGGAGGGATCGGGGGGTCTAAAAGACCCCCTGATCCCTCCTTTACACTTCAAAGTATTCAGATTGCCCTTTTCGGCGATTCTGAATACTGTATTTTTTTTTTTTTAAACCGGCGTCATTGGCAGCCGAGTAAACGGGAAGTGACATCATGACGTTGCTTCCTTGTTTACGATTAGGAGACTGGAGCGAAGCCGCTTACGGCTTCAAGCCAGTCTCTCCCTAGCCGCCAGAAGCAGCGGATGTTTGATCGGGGCTCCCGATTGTCCCTGTAAGAGCCGCATCGGTTGTTATGGCTGAAAAGACGATCGCCGGCTCTGAAAAACGGTACCGGAATAATGCCTGCAGGTGCGGGCATCATTATATATTTATATATATATATATATATATATATATATATATATATATATACCTATCTACAAGTGTCATTTTATATAGGATTAGCTGCATTTTGCCAGCTTCCCCTGCTATGTGGCACAGCAAGTCCTGAATGTCAAAATTTTGCTGATGATACTGGTAATATCTACAGTAATAGGGGGAGAGGAGCAGAACGTAGGAGATATGCCCTACAAATGTTGGTAAAGTTTTTTAGGGCATGTGCCTAAGGTCCTGAAATGGTTAAAGAACTGTTTACTTTCACCACACCACAGATCAGACAAATGTAGTTTATAACTGATCTGCAGCTTTGATTTTCATAGTGTTTTATTATGTTATATTTATTGTAATTGAGTCCTTTTCATTTACAGCTATTGCTGGGTTTGTTTAATATATAAACTGAAATTGCTTACATTAGCAGGGTTTCAAAATGTTACTGCTAAAAGCTTACATAGAAGATAATGCTTGAATAAGTTATTCCTATTAATGAAGGGAAAAAAAATCCTTGTTTTGTCATGTTATTTTTTGTCCTGTTGTAAGCTAAGTTTGCACCCTGCATGTCTAATGCCTAAGCTTCTGAGTCTATATCCAGTAACGATGTACTCAAATACCGCAATTGTACTGATTGCTGTTGAGCCTGTTAAAGACTTCTTTGTGGTGAGACTACTCTGTAAAAATGCAGCCCACTGGAGAACAAGACTGCCCAAGTAATACTGGCAAAAGGAGACTGACAATTTCATCTTATGTTTTTCAGAATTCAAAAAACTTTATTGTTCCATGTGTCAAATGCACCCAACTCAACCAGGATATTTTGTACTGATGCATTTCGCCTTAACATAGGGCTTAACCGTAAAGACTGTCTCTATTATTTAGCCCTAGAGTGGGGTGAAGTATGTCAGAGGAGCACAGCTCTACAATAGTTTTACGAAATAAAAATTTTATTTATAGGGTATAACATAACACTTTGGACTTTTATGGACTTTCTAATAAGAAGGCATGGCTTGTATTCTTATTGTACCCTTGGTACCCTAGGTAAACCAACTAAGCCACACATGAGTGTCTATTCTATTTCAGAACAGCAGATGGTTTATGAAACTGTAGAAATCCTTGTAAAACATTGATTTGATTCCACAGAAAATAACATTTTTGTACTTACCCAAAAATCCTTTTTTTTGGAGTTCATTGAGGGACACACACATTCAGAAACAGTTGTCTTATACCTCTGCCTACAGGAAGTTTGAAAAAAATAAGCCAGCCCCAGTATAACCCCTCCTGTCCCCAGTATGTTTTGTGAGAAAACAGTACCAAGGAATAGCAAACAACACATAGATTGTGGGAAACGTGTTCTTCAATGGTCAAAAAAATTAGTATGTAAAAAAAAAAAATTCTTGTCCGTTAAGGGACACAGAAATTAAAAAGCAGTCAGGGCACTCAAAAGCATTTCAATTGGAGGGTGGGCAACAGCCACTGAGAGAACCAAGAACATTTTGGAAACTGTAGTACAGAAGTACCTTTAGGACCAACAACTGGATTTTAACCAGTAAAAATTGAGATGAGGAGATATCCCAGCAAGACATGGAAACAGATGTGGTCAATGGGAGGCTACAGAGGACCAACCCAGACCAAAACAGAGATATCACCATCAAGGGGAATGACACTGTTTGAAGAACATGGAGCCTGAGCCAATGACAGCCTATACAATCAACCAACAATAAACCAGAAAACTGATGGAATAACATATTTACCTTAAAGGGAGGAAACCAAACCAACAATGAGATGTGGCTAACAGAAAAAAAAACATTGAGACAAGCCCCAGGATAACAGGTTCTCTGAGGGAACTTGGACAATTAAAACTGGTCAATAAGAGAAACACCTCCTTTCCCTGAATACTAATTAGGAATATAAGGCTTGGGCCAGCCAGTCAACATGAGATAGCCCAAGCCTTATATTCCTAATTCTTCGTATTCAGGGACAGGAGGTGCAAAGATGAGAAATAATAATATCCCAACAGATAGCTAAAAGGCCCATGTGATGGTTGAAAACCCAGGAGTACCAACCTGACTGAAGGGAGTCAGAGATCCATGTTGGTAGGAATGAGGGTATCTCAAAAACCAGTCTGGTGCACACAACATTCGAGGAATAGAAGGATTATCAGGGACCCATTCCTCTAGCACCTACAGGTGTGTCTGTGGTCCGACAGAGGCAGCTCTCCGAACCTGCCTAAACTTGATCCATAAAAACATGTTTTTAGGAATCTACTACCCTGTTACAGTCCAGTGAAGCATCACCAGCCAAAAGCAAAGAGTGGGGAATCTAAGTCACACTGATAAAAACCTTCCCTTTCTTAGAGACAGGAACAAGGAAGGAATCCAAAGAAACTTAAAGTAATACTAAACTGAGAAGTCTATATTACTATAATTAATTCACATAAATCATGTATATCATGCCACTGTATTTTGTATTGTTTTTTAAAGCCTCTAAGTACCTTATTCATGCAAAGCTGTTGTGTGGTCACATGATCTTTCCCTGTTCTTTGGCATCTGCAGGGAAAAGGGGCTTCCATTACGCTGCTGATGTATGCTCTCTACAGTGTGAGTCTGTGTCTGGCTGGCCCTGATTAGCGCTGTGCCAGTCACATGACTAAAACAAACTGTTTCAGAAGAGCAAATAAAATGAAGTTCTAAATATCAAATAAATGTTTTATAGTCCCCTATAAATCTTTATTGGAAAAAAGGAAACTCCCTTGCTTGAGACTTTAAAGGCAACAGCGACACAAGTATACAGTAAAAAAACATTTATTATTACACATAAAATTTGATCATACAAGCATGTAATGATCAGTTAAAAACAAGACATAACACCCCCGGAGCTTACACACTGGATAGTGGAAGTCAATATTGTCTTACCCTACAAGAAACGTATATAATCTCATAGAGGGTACCCTTCAAAGTATGACAAAATATTGGAGATAGATGGGTTAAGGAGCCTGAAACCTGTCTATAAGTCAACAACGGGCACAATAAAATATATGGGTCCATCTGTCTCCACATTTAAGGTTCATAGTATGGAGGGGTGATAACCAGGCCGGCATAGTACATTTATTCAGAAGAACACTACTGAATAACGCTGGAGGGGACACACTGTGTTAAAGTTTACAACATATGAAATGCCATGGTAAGATGACTGTTACAATACTGTATGATATTCTTG
This sequence comes from Lithobates pipiens, assembly GCF_037356315.1. Classification (NCBI taxonomy): domain Eukaryota; kingdom Metazoa; phylum Chordata; class Amphibia; order Anura; family Ranidae; genus Lithobates; species Lithobates pipiens. The sequence goes on along the minus strand of NW_027507748.1, from coordinate 356,903,472 downwards.
ATATTTGTCTCAAACATTTTATTGTTGTATATCCTTTATGTTTTGCTCAATAAAAGATTATGTTTAATGAAAGAAAACAAGACATAACAAAAGAACAGAAACGTAACAAAAATGTAAAAAAAATTGCATAGCAAGCATAAAATTGTATCATAAATACTCTCCAATTATTGAAAATCTCTGCTACCTGACGCATTTCTGGTTCAAGCTCTTCGTCGGGGGTATCAGAGAATATGTAATCATAGTTTGTCATAAGGTAAGCAAAAGCTGATCTGATCTGAAGGAGTAAAGTGTTCTGGGAGCCCTCCATGAACTGGTTGGTCGCATATCAAGGTGGTATATGAAGTATAGCAGAGGAGTTATGAAACCCTTGTGCTTTTATACCAGACAAGGTTTAGGCTGTGAGTTACAGGGGGTGACATGAGCACCCAAATGCCCACGAGGCAAACTACCCAAATACACATCCAGGGATATAAAACGGACTTCATACAGATGGCTAATCATAGGGGTTAGCTGATCTCTGGCTTCGAGCCCAATGGCCTGTGTAGGAGGTTGAAGATCACGTTTCAACTACCTGTGGCATTCCTAATGATGCTATCAAGACCAGGCCCAAAAGATGACTTGCCTCAAAGGTTAATGGAATAAGAACCCCCTTGGACACATTATCAGCATCCCAGGCACGTAGCCAGCATGCCTTACACATTTGTACAAACATCAGCCTCATGCAATACACTATACAAAAATTGTATACTAATACAAATTTTGATGCTTGTAACAAGCCATTACAACTAAAATATAAGGGCTTCAGATGTTTGCTCCATACACTCAATGAAACTGGGTTCTATTATAGTGGTGGCCAGATTCTGATTAAGAGATTCAACCCAAGCAGTCTGTGTTGCAAGTATTTATCCCTGGGCATATACTGCACTAAATGCAAGTATGGCTCAATGCACCAACCAGCGCTGTGCAGAAGCATCATTTGTCTGCCTCTCATAGAGTTTACCAGGCTAACAACCATGGGGCTAGTATGTTCCATGCGCACTTAAACACCAGAGCCTCATGCACCAGGGCTAAATTCCCAATGGGCAAGAGGCCTTATGAGTTGCTCAGAATGTTCAAGCACTGAGTACTGCAAAAGAACTTGGTTTAGTTTGCTCAATTACTAAAGCTTGGATGAAATGTTTCTTTCCTCAGAACAATGATTCCATACACGACACTAGACACTAGAGTGTCTGAAGAGCAAAAAAAAAAAGGTGAACATCCTATATTCACCTTTTAAACGTCTGGAGTACTTTTTGAAAACTACAATTCTTACGCATCATCTAAATAATCTGAACAGCCTGGAGCAAATCTGCCTTGGTACACAGAGCCAAAAATGGTAACAATATGCAAAGCAGGTACTGCATAAAAAGAGTATACCATAAGCAAAAACGTTAAAGATTTAGAAACACTGGCAGCTGAAAGTGTAAAAGGTGTCTAAAACAGACTTTCTCAACCTTTTTACCCCAGCAAACCTTGAAATAATTTTTAGGTCTCTGGGAACCCTAGCTAAGTAATATTTTTTTGGATGTCAATGGGAAGAATGCCCATCTTTACAGTGGTGGTCAGAATGCCACTCTTACAAACAGCTAAATACACAATTGGTGTCATGGTGCATGGTGACGTTGGAACCAGATTGATATAGGCAGAGAGGAGGTCAAATAGCTCAAGGAACCTCTAGAAATCTCTGGAGGAACCCTAGAGATTCACGAACCCTGGGTGAGAATGGCTGACTTAACTAAACATGACGCAAATGCCCCTGTAATGTCAAAAGGTCCTGCTTTCAAAAATTAATTCCGATAGTATGTATCCATGGGGTAACAATCCTTACTCAGTTTGGCTGCAGCATTATCACCCTTTCCTGTGCAGTCCATAAGCTGGATTACAAGCAGCCATGTTAATGCACGGTGCACTGGCATATTCTGCTGTAGCCACCCCAATAAAACTGGTTAAGCTGCCACTGGAGCGTTCATACTTCCACAGGAAGCTCACACAAATAAGACCTTAGTTCTACTTACTAAATAGATATTGTACAAAAGTGACAGTTCATGTATACCTACCCAGCCACACTCCCTTGCTGCCTTCCGCTATGCCATAGCCCTCACTGAGGCTGGATTCACACCAGTCCGGTGGGAATTCCAACTCTGTTCTCTGCATGAAGAGAAAAAGCAGCTGTTCAACGGTTCCTCTCTGTTGTAGCTGCGGATCAGCAGAGCAGGGAGAAGGGGGAGGTGTAGTGAGGAGGGGGAGCGAATACCGGTTCACAACAGAACACATTTGCGAATCAGATGCGTTCCATAGAAGAATATGTGCCTGCAATTCACACCGCACTGCCTAGAAAATGCACACCTTTTTTGGGCAATGCGGAGTGCGAATGCAAAGCACATATGTGAACCAGACTGATTGAAAGTAATAGATTTTAAAATATTCTGAGAATTGGATGCAGTGTAAGGCACATCCAATTTGCACAGGTGTGAACCCAGCCTCACTCAAGGTGCAAGTATAGGTGAGTACATGACTTCCCTTATGATACAGTGTTTAGCCCTGAGCAGCCAATTACTAGAGAATGGGGTTGGTTGCATGCTGTCACCCCCCCCCCCCCCCCCCCCACCAACCTCATTTTTCATTTCAGCACCAGTTGACACCTGAGTTCAGAAATGGAGGTGAGGCATTGTAGCAGCAGCAAGTAAAAATGGCTGAGTAAGTAAAGATGTCTGGGGTGTGGGCCATTACCTGGGTCCCCCATTGGTCCCTCCACAAGTTACAACCAAACTGTACAACCTGCTTTGGCTCTAACAGCATTGTAGTATGAGAGCCTGCCTAATTGGGTACAATTTGATTGGCTAAATTAGGTAGGTCTTCATATTACATAGATTTGTTAAATATAAAGTTGATTTTATAAAGATTGTAAGGCTAGATTGTAATAAGTATGGTGCCCTTTAGGGCACATTCACAATATAACTGCATGTGAATTGCACAGGATTGCGCTGCATGATCTGTACAGTGCAATTTCAGACCAATCATTTTGAATGCACTACTTTTGAAAACACACTGCAACCAGATCGTATGGTACATTTGTATGGGCAAACGCACTGCGTTTAGGGAATTAATAACTTTGTACTGATAACCACTGCAGATCGCAAGGACATTGCGATTTGAATGTGGTGCAGGGAAATTGCACGGAATGTAGGTTTCCCACACTGCATTCTAGTGTGAACAGGCCATTAATTTGGTAAGCAGTCACAGTACCTCTACAGATGCTCAGAGGGCCTAAGGGGATTGGAGTGACCTTAAGGCCCTTTTCATACAGTTGAAAGTCTCTTGCGATTCTACCACAATTTTGGGGAATGCCTGTGTAAACATGAGGTTTATGGACCTCAACTCACATCAAAGTCGGACCAAAGTAGTACAAGGACTACTCTGAAGTTGGTGCGACTTAAAGTTGCACAGATATGAATGGTTATCATTGGGAATCATGAGGTATGACTTGTCATGTGACTCTGATGTCCAAAGTCATAGGAAAAGTCGCACAAGTGTGAAAGGGGCCATATGGAATCAGCTGAGATCTGCATTATAGTTCAGCTGCCTTTATCTTTGTGTATCAGCTGATTGCACTAACGTGGTTTTTACTGTGAGCTAGGCCTCATTTCCAAACAATTCTGGTGGCCTAGTCAACATCACAGAGGTGCTCTCCTGCATTCCTGTTAAAGACTAGACATGTGCAAAAGGAAAAAATTAGTTTAGTTTCGTTTCGTTTTAATTCGTTAATTCATTAATTTCGTTTAGTTATATTTGTTAACTTCCTTAAATTCGTTTTCGGATTTCGTTTAGTTTTCTACCGAATTCGAAAAATCGGCCACATTCGAAAATATTTCAACCAAATTCGAAAATATTTCTACCGGATTTGAAATATTTTTCAACATGATTCGACATTATTTCAACCGCATTCGAAAATATTTTGTGACCCGACTTTAGGGCCATGTATCTCAGGGTTTCTAGCTATAAGTGACCCCGAGATATGGGGCCCCAAAATCGGGTCGCAAAATGTCATTCTCTGCTCTAATAACTAATAACATTTTGCGACCCGATTTTGGGGCCACATATCTCGGGGTCACTTATAGCTAGAAACCCCAAGATACATGGCCCTAAAGTCGGGTCACAAAATATTTTTTAATGCGGTTGAAATAATGTTGAATCATGTTAAAATAATTTCGAATGTGGTTGAAATAATTTCGAATCATGTCGAATTCATTCGAATTCATTCGTTATATTTCTTTCGTATTCGTTGTAATTTGTTATTTTTTTATTCATTCGGACATTCGGATGCATCCGAATGTCCGAAAGATGCAAAATTGGGCCGAATTTCGATTAGTTACGAAACGAATTGCACAAGCCTATTAAAGACTTGCTTGTCTGACATCCCTTCTGGCTCCAGATCCTGCTTGTTGTTTTACTACACTCATCTCTGGTTCCCTGACATTTGGCTTGTCTGACTATCCGTTTCTGGTTCCTAAACTCTGGCTATGTTTTTGCTACAAAACTAATTCTAAAATTGTGCTAGGTAACAAATACATTTTAGCTAAATATTGAGTGAAAAAACTTGTGAAAGATGTCCTGCAGCTGAACACTATAACCCTGACCCTATGTTTTGACTACGTTTGTTCTATTTACTTTTATTATTAAACAAGTGTGATTTAACTGTACTTCTGTCTTAGCCCTTGTACACACGGTCAGAGAATCTGTCGGAATGAGTCTTATCGGACCGTGTCGTCAGATAATCCGACTGTGTGTGGTATGCATCAGACTGATTCCGTCCGAATCTCCGTCCGACCCAATTTTCCAACATGTTGGAAATATTTCCCGACCAACTGGGCTGGACGGACCTAATCCGATCATGTGTAGAGCATTTTGATCGGACCAAGTGCCACGCATGCTCAGATCAAATTCCTACATCAAAGCTATTGGCTATTAGCCTGAATGTAGTCCCATCGTAACTAAATTACGTCATCACGTTCTGAAAGATCGGATTTTTCGCCAACTTGGCCCGACCGTGTGTATGCAACAGTTTCGGACACAATCCGTCGAACTAAATCCGACGGGCAAAATCCGACGGATTTGGTTGGCAAAATCTCCGACCGTGTGTACATGGGCTTAGTCTGATTCATGGCTCCTGACAGTAGGCAAAGGCCATGAATTCAGAAGATACAGTCAATCCACTTGTTGGTAATATTTTTTCCAGATGGATGAGCAAGATCACCACATGGATCAGTTTGCCAACGCTCCTGAGTTGCACGGCTCATCTGGAATCTCCTACTGTGGCTGTTCCAGTACAACCTGTGTTGCAGGCCATCCCTGCTGCTGCTCCAGTCTCTGTGCAGGCACCCGCCTCAAATATTACCTCTATAAAGGGTATGTTTGGTTCCGCTCCGCTTCCCCAGCAATTTGGGGGCGATCCAGTTCAATGCAGAGGGTTTCTCAACCAGGTTGAGATATACTTTGAGGTGCTGCCCCAGGCATTTCCCACGGACAGAAGCAAATCAGGTTTTGTAATATCTTTTCTTTCTGAGAGAGCCTTGGCCTGGGCTAACCCTCTATGGGAGATGCAAAAAACGGTTGTCTTGAGTTACCCTGAGTTTGAGGACTCCTTTAAAAAGGTATTTTATGTTTTCGCACACTTCTGCTGCCAAGCGCCTCATGTCCATCAGAGTACAAGAACTGTTGCCGATTACACCATTGATATCCACACCCTAGCAGCAGAGGTTGCTTGAAACAATGAGGCCCTCGTAGCTGGTTTTTTTCATGGTCTCTCGGATACCATCAAGGATGAGATAGCAGACCGAGATATACCCACTGAGCTGAAGAAGTTGATCACATTTGCCATCTTTACTGACTCCATACTCTTTTAAGGAGCACTTTCGGAAGCCTCCAGTACATTTGTCTCTGAGCTCTGATGTCCAAAGTCGCAGGAAAAGTCGCACAAGTGTGAAAGTGGCCTTATGCATTTTTTCTTCAAATGCTCAGTTTAAATTCCTTGGGTTCATGACAGGTTTATTCAAAGCTAACATTGAAAAAAGGAGACTCAATATACATTAAAGTGATTGTAAAGCCATTTTTTAGTTAAAATAAAAAAGATTATACTTACCGGCGCTGTCCTTTCCTCTTCTCCTGTGTGTATCCCCATAGCAAGCCAGATGCTATAGGGGCACACCTGCGGGCATGCTCCTGAGCTTGGCTGTGTGTGTCCATAGACACACACAGTGTGGTTAGGCCTGCCCAGATTTGACTGACAGCAGCAAGAGCCAATGGATCCCACTACTGCCTGAGTCTCATGTGAGGCCAGGAAGAGGGGAGAAAAGAGCTGCAGCCGGGTACAGCACTGGATCGTAAGAGGAGATAGGTAAGTGTTTGGGGGCGCACAACAAGACGTAAAACATTTTTTCCCTTAATGCAGGGAATGCATTAAGGCAAAACTTTAACTTTAGAATAATTTTAACATCCATTAGATACTTATTATCCAATCAATATGATTCATTTAAAAAATCTAGGCTTTGAACAAATTCCAACAATTGTATCAAACTTCATTGCAGATTTTTCCTGCTTCTGTTTTAGGCTCCATTCACACTTGTACGACTCCAAAGTTGTACGGACTTTTGAATGCAACTTTGGTGCAACCTTCATGCAACTTTTGACGGTTAACATTGAAGTCTACGGTCCTCAAGTTGCATGAAAATCATATCAAAGTAGTGCATGAACTACTTTAAAGTTGCTGCAACTTTAAGTAGCACATACAGTATTTTGTCAAAAGTACTGGGACACCTGCCTTTACACGCACTTGAACTTTAATAGCATCCCAGTCTTGGTCTATAGGGTTCAATATTGAGTTGGCCCACCCAGCTATAACAGCTTCAACTCTTCTGGGAGAGCTGCCCCACAAGGTTTAGGAGTGTGTCTATAGGAAAGGTTTGACCATTCCTCCAGAAGTGCATTTGGGAGGTCAGGCACTGATGTTGGACGAGAAGGCCTGGCTCGAAGTCTCCACTCTAATTAATCCCAATGGTATTCTGTTGGGTTGAGGTCAGTACTCTATGCAGGCCAGTCAAGTTCCTCCACCCCAAACTTGCTCATCCATGTCTTTAAGGACCTTGCTTTGTGCACTGGGGATTATGGTGTGGGGTTGTTTTTCAGGGGTTGGGCTTGGCCCCTTAGTTACAGTGAAGGGAAACTCTTAAGGTGTCAGCATTCCAAAACATTTTGGACAATTTCATGCTCCCAACTTCGTGGGAACAGTTTGGGGATGGCCCCTTCCTGTTCTAACATGACTGCACAAAGCAAGGTCTATAAAGACATGGATGAGCGAGTTTGGGGTGGAGGAACTTTAATTGCCTGCACAGAGTCCTGACCCCAACCTGATAGAAGACCTTTGTGATGAATTAAAGAGGAGACTGCAAATAAAAAGAGCTGGCATAGTGTTATAAGGCATGTACAGATGCACAAAGCGATGTCGCTTTGTGCATCTATACATGTCTTATCCTGTTCTTCTAAATGTGAGTGCTCATTTTATTTTTACATTAAATACTACTTTTTTAAACAGTATCATGCTATGCCAGCTCTTTTTATTTGCATGACATAACTCACGTGATACCAAGTTTCTACCCTCCATATGATGTTTTGGTGCCCATTTGCTACACCCTATTGATGGTCTGATGCTGAACCACTGATACGGACTCAGGACCTGCTATGATTATTGGTTTATTTAACCTAACAAGCGTTTCTGACTTGGGCGGTATAAGCCTCGCCAAGTCACCACAATCTGGTAAGCCTCCTCCTATGTATGGCGGTGGTGTTTCTGACTATTCTTCCATTCCAAGGGTCACACCAGTGGTTGGATTTTCATACATGTCTGCTGGATCACACTTTTATTTGGACTTTGTTTGCAATTGCAATTTTTATTTGAACTTTATTTGCAACTTTATAGTCTGAATTGTGTTTACTACTACACTAGCACACAAAAGTTTTTTTTTGGTGGATTCACATTTCACTATTGTTTGAGTTTTCATCACCCCAATGTGTTTATGTGTAACATCATACTTTTATTTTATTTATATATATTTTTTGCAATATTAGCGCTGCACTTTTTTATATACTTAGATTGATGTTTTTGTCTACAGCCAGATGCTAGGTTGCATAGTATAGATTAATATTAGTAGTAAAAAAAGCACTTGTGGGTTAACTAATTTTTAATTTTTTATGTATAATTCTCTTTTAAGGGGGCATGGCAGGGGGCGTGGCCTATGCCTACATACATTTGCTAATAGGCGTCCCTCGTTTGCATCTCAAAAAGTTGGGAGGTATGCATTATGATGTAGGATTTCCTGTTTTTAAAATGAAAGAACTGGTTGCAGTTTTCACGATAATCAAAAAATGATGAACAGGCAAACATTTGCCAATATACGTTTTTAAAGTTGGACTTTTTGACTGTAGGTGAGATTTCAGTAGTCCTGGGCACGCTAATGATATTAAAATAAAGGCAAAACATATTTTTTACCATTCTGGATAGCGTAAGGAAGGACTATAACCTGTCAGGTGTCTCCTTGGGGAGATTCTTCTTCCTTCCTGCCCCATAGCCAAAACAGGAAGTGAGAGGAAATCCCTTTAGAGTAAGGGAAAAATTTTTTTATGTATAATTCTCTTTTAAGGGGGTATGGCAGGGGGCGTGGCCTATGCCTACATACATTTGCTAATAGGCGTCCCTCGTTTGCATCTCAAAAAGTTGGGAGGTATGCATTATGATGTAGGATTTCCTGTTTTTAAAATGAAAGAACTGGTTGCAGTTTTCACGATAATCAAAAAATGATGAACAGGCAAACATTTGCCAATATACGTTTTTAAAGTTGGACTTTTTGACTGTAGGTGAGATTTCAGTAGTCCTGGGCACGCTAATGATATTAAAATAAAGGCAAAACATATTTTTTACCATTCTGGATAGCGTAAGGAAGGACTATAACCTGTCAGGTGTCTCCTTGGGGAGATTCTTCTTCCTTCCTGCCCCATAGCCAAAACAGGAAGTGAGAGGAAATCCCTTTAGAGTAAGGGAATCCCTGGTTGTCACCAGGACTAGGACTAGTCTCCCCATTTGGGAGATTTCCCCTAAATTCTTTTTCTAGTGACAATCCAAAATATGGATTTTCTTTTACTTTCACTGTCTGTGATAAAGGTAAACAGGACAATCAGAGACGTTGAATCTCCTTTAACAAATCACACATGGCAATAAAAACCTGACAAGTGTTCTATTTCCTCTCGACTCTATCCAAAACTTGAATTTTCCAGTATGCCTGAATAAAACCATGTTACTGTACAAGCAGTACCGAAAAGATTTGATTATTCAGATATACGGTTGATACGAATCATTATCATTTCTTAATTCTTCATTCAGAAAGCATAGGAAAGCAAGTTAATTCAATTTTGTTAAAACTGAACATCTTGCAGCTATTGAAAATTGAATCAATGTACCATATGTGCTTTTTACAGTTAAGTGCTTTATTGTTTATTTTAGCTTTCTTTAATTCATGGCATTTGTACTGCACAGACAGAAAAGGGGGATCAGCACTGTTAGCCAATAAGGCTTTACCATTTTGCACAGTTCTCTTAATCTAATACTCAACATTTGCTGTCAGGAGGAGAGAGCAAAGGGCGCAATCAGTATGCTGATATACCTACACTGTTAAGCCCAACTCCGGGTATAAAAACAAAATAACAATGCAGTAGGGCTGTGCCCACAATGCATGGGTCAACTGACTGCTTTGTCTAGGGGTAAGAATACTTATGCCCTTGTACACACGGTCGGACATTCCGACCACAAAACCTGTCGGATTTTTTTATGACGAATTTTCTCTGAAACTTGTGTTGCATACACACGGTCGCACAAAGTTGTCGGAAAATCTGATCGTTCCAAACGAGGTGATGTACAAAATGTACGACGGGACTACGTAGAGGCCAGTAGCCAATAGCTTTTGTCCCCAAATTTATTCTGAGCATGCGTGGCACTTCTATACACACGATCGGAAAAAGTCCGATCGGAATTTTGTAGTCGGAAAATTTTAGGTCCTGCTCTCAAATTTTTTCTGACGAAATAAGCCCGCTAGAGCCCACACACGATTGGATTTTCCGACAACATAATCCGATCTGACTTTTCCCATCGTACACCGTGTGTACAAGACATTGGCCATGCAACTGTCATTCAAAGAGTGACAGCGCTGAAAGTTGAAAATTGGTCTGGGCAGGAGGGGAGTTTAGGTGCCCAGTAAGCAAGTGGTTAAAGGACAGTTTACACCAACATGCAGTTCAGTGCGGTTCAATTTGAGCCCATTCATTTTAAAGCCGGTTCACACCAGGAATTGCACAGGAATTCGCTCCTGTGTAATTCACATGTGGTTCGGTACGATTTGAGACCATTCATTTTAATGGGCTGAATCTCAACAGACTGCAGAAAAGGTAGTGCATGCACTGCAACTGGATCTCATGGTACTTCGGTGCCAGCCAAATGTGACAGGGGTATGATTCCTGCCATAGCCACAAGGCAAAGCATCAAGGCTTTGCATCTGTACAACCCAGGCTGCTGCCTCTGCAGCTAAAGGGGGAGTAATTGAGGGAGTGGTAAAAACGCAGGTAAACAGCAAAGTTTAACCATTTCCCAACCTCATTTGTGTGAATGAAGCCTTACACTGGGGTACCTCTGGACTGAAAATAATTTTGATGGGCTCCATGACTGAAAAGGGGTTAAGAAAGACTGATCAAATTGACTAGTGCAGATTTCTTAATCTGGCCATAGGCTGCTGGAATCTCAGCCAGTTTAGCAGAGACTGGCTAAGATTTGACCCTCGGCTTTGATCTCTCTATCAACTTGGGTACAATTAAGTTGGTAACGAAAATCTCTGTCTAACGACATGCATTTTAAACCTTTAAGAGTGTAAATGCATGTATAGGCTTATACATAGATGAAAAAAGTACATTTGGTTCTGAAAAAAAAAGCAGAATGTAGAACTACAATTTCATGCATTTCAATAAACATACTTAAAGAGGAGGGCCGTTTAAAAAAAAAAAAAAAAAAAAAAAAGTCAGCAGCTGCAAACACTGCAGCTGCTGACTTAATAAACACACTTACCTGTCCAGGGCGCCCGCGATGTCGGCCGCCCGAGGCCGACCCGTCCCTCGGCTCTCGGGTCCCGGCGCCGCCATTCTCTCTAAGGGAAACAGGCAGTGGAGCCTTATGGCTTCACTGTCCGTTTCCTACTGCGCATGCGCGAGTCCCGCAGCACTTTCTGAATGGGACGTGCTGTGTTCTGGAACACACAGTTCCCAGAACACAGCGTGACCCATTACCCAGAAGACGCCGCAACGAGGAGAGAAGACAGAAGATCTCCGCGGAGGAGGAAGAGGAAGATTAGGATTATGCGCCTAGCAACAGGCATTTCTGGTAAGTAAAAAAAAATAAATGTTTTCATTTTTTTTTTTTTTTTTTTTTGTAATTTTTTATATTTTTTTGTTTTCAGGGTGGCCCTCCACTTTAAAGGCAAGCATTTGACTGATTATTTATGCAAGAGCTTTTGTGCCAGAAATAACATGCCTATATGATCAGTACACTTTTTAAACATATGAGCATGTAGCCTGTATGTTTTTTCTCTTTAACATTGTTAACCACTGAACTTCAGCTGATACAGTTCATTAGTATTTTTTCCTTTAGTTGGTATGTAGCTTCCTTTTGTACACAACTATTATCCTCATATCCTTGTTTGGCGAAATTACTTTCAAGAGTAAGAATAATTTTTTGTTTGCTCACTTATTTATTTATTTATTTATTTATTTATTTAGGGGCAGCACAGTGGTGTAGTGGTTAGCACTTTCACCCAGCAGCAAAAGGGGTTGCTGGTTCGAATCCCAAACATGACACTACTTGCCTGGAGTTTGCATGTTCTCCTTGTGCCTACGTGGGTGTACTCTAGTTTTCTCCCACACTCTAAAGACATACTGGTAGGTTAATTGGATCCTGTCTAAATTGGCCCTAGTATATGAATGTGAGTTAGGGACTTTAGATTATAAGCTCCTTGAGGGCAGTGACTGATGTGTATGTAAAGCACTGTGTAAATTGATAGAGCTATATAAATACCTGAATAAAATAATAAACAAGCATGTTGAATTTTTCTACAAAAGGTTACTGCCACCGGCTATAGCAGTAACCATTATAATTTGCCGGACAGGAATACTCCCTGTGCCCCCTGCTGGCAGAACACAATAGTGCATCAGGTGGAATTCCTCCATCAACACTGAATGTGTTGTTGGCGGAATCGGGCTATTTTTTTCCTTTCATCCGTGGTGAAAAGAAAGAAAATCATATCATCTATGGCCTGCTTTATTTACACTGGAAGCAATGTTGCAGTGATGTGTACATGCAGTCAGAAGATATATTGGAGTTGTCTTGTCCTAAAATTGTAGCAACACAAATCTCATGAGGAATAGAGGAGGTCAGGAGTTTATGTATTGCTGATGTACTCTTGCAAGATATAGTCTCTTTTTTTTTAATGTGTGAACTGGGAAAGAACAATCTTGGTGATTAGATCATTTCCTAACAACTACCACTGTTTTCTTTCTGTGATCAACAGGGAAGATTACACTTGAAGAGTCACCAAAGTGCCAAGTATAACCAAGCAAACCCATCATTCGGTATGGATGTTCCTTTGCTAAGCCTTACATAATTAAGTTGATAGTATGTAAAGGGAGTTAGAAGAAAGTCAGTTAAACTTTGTTAAGCTTATAAACAATTCCAGGCATGGGACAGAGCTACGTGACAGCGAAGGAACATTTTGCTCTTATAAAACTGCTGCCTTCTGTTCTGTCACTTTTTTTTTTCTTTTTCTCTGGTACTTTTTGCTAGCTCTGGCCTTTTCTTTGTATCTTTTACCAGCTAATTAACGCTTCCCTAGAACGTAGAGACAATTAGCAAGGCTGCAAATACTCATTTCAATTAGACGACACTCAATGAATGAGAGGGGACTCCTTTTCTCCTGGAGGGCAATTAACCCGCTTTCATATGGGTCTTTGCGATTTCCTAGTCACTACACAGCTGTGTAATCTGCTGCGCAATTTTGCTAGTCCCAAAGTGGGGGGATTAATAAATTGATGAAATTTGCACCTAATACACCTGATACTATCATTTTTTGCTTGGTTCTCGCCCATGTACTCTTACAATTAGCTGGTATAATTAGTCATTTTCAGATGCAAGCCTAAGAGAGCATGCAATGCAATGCTCTGTGGACTTAATTACCTGTCAGCGGAAAACGAAAGGAAGACAACGTAGAAATACACAGCGGTGATAGCTTTTAGGGTTAGTTTGCATGACTAATTTTATTGTAGAAATAATTGCTTTGATAAAGTCAACTACATAGCAGGCAGTTGCTGTCTTACTCAAAATGAAAATAGGTTTACGTAGATTTGGATGGAGATACACATAAATAAGTGACATGTGCCATTTCGTATAGCAGGCTAACTTTAATGGCATAAACTGAAGCAATGATCCAAATGCCAGCTACCCCCGTAAACAGCAAAACATAATGCTGCACTGACCATGGTCTCCGGAGATGAGCACTTCCGACTTATGTTCCAAGAGAAGAACACCAAATAAGTCACACAGTGCGAAACAGCATTCACTCTAATGTGACTTCAGAAATTCAGCAAACAGGAATTGCTGATGATGTGATTTTACCAATACGCTAACAACTGTTAAAGAGGTAAATGCCTTTACATTTTATTAAGGATTTAAAGCTGCCTTGTTATTTAAAAAAATGAAAATAATCTGTTGAAATCTTTTTCTTCTCTGGGCATTTAGTTCTTTTGCTTCTTCCCTGTCACATGGCTTTAACCTACAGTATATAAATAATTATTTATCATGTAAATAATATGTAATCTGCCTCCTTACACCTACCTGAACTCACCATGCTGCTGATTCACACCATCAGCGCTTGAAGATGTCCAGTTGCTATTAAAGTGGTTGTATAGGAGCAAAGTTTTTCACCTTCATGCATAGAAAAAACCTTCTGTTTGCAGCATCACCCCAAGCGCCCCTAATACATATAGTACCTGAGCCTCCTCTCGATCCAGCAATGTCTAGGAGAGCCTTGCCTCTCTGGGGACTCACACTCCTGATCGGCTTTTGGCAGCCATTGGCTCCTGCTGCTTGTCAATCACAGGCAATAAGCCCATCAGGAGATGGAGAGGCGGAGCTGAACCATAGCTCCGTGTGTGAATGGACACATAGAGCAGCGGCTCAGCTTGGGTGCTTGCTGTGTGGGCACGCCGGCAGGAGGGATGGACCAAAAGTGAGGGACCCGAGAAGAGGACTGGGCAAAACCACTGCAAATAGCTGATAAGTATAATATGTTTGTTATTTTTTTTTATAAAAAACAAGATTTTAATATTACTTTAATGTATTCAGCTGTCAAATGGGGAGCTGTTTATCTGCCAAGGATGTTGTTTTCTATCCATCTAGTTCTGATATTTACACAGTTCTGCTACACAGCACAGCACAGTTTGGCAGGGATGACATCCTGATTTTTCTCTGCTGCAGCTCTCCAAATGCTGTCTAGATATTGTCTTCAGGAGTAGTCAACAACTGCAGAGCTAGTGCTGGGCTGTCTCCTACTTCTGCACACATTATAACATTAAAGCATTCTGCATTATATGTTTACTTGTACATACTGGAAAACTTTTATCAATTACTGGCTGCAGACGCAGATGAGTTTATTTTAACAGCAATGGGAGCTGCTGTCAGAATACAATGGCTTAGCGAGGGGGAAAGAAGGAATTACCTTTTTTTCACTGTTGTAGCACCCTCTTCTGGTTAGGTTGCTAGGTCAATTTTGTTTTGGGCTCCATCATAGTAAACGGAGCAATGATTGATTGTTTAGGTCTGCTAAGGATTTCCTGAGCTGTGTTTGACTAATCCGGTCTGCCTCTGTGTGGGTCTGCTCAGGATTTCCTGAGCTGTGTGTTTGATTACTCCGGTCTGCCTCTGAAAGAAGTTTATAGTGCATAGGGACAGGAGATTCAAATGAACGGTTGAATATTTATCATGCCCCAGAGAACCTCTGGAAGAAGTCATCCAGAAAGTGGCTGGGGAGGTGATAAATAAGCAAAAGGGCTGAATAGATTGTTCCTTGACCTTAAGGCTGGTACTCACACTGGAACACGCAGTGGCTCACAGCAGGAGTCCGGTGCATCTCCATTTACCGTTTCAGGTCTGACTTCAGCCTGAATTTTGTGCTGAACATATTAAACATGACTTATACTGACTCCTAAGTATGTTAAAGAAAACATATACACACACACATAAATTTATTTTAATAGTCTTGCTGGAACGGAAAAAGAAAGAGTAGCAAAAAGGCTAAAATAACTTTCCTGAAGAAAATGCTACTTCAGTCTACAGGCTCTGCAGGGATCCCAACAATAACATCAGAATTTGCCCAGATGCCTGACCGGCAGCTGGCTTAGCCTCTCAGTATGCTCCTGAGAGCCTGTCCCCTCCACAGCCCAGAGCTCTAGTGAGTGCTGGAGGGGCAGAGCAGAGAGTCGGTGACTAACAGTCACCAGCTCTCTGCTCACTGAAGACCAAGAGCTGAGTGATCAGTGGACTTTGATTGCTCACTTCTCTGTGTAGAGGCAAATGCTGCATCCACCTAGGTGAGTATATATATTTTTTTTTAATCCTGCACTTCTAAAATTATAATACTTTAAGACTGATCATTCAGATTTGAACGCAACCCACATTAAAGTAAGGCAGATAAAGATAAGGTATTTTAGGTTTCTTCAAGCAGAAATGAACCCTCCTATCCTTTACAACCTAGGAAGCTGCCATTTTGTTGTATGGAGGTTAACCACCGATTGACTTCTGTACAACTGCCCTGTCAGATTTTTCCTCTCAATCAGCACTGCAGGCTATAGCCTCAAACACTTATTAGTGTGTTATAATGGTAGGAAAGTCTCTTTTCTCTCAGAATACAATAGCTCAGCGGGGTGGTTTCTCCATCCACCCTGACTCATCTATGGGCTGCCCAAAGCTGGGTATACATGGGTAGTTTTTTTAATTCAACCAGTGGGTTGAACAAAAAAAAACTCACAAATCCCTGCATCAATACAATGATGTGTTATGCAGGGATTTATCCTATGCCATTGTATTCTGACAGGGGGATTCCCCTCCCCCACCCACGCCAGAATACACTGATCAGCACTTACAGGCATTGGCACATACTGAAAATCAGCAGGAACCAGGGGCGGCCTGACCATTGGGCCACTCGGGCAGTGCCCGAGGGCCCCGTGCCACTAGGGGGCCCCATCAAGGTTGCCAGCCTCAGTAAAACCTGTGTTTTTTTTTACATCTGTCTCAGAAATGTCCCTTACCGACATCCTTTTGGTCTAAAAATCCCGAGATTATAGCTGCCCCACCTCTCCGGTACCTTCTCAGCCAACAGAAACATGTCTGTGTATACTGTGTGATTGTATACTGTGTGTGTGTGTTTGTGTATATTGTGTGGCCCCATAATGTGTGATTGCCTGGGGGCCCCATAATCTCCTATTGCCCAGGGGGCCCCATGAGTCCGCCCCTGGCAGGAACTGGCTGATTTTTGGTAAGTGTGTACCAGTTTGATTTGCAGCTGCCATGGTACTGCACATGTGATTATGACACCAGCCATTTGATAGCAGGACGGTTTGGTTGAAGAAATAAGCAATTGTGATAGTTATCATTCATGCAATGTTTTCGGAAACAGGTAAATCAATTACTTTAGTTAGAAAATCAGCTAAACCGCACCCCTGGAACTAGGCTTGGCGTAGTTACCATCCGTCTGTTCATTGGGGGTTTTCCCTTGTTGGGCACCAGGGTGCTTCATTGGGTTTTGTCTAGAAGTCAAGGAAAACCAGACCTTAGTAACAAGGTGTGACAAGATCAGTGGCACACAGAAGGTAAGGCAAAAGAAGCAGAACTACGACTGTAGATTGATTCGGTACAAGATTATTGTGCCTGCTTTCAGAGAAGATTTTTACTTTTAAAAGGCTAACATGTTTATTTTACATCTTTCCAGTCCAATCAGCCCACGTGCTTCATGTACAGATATGTTACATGTCTGTAAGAACAAGCAAAAGGAAAAAAAAAAGCACATAACCTTACAACCAGCAAGAAACAGACTCACATTTTTCCACATTTGTGCATGACCTCCAGTGAGTTTATTCACACACATATAAATCACACATGAAACAGAATCACAGTTAATTCACACTCATGCCTTGCAGACAGATTTATGGCCATACAGCTGAAGACCTAATTTATACACAACTTTAAAATGTCTTGTATGTACCTCACACACATGGATGGATGTGTGTTTATGTATTTAAAACCTAAGCTCTGGTAAGGTACCATCACAGTGTCCTCTCCCTATCTCTGTGTGTCCCTTTACTTGGTGCACACCAATAACCGAGCCATAGTAAAATATAATTCATATACTGATTTTGGCTGGAAGGAGTGATTTATTACCTCTTTTCATTTTCTTGGCAGAGCCAGAAAGTGCTAGCATATGAGGGACAAAATATGTTAATCTCCCTTGAATCTTGTAAGATTCCTAAGGAGTGAGTCGCCTGATCAGAGGACAGCTGTGTGAGGAGATCATGGTTACAAGGACTTGACTGCCAGGATTCCCTCACACAGCTTTAACTACAAAAGGCAGCCGTGAGAAACCTGCTCTGTCTATATCTTCCTAAGCCAATGGACCTTACTGCAACAACTCAAAGCACATTTATTACATTTCCTAGTGCGCTATAATCAGGCCTCCAGGGCCTGATTTCTGCTCAACCAACACAGGCAATGGTATAGCGCACCAGGACTGCCAGGGGCAGCAATAAACTTTCCCACATATCATGTTGTTGACTTTCAATAATACATGGCATAAAAAAAAGGTTTTAGATTGCCAAGCTCAACTGGTAAACCATCCAACTGTAATAACTTACCCTTTTTCCCCAGCTGATCGTCCCTTCCAGCCCACTTTCCAGTGCAAATTTGCTGTCAGTTATACTGCTCCCCATGCTATCGCCCTGCTTCCTGGTGCTCCTCTGCTAATTTTCATGCCTACACGACTCAGCATTTCATTTTTCATGCAATGCAGCCTTTTCCCTGACTGCTTCTTTCATGTCTTCCATTGGCCCTTGGCATCCTATTTCTTGGGCATCATGGACTTGACTCCTGTTGCCTGACAATGTGGCCACAGCCTTGACTTCGCTGAGGAAATAGGGCAGACTTTCATTTTCTGCGAGGAGCAACCTCTTCCTTAAAGCTAAGTGAGTAGCCAATAACCTAGCTTTCCCCTTGGGGGGGGGGGGGGGGGGGGCGAGTATTCGCCCCTTAGGGATCCTTGCTGGGAGAACTGGGGCTTGATATGGAAAGAGCATCTGTGCTTCCCCAATACTGTGGGCATCGGGTAAACCCTAAAAGCTGGTAAACTGTACTGTGAGAAATATGGAAGAAATAAATTTTTTTTTTGCACATGAAGATTTACAAGCAAGTTCTGAAGTTTAGAAATGTTTTTTACATAATCGATTATGTTGGACTGGATTTCCCCTTCTTCCTGTGGATTTAACGCTTGAGCCCTTTGTTTTGGGATAAATTGGAAGTAAATGGCTCTGTTTGGGAAAGGGGTAGTTGGTCTGTCCTAGTGACACCACTACTGTGGTATTGGGTTTTCTTTCTTCTGAAACCAGCTGTTTCCCCTTGGGTTATGATGTCTTAATGGCCCCTTGTGTTACAATGGGACCCCAAGGCAGTAGCCTAGAACTACTGGGGAAAAAAGAGGCCTTTCGATGTACATTTTTTCCTGTGACAGCACCGGAGCTTTGAAGTAGTGAGCCTTGAATTAGGTTTTTTGGGTCTCTGGTCCTCTATAACAGTAGCATTTAGAAGAGTGCACTGTGAATTCTAAAATCTTGGTAAACTTTCTTCAAGGAATGGTAACATTCAGGGTTGTACAGACACAAATATTGTAGGTACCTGTACTATATACAATACTGTACTATACCTACAGCGTATTTTTTTTTTCTGAAATGACATATCTTTATTGTTTTATGATAGGGGACAATTTTAGCTGATAGATTTGCAAGTTTGATGTGACATGTCTCAAGCGTCCTGTTTCCAGATTAGAAGCACAGAAACCTACAAAATTTTGCAATATTAGTCCTTTCACTAATGGTAAAATCAGTACGTTGAATTATTCATTTCCATTGTCTTTTTTTTTTGAGGGGGGGGAGTAGTGTTGTAAATACAATGCTGCCACAAACCTTTTAATCGATAACAGTGAATGTACAGTCTTTGGCAGTAGCAATAAAAGACTTCTTTACCTCTCCAACCTTACTTGTGATGGTGGCCTTGTAAGCTTTGTATAAAAATAAAACCAGCAGAGTACGATGTATTATTGGGTGGATTATACAATTAAAATTAGTACACGACACAGGTAAATGTTAGATAAAGAAATGATGAATAAAATGTATAGATGAATGTTTCCAATAGCTATAAACATATAAAAATTCTGGCAAAAGCAAATGTACAACATATGACAGTTCCATTAAAAAATCTATAATTATTTAAAGCATCACATATAGACTTAAGTACCTGGAAGCTGTAATAAAATTTGTATGATAAAAAAAACGATACACCTTCAGCATTAAATCTAATGCCTGTAGCAGGTGATTTTCACCAAACGTAAACCATGATTTAATATTAATACTAGTTCCCCTCTAGAGGGTCGCAGATATACTTTTAAAGCCTCCATATTTTAATAAATGAATCTTACCTAAATTGCCAATAACTGAGCAGATTACCTATTAAGACAGAATTTAAAATACTGATTCTAACATTTAGGTACTATGGGAAAAAAGCCGAACCAAATAACTCATTCTTAGAAGCCTATTCGTCCTGTTCTGCACAGACAACAAGCTAAAGCACTCGCCTTTCCTTAAAAAGAGATAAATGGGGCTACAAAAGAACACTAAGAAATATATCACTCTTTCCCATTCTATCTGCAGGTCAGAATAAGCCTAATCAAAGAGAGAAGTAAAAAAAAAAACGTCAATATATCCATTCATTCAGGTTTATTAGGGCTATTCAAAGTGAATGCACAAAAATGCGCATTAACACACAAATGTGTATGCATAGCCAAAATGTTTATTTTTTTCTCCCGAATCAAATAAAGTAGGGAAAATGCACTGTCAAGGTATTAATAGCTGCCTGTGTCCTTGCTGGGGAAATGTACCCAATTTTCTCTCCTGTCAAAGGGATGAAAAGTGATTCAACATCTTATTCCGTGTACATACGACCGGACTTTTAGACGGCCTAGGTCCGACGGTCTTCCTGACGGACTTTCGGCGGAGCTCCGACGGACTTTCTGAACGAACGGACTTGGCCACACACGACCGAACTAAGTCCACTCGAAAGTCCGTTAGTTTTGAACATGATGATATAAACGAGACTAAACAAGGAAGTTCAATAGCCAGTAGCCAATAGCTGCCCTTGTGTCATATCTGGTCCATCAGACTAGCACACAGACAAACTGTTGACCTGATTTTTAGTTAGTTGGACTTGAGTCCGTCGGATAGATCTGAAATATGTTTTATTTGTAGGTCCGTCTGATGTTTGGGGAAAAAAATTCTGCTGGAGCCCACACACGATCTAATTGTCCGACTGTTTCCGGTCCACTGCACCAAGTCTGCCGGAAAGTCTGACCATGTGTACGCGGCATTATTGTCACCAGAAGCAGCAATATATCTTTCAACAGGGACATGTGATCCAGTGACAACTGTCTAAAAGGAGAATTCCCTTAAAGTGATTATAAAAGATCACCTTGTAAAACACCCATTCAGTTTAAAATAGAAATGAAAAGCAAAACATTTGTGTATAGATATAAAAAAAAATTATAAATACCTTTTTCCCCTTGCTCCCTCAGTTCTCAGCTGCATAAGAGCTGGGGGAGGAGAAACAACAGTACACTGAGCTTGTCAGTGAATTGCTGTGCAGCGGGGACGTGTCAGGACAAGTCTGATCATTGGAAGAGAGCACACTGAGTTCCCAGCATAGCTAGAGAACTGACCACGGTGTGCTCTCCTGCTTAGTGTGGTCAGTGTTTAATAGGAAAGCAGAGTGACTAGATGGAACACCAGGGATTTTACATAAGGGAAGCAATACAAAGAGCACAGGATACAAGAACATGGTACAGCAGCCACATATCAGGAATATGACATGTTGGGGTAGCAAACTCTTTAACTTTTTTAGATTTCCCTTTACTGTCTGTTGCATCTCTGGGGCAGAAAGTGCAAGAAGCTTTTTCAAACAGAACACGAACAGAAAAATAAATAGATAAGGGGGTTTAACCATTTCTTACTCTTTTCAAAACAAAAGGTTTTGACATTTTAAAGCAGTTGTAAACCCTATTCATGAAATCTGACCTGTAGTGTTTGCTTATCTCTCGCCAATGCACTAAGTCTTGTGTATTTCTGCTGCTCCATTCCTCTGTTATCAGCAGAATAGCTTCTGACAAGTTCTCAGACACAGGAGATAAAAGCAGCTGGAAATTTGTGTTGGGGTGGTAACTCAGAGATAGATTAGCAGACAGCCAGTCTATTCACAGCACAGCTATGCGCGTTTGCTTGTTCTTCTGCCTATGTGGGAGGAGGGGGGGTGTGCCTTTCCTCCAATCAGCTCTCACACAGTGTTTGCCCAGACTCCCCACCCACTGCTAAAACATGAAGAAAGATTTCTAGCACAATGTGCACTTTCTAAAGAGTCTAGAAAGCCGAAAACAGCAGATATACATGTAAAACTTATGTAGGGAGATTTGTTTCATCTCTGTGTATCATCTGAGGCTGCTCACTTCACTGGGTATAGGAGAGGGTTTACATCCACTTTAATGATTAATAATATTAAAGTGGAGGTCCACCCTAAAGTGGACCTTCCGCTCATCGGAACCCTCCCCCCCTCCGGCACCACAATTGGCACCTTTCAGGGGGGAGGGGGGTGCAGATACCTGTACAGTACAGGTATCTGCACCCACTTTCGGGATAGCTCTCTGCGGAAAGGGGCGTAGATTACGCCCCTTTCCGCAAGTGCCCGCCCCTTTCCGCAAGTGCCCCGCTGCCTGCTGGGAAACACACAGATCCCAGAGGCAGCGGGGACCGTCCTTATTGCGCAGCGCGACTCGCGCATGCGCAGTAGGGAACCGGGAAATGAAGCTGAAAGGCTCCATTTCCTGATTCCCATACCCAAGATGGCAGCGGCAGGACCCGAGAGACGATCTAGAGATCAGCTTCGGGTGCTGACATCGCGGGCGCGCTGAACAGGTAAGTGTCACTATTTTAAAAGTCAGCAGCTGCAGTATTTGTAGCTGCTGGCTTTTAAAAAAAAAAAAAAAACGCGGAGTCCCAGCGGACTCCCGCTTTAAGCTACAAATAGCTAGGCTGAATATGGCAATAAATACCTCTGCAATGTCCTTTGCAAGCACTGACACCTTCTTCTTCCAGGTACGGGGTCTTGCCTGGCACAGTTTCGGCACCAGATCAGGCAATCTGCCCAGTTTTACAATTGGCTCATTTCACACCAATGTGACTTGGTGGTGTATGCGAAAAAATTACAGCTTGACAAGCTTTTTTTCAGTGCAGTGTGGTGCGGCACAATTCACTACATTGCACTGCAGATATAACTGAATGAAATAGCACTTTATTAACGCTCTAAGAAAAAAAAAATGCTATTTGATGTGCTGTTTGCAACACATCAGCACCGCAGCCTTCTCGAGTCACAGTATCTGAATTGTAACCCAGCCACTAGTGTAAAGCAGCCCGTAAGGGCAAAAATTTGAAGGCCTTGCTTCCTAAAGTATACCAAATCGTTAAAACTATATTACTTTGGAGCTACTTTCTGGGCTTTCCTCCCCAAGGAGCAGAATAATATTCTACATCTGATTATTATCAATTCAGATTTTTACCTATCACCGTTTTATTATAACCTCAAAACGAAAAGATGAAATTTAGTTGGCCGCCTTGGGTTTTGCACATTGTACTGTATGTTTTTCCCTTATTACCTTATGAAATTAAGGCTCCTAAAGCAGTTGTAAAGTATATTGCATATTCAGTGCCTGGAGACTTCTGATAGTTTCCATGGCATACTAATAGTTTAGGGATTTCAACTTGTAGAAATGTTAAAGTGGAACACCATACAAAAAGTTAAATATAGGGCTCAACTACATATATTGTTACCATTTTACTTGTCAAGGAATAACAATTTTGCACATCCGATTTCCACTTGCACAGCAATGAAGATCACTTTGTTATTTTATTGTCACGTTTCCTGCTTAAACATTAAACATTTTAGAGCCCATTTACACAAATTCATCCTTTGTGGTTGTGCACCTGCACTACAATACATTGTTTAAACTCATCAAACTGCTTGCTTTTTTTCCCTTTTTTTAACAACTTTATGTAAATGTATATAACTTAAACCTTAAATTAAAATTTTAACTCTGGGGAGCTGTGTTAGGCAAGTGTGTTGGTGTGAACTGAACCAATAGGACATATGGTAAACTGCCTTGTCAATGTTTTGGAACTGTGTTGGGTAATACTGTCCAATTGGACTGGTATGAATATGCCCAGAAACATTAAGTAGCCATTTCACCCTCATTGTGATAGGGATGCCAAAGGAGTTCAATGACCCTTCATCCTCATACTACCTCATAATTGTGGTGGAAAACTCTTTACACATGGGTTCTGAAATTTGTCACAAGTAGGAACCATTGTCTTTCTGATAATTGTTTTGAACTTACTAAGTAGTTTCTGAAAAAGGGTTAAGGTATGGGTGGAGGACTACAGTACCTTGCAAAAGTATTCACCCACCTTACATTATAGCCTTTAGTTCAATGTTTTTTTTATCTGAATTATATGTGATGGATCAGAACACAATAGTCTAAGTTGGTGAAGTAAAATTAGAAAAATATATACATAAAACTCTTTTTCAGAAATAAAAAAATTATAATTGGCACGTGCGTATGTATTCACCCCCTTTGTTATGAAGCCCATAAAAAGCTCCGGTGCAACCAATTACCTTCAGAAGTCACATAATTAGTGAAATGATGTCCACCTGTGCAATCTAAGTGTCACATGATCTGTCATTACATATACACACCTTTTTGAAAGGCCCCAGAGGCTGCAACACCTAAACAAGAGGCACCAATAACCAAACACTGCCATGACGACCAAGGAACTTTCCAAACAAGTAAGGGACAATGTTGTTGAGAAGTACAAGTCAGGGTTAGGTTATATAAAAATATCCAAATCTTTGATGATCCCTAGGAGCATCATCAAATCTATCATAACCAAATGGAAAGGGCATGGCAAAACAGAAACCTGCCAAGAGACTGCTGCACACCAAAACTCATGGAACCGGGCAAGGAGGGCATTATTCAGAGAAGCAGCACAGAGACCAGGGTAACCCTGGAGGAGCTGCAGAATTCCACAGGAGAGACTGGAGTATCTCTACATAGGACAACAATAAGCTGTTCGCTCCATAGAGTTGGGCTTTATGGCAAAGTGGCCAGAAGAAAGCCATTACTTTCAGTAAAAAACAAAATGGCACATTTTGAGTTTGCGAAAAGGCATGTGGGAGACTCCAAAAATGTATGGAGGAAGGTGCTCTGGTCTGATGAGACTAAAATTTTACATTTTGGCCATCAAAGAAAAGCTATGTCTGGCGCAAACCCAATAC
The DNA here is from genome assembly GCF_037356315.1 of Lithobates pipiens. Classification (NCBI taxonomy): domain Eukaryota; kingdom Metazoa; phylum Chordata; class Amphibia; order Anura; family Ranidae; genus Lithobates; species Lithobates pipiens. The sequence goes on along the minus strand of NW_027507748.1, from coordinate 356,878,607 downwards.
ATCACATTTCCCAAAGAACACCACCCCCACAGTGAAACATGGTGGTGGCAGCATCATGCTGTGGGGATGTTTTTCAGCAGTCAGGACTGGGAAACTGGTCAGAGTTGGGGAAAAGATGGATGGTGCTAAATACAGGGATATTCTTGAGCAAAACCTTACCACTATGTGTGTGATTTGAGGCTAGGGTGGAGGCTCACCTTTCAGCAGGACAATGCAACACTTGAGTGGATTAAGGGGAAACATTTAAATGTGTTGGAATGGCCTAGTCAAAGCCCAGACCTCAATCCAATAGAAAATCTGTGGTCAGACTTAAAGATTGCTGTTCACAAGCATAAACCATCCAACTTGAAGGAGCTGAAGCAGTTTTTCAGAGAGGAATGGGCAAAAATACCAGTGGTAAGGTGTAGCAAGCTCATAGAGACTTATCCACAAAGTATTGACTTTAGGGGGGTGAATAGTTATTCACATTGACTTTTTCTGTTATTTTGTCCTATTTGTTGTTTGCTTCACAATAAATAAATAATTGTGGGTATGTTCTGTAAATTAAATGATTCAAATCCTCAAACAATCCATGTTAATTCCAGGTTGTGAGGCATCAAAACACGAAAAATGCCAAGGGTGGTGAATACTTTTGCAAGGCACTGTATGCAGTTGCTTCTTATCTAGAAGCTGGGAAGTGAAATAACTCAACTGTTCTGCTATGAACTTGGCCTCTGATTGGCTCTACCAACCCCAATTTTCTGAACCAAAAATACTTCTGTGTACATAGTAGCATTGGGATTTTTTGGCCTGGGAGGAAAACACAACCAACTGGCTCTTTATGATAGGGACAGTTTCCTGGTTGGTACTTATTATGGTGATGATGAAAGGTGGGAATTGTCTTAAAAATTGTAGTTTATTTTAACACACCCTTTCACATTTATATGCTAAAAAAGGAACTGTAAGAAATGAATAGTAAACCATGAAGCTTTTTTGCGCTAAATAAGATGACTGCCACTGTCAAAATAATGAATTGCCTAAATAAACTTCTATATGAAATACCATGTCATCATCACAAAGGACCCTTATCAATTAGCTTTCTTTACCAAATGTGTACAACACATTTCAACGTTTTTTTTGTTTATCAACATTGACTTATTATGCAGCTCTCTACATTCAATCACATGCTAGACTCAAGAAGCCCAACCTGTAGCCCAGGGGCCATATACGCACCTCTTTGGCACTTACTGTGTTGTCCTCAGAGCCCCTACAGACAGTAGTCTGTTTTGGTGCTTACACCAATGAAGGAAAAATATAGTCTTTAGAGAGGCCTTTAGTATTTAAAGGAGAAGTACCGCCAAAGCTTGTTTAGTTGTACTTCTCCTATGGATCACAGGAGTGCATTTAATTTTGCACTCCTGTGACCCGTTTTCAGCTGACGTCACAGAGCCAGCCCAGGCTCGGGAAAGATCGGACCATATGTTTAAGATCCACCCACATGCCTGGACCGGCACCCAGCTCACCCTCTCAGCGATCCTCTGCGAGCCTGAGCCACATCCTCCACAGCACCGGGCTCCAGTGAGAACGGGGGAGGAGAACAGACAGCAGTGAGTGACAGTCACCAGCTCTCTGCTCTGGGCACTCTGAGAACCAAGCAACCGGCGGTGTTTGACCGCTTGGTTCTCAGTGTTAGAGCCGATGTTCCGTCAGAATCGGAGACCATCAGATCAGGTAATGGAAGTGATTTTCCACCAGCTGTGCATTCCTCCACCGCTACCAGGTTTGCTAATCTGACAGAACACCTGCAGTCAGAAGAAGATGTCATCTTACTTCCCCCAGCTACTTCTTGAATTTAAGCTAATAAAAATAAATATAGTATTTTGGCATATGTGATGTAGATTGGATAACATTTTAAACTAAGCTGGATGCCAGCAGGAAGGTGGCAGAGGCCATGTTGGTACATCCTGCTGTGTCAATCGCTAAACCTTTAGGCTTTCAAAATGAAACATGCAAACACAGATGCCAATATACTATATTTATTATTATTGTTATTATTATAATACAGGTTTTATATAGTGCCAACAGTTTGTGCAGCGCTTTACAACATGAGGGCAGACATTACAGTTACATTACAATTTGAAGAATTTGAATTTGAACAAGAAGAATCAGAAGGCCCTGCTCGTTAGAGCTACAATATAAAAATGAAGGGTCAATTGATACAAAAGGTAATAGCTGTGGGGGAATGAGCTGATGGAGGAAGCAAAACAGTGTTCTGGACTCCTGACAGACCCTTGCGTCTTTCATCCAGTGCTGCACTGTTTCTGGATTCTGAGTCATAGGGAAAGCAAAAGAATTGTCAAAGGATCTGGGAGAAAAGGTAGGTATAAAAAATTATCCGGGGGAATTGAGAATGCCAATCAGCAGTGTTCAAACTCCAATCGAGAAGTGGAAAATGAGACCAACTAAAATTTCAGCCAAAGCTGCCAGGAAAACTTTTCGGGAGGCAAAGAAAAGACAAAAATAACTTCAGGAGAAATACAGGACTCCCTGAAAACATGTGGTGTGGCTGTTTTAATATGCACAATAAGGAGGCACTTGAAGAAAGATGGGCTGCATGGTCACCAGAAGACAGCCATTACTACGATAATGCCACAAAGTACCCCACTTACAATACACCAAACAGCACAGAGACAAGCCTCAAACCTTCTGCCACAAAGTCATTTGGAGTAATGAGACCAAAATTTTGCTATTTGGCCACAACCATAAAAGCTACATTTGGAGAGGAGTCAACAAAGCCTACGATGAAAACGGATATGGATGTGGATCACTGATGTTTTGGGGATGTGTGAGCTACAAAGTCACAGGAAATTTGGTCAAAATTGTTGGCAAGATGATTGCAGTATGTTATCAAAAAATCATAAATTCTGCCAGGGTAAGTAAACTTTTGAGCACAACTCTATATAATGTCCATGAACTGTCGCTTATTGTGGATTCTGCTCCAAGAAAAGGTCTAAATGGAAGAATATCTCCACTCAGGGCCACTAGCTCAATATAAGTATTTGTATTGACCCCCTTACCTCTCAGTTCAGACTTCCCCTGGTCTATTAGATACTGTACTGATTCCGAGTGAAAAAAAAAGTTCTAAACAGAATAAAACTCATATTTGAACATGATTACATTTACATTGCTACCTATATATTATGCAGTGGTATATTAATTTGCCTGTCTTTAATTGCTAAACCTTCTTCAGACATAGTAGATGACTGTGCTGTATCTCAGTCTCTCATTAGTGATTTGCTTATGATGGAACTTGAAATCACAGAAATTAAACCAACACTTAAACACACCTGACCCTTTCTAAATGAGACGCTTTAATCAGGCATTCTTGCATGCTCTGCTTAACACCTGAAAAAAAATCATCAAATTTGCTACAGATATGTCATTTACTTGTAAGTTTTCCCAGCACTCACTTTCAGCTGGCTCAATGTTCCTAGGGATTATTAGTTTGAGAGCATGTGATAGTGTCAATGAGTTTTGAGCTTTAAAACAGCTACGTTTAACATACTGTATGTATACTGTATGTAAGGGCTAGTTTACACCTGTTGATCTCTGAAGTGGAGTTTCAGTTTTTCAGAGAGTGGTGCAGACATGGCTGATGGGCAATCAGGAGGCGAAACTGCTGCCTCCCGCATGTCTTTTTTTTTTCTTTGGCTCATGGTTGCAGCTCGTCCCCATTTACTTGTGTATGTGTTTATGTGTTGCACTTGGTGGCTGCATTGCCCACCAAAAGTGACAGGGGGGGGGGATATTTTTCCCTTCCAGCAGCTTAAGGGGGTGGTTGAGGGTGGTAAAATGTGGCTTAACTGTCTGTTTTTACTGCCCCCACCTGCAAGTGTAAACTAAGCCTCATGGCATAAAAAAAGCGGAACTTTTAACACAATCCCATAAGTAGTTAGAAAGTACTTTTCTGATTTTACTCACCTGATATTTACGCAAACACTTTACAAATGTTCATTGATTAACCAAACCACTTCCCCTGTCATACCTGTATACTGCCTATGGAATACAGCAATTTCTGCTATGGGCTTTGTCATACTTGATACCAAAGTAATACATGCGTACAAAACATAGCAATCTAGAGACATATGATCGTGTAATTTTCTATACCAGTGGTCTCCAAATGAGGCCCTTTGCCTGTTCTTATCTGACCCTTGGGGCACTGTTCCACCCACTGATATTATTCCTTCCACTGACACAAGCAATGGGGTACTCTTCTTTACACTGACACCAATGATGGGGTACTATTCCTCAAGCTAACACCCATGATGGGGCACTATTCCTTTCACTGACAACTATTATGGGGCACTGCTTCTCTTATCGACACAACCGATGGGGCATTATTGCTTCTGTTAATACCATTAATGGGGCACTATTCCTTCTATATACTTTTATATTCTCACTGACCACCAAGCCTGAGACATTTTCTACTCCCATCTTCTATAGTTAAAAGGACAGTAAACTAGCCTTTTGTTTAGAAAGTTTGAAGACCCCTGTTCTATATTAAACAAAATAATACTCTGATATAGATAACACAGCCCAAATCTTTATTTTTCTAGGTGCCTTGCTTTTTAGACCCGTTCTTGGGGTTATTTGGGACACTGATTCAGAATATGACATGGGCTTGACTGCATCAGCTCTTGTTTCTTAAACATGGTTGAATTTATATAATTTTTTAGTTAATTTCAGAAAAGATATGTGCTGATCAACTTGTTCTTCTGTTACCTAGTTTGTGTTTTTGCATACAAATTAGCACATATAGTAGACTGTTTACGTCTTAGACTAGAGAAGTATATCTACCAACACAGGAGACACCCCCGCAAATCTGAAAATCTTTGGGGTCCATGGTTGATTACACCAGGCCTAAGCCCATTAGAACTGGTGATGGATAGGCTACTTAAATCTTTGGGGTCCATGGTTGATTACACCAGGCCTAAGCCCATTAGAACTGGTGATGGATAGGCTACTTATGGGTTGAGTTAAACTCCTCTAAACGAGTGATTTTACCATACTTTGGCTAGAAGATGTGGTAACCAGGGGAGCATGTCCCTATTGTTTATATATGACCACATTGTATTGTCATTTTGTGATTGAGTCGAGCTAGAGTCACATTACTTTACTTGGTAAATGTTATGTGAGAGGTTTTCTGATTATGATTAAGGAACCTAAATGACTGTCTTGGAACTGTTGTCAACTCTGATATCTGTGCCATTATTCTTCAGTAAAACATTTCTCGATTAAACAAAAAAAAAGAGTATTTATGTATTTCCAACTGTAATTTTATTTAGGAAACACTGGATTCTAAACTGTAAGCTATTGTGTTATAGTTATGATCGTATAGGAGGTGTGTATATTTCCATTCATATCATATCATTTTTTGCAGATCAAGTACCGTAGACGTTATAGCTATTTTACACCAATGCTGCCTGAATCATTCCTACGTATTTTGCTATAATTATTTCCTGATTTTTGACAGGTGACCAGAGTGAAGAGTGGTATATGGCATTTATGCTGTATCTCAAAACCTAGCGCTGATAGGGAAAAAATGTGCCATTTTTGGTATCAGCGGGTCAAATATACCCAGGAACTAAGAAGATCCAGCTGAAATACTTTGGGCAACAATGTTTCTTCAGACTTCATTGTTTTAGTACTACTTGGGGGGTATTTCTTTCAAACCAAGCTTAGAAAGACATCAAATCCTTCAGGAAAAGCTGGCTTGCTTTGCCAGCGACTACCACCAGAATTTCTGGCTTGACTGAGAATGAATGATTACTGGACTACCAGTAACCATAAACCAGTACTTTAATGCTAACTGAGCTTTCACTGTAAATACGTTTTTATAAAAATTTTGCAAAGTACAGAGTATAATGCCTAACTGAACTTTCAATTAAAATCATCTAAATACAGCCCGAGTACATCAACAGAAGCTGTACACAGTGTTACATGTTGTTTTCCTGCAGCATACTGTGCAGAAGGGCACTTGCTCTTTGTGTGGAAGCAGTGGTCTCTCTGCAGAGACTTGTCACATACCCTGTTATGTTACTCAGAGCTAGAGCTCTCCAATCAGCAGGGGCATGAATTTAGTAAAAATACAGAACTACGGGTCTTATTGAGCAGGGGGTATGCCAGATCACTGCAGAGCGGCAGCTGCTTCCACACAGATAGTAAGCTCTCACTCTGCAGTGTGTTGGCACGGAACATGTTTATCTACTCAGGTTGTGGCTGCTTTTTAAAAATAATAAAATGGTAACACTTTGCACACTTCTTGTTTTAATGCATCTGCAATTTATTTAACTGATTAAAGTGGAAGTTCAATTCAATTGTGTATCAGGTGTTTATAGACCGTTATATAAACCTAAGATGATATGATATATAGACCTAAGATGACCTAAGATGATTATAGACCTATGATGTTTATAGACCGTTCTATGAGTGGCTATAGTACTTGATGCCATGGCATACATAGTTGCTGGAGAAAAAAAATATAATTTGAAAAGAATTGTTGAGTAACTTGTGCCACTTTTTGGCTTTCAGTTCCCTGTTGATGCATTTCTAACACAAGTCTTACGGTACTTGTCAGGGAAGCAGACAAGCAAATGCATGAGACATATCTTCATGTAATTATGCTAATTTGATCACTGTGTTTAATAAGTGGGTGGCTGGTAAATGAATCACAATTTCCAGGCTGCTATACTGGAAACCAAGTCTATTATCAGCAAGTATGGATCAGCAACTTCAGATGTGAAATGTAAAAACAGAAAGTAGTAGTAGTTCATGTCATAATTTGTGATGTGCAATAACAAACTAGACTGTCCACCAAGCTCTTGTTCCTCTGCAACAGGAGGTGCCCTGGGGGGGGGGTTGCCAATGTCTCCCCCCAAAGACTGGAGTACCGACACCATGACAATCATTGTGCTGCCTTGGTGGCTAAAGCAATTAAATAAGATGAATAAGAAGTAGCTTTTGATGTCAGCATGTCTTCCACAGATATCTCCCATGCTGGAGGATAAGGCTCTATGCAGTGGGTATGGCTGTTTATAGCTGTCTTCTGATCAGAACCCAGCATTTCAGCACACCTCCTTCAAACAGCAGAAAACTCCATAGTCATAGAACTTATTTTACAGAATGTTGGTTAAAAGGCCCTTTCTTGCTCCTGTATGTTAATGTCCACAGTTAAGGGCATGCTGTCAAAAAATCATGAGCTGACCTGAGGATACTTCCTGTAAAGCATGAATGTGATGATGCGCTAGTCTGGCATGTGTATGAATACCAGGCCCAAGGGGTATTTTCCTACTCGTGTAAATAAAAAGATAAATCTAATTGGGAGATGGACTGGAAGGGGGGAGTAAATTTACTTTTGCCTATACATTTTCCAATCATATGTTCCATTTAATTTTTCCATGTTTGTGTCAGGTGTTAAGCACCAGGAAGTCCTCCTAGAACTATCCTCAAATCTAGCCAATAGAAAAACAATACTGGATGCTGATAGTATATTTATGAGCAACATAGATCCGTCCTTTGCAGATATTTTTGGGTTGACTCACCTTCTGGGAAGAAACCAATCGCCCACAGTATCTTTCAAGATAAGGAAAATGCCAAGATTGTCTTCACAACTATTGTCCCTCAGCCTGTGATTGTTTATGAGTATGCCGCTCCATAGAAGGATCAGTCTGTGCTCATGGGTATCTTTTTGAAAAATACTGGAACACACTGTTAGTGTGGTTATGTCCCATGCGCATAAATGGACACATCTTCAGCTACCGACCTGTTTATAGAACTGTTCAGAAGACCACGGTCTCATGTATACAAGCAGAAGTCATAGTTTAGCTCCGTCCAACATGGACACTACAACAACAAAGCTAGAATAGCGAGAATCTCAGATACTATATGTTTTTGAGAATTTGGCTAAATTGGTATTATTGCATGGCTGTTCAGATTTCCCAGAACTCCCTATCATGTTTAGTCAATCTTCAGACCTTTGTGTAATATGGTCTTACTATTGCTTACAAAGGGGAATGTGGGTGGGGATGAAAGCAGATGGGGAGAAAATGAAATACATGTGCATCTCAAAAAATTTGAATATCATCAAAAAGTTATTTTATTTCAGTAATTCGATTCAAAAAGTGAAACTCTATATTATATAGATTCATTACACACAGAGTGATATATTTCAAGAATTTTCTTTCTTTTCATTTTTGATGATTATGGCTTACAGCTAGTGAAAACCCAAAATTCTGTATCTCAGCAAATTTGAATATTACATAAAACCAATAAAAAAAGGATTTTTAATACAGAAATGTTGGCTTACTAAAAAGTCCGTCCGTATACATTATAGTATGTACTCAATACTTAGTGGAGGTTCCTTTTGCATGAATAATAATAATAATAATCTTTTTGAAAAGCACCTGTATGTTATTACCTAGGTGGCACCTCAAATTTATGAATTTCTTAAGAAAATATTTGCTTATTTCATATATTCCTGCAAACATTATTTGGCCTATTCAGTAAAAAAAGAAAATGGGTTCGTTTAACCACTTCATCAGTTTGGAGATCTTCAACACAATGGTCAACGGATTTTGCAAGTGCATACTTAACTTATTCCCTGATCTACTGTTTCTCCTTCTGCACTTCACCTATTCCCCAGATACTATTAGGATGCAGCCCTTTAGATATCATGATATTTTATGAGTGCACTCTGTTGGCTCGTTTACACTTATGGTCAGGGAAGCAGTACAAACATCCAGCTGAACAACATTTTTACACCCCCTTCCCCGCAACTTGATTTTTTTGGCCCATTCTTATCAGGTTATGTTTGAGACTATATAAAAAAATAACATTTAGAAAATCATTAATAAAGTATTGCATATTAATATTTCATGCTTTCAATTTTAGCCAGCAGGTTGCGCCTTTTCACATGTGTACCTGTATATTCTTTGCTGCTGTGTTGACAGAAGGGACTGTGTCACCCGAAAGGGGCAGTTCCGCTTGTTTGCACCCCCCCCCCCCCCCACATTTGGCACTTTTGGGGAGGGGGGTCACCACATGATCTGAGAAGAATGCTCACCCCCCGCCTCCCCCCACATCACAGGTCCCAGAAGACTACAGGACCAATCACAAGGTGAAGCGCAGCTCGCACATGCGCAGTAGGAAACTGGCTGTGAAGCCGGAAGGCTTCACTGCCTGTTTCCCTTACTTGAGATGCCGGCGCCTGCACCCAAAGTCGATTGAAGAATGAGCTCAATTGAGGACAGTGTCTTTATATTAACCACTTCAGCCCCAGAAGGATTTGCCTCCTTCCCAACTAGGCCATTTTTTGCAATACGGCACCGATGGTGTACCCAAACAAAATTTTTTGCGCTATAAACAAAAAAGGAGTGCCAATTTTGAAAAAAAACACTAATAACAATAGACAATAATTTCTTCATCAGTTTAGGCTGATATGTATTCTTCCACTTAGAAGGAACTTACAATCTCTCTCCTCTCCCCTGACAGAATCGGGATTTGTGTGTTTACACACACAAATCCCAGTTCTTGCTCTGTGACGAGCAATCACGGGTGCCCAGTGGTCATTACGCCTGCCGGGCACACGCACTGGCTCTGAGGACGCCTGCTACAGCATCTTAAAAGCCGACGTACAGCTATGGTGGCTCAGGGGAGCCAACGTTCTGCAATATAACTTTATTATTTGTAGCTGCTGATGTTTAATTTTTTTTTGGGGGGGGGGGGGAGGAGCTTGGAGCTCCACTTTAATAACTCAATTAAATTTACATTCACAACTAAGAAATGATCAACTTAGCTTCCTGCTGCTCTCTTTAGAAACCTGTACAGAATTTTAATCAGAGAGAGTCTGAAAGAAAACTGCCTCTGCTGTGTTCATCTATTACAAACCTATAGTCCTGGATACATAATGTATTAAGTGATTATTTGTACATTGTAAAATTAGGATTTCATATCATAGTAAAAAATGTATTTATTAAAAAAAAAATACAATAGACCTCAAACCCTTAAATTGCCTTTGAATGTGTTAGTCCACTCAAACTTGATATTTTCATTATAAATTCAATCTAGTGGGCTGAATCATCCTATCTGAATTTCTCATCTGCACCAAAAGGGCTTCAGCTTTGTTAGTCATATGTTGGACTCCTGGAAGCATGTAGGGATTCCCTTTCTCCATTCCAATAACACAGAGAGAGTCTGAAAGAAAACTGTCTCTGCTGTGTTCATCTATTACAAACCTATAATCCTGGGTACATAATGTATTAAGTGATTATTTGTACATTGTAAAATCATGATTTCATATCATAGTTAAGATGTATTTATTAAAAAAAAAATACAATAGACCCCAAACCCTTAAATTTCCTTTGAATTTGTTAGTCCACTCAAACTTGATATTTTCATTATAAATTCAGTCTAGTGGGCTGAATCATCCTATCTGACGTTGTCATCTGTACCAAAAGGGCTTCAGCTTTGTTATCGTTAGTCAGTTGTATGTTGGACTTCTGGAAGCATGTAGGGATTCCCTTTCTCCATTCCAATAACACAAGGGTATGGGACACGTTCTGATCTGTTATAGATCCAATATAGACACTCTCTGCCCAGGGACACCTGCGGCCCTCCAGTTGTTGTAGAACTACAAGTCCCATCATGCCTCTGCATTTGGGAGTCATGCTTGTAACTGTCAGCCTTGCAATGCCTTATGGGACTTATAGTTTCACAACAGCTGGAGGGCCGCAGGTTGAGAACCCATGGACTAGAGCCATCACTGCTTGACAGACTTGCTCTTCTATCCAGGTAAACCCAGGGATCTCTACCTCTACCACCACACTCAACTTTCAGTGGCCATTTTCCTCCTCACACCACTTGGTTGCCACCACAGCATCCATCAATCTAGAGATCTTTTTTTTTTCTGCAGTCTCCCACCTATTACATTGCCTGGGGTAGCAGAGGCAATCCCACTCACAGTTGCATTTTTTATATTGTAAAAAAAAAACATTAAAAATGAGAACTCTTCATAATGACCATACAGCATTTAAATGCATTTTTTTTCCAGAGCACCTGAAATACATAAGAAAGGGGCTATTAAAAGCGGCAACATCTACAGAAATTGAAATATTCGTTTTGGGTGGACTGATCCTTTATCATGTCTAAAATCTATAGATATATGAGAGATGTACATAACTCATAACTGATGTATGTAGTCTTTGAACATTGCTTTTTTTCTAATCACTAAATAGCCCTGTTTAATGGATCTTAAAGGAAAGTTGAATGGACAAGGCCTTTATGAAAAAGTAAATGAAACCATGAGTAAGACAGATGTAAACTGCACTTTCGATCTTGCTGTCAGTGTTAATGTGACGAACCCTCAGTACAATATCTCTTGGGATCCTATTGAAGGTTTCTATGTCCACCTGCTTATATGCACTTTTCTCCTCCTATTATAATCCTGACTCCAATGCACAGACTTCTGGCCTTTCTGATCTATTAACGGGAAATAAGAAATGGATGGGGGGGGGGGGGGGGCTGTAACTGCTTGTCAGCAGTCTATGGGTTAAAAGCTTATTCCATTTCCCCAGCCAGGGGAATTGAGATGAAAGCCGGTTGTTCATTCAGAACTGGTAACAGAGCGTTCTCTGTACCCAGTTAATACCAAGGGGCCTCCCGATGAGCTGAAGCAAGCGCTGTAGTTATTCAGATGTCTGCGGTGACTTTTTGGAGCAATTTTTAGCATTGTGATTTGAAGAGTTCGGAGAGCAGCAATCACAGACTAGCAATGCCTTACTTTTGCTTTTAGTGTATGGTGTCTGAAACCAAGCTGAAAGTTATCTGAAGTAGGTAGCTAAGACAGCACATTGAGATAAGGAGGGGTAAAAGACAGCAATAGTTTGATGGATGAATTATTGAAGGGAGTTTCTGGAATCATCATTTCAAAGTCATAAATATTTCATAGAAATATTACCGCCCATGTGTCTGCTTATAAATATAAAGCTAGTGTACTTGTATCCCATAAAAGGGAAAGCCTGGTGCCCTTCTGTTACTGCATGCATACTGTAAAGGTGTCTATGGATGGTATAATTCATCCTAGCATTATGATAAGTTTACTGTAAGTAAGCTAGGAAAAATAGATATAACTAGCAAATTCCTTTACTATTAAAGTGGTTGTGAAATATCAACAAAGCATATCCCATATCACTGTGTCATTTCTGTCTGCTGCCCGCTTTATTCCTCTGCTATCAGCATAAATCACTTTCCTGACACCAAGAGAAGAATGGTGACAGGAGAGGGAGCTCCAGCTGATTGACAGGCTCAGCTCTGTTCCTGAGTGCTATATGAAAGGGGTAAGTATCTTCTCTCCAATCAGCTCTCAGAGCTCTCCTCACTGAGTGAAACTTCAGCTCTCTGCCCCTTTTTTTTGACAGCTCAGACAAGTTTTATAATTTAGCAATTTGAAAGGATGTAAAGAAGAGAAGAGCGCAGATAAACAAGTACAGCTTATGTAGAAGTATTTCTTTCATGTCTGTGTATCACCTGAGGCCGGTCACTTCACTGGGTATATGTGAGGGTTTACAACCACTTTAACTGCTTAAGGACCGCATCACACCGATATATGTCGGCAGAATGGCACGGCTGGGCACAATCATGTACCTGTACGTGGCTCTTTAAGTGCCCAGCCGTGGGTCGCGAGCTGGCCGCCGGTGGCGCACTCCCGACTCTGTCCTGAGCTCCATGACCGTGGCCATGGGACCAGTGGACCCAATGGCCGCTGGTGTCCCGTGATCGGGTCACAGAGCTGAAGAACGAGGAGAGGTCTGTGTAAACAAACCTCTCCCCATGCTTCCTACTGTAGCTGTCACCGATCGTCTGTTCCCTGTTATAGGGAAAGACGATCAGTAACGTTACATGCCAGGCCACGCCCCCTACAATAAAAAAAACACATGACATCACACATAACCCCTACACTGCCCCCTAGAGGTTAACTCTTTAACTGCTAGTGTCATTTACAAAGGAATCAGTGCATTTAAATAGCACTGATTGCTGTATAAATGACAATGGTCCCAAAAATGTGTCAAAAATGTCCGATGTGTCCGCCATAATGTTGCTGTCACAATAAAAATTGCTGATCGCCGCCATTACTAGTACAAAAAAAAATATTAATAAAAATGCTATAAAACTATCCCCTATTTTGTAAACGCTATAACTTTTGCGTAAACCAATCAATTATCGCTAATTGCAATTTTTTTTTTACCAAAAATATGTAGAAAAATACGTATCGACCTAAACTGAGGAAAAATTTTTTTTATATATATTTTTTGGGGATATTTATTATAGCATAATATTATTATTATTATTATAATATTGTTGCTCAAATACCACCAAAAGAAAGCTCTATTTGTGGGAAAAAAAAGGATGCCAATTTTGTTTGGGAGTCACGTCGCCCGACCGCGCAATTGTCAGTTAAAGCGACGCAGTGCCAAATCGCAAAAAGGGGCTTGGTCCTTTGGCTGCAAATTGGTCCGGGGTTTAAGTGGTTAAAGTCTATACACAAACAAAATGAGCAAGATTGAAATTTCTCTATGCATCCTGTGGTTTACAGTTGACAACAAATCCACTTTCCTACTTGCATGTATTTAAGCTTCAATCCCACCTTGACATTCTGGAAATGGCACAGAAACACGCATCTCTGTGCGTGTTCTTGGAAGCAAGCACTAGTTCTTATTAGCACTCCAAGCATGGGTAGCAGTCACGCATTTTGTTCGTCAAAACACGTGAGGCTCCCTGCACAAAAAAAAAGGAGCAGGAGCTACTTCGGCATTTTTGTTGCATGTAGAGCAGCCATTCAACTGAATGGGCTGCCCTATGCTGTCACGTGACAAACAAGCATAGAAAAGATGCATCGCGCAGGTAAGAATGGGGCCCATAGGCTGTCTCTGTCAGTGGTTTCATTGTTTCTTGTCGAATAATTGTTAGGCAGCGCTGGTCAAGGTGAGATCATGTTTGATCCCCAAGGTCAAGGTTTATACATTTTAGCATTTGAGTAACCTCAATAAGTAATGGTTTCAGGATTGCTTTTATCCTGCCAATACAATTTGTTACCACAGCTGTTTCCATAGAGGCGATCTTCTTCTAAAAACTGCTGAAGTGTCTTAGCAGGTGTTTAGGGAACACTAAGGCTAGGTCTAATCTGGATCCCATAACACATACAGTATCTCACAAAAGTGAGTACACCCCTCACATTTTTTTGTAAATATTTTATATCTTTTCATGTGACAACACTGAAGAAATTACACTTTGCTACAATATAAAGTAGTGCATTTACAGCTTGTACAACAGTGTAAATTTGCTGTCTCCTCAAAATAACTCATCACACAGCCATTCATGTCTAAACCGCTGGCAACAAAAGTGAGTACAGCCCTAAGTGAAAATGTCCAAATTGGTCCCAGTTAGCCATTTTCCCTCCCCAATGTCATGTGATTCGTTAGTGTTACAAGGTCTCAGGTGTGGTCACTGGAAGTTCAACATGGCACCTCATGGCAAACAACTCTCTGAGGATCGGAAAAAAATAATTATTGATCTACATAAAGATGGCCTAGGCCAGTGATGGTGAACCTTGGCATCCCAGATGTTTTGGAACTACATTGCCCATGATGCTCATACATTCTGCAGTGTAGTTGAGCATCATGGGAGATGTAGTTCCAAAACATATGGGGTGCCAAGGTTAGCCATCACTGGCCTAGGCTTTAACAAGATTGCAAAGGCCCTGAAACTGAGCTGCAGTACGTGGCCAAGACCATACAGCAGTTTAACAGGATAGGTTCCACTCAGAACAGGCCTCGCCATGGTCGGCGAAAGAAGTTGAGTGCATGTGCTCAGCATCATATCCAGAGGTTGTCTTTGGGAAATAGACGTATGATTGCTGCAGAGGTTGAAGGGGTGGGGGATTAGCCTGTCAATGCTCAGACCATACCCCGCACACTACATCGAATTGGTCTGCACGTCATCCCAGAAGGAAGCCTCTTCTAAAGTTGAAGCCAACAAACAGTTTGCTGAAGAAAAGCAGAGTAAGGCCGCGTACACACGGGCGGATTGTCTGCCCAACTTAGTCAATCTGCTCGTGTGTGGGCTTCAGCGGACTTTTTCAGCGGACTGTCTGACGAACAAAGTCTTACGGAATTTCCGTAATTTTGTCCGTTCAAACTTGGTTTTGTCCGTCCAAACTTGGTTTCAGCGGACAGTCCGCTCGTGTGTAGGCAAGTTGGACGGACGAAGTATGGCGCATGCTCAGAAAGGATTTACACGGCCGAAGGTTGCATTGCAGTGTATAGGACGTCGTTTTTCTAGTCCCGTCGTACGTGCTGTACACGTCATCACGCACACTTTCAGCGGACTGTCTGCTCATCGTGTGTGGTCAAGTCCGTTCATTCAAATTTTGAACGGACTGTCTGTCGGATTGTCTGACGAACTTAGTTGGGCAGACAATCCGCCCGTGTGTACGCGGCCTTAGGATATGGATTACTGGAACCATGTCCTGTGGTCTGATGATACCAGGATAAACTTATTTGGTTCAGATGGTATCAGGCGTGTCTGGCGGCAACCAGCTGAGGAGTACAAAGACAAGTGTGTGTAGCCTACAGTCAAGCATGGTGATGGGAGTGTCATGGTCTGGTCTGCATGAGTGCCTTAGCAGAAGAGATGTAGTCCCCTTCCTTTTTTTTTAACGGTCCCGGAGATAAGCGGGATGTAAACAGGAACAAAAATCAGTTTACATCCGCCTGTCCATAGGGATGAATGGATATTCTGAACAGGTCCGCCTGCGATGGGGGCCTTAGGTGAGCCAATAGAAAACAATAAATCATTCCTGCCAACTGGGAAAGAACGGATGAAGTAATGAAACGTAAAGTACAATGAATGTTTACACTAAGTTTTAAAAGCTGGTAACTAGAGATTGATTGATAGCTGTAACATGGAAGTGAAAACAATAAAGGACTTATTAAAAAGGAAAACAAGCTCAAACATTAAGCAGGCCATGGATGATATGATTTTACTTCCTGCAACCACAGGCTGCAGGAAAAAAAATAGCTTGATTCCCCCATCAACACAGTCAATGTTGATGGGGAAATCTGGGAGAAAGATATTGTGTTCTCATGGCGGGGTGGGTGCGCGGTGAGCCATCCCTGCCAAGAGAACACAGTGATTATTACTAGTGGCTATATCCTCTGGCAATAATCCTAAATACTATATAATAATATTAATACTAAAAATCTGACATGCTGGTTCTATCCAAGTTGATCTATGAATTGACATGGGTATAATCAGCCTGCCAAACATGGGTCGGCCAATTCCAGCTCAACCAGCTAAGATTTGAACCGTCTAAGGCCAGCTTTAGAGTTTATGTGTAAAATTTACAATACAATAAATGATGCCTGATATATTTGTGTCTAGAACTGGACTGCTTGAGGTGAAAATTGGTTCCAATGGATTTAGTGTTTTCCTTCTTTTAACCACTTAAGGACCATAAGGATTTGCTCCCTTTTATGATTCAGCACCGCGTCGATTTAACTGACAATTGCGCCGTTGTACCCAACCAAAAATTATGTCCATTTTTTCCCACAAATAGAGCTTTCTTTTGGTGGTATTTGATTACCTCTGCAGGTTTTTATTTTTTGCGCTATAAACAAAAAAAGAGTGACAATTTTGAAATAAAAAAGTCTTCCTCAGTTTAGCCCAATATATATTCTTCTACATATTTTTAGTAAAAATAAACTGTAATAAGCGTATATTGATTGGTTTGTGCAAAAGTTATAGCGTCTACAAAATAAGGGATAGATTTATGGCATTTTTATTATTTATTTTTTACTAGTAATGGTGGCGATCTGCGATTTTTAGCGGGACTGTGACATTGCCGCGGACAGATCGGACAATTTTCACACTTTTTTTGGAACCAGTGACATTTCTGCAGTGATCAGAGCTAAAAATAGCCACTGATTACTGTATAAATGTCACTGGCAGGGAAGGGGTTAACACTAGGGGGTATTCAAGGGGTTAAGTGTTCCCTAGGGAGGTGTTTCTAACTGTGGGGGAGTGTACTGACTAGAGGAGGAGAGAGATCACTGTTCCTGATCACTAGGAACAGCAGATCTCTCTCTCTACTCTCCTGTCAGAACAGGGATCTATCTGTTTACATTGACAGATCCCCGTTCTGACTCCCTGAGGAGCAATTGTGGGTGGCCGGTGGAAATCTCGGTCAACGGCTATGCGCATCGGCCTCAGGGTTGCACCGCTGGCCTCCTATCATTCTTAAAGGGGCCGACGTACACCGGTGGTGATTCGAGCCATCCTGCCGCACTATAATGACAGCGTCTGGTTGGCAAGCAGTTAAAGAAGCAGATTTATGATTAGAATATAGTGTGGGTGGATCTTGCTTTGGTCCTAGGCTGCTACCTTGCTGTCACTGATGAAGGAAGCTCTCACCAGATGGTAAACTCTTAGATGTGAATGGAGGAGTGCCTGGTACAAAAGACAGAAGTTCATTTCACTTTTCTGAAACATTTAATGGTTAGGAGCATTAGCTATAGACAACGCATTTTATGGAAAAAAACAACACCCTTCATCAGTGCTTGAGCAGTCAATGGTAATAGAGTCACAACAAAGCACCCGTGTTCAGGCTTGAGGAAGGTTTCAGTTAGGAGACGCTAGTCTTTATCAAGCCATTCTGTCATGATTTTATTAACATCATCTGCTAAAGGCCTGGTGAATGGAGAAGCTTTTCCCCTCTGAAACATATTGCCTGCAGCTGATGCTCTTAACCTTTAGTGTCGGTTCACACTGCCGTAACTTGGGATCCGACTTGTCAGCCCTCAAGTCGCCCCAAGTCGTTTGACATTGGGAATTACATTATAGTCAATGAGAGCCATCTTAATGTACACTACTGAAGTAGTTCCGACTTCAGAAAAGATTGCTGTACTACTTCAAGGCGACTTCTAGCCAACTTGTAGCCATAGAATTCAATGGAAGTCACCTCCAAGTCAGATCTCCATCTATATTGAAGCAACTTTACAGGAAAAGAAATGAGTTTACCCAGGCAAACCCCTTCCTTCCAGAGAGCTGATTATTCTGTGATTGGCCACAGCATAAGTCACCTGTCCTGGAGGCAACTTTAAGTCGCGTCATAAGTTGCTTAAAGTTTAGCTGAAGTCGCCTCCAAATCCCCTTGCAAAGTCGCGCTGTAAGTCGGGTTGCCCCTGTGTGAAACGAGGCTTAAGAATCCTTTTAGTAAGATTAACCTTTAGGCTGGGTTCACACTATCTTCACAGGTGGCTCACAGCAGGGGTCCAGTGCATTTTTGGGATGAATTCGGACCTAAAACAGACCAAAAGACACACAGGGCTCCTGTGAAAATTTGCACCGGAGCCGCAGTGGAGATATGTGAACCAGCTTCATAGAGAGCCGGTCAAAATCTCCTGCTCCTCAGGCCTCGTTCACAATAGTGCAATTTCAGATGCGATCTAAGTCACATCGAATTGCGTGACCATGGAAATCACATTGTTTTCAACGGTGCTTGTTCACATCAATGCAATCAGCATTTTGCGATTTTGGAAAAGCTTCCTGTACTATTTTAGTGCAATTCCAGTGTGATTTTGCCCCCATAGAATCTGCAAACCATATTCAAAACACCACCAAGTTGCATTACATACCGTAATTGCACTGAGAATCGGATGAAAACCAGACTGCAGTACTATGAACAGGCACTCCTCTGTACACACCCAGGAATAAAATAAAAGTTGGAACTTGATTTATTACTTTTTAATTTGGTAACAGCTCATGTTTATTTTTTTAAGCATAATGAAACAGCCTATGCATCTTCGCTACACAACTGCACTTCTTTTTAGTGCAAGATATGGCCATTGATAAAAGTCATAAGACAACAGTTAAAGTCATCTGACTAGATTTTCCATTAAAGATAAAGCAATCTGATATCTCTTTTGATATTAATCAGAAGTGATGAAAAGTTACCATATATCTAAAATGAAACAAACTATTTCCTGTTCTGCTTTATGAAAACAGAGAATATATATATTTATCCAGGACTTATATGTTTCCTCAAAGTAGACACCATCCAAAACTTTCTTTCTAGTTTTTCATAGAATGGGGAAATGTAAAGCCTACAATCTGATTGTAGAACCTCCTTTATCTCTATCAGCAACAATATAGTGTAAAGGCCTGCCTAATTGCATACATCATAAATAGATAGTTTAGGAAGGTCCTCATATTGCTCAGTTTGGTAAATCGAATTGATTGTAGGGACCGATTGTAATTTGTATGGACACCCTTAGGCCTCTTTCACATGAACGATCTGTTCAGTTTTTTAGGCGAACCTGAACGGATGCTCCATAGACCTCTATGGAGCGTCGGATGTCAGACCCGCTCCGATCCGACCCGCTCAGATCCAAAAAAGGGTGACGGAGGAAAAACCAACTTTTCCATCCATCATCGGATCAGGTGAGGAACTCTGCGGTCCGTCGTCATCCGATCTCCCATAGGAGAGAGTGCCGCTCTGACAGGTCTGTCCTTGCACAGTGTGCAGAGACAGACCTGTCATCTTCCTGCTCAGCGGGGATCGACGGAGCGATCCCCTCTGAGCAAGCGGATGTCCACGGGGCGGATCAGCACGGATCCGCCCCGTGTGAAAGAGCCCTTAGAGCTTCTGACATTTTTTATTGCTGTCTGTGTCCTCATTGAAGACATTTTTCTTACTTCACCTACTTCCCATCCCAGAAACATGACAGAAGTGAGACTATGGGGTTGATTTACTAAAGACAAATAGCTTGTGCACTTTGCAAAGTGCAATTGCACTCTGCAAGAGCAGTTGCTCCAGAGCTTAGTAAATGAGGAGAAGCTCTGCTTACTTCCATCATCCAATCATGTGCAAGCAAAAATGCATTTTTTTTTTCTTTGCATGTGATTGGGTATTCTTTGCAAACTGAAGCCTTACCTCGTTTACTAAGCTCTGGAGCAACTGCAACTGTACTTTGCAAAGTGCACCGTCTATTTGCCTTTAGTCAATCAACCCCTATATCTCCTGAAATGAATGGAAATCTCAGATTAGACAGCTGTCACCAGACCAATGGTCCCCACTCAACTCTGGTGACAGTTATATATTTTTTAAATTTCTCATTGCTTTATCTCCCTGTGTCAGTCATAATCAAGATAGGAAGGGGGATTTACTCAGAGGCGTCTAAGATAAAGATAAGATGGCACGCTAACCAAAAGTAGAACAATATGTTTTGGTTTGGATTCCACAAGCTTTTTAAACAGCATTTTCCATCTTCACCATATGTATACCCTCCCAGTCGTAGCCTTGATGGATCTTCATAATAATTGGCTCGGAATAATCTGACCTACAGTGGATATAAAAAGCCTACACATCCCTGCTAAAATATCAGGTTTATGTGATGTAAAAAAAAATGAGACAAAGATAAATCATTTCAGAAGTTTTTCCACCTTTAATGTGACCTATAAACTGTACAACTCAGTTGAACAACAAACTTTTAGGTGGAGGAAAGTAAAAATAAAAAAATAAAATAATATGGTTGTATAAGTGTGCACACCCTTAAATGGATTCTTTAGTTGAAGCACCTTTTGATTTTATTACAGCACTCAGTGGGGTTGATTTACTAAAGGCAAATAGACTTTGCACTTTGCAAAGTGCAGTTGCCCTCTGCAAGTGCAGTTTCTCCAGAGATTGGTAAATGAGCAGAAGCTCTGATGACTTTCATCATCCAATCATATGCAAGCAAAAATTAGTTTTTTTTTTCATTTTCCTTGCACGTGATTGGGTATCCTTTGCAAAGTGAAGCCTTACCTCATTTACTTAGTTCTGGAGCAACTGCACTTGCAGAGGGCAACTGCACTTTGCAAAGTGCAAAATCTATTTGTCTTTAGTAAATCAACCCCAGTGTTTTTTGGGTATGAGTCTATCAGCATGGCATATCTTGACTTGGCAATACTTGGCCACTCTTCTTTTGCAAAAACACTCCAAATCTGTTAGATTGCGCGGGCATCTCCTGTGCACAGCCCTCTTCAGATCACCCCACATATTTTCACTGGGATTCAATGTCTGGGCTCTGGCTAAGCCATTCCAAAACTTTAAAGGAGTTGTAAACCCTCGTGTTTTTTCACCTTAATGCATCCTATGCACACAGACAGTCCTGCTGTCTGTGTCAATAGACGCAGCATCAGGAAATGGGAGCGAGCCCACATGGGTTTCCCGAAATAGAGCGCTTCTCTGACGGGGCACAGAAGAGGAGGAGCCACAAGCGTCGCAGAGGGACCGCAGAAGAGGAGGATCAGGCCACTCTGTGCAAAACCAACTGCACAGAGGAGGTAATCATGACATTATTTAAAAAAAAAAAGGGTTTAGTCCCCCTTTAATCTTCTTCTGGTGAAGCCATTACTGTTAAATTGGATGTATGATTTGGGTTGTTGTCATGCTAAAAGATGAAGTTCCTCTTTATGTTCAGATTTATAGCAGAAGCCTGAAGGCTTTGTGCCAGTTTTGATCGGCATTTGGAACTGTTCAGAATTTCCTCTACCTTGACTAAAGCCCCTGTTCCAGCTGAAGAAAAACAGCCCCAAACCATGATGCTGCCACCACCATGCTTCACAGTGGACATGGTGCTCTTTTGCTGATGTGCAGTGTTGTTTTTGCACCAAACATATCTTTTGGAATTATGGCTAAAAAGTTCAACCTTCATTTCATCAGACCAGAACACATGCTTTTAGGAGACTTCAGATATGTTTTTGCAAAATTTAGCTGGGCTTGGATGTTTTTATTCGTACGAAAAGGCTTCTGTCTTACCACTCTACCCCATAGTCCAGACATAAAGAATACAGGGGATTGTTGTCACATGTAACAAACAGCCAGTACTTGCCAAATATTCCTGCAGCTCCTTTAATGTTGCTCTAGGCCTCTTGGCAGCCTCCCTGACCAGTTTTCTTCTCATCTTTTCATAAATTTTGGAGGGACGTCCAGTTCTTGGTAATGTCACTGTTGTGCCATATTTTCTCCACTTGATGATGATGACTGTCTTCACTGTGTTCCATGGTATATCTAATGCCTTGGAAATTCTTTTGTATCCTTCTGACTGATACCTTCCAACAATGGAATCCCTCTGATGCTTTGGAAGCTCTCTGTGGACCATGGCTTTTGCTGTAGGATGCAACTAAGAAAATGTCAGGAAAGACCTACTAGAACAGCTGAACTTTATATGGGGTTAATCAGAGGCACGTTAAATGATGGTAGGTGTGTACTGACTCCTATTTAACATTGGTTTGAATGATATTGATTAATTCTGAACACAGTTACATCACCAATTATAAGAGGGTGTGCACACTTATGCAACCACATTATTTAATTTTTTTTTATTTTTACTTCCGCCCCTAAAAGATTTCAGTTTGTTTTTCAATTAAGTTGTACAGTTTATAGGTCACATTAAAGATGGGAAAAGTTCTGAAGTGATTTATCTTTGTTTAATTTTTTTACATCACAGAAATATGACATTTTAACAGGGGTGTGTAGACTTTTTATATCTACTGTAGGTCAGATTATTCCAAGTCAATTATTATGAAGATCCATCAAGGTTACGACTGGGAGGGTATAAATATGGTAAAAATGGAAAATGCTGTTTAAAAAGCTTGTGGAATCCAAACCAAAACCTATTGTTCTACTTTTGGTTAATAATTATTTTTATTTTTTTTATATTTTCATTGAATTCGATCCACAGGAATAGTGATTTTCACCTAAGCCAAAAGTGGCTGCAAGACTAGGTTCACATATTTGCGGCTGCAGTTTGCAGTCTGGTGTGCTGTGCGTTTCTGTTCACAGATTCAGATGCGATTCAGGTAAAAATGTTTCCCTGAATTCACACCTGAACTGGACCCAAAATTCACAGGAGTGGACCCTGTTCAAAACTGAACCACAGCCACCCTGAACATGTGTGACCAGGCTCCATAAAAAGCTGGTCACACTCACGTTATGCGAATTGGAGGCGGTTAAAATGCATCCAATTCGCATACATGTGAACCCAGCCTAAGTGCCGGTTCACACGGGGGCAAAACGACTTTGCGAGGCGACCTGGACACGACCTGAACGTGCACCACAGTGCGACTTGGGGTGACTTACAAGGCGACTTCAAGTCGCCTCCAGGACAGGCGACTTTCCAGTGGCCAATCAAGCAACAATCTGCTCTGTGGGAGGGAGGGGGTTTGGGAGGGGTTTGCCTGAGAAAACAATTTTCTCTTCCTGTATTGTTGCTTCAGTTAAGACACGATCCAACTTTGGAGACGACTTCCATTGAAATCAATGGGTACAAGTTGCCTAGAAGTTGAAGTAGTACAGGAACCTTTTCTGAAGTTGGAGTGACTTCAGTAGTGTGCATTAAGAGGGCTCTCATTCACTTTAATGGAATTTCTGATATCAAGCGACTTGAGGTCTGACAAGTCGGATCCCAAGTCGCGGTCGTGTGAACCGCCACTAAGAGGTGACAATCTTCAGTCTATGGGAATGGTAACCTATTCTGTTATTATTTCATGTCAGCATACAGGCCAAGGTAATTAATCTTATATTTAATCTTGATATTGTGGTCTTTATGTCTGCTCTATGACTGAGTTTTTTTTTTCATTTGTATAAAAAAATCCACAGTCAAGAATTGTTCTTTCCACTCAAACTATGCTTAGCATTTGTGTAAAACAGCACATAAGTAAAAGCGGTCTCTCCTGACGTTATGAGGTAACTGGAAAGTTTGTCTTTAAATACCCATCTAGAGAAGCAGACATTACGCAGAGATGTTGTCTGACTAGAAGGCAGAGGATATACAAGCCATGCCTTCAAGTGTTAACATGTTCCATTCCTGACAGAGCAGAGCTGCATGCTTGGTAAGGGAGATTACATTATGACAAATCCCCCTGTGGAAAACGAATACTTCAATGAATGTGTATCTGGAGAGAAAATGAAACAGTATTCCAGCAACTGATTTATAGAACTCCACATACAATAATGGATTCTGTGGCGAATATTAAAAGGGGGGAACTCCAACAGTGAGAGCTCACTGTGGTACCTAAGTATCCTTGTCTACCTTGGGGATTTGTGAGTTCTAGCTCCTCCTGTTACATTCTCCATATTAGTCAATATAGAGCAAATCCAACATGGAGAGGGGAATCCTTTATTTTTATTTTTTTTAATAAACACAACATGCACAAAAAAACAAGCAAGGAAGAGAGGAAAAAAACAGATATCACAAAAAGACCAAGATATCATAAAAAATCAACAGTAGAGATGGGACCTATTATTAGCGATACAACTTCTGTCTGCAAGGGCCTATACCCGAGCTCCAGACCAAGCTCATATGAGCTAACCACAGTGACCAGATTGAGTCAAACTTCTTGGATAGATTTCTCAGAAAAAAAAAAATGTCTCTCATATCAGATGCACTCATTAAGATCAAATATCCAGTCAAAATCTGGTAAGAGGATGTGGGACCACTTAAGTCCACTTAAGTGACAGCTGTAATAGGTGCACAGACCCATGTATTCAGGACAGGATACCTCTCACAGAAGTCCGAGGAAGATAGAGGACACTGTAAGGTGGTTTAAAGCAAATGTATACAGCTAGACTTTTTTGTTTTTGTTTTTTTTACTCTGCAAGGTAAAGTTATAATGTGCTAGTATGCAACGCACACTAGCACATTATGTTAAACTTACCTTAAAATGAAGCCCTCCTGTGCCGAGAAGTCAATGCTGCAGACACATCTTCACCAGTCTTTATTCTGGGTTTGTGGACTCTGGCTCTGTGACTGGCCGGAGCCGCGATTCATGGCACAGGGCTCTGAAGGAATGGCACGGGTGGCCGTTCCTTTAGAGCGCATGTGCAAGTGATGTCACTGGCTGCATGTAATGTAAATATCTCCTAAACGGTGCATGTTTAGGAGATGTTTAGATTACCTATAGGTGAGCTTTATTACAGGCATACCCAACTTTTAAGTATGCAATGGGGTTTATTTACTAAAGCTGGAAAGTGCAAAATCAGGCTCACTTCTGCATAGAAACCAATGAGCTTCTAACCTCAGCTTGTTCAATTAAGTTTGGTAATAAAACCTGGAAGCTCATTGGTTTCTATGCAGAAGTGAGCCTGATTTTTCACTTTCCAGCTTTAGTAAATAAATCCCATTGTGTACTTAAAAGTGGGGTATGCCTGTATAGGCTTACCTATAGGTTAAAGACAGCAAAGGAAGTTAGGCCTCATGCACACTGGACGTTTTTACAGCTGTTTTTGGCTTCAGACATTTTTTTTTCTACAGCCAGTAAACTCCCCGTCCCCAGCATGTTATCCTATGTGACCATGCACACACACAGGCTGTTATCAGTGTTTTTTTGCAGGGGCGTTTTATGGCTGGAAGAAAAGCTCAGAAGTAGTGGGTTTTAAAAGGAGTTTTTCAGCTGTAAAAGAACCCATACACACTACACAACTTTTCTTGTCTGGTTTCCTTTAGATTTACCAAAACCATGTAGTGCAAGGGCCTGCATGATTGTATACAACTTGAAACTCGAATGCCCTGTACCCACGGTCGGACATTCCAATGAGAAAATCTATTTTTCCAGACGGATTTTGGCCCAAACTTGTATTGCATAAACACGGTCGCACTTTGTCTGTCGGAATTGTCTACACACGATCAGAATTTAAACGATCAGATTTTGTGGTCGGAAAATTTTAGATCCTGCTCTCAAACTTTGTGTGTCAGAAATTCTGAAGGAAAAAGACAGATGGAGCCCACACACGATCGGATTTTAACACAACAAGATCCGATCGCACATTTTCCGTCGGAAAGTCCGACCGTGTGTACAGGGCATTATGTTTTGACCTCATAGTATATGGTTTTGGAAAAAACCTAAAGAAATTTGTATAGTATGTATCCAGCATAACTTTGATAAAAGCTTCAAAAACGCTGAAAAACGTGGCTATTCTGCATCTATCAGCGTTTTTGAGCCATACACTTTTGTGGGAGTATGCTTTGCTAAAAAAAGATTAAAAAAATGCCACAGCTAAAATACACTGAAAAAACACTCACTGCAAAAACGCTGCAAAACTCATTCTGCAGCCACAGCTTTCTTCAGATAACGCTACTGGTGATTTTATAATGTCCAGTGTGCATTAGGACTTTGTTTTGGATGAACTGATCCTCAAATAAGCTTCATGCACATTGCTTTATTGTAAATTCTGTTTCTCCTGACAGGAAAAAATCTGCAAGAGCGATGCGGGAACCAGGGAACCAGCACGATTCCAGCGCCGATTCCTGCATCGCTCCTCTCCCGCAGGCAGTTCACACTGTGTGAACCACTGCAGGTATCATTAAAAGTTAATTACACCCCCAAGTAAAGTTCACAGATCACAGTGCGAACTGTCAACTCGCATAGGAATCGGACCGCATAGGTGAGAACACCCATGCGATCCGATTCTAGTGTGGGGAAAAACAAGTCACTGCACTATTTTCTGTGTGAATCCAATGCGAGTTCAGCCATACAACTGTATGGCTGAACTCGCATTGCTCAGAAATCGCACGTGATCGGCTCCTGCAGTGCGGGTGCGAATCACATGCGATCTCTGAGATTGCGCTAGTGTGAACCCAGGCTTAAGCTGTATTTCTTCAAAACAGTTTAGGCGAGTTTAGCAACATTTGGCATTTAGGAATTTATTTATTTGATTGGACAGAATTTTAATTTATTCTGGCCATTGAAATGCATAAATGCAGAAGTGCTCAATGTGCCTAGCATTTAGATGCGTTTAGGCACGTTTGGTGGTTTTTATGCCCAAAAGCTCCTCTCCTGAAAGTGATTCTTCTGCATTCAGGAGAAGGAGCTTTGTCTGCGTTTACTAGCTTATTAACCACCATATCTCCACATTCACAAGCATCAGGCCATTGTGATCTAATCACTGTTACATTAATGTGTGAGTCACATGCCCACATCTCTTGCTTGGTGCTCTGCATGCTAAAGCCACTGCCACCCAAGTTCTCTTGGACAGTGGTCCGGCAGGAACAGGGACAAAAAAACTGAAGAGGTTGGAGGAAAAGTCAGCCATGCCAGCAGAGGGATTTAAGACAGAAAAGTGATGGCTGGTGTTTGTGCGGGTATGTTTGTGAGTGCGTGTATATATGTGAATGCGTTTGTGTATGTGAGTTTATGTATTTGTGTGTGAGTGGGTGGATGTAGGTGAGTTTGTGTGTATATGTATATTTGAGCATTACATGTCTGTGAATTAAAGTGATTGTAAAAGCAGAACATTTTTTACCTTAATGCATTCTGTGCATTAAGTTTATTAAATTCAAATTAAATTCAAATTCATGAATTTGTTTAAAATATGAGCCCTGGTTACATATTAAGGGACATATTTCATCATACATAGCGGTATTCACACAATGGATCAAAATATTACATTACAGAATGCCATCTACAATGATACTCCAATGCATTTCGACCCATATAGTCGTGGTCTTCTTCAGGGGGATTTTTATTCTAAAAAGAAATATCAAAACACTCAGATTTCTGACATATCATAATGTACAAAAATCTACATACATAATATTAGTATAATTACCACTAGAGAGTAGAATTGGGAAACATGTCCTATAACCCGAAATTTAAAAGAAGTTCAGCGATCCAAAGGCCTCCATGGGCCGTCTCCATCTCCCCAAGGCAGACTCCAGCTCCAGGAAGCTTACAAGAAGCCACACACTTAGACCGTTATACAGTTCCCAATTAATGTCAATAAATAAATGAATAAAGAGAAGGTAATTGACCTACTTTGGTAGTACTAACAGAGAATACCAGACTAACAAAGGAGAGGGAAGTATTTATGATCTTATTCTTAATAATTAATTTTAATCGTGGACTATGTATACATATATGTATTTTTCCACAGTTTATGCGTAAAAATTGGAGAAAAAGTAACCTGGTGAAGTGTGGTACCTATAGCTTCTTCCTTGCCTTCTTCCATTTTTCTGTTTATTTTTGTTTTTTTTCCCACCATTAATATTTATTATTTTTCATTTTTATTTGCTTTATTTTTTTTATTGTCCAGTGTTGCATTTAAAAATCAACAAAACTGAAAAGAAGGGTCTTTTTTACTTGCACATACAGTAACTTTGCAATGCTTTATGCAGAAGCATAATTTTCCTGTAATTTAAAACAGGACCAATTAGAGAAAAAATTGTATACTTTTTAGTTAAGCACTTAACCTCTTCCTGACCAGGCCATTTTTTGCGATAGGGCACTGCTTGGCTTTACCTGACAATTGCGCGTTTGTGCGACGTTGTACCCAAACAAAATTTATGTATTTTTTCCCCACAAATAGAGCTTTCTTTTGGTGGTAATTGATCCCCTCTGCGGTTTTTATTTTTTGCACTAGAAACAAAAAAAGAGTGACAATTTCGAAAAAAACACCATATTTCGTACTTTT
This sequence comes from Lithobates pipiens, assembly GCF_037356315.1. Classification (NCBI taxonomy): domain Eukaryota; kingdom Metazoa; phylum Chordata; class Amphibia; order Anura; family Ranidae; genus Lithobates; species Lithobates pipiens. Next base: position 356,850,067 of record NW_027507748.1, on the reverse strand, counting down.
TGCTATAATACATATCCCAAATTAAAAATAAATAAATAAATACATTTCTTCATCAGTTTAGGCTGATATGTATTCTTCCACATATTTTTGGTTAAAAAAAAAATCACAATAACCGTATATTGATGGGTTTGTGCAAAAGTTATAGCATCTACCAAATAGGGGATTTTTATAATTTTTTTTATTTTACTAGTAATGGCAGTTATCAGCGATTTTTATTGTGACTGCAATATTGCAGCAGACAGATTGGACACGTTTGACACTTTTTTGAGACCAGTGACATTTATACAGGGATCAGAGCTAAAAATAGCCACTGATTATGGTATAAATGTCACTGGCAGGGAAGAAGTTAACACTAGGGGGCGAACAAGGGGTTAACTGTGTTCCATAGGTGTGTTCTAACTGTAGGGGGTGATAAGACTTGACTAGGGGAGGAGACCGATCAGTGTTCCTACTTAGTAGGAGCACACAATGTCTCCTCTCCCTTGAGAGAACTGGGATTTGTGTGTTTACACACACACACACCGGTTCTCGCTCTGTCGCGAGTGATCGTAGGTGCCGGGGGTCATCGCGCCTGCACACGCATCGGCTCCAGGGACACGCTGCACTGTGCCTGCAAAAGCGTCTTAAAGAGCCAACGTACGGCTATGATGGCTCACGCAGGGGAACCAACCCTGCGGCAGCTGGTCGGGTAAATGTAAACCCGATTAATGAATTTTGACGTAGGCATATATATCTGTAATGTTTTCTTATCTATATCCAAAACCCTAAGTCCCATGTCTTTATGCTACTACATTCTTCTGTTAACAGCAGGATAACTTCTGACAAGTTCTCCTAGACAGGAGATCAAAGCAGCTGGAAATCTGTGTCGAGGGAGGTTGCTATAAATAGATTAGCAGAGAGCTTGTCTTGTCACAGCACAACTCTGAAAGTATCTTCCTCCTTCTACTAATGTGTTGGGGGGGGTGAGTGTCTTTCCTCCAATCAGCTGTCTCCCAGTGTTAGCCAAGACTACACTGCTACTGCTGAATGAGGCAATTAAAATTCTAACCCAATGTAAGAATTCTAAAGAATATAGAAAGCTGACGACAGCAGATATAGATGTAAAACTTATGTAGGGAGATTTGTTTCATCTCTGTGCATCATCTGAGGCTGTTCACTTCACCAGGTATATGTGAAGGTTTACATCCACTTTAAGTAACCTAGGTTGACTTTTAATCTCTAGTCTGAGATCACAAGTTTCTTTCCTTTGAAGTTACAAGGTTTGCATTTAAAGTTGAGCCTTAGGGCAGGCAGCAATTATAATGAAAAATATGTATGTAAACTGCTGTATCTGCGGCAAATGTGCAACTCTGTTCAGCCAGCCTTGTGATTCACACATTCTCTGCATAGCCTGGAAGATGAATCAACTATATCTCATTTCAGCTGTGTCATCTGCCTTCTCACAGCATTGATTCAGTAGCATGTTTATGATTATTCATCATCCACTAAGCAGGCTGGAGGTGCAGTGCTGACATGGGGAGCTGCAAATCCATAATCCAAAAACAACATCAATACTATCTACCTAGATGTGGAGTGTGGCAGGAGTATGCTAATAACGAGACTGACTGAGTAAAATAAATCATTAATAAGTATGAATTTCAACTGCATATTTAGTCGAACTGTAAAATTCTAAGGAAGATTGAAAGTATATCTCATAGTATTGATCTAAAATGCCGCAGTCAAAACCAAATAATGATTTCAATATAGAAATAGGAATATTCTTGCATCAAGCCCTATATGATTAAAGCGAGTAAAGAACAGAGGGGTCCTAAAACCAGAGGCTCAATATGTACTGAAGAAAGGAAATTATATAAACATTGCTATATGCCAGGTGGTCCCCAAACTATGGTCCATGGGCCACATTTGGCCCACTACGACAATTTATCCAGGCTGCTGCTAGAGTCAGTGGGGCATCTACAGGCTGAGGATTCAGATAAGCTGGTCTATGTTGGAAGGAAAAATCCTGGACGGCCGCACACCGTTGAAGGCATCTTTATTGAAAGATTAAAATCCAAAAACAGTCATATATGAAGCATAGAAAACAGGGAAAAACAGCTAAAGCGTTTCACATCACAAACAGATGCTTAGTCATAGCTGGTCTATGTTTCTGATGTAAGGGGGGACTCTGATATGAACCCGGATGTAAGGGGGGACTCTGCTGGAGATCCTGATGTAAGGGGGACTCTGATGGGGAGCCTGATTTAAGGGGGACTCTGATGGGGAGCCTGATTTAAGGGGGACTCTGATGGGGAGCCTGATGTAAGGGGGCACTCTGATGTAGACCCTGATGTAAGGGGAGACTCTGATGGGGACCCTGATGTACGGGGGGACTCTGATGTGGACCCTGATGTAAGGGGGACTCTGATGGGGAGCCTGATGTAAGGGGGACTCTGATGGGGAGCCTGATGTAAGGGGGACTCTGATGTAGACCCTAAAGTAAGGGGAGACTCTGATGGGGACCCTTATGTACACGGGGGGGCTCTGATGTGCACCCTGATGTCAGGGGGAATCTGATGGGTACCCTGATATAAGGGGGGACTCTGATGGGGAGCCTGATGTAAGGGGGGGCAATGATGGGGACCCTGATGTAAGGGGGGACTCTGATGGGGAGCCTGATGTAAGGGGGGGCAATGATGGGGACCCTGATGTACGGGGGGACTCTGATGTGGACCCTGATGTAAGGGGGACTCTGATGTGGACCCTGATGTAAAGGGGGACTCTGATGTGGACCCTGATGTATGAAGGAACTGTGATAGTAACCCTGTTGTAAGGGGGAAGGCTTAAAAGAAAGTGATGGGGCTTCTAATGTGAAAGGAGGGACCTCTGCGACAGGTGGTTTCTGATATTAAGTTATTTCTTAATTTATAAAAATTTTACAAAATCATATATAAAACTTTTTTCCTTCCCCTGGCATGCAAATATTTTTAAAATACATAATATGTAATATATTGTAAAATACTCTCAACAGCCACTTTATTAGGTACACCTTGCTAGTAGTGGGTTGGACCCCCTTTTGCCTACAGAACTGCCCTAATACTTTGTGGCATAGATACAACAAGGTGTTGGAAACATTCCTCAGACATTTTTGTCCATATTGACATGATGGCATCACGTAGTTGCGGCAGATTTTTTGACTGCACATCCATGATGAGAATCTCCCGTTCCACTACATCCCAAAGGTGCTCTATTGAATTGAGAGGCCATTGGAATACAGTGACCTCATTGTCATGTTCAGGTAACCAATGGTGAGATGATCTGAGCTTTGTGACATGGAGCATTATCCCGCTGGAAGGAGCCATCAGAAGATGGTACACTGTAGTCATAAAGGGATGGACATGGTCAGCAACAATACTAAGGTAGGACATGGTGTTTAAACCATGCTTAATTGGTACTAAGGGGCCCAAAGTGTGCCAAGAACATATCCCTAATGCCGCCACCACCAGCCTGAAGCATTGATACAAGGCGGGATGGATCCATGCGTTCATGTTGTTTATTCCAAATTCTGACGCTACCATCTGAATGTTGCAGCTGAAATCGAGACCAGGCAATGTTTTTCCAGTCGTCTATTGTTCAATATTGGTAAATCTTTTCTGAACTGTAGCCTTAGTTTCTTTTTCTTAGCTGATAGGATTGGCACCCGGTGTGATCTTCTGCTGCTGTAGCCCATCTGCTTTGATGTGTTGTGCATTCAGAGATAGTATTCTGCATACCTTGGTTGTAACAAGTGGTTGCGTTATTGTTGCTTTTCTATCATCCGGAACCAGTCTGTCCATTCTCCTCTGAACTCTAACATCTAAAGGGCATTTTCGTCCACACTTTCACTCACTGGATATTTTCTCTTATGTGGACCATTCTCTGTAAAATCTAGAGATGGTTCTGTGTGAAAATCCCAGAAGATCAGCAATTTTTGAAATAGTCAGACCAGCCCCCCTGGCACCAACAACACTTAAACACCCTTCCTGCCCAGACCAATTTTCAGCTTTCGGCGCTCTCACACCTTGAATGACAATTACTCAGTCATGCAGCACTCTACCCAAATGAATTTTTTGTCCTTTTTTTCCCACAAATAGAGCTTTCTTTTGGTGGTATTTGATCACCTCTGGGGTTTTTATTTTTTGCTCTATAAATGAAAAAAGACCGAAAATTTTGAAAAAAAATATTTTGAAAATATTAAGATTTTTCATATATTTTTTTTTCTCCACAAAATTGTCATTGTAATAGGTTATTTCTCTCACGTGGCATGTGTATACCACAAATGACACCCCCAAAAAATTCTGCTACTCCTCCTGAGTATTACAATACCACATGTGTGGGACTTTTTCACAGCCTGGCCACAAAGAGAGGCCCAATATGCAGGTAGCGCCATCATGTGTTCTAGGAACATAAATTACACATCTAACTTGTTGACTATTTATTACACTTTTGAAGCACCAGGACAATGACGTGTCACTGATGACAGATGGCACTGATACGTCGCAATGATGATACTTATACGTGGAACTGATGACACGTGGCACTGATGACAGATGGCACTAATATGTGGCACTGATGACAGATGGCACTAATACGTGGCACTGATGACACGTGGCACTTATATGTGGCACTGATGACACGTGGCACTAATACATGGCACTGAAGACACGTGGCACTAATACGTGGCACTGATGACAGATGGCACTAATACGTGCCACCGATGACAGATGGCACTAATACATGGCACCGATGACGCGTGACACTGATGACAGATGGCACTGATAAGTGGCATTGATGACACGTGACACTGACAACAGATGGCACGTGACACTGACAGGTGGCACTGATGACAAATGGCACTGATACGTGGCACTGATGACAGATGGCACTGATACGTGGCACTGATGACAGATGGCACTATGTGGCACTGATGAAACGTGGCACTGATGACAGATGGCACTTATACGTGGCACTGATGACAGATGGCACTGGTGACAAATGGCACTGACAACAGGGCAGGATGGCACTGCTGGGGGAGGATGGCACTGCTGGGGGAGGATGGATGGCACTGCTGGGGGAGGATGGATGGCACTGCTGGGGGATGATGGCACTTTTTTTTTTTACTTTTTTTTTTTTATCAAAGCAAAGCAAAACGGCTGCCGCTGCAGCCGTTCATCTCTCCCCTCTCACAATCTGTGTAAGGAGGGAGAGCGGCGCTGAGAGATGATCTCATATGTTTACATATGAGATCATCTCCCATTGGACACACCGATCGCGCTGTAAACGGCCGCTGTGATTGGCCGTTTACAGCGATCTGTGTTTGCCTGTCCCCGGGGGACACGGCGAACACAGAACTTCCACGATGCCAGCTCGCGGCGGCGCGCATTGCGGAAGTAAACATTAGAATGTCCAGGGACGGCCTCCCAGACTAACGCGCCTGCTCTACGGCCGTCATTCGGCTATAGGGCGGGCGCGAGGTGGTTAAGAATAATTGTCTCTATTGTCTGATGACAACAAACATTTCCCTTGGAAGTTTCTGTCTGTTGCTGGATTGGAGTGACTATCTTTTGAAGTCAAGGCTGGCTTCACACCTGTGCTGTAGCATAGTTTCATAGTTTCATAGTTAGTAAGGTTGAATAAAGACACCAGTCCATCCAGCATGCATGTGAGCACTTAGTTATGAGAATTCAATGCTTTCAAAGTTACTTATCTGTAATAATTAGGAAGATCAAGCATTACATGCTACCTCCTTATTCAGGGTCATTTAGGGTCAGCATGACGATCAGGTATGTTTTGGTGGTTAGGAATGCCGGCCTATGTAGTCCTTTTATCATAGATTTTTGTCAATTTGACTAACCATATTTCAGAAGCATTATAACATGAACAAAGTGCTCCATAAGGCTGTTAGGCGCATGCATTTATATTTTAGACATGAAGCTCTTATGTGACCTCTGATATTGCTTTCTTTGACTAATAGCAGTCACAGTCTAATGGAGCCTTAATCATTAACATTAATAACATGAGAATGGTGCGTATTATTCACAATCTATCAAATATACTCTCTCTGACAGTAGTTTCCTCTACAAACTTGAATCGGCTTTATGTTGTTAATAAATGAATAAGAATAATTCTTCTTCTTCAGATGTCATGTAGACCATTATGTGTGAGGAAGGTAAGCATATGCGTGTACATGGAGTGTGCTGGGTGTGCCTGGGCACACCCTAATCACTACATGTGGTGCAGATTCCCCCTCCTGGCACCTCCCCCTGCAGTGCTGCTGGCTTCCCTTCGCTCTTCTCCTCTCTCCCCCCGGCTGCTGCGGGGGATGTTTCAGAATGGGGACCAGGGGAAGGGGCCAGTAAATATGTAATTTACTGGCCCCTTCCTTTTCTAAATCAACACAGTGAACACACTCAGTGCTGCTGGTCTCCCTCCTGTCCTCTCCCCATAGTCAAGATGGCGGAGCCAGCACCCAATAGCCAATTGAATAATCGGCTCTATGGGAAACTGGCAGTGAAATCTTGCCCCTTCACAGCCAGTTTCTTGCTGCACATGCGTGAAATGTGCTGCGCTTTGTGAATGGGCCACAGTCTTCTGGGACCTGTGAAGTGTGGGAAGGAGGAGGGCCAAATTTCCAGTTCAAACTGAGCCAGAAGTGGGAGCGGGTTCCTGTCAAATCCAGGTACCCGCTCCCCCCTCAACCCCGAAAGGTGCCAAATGTGGCAGTGGGGGGGGGGGGGGCAGACAAGCTTTTGGGTAGAGCTTTGCTTTAAGTCAACCATATAGTACAAATATGTAGTAGTAAATAATCTTGAAACATTATGTGATTGACCATATATATCAAGCACTAACAGCGCTTTACTGTATACTCGGAACACTATATTCTCCTATTGTCCTCAAGATACAGTCCAATTCTGTTTGTTAAACCACTCTAATCACAGTAATTATCAACAACCAGAGTCCAAACATGGAAAATGAGTAATATTTAAATAAAGTCCAGCATATAAAGCCCAGAGTACTCCCAGTAAATCTGCTTGGAAAGTACATGAAGGATAGATGTTATCTTCCCGTGATAAGATGCTACAGATGAGAACGGAGCCTGTCCTACACCTTCACCGTTTGCACCGCAGTGTAGACCCACATGGATGGCTGCTTACCAGAAATAATCTGCTATAAGGCCTGTCTATTAGATCCCGCTGCATGGACACCTCTTATATCCTCCTGCCTCCTCCGCTTTTGTTATGCTGTCCTCATTGCAGGTAAGCGTGTAAAAAATGCAAGGGGTCCAATATCGTGTCATACCCTTTATTACCAGTAACCCTCTCCCCCCTTACAAAATGCGCTTACTTAAAATCAAACTTTAAAAACATGTACAAGGGTTGTCAGTGATTCATAACGAACGTCTCACCGTCAGGCTGATATCATCTTTATACACTGCCCGTCAGTCGAGTCCCGGGTGTTCGTCTGCTCCTGTCCAACCTCACTGCTCGCGTGGCCCTTCACTGACGCGTTTTGTAATTCCATCTTCAGAGGGCGTGGCCATGCTGCGTACGCTGTATTGATTTATACTGGGGCCGGAGGTGAAGGAGTGACGTCACATCCTCTATGGTGTCACTCAATCTCCGCCTCTCTTCCCCTCCCACTTGCTTGGGCGGCTGTCTGCAACATATGTCTTTCCGGTTTTCTTATTCATCCACAATCACATTCTCCGATTCCGGTGTCATTCGGTGTCACCGGATGTTAGAGATACAGCCGTCCATTCAAGTGTGTTATCATCCCTTCTCGTGGTTCAACTTGTGTTGACACCGCGCGGGGATGCAGAAAAACATATGTCATTGCTATTCTCTTATGTTACTTACTGCTCTTATCTCCGTCCAGTTCTATATTGGATATAACAATTTTACTAAAAACAAACACTGTGAAACATTTATTAAAAACAACATACTAATTGTTCATGGTATGCTATTGCACATTCCGGTAAGTTTCTTTTATTTCTGTTTACTGGTTCGTATTCATTATTAGCTAAGATCTCTCTTTTATTTATCATCCTTTTATTTAAGCTCAGGTGGTAATGCTACCATGTGGTGTTTTTTCCTCATTCATTATCACTATGCCCTATATAGAAATGATATTATTCTTACTCTATGGTGATAGTCAGTGTGTTTGTTACTTATAATTCTATACCGGACCTAGGCTCTCTATTCTCTACATATCATTATTCCCCTATATCTCATTGGTGCGAATACTCGTTTCTAATGCCCTATCTCAGTGGACTCTACTGTGCTACCTAGCTACTGTGTTACCTATCCTCATAAATCCTTCCCTATCCTCTTCTCTAATCTCATCCCCCTGAATTTAAAAATTGCTAATGTGACAATTTACATCTAGTTCAATATTAAGGCCCTCAGGGCTGAGCGTGTCCGTTAAAAAAATCCACTCCGTTTCGTGTCGGGCGATCTCCCTTACCATGTTTGCCCCTCTCCAGTTGGGGTACAGTTTGTCTATTCCCCAAAATGTTAAACCCTTGGGGTTCTTGTTATGCTTGTTCCTGAAATGCAACGAAACGCTGTGTTCTCTATACCCTATACTTATATTGTAAATATGCTCCGCCACATGTGTGGTAAGCATACGTTTAGTGTGACCTATATACATAAGGCCGCATGGACATTCTAATGCGTATGCCACATGTGTGGATCTGCAAGTAATACATTCCTTGATTTGAAATTCTTTTCCGTTGGCCGTAGATGTAAACTTGGTCAGCCCTCTTAAATGTGTAGAAACTTGTCTACATGTTTTGCATCTTCTACATGTATGGAAACCTGTTTGTTCCCAAAACATTTTGAGCCTTTTCGGGGGTCCAGGACTTTTTTTACCACTTGATCTCCAAACGATGCATTTTTTATATATATAAAAGGTGTTTTTTGTGGTAAAATCTCTCCTATTACTCTGTCCATCTGGAGTATATGCCAATGTTTGGAAAAAATGGCCTCAATATCTTTGTATTGTTTATGATAATGTGATATAAACCCCCATTGATATGTGCTGTCGGCTTGTTAAGTAGTTGGTTGTAAGCAGTAATCCTGAGTTTTTTGGCCTATATCACTGATTAGCTTGTTGAACGTTAAGGCTTTATAGCCCTTCTCTTCGAATTGTAATTTGAGAGTATTTGCTTGTGTGATATAGTCCTCATTTGTTGTGCAATTACGTCTTATCCTTGTAAATTGTCCTTTCGGAATATTCATCAACCATTTTGGGTGATGTCCGCTCTGTATGGGGATGAAACTATTCCTGTCTGTACTCTTAAAGTATGTTTTTGTGTATAGATGATTCCCATCTTTCACTACCATTACATCCAGATAATGTATCTGTTGTTGATTCCAACTATAGTCTAATTTAATGTGATTGGGATTACTATTTAGATGTTCCGTGAATTCCCCCAGTGATGCCTCTGTGCCCTCCCATATGAGGAACATGCCATCTATGTATCTACTATAAAACGTGAGCTCACTGCGTCTGTTTTGGTAGAGCCACTTGTCTTCCCATTGACTCATAAATAGGTTTGCAATACTTGGGGCGAATTTGGCTCCCATGGCGACTCCCGTCTTCTGACTATAGAAGTCGCCATTGTACCAGACAGAATAAGGATAGAGAAGGATTCAGATAGAGAATTTATGAGGATAGGTAGCACAGTAGCTAGGTAGCACAGTAGAGTCCACTGAGATAGGGCATTAGAAACGAATATTCGCACCAATGAGATATAGGGGAATAATGATATGTAGAGAATAGAGAGCCTAGGTCCGGTATAGAATTATAAGTAACAAACACACTGACTATCACCATAGAGTAAGAATAATATAATTTATATATAGGGCATAGTGATAATGAATGAGGAAAAAACACCACATGGTAGCATTACCACCTGAGCTTAAATAAAAGGATGATAAATAAAAGAGAGATCTTAGCTAATAATGAATACGAACCAGTAAACAGAAATAAAAGAAACTTACCGGAATGTGCAATAGCATACCATGAACAATTAGTATGTTGTTTTTAATAAATGTTTCACAGTGTTTGTTTTTAGTAAAATTGTTATATCCAATATAGAACTGGACGGAGATAAGAGCAGTAAGTAACCTAAGAGAATAGCAATGACATATGTTTTTCTGCATCCCTGCGCGGAGTCAACACAAGTTGAACCACGAGAAGGGATGACAACACACTTGAATGGACGGCTGTATCTCTAACATCCGGTGACACCGCATCCGGAATCGGAGAATGTGATTGTGGATGAATAAGAAAACAGGAAAGACATATGTTGCAGACAGCCGCCCAAGCAAGTGGGAGGGGAAGAGAGGCGGAGATTGAGTGACGCCATAGAGGATGTGATGTCACTCCTTCACCTCCGGCCCCAGTATAAATCAGTACAGCGTACGCAGCGTGGCCACGCCCTCTGAAGATGGAATTACGAAACGCGTTAGGGAAGGGCCACACGAGCAGTGAGGTTGGACAGGAGCAGACGAACACCCGGGATTCGACTGGCGGGCAGTGTATAAAGATGATATCAGCCTGACGGTGAGACATTCGTTATGAATCACTGACAACCCTTGTACATGTTTTTAAAGTTTGATTTTAAGTAAGCGCATTTTGTAAGGGGGGAGAGGGTTACTGGTAATAAAGGGTATAACACGATATTAAACTTGCATTTTTTACACGCTTACCTGCAACGAGGACAGCAGAACAAAAGCGGAGGAGGAAGGAGGATATAAGAGGTGTCCATGCAGCGGGATCTAATAGACAGGCCTTATAGCAGATGATTTCTGGTAAGCAGCCATCCATGTGGGTCTACACTGCGGTGCAAATGGTGAAGGTGTAGGACAGGCTCCGTTCTCATCTGTAGCATCTTATCACGGGAAGATAACATCTATCCTTCATGTACTTTCCAAGCAGATTTACTGGGAGTACTCTGGGCTTTATATGCTGGACTTGATTTAAATATTACTCATTTTCCATGTTTGGACTCTGGTTGTTAATAATTACTGTGATTAGAGTGGTTTAACAAACAGAATTGGACTGTATCTTGAGGACAATAGGAGAATATAGTGTTCCGAGTATACAGTAAAGCGCTGTTAGTGCTTGATATATATGGTCAATCACATAATGTTAAATTGTTGCTTTGATATATAACAGCTGCTAATACTAGAGGAAAGATAATATCTCATACGATCCAATCTTAATAATTCACTGACATACACGAGCGCTGGGGTCAGGTGTATGTACAATAGTATATAGAGTATATATCCCTGATATTGATTAAGAGTAAATAATCTTATCTGAGTATTCCCAGCAATAATATCTTACCATGCAGGTTCACAAGGGAAAAAAACACAGGTTCATATATATATATATATATATATATATATATATATATATATATATAGTGATATTGGGGAATTGGGTGTTTAGCTCAAGTGCATAGATGCGTTTTGGTGCAGTGAGTCCACGTCAGACAGGCATTTATAGTTAAGGCCTGGTAGCCCATGTTTATTAAAGGAAAAAACAAAACAAAAGTCCATCCAGAAGTCCCACGCAGGATTTTAAAGCGGAGGTCCACCCTAAAGTGAACCTTCCGCTCATTGGAATCCCCCCCCCCCCCCCTCCGGCACCACAATTGGCACCTTTCAGGGGGGAGGGGGTGCAGGTACCTGTACAGTACAGGTATCTGCACCCACTTCCGGGATAGCTCTCTGCGGAAATAGGCGTAGATTACGCCCCTTTCCGAAAGTCCCCCGCTGCCTGCTGGGAAACACACAGATCCCAGAGGCAGCGGGTCCATCCTTATTGCGCAGTGCGACTCACGCATGCGCAGTAGGGAACCGGGAAATGAAGCCGAAAGGCTCCACTTCCTGATTCCCATACCCAAGATGGCGGCGGCAGCACCCGAGAGACGATCGAGAGATCGGCTTCGGGTGCCAACATCGCGGGCGCGCTGGGCGGGTAAGTGTCCTTATTTTAAAAGTCAGCAGCTGCAGTATTTGTAGCTGCTGGCTTTTAAAAAAAAAAACGGTGGAACTCCCGCTTTAACTTCATTCAGCACTCAGAAATGAAAACATAACAAGCCACCTGGCTCTCTCATCAGCAGGTCCTCTGCTGGCTCTTAACAGATTTGATTCTTTCCAGCCCCCTGGACTCACTGACTTCCTTAGGCCGCGTACACACGGGCGGACTGTCTGCCCAACTTAGTCCGCCGAAACACATTTGAGCAGACAGTCCGCTCGTGTGTGGGCTTCAGCGGACTTTTTCAGCGGACTGTCTGACGAACAAAGTCTTACGGAATTTCCGTAAGATTGTCCGTTCAAACTTGGTTTGAGCGGACAGTCCGCCCGTGTGTGTGCCAGTCCGCTGTACTTTCGAAATGAGCGTACTTTTCCCGCCCGGAGAAAAGTCTGCTCATTTCGAGCGGGTATCCAGGTAGGCGGGGCCCGCCGCCTGGAATGGACTTAAAGGGGAACCCCAACGCCGAAAAAATCGGCGTGGGGGTGCCCCCCAAGTCCACAACAGACCCTTGTCCGAGCACGCTACCCGGCCGGCCAGGAAAGGGGGGCGAGCGAGCGCCCCCCTCCTGAGCCGTACCAGGCCGCGTGCCCTCAACATGGGGGGTGCCTTGGGGAAGGGGGGGCCGCGCGGCCCCCCCACCCCAAAGCACCTTGTCCCCATGTTGATGAGGACAAGGGCCTCTTCCCGACAACCCTGGCCGTTGGTTGTCGGGGTCTGCGGCGGAGGGCTTATCGGAATCCGGGAGCCCCCTTTAATAAGGGGGCCCCCTGATACCGGCCCCCACCCTATGTGAATGAGTATGGGGTACAATGTACCCCTACCCATTCACCTGTGAAAAAAAGTACAAAAAAAAACACAACACAGGGTTAAAATATTTTATTGCACAGCTCCGGGGGTCTTCCGTCTTCGGGGGTCTTCTCACCGGACTCCTCTGCTATCTTCTTGTAGCTCTTTTGCTAGCGGAGGAGCCCGGCTTTCTTCCTCCCCGCCGCCGGCCTCTTCTCCCGACTTCGGGGGTCTTGTCCCCCTCTTCGGTTCTTCTGCCGGGCCACCGCGCCTTCTTCTAGCTCTTTTACAGGCGGTGGCCCGGTCTTCTGTCGCCGCTGTCGCTGTCGCCGCCGCCTTCCGTTCTTCTTCTTCTTCTTCCCCAGGAGATGTTGCCTCGACGATCTCTCCGGCCGGAATGCCAGAGCCGCGCTGCGCGGCCACTTATATAGTGACAATGGGGCCACATGGTATATGTCACATGGGTTGGTCACATGGGTTGATGTCACATGGGGACTATGACATCGTAAGGGGGCGGGGTCACCATGTGACACCAACCCATGTGACATATACCATGTGACACCGCCCCATTGTCACTATATAAGTGGCCGCGCAGCGCGGCTCTGGCATTCCGGCCGGAGAGATCGTCGAGGCAACATCTCCTGGGGAAGAAGAAGAAGAACGGAAGGCGGCGGCGAAAGCGACAGCGGCGACAGAAGACCGGGCCACCGCCTGTAAAAGAGCTAGAAGAAGGCGCGGTGGCCCGGCAGAAGAACCGAAGAGGGGGACAAGACCCCCGAAGTCGGTAGAAGAGGCCGGCGGCGGGGAGGAAGAAAGCCGGGCTCCTCCGCTAGCAAAAGAGCTACAAGAAGATAGCGGAGGAGTCCGGCGAGAAGACCCCCGAAGACGGAAGACCCCCGGAGCTGTGCAATAAAATATTTTAACCCTGTGTTGTGTTTTTTTTTGTACTTTTTTTCACAGGTGAATGGGTAGGGGTACATTGTACCCCATACTCATTCACATAGGGTGGGGGGCCGGTATCCGGGGGCCCCCTTTCCTGGCCGGCCGGGTAGCGTGCTCGGACAAGGGTCTGTTGTGGACTTGGGGGGCACCCCCATGCCGATTTTTTTCGGCGTTGGGGTTCCCCTTTAAGTCCATTCCAGGCGGCGGGGCCAGCGACGTCTCCTTCGCGGGCCCCGTCTACCTGGAGACGCGCTCGAAATGAGCGGACTTTCCTCCGCGTGTGTGGGCGAGTCCGTTCATTTCAAAAGTTGAGCAGATTGTATGGCGGACTTAGTCCGCTGTATTAGTCCGCTCAAAAAGTGCCGTGTGTGGGCAAGTCCGTTCATTCAAAAGTTTGGACGGACTGTCTGTCGGATTGTCTGACGAACTTAGTTGGCCAGACAATCCGCCCGTGTGTACGCAGCCTAAGTCTTCCCGAACTCTCAAGGCTGGCCAACCTTTCCCAGTCCCTGGGCAAAAAAACCCCCTTACACGGGCTACAGTCTCCCACAGGGCAGATCACATTCCAGACACAGGTCTGTCTTCACACAGCCACAGCAAGCTGGTCACACTCCACCTTCCTCCATCCTCTGCTCTCACCAGCCCCTCTTTATATGGACTGTGTGCAGCTGGGCACACAACCTGCTGGCTATCCAAAAGACCCGGACACAGGGTTGGAGATCCCGTTCCGGTCCCACCCAAGACTCTGAAGGATCTCCAAACTACAGAGCCCCATAGGGAACTAGCAAAACCTGCAGAAAACTGCCAGAGCAGTTTTCTCTGTTTCAAATATTCGCTCTGTAGCTCTACACTCAGCTGATATGCAGACTCTGTGTCCACTTTTTTCATAGGGACAGAGACTCGCTCTGCCACAATATATATATATATATATATATATATATATATACTGTGCATACTCAATTACTAAAATTGTATATACCATGCTATACAAAAGTGTTAAATCTGCAGCTTTTATTAAAATAATATCTGGTGATCCTGCTATGATGGTATTGTTAAGGTACTTGCTGTTATGGGGTGACAACTGTCTCTCAATAGTGCTTCTGCATTGTCACCCTGTCATATGCATCCTTGTTGTAGACTACAAGCAGCCAGGCTGAGAAACTGGGGGACATTAATAAAAAGTGTCATATGCCCTGTACACACGATTGGATTTTCCAACAACAAAACCGTGGATTTTTTCCGAAGGATGTTGGCTCAAACTTGTCTTGCATACACACGGTCACACAAATGTCCGAAATTCCGAACGTCAAGAACACGGTGACGTACAACACGTACGATGAGCCTAGAAAAGGGAAGTTCAATAGCCAGTACAATAGCCTTCTGCATTATTCCGAGCATGCGTGACATTTTGTGCGACGGACTTGTGTACACACGATCAGACTTTCCAACAACAAGTTTTGTTGTTGGATAATTTGAGAACCTGACTCAAACATTTGTGTGCGGAAATTCTGACAGTAAATGTTCGATTGAGCATACACACAGTCCGACTTTCCAATGACAAGCTCACATTGAACATTTCCGGACGGAAATTCCGATCGTGTGTACACAGCATAAAGCCTCATACACACGATCGGACTTTGTACAAACGTTCCCGTGGACTTTTGTACAAAGGGCGTTGGCCGTAAGTTTGTATTGCATACACATGATCTGACTTTTTAGGCAACAAACACGAACGTAGTGACGTTTCAACAAACTTACGACACTTCAAAAGACACTCCAGTGTCACCTTTGGTCAACTTCTGTATTGTTGTCTGATCTTTTGCATTGCTTCTGAGCATGCGTGTTTGTACTTTGTACAAAAGTCCGATGGTTTTGTGTACACACGATCGGACTTTGCTCCATCGGACTTATGTTGTCAAAAAGTTTGTCTGTTCGCACAGCCAGCAAAAGTTTGATGAAAACGAAAAAGTTTGTCCGATGGAGCGTACACACGGTCGAATGCTGCTCCAAAACAGCTAATTTGCATGTTTGTCCGATCATGTGTACGGGCCTTAAGACAAGTTCAACTGGTGACAATGCCCATAGCAACCAATCAGCATCTATCTTTCATTTTTCCACAGCTGACTGGCTGTGCTCCAGTTAGCATGAAGTTGAGACAAAATTTGTCTTAAAGCGGGATTCCTCCCTAAAGTGGAACCTCCGCTGATCGGATCCCTCCCCCCCTCCGGTGTCACAATTGACACCTTTCAGGGGGGAGGGGGGTGGAGATACCTGTCAAAGACAGGTATTTTCACCCACTTCCGGGCATAGACTCCCGTGGGAGTCTACGCCATTTCCTGCCCTGCCGCGCTGTCTGCTTGGACACACACGGGTCCCAGTGACAGCGCTGAGATTTCCTATTGCGCGGCGCGGCTCGCGCATGCGCAGTAGGGAACCGGGAAGTGAAGCCGATTCGCTTCACTTCCTGATTCCCTCACCTAGAATGGTGGCGGCAGCAGCCGAGAGCCGAGCGATCGATCGACCTCGGCTGCCGGCATCGCTGGACCCCGGGACAGGTGAGTGTCCATTTATTAAAAGTCAGCAGCTGTAGTATTTATAGCTGCTGGCTTTTAATATTTTTTTTTTTTTGGTGGAATCCCTCTTTAAGGCCCGTACACACGATCAGACTTTTTGACAATAAACATGCAAATTAGCTGTTTTAAGGCAACATCCAACTGTGTGTACGCTCCATCAGACAAACTTTTTCGGTTTTCATCTGACTTTTGTTGGCTGTGTGAACAGACAAACTTTCTGGCTACAAAAGTCCGATGGAGCAAAGTCCGATCGTTTGTACAGAAAACCATAGGACTTTTGTACGAAGTACAAACACGCATGCACACAAAAAAGCAGTGCAGTGCTGCTCCTTGCCTTGTGGGGCATTCTGTAGGACATGGGGTAACAGGAGAATTAGTAAAATGAGGGGACTGTCCCACTGATTGCAAGGCACTTGGCAACTGGGTACAAAAAGAGTAGCAAAAAGGAAAGCTAGTTAACCACTTGGGATCCGCGCTATTGCCAAATGACGGCATTAGCGCGGATCTACTTTTCCGGGACTACGTCTATTGACGTCGTCCCGGGTACGAGCGGCCTGCGCGCGCCCTGTGGGGCGCGCGCGGCGCGCTCTGTGATCGGCGAGTCCGTGAGACTCGCCTGATCACCGATCCGTGTAAGGGGTCGATCCCGACCCCTTATCACGTGATCAGCTGTCAGCCAATGACAGCTGATCATGTGATAGAACGGAGCCGGTAATCGGCTATTATTCCTCCTCGCGCTGACAGCGCGAGGAGAGAAAAAAAAAGCCGATCACCGGCGGCCGTGATCGGGACATCAGTCCCGATCACGGCCAGCAATACAGCTGACCACCTGCCCCCTGCCAGTGCCCACCTGCCCACCACAGTGCCATCCTGAATAAAAGTAAGTGCCCCCCATCAGTGCCACCCAGCAGTGCCCATAGTGCCCACAGTGCCACCCACAGTGCCATCCAGCAGTGCCACCAACAGTGCCACCCACAGTGCCCACAATGTGCCTCAAAGGTGCTGCACCCCAGTGCCGCCCATCAGTGCCCAGCAGTGCCGCCCATCAGTGCCCAGCAGTGCCGCCCATCAGTGCCCAGCAGTGCCACCTATCAGAGCCACCTATCAGTGCCACCTATCAGTGCCCATCAGTCCCATCTATCAGTGGTACCTATCAGTGCCCATCCGTGCCACCCATCCGTGCCACTTATCCGTGCCACCCATCCATGCCATCTTATCTGTGCCCATCTTTGCCCATCAGTGCCGCCTTATCTGTGCCCATCGGTGCCGCCTTATCTGTGCCTATTAGTGCCGCCTTAACTATGCCTATCAGTGCCCACCAGTGCAGCCTATCAGTGCCCACCAGTGCAGCCTATCAGTGCCCACCAATGCAGCCCATCAGTGCCCACCAATGCAGCCATCAGTGCCGCCTAATCAGTGCACTTCAATGAAGGAGAAAAATGACCCGTTTGCAAAATTTTATAACAAACTATTAAAACCTGATTTTTTTTTTTTTTTTTTTTTGCATCTTTTTTTGTTTGTTTAGCAAAAAATAAAACTCCGAGCTGTAACTAAATACCACCAAAAGAAAGCTCTATTTGTGGGAAAAAAATGATAAAAATTTCATTTGGGTACAGTGTTGTATGCCCGCGCAATTGTCATTCAAAGTGCATCAGCGCTGAAAGCTGAAAATTGGTCTGGGACTGAGGGGGGTTTAAGTGCCCAGTAAGCAAGTGGTTAAAAGAATGATAGTAGTCCTACTGAGATTTAGCAAAAAGCAAGAATTTAGACTGTGGTTGCCTCAATAATATATTTTATGGATATTTTAAGTTGATTTGATAAAGTATAATAATAAAGGTATATGACAGAACAGTATGCAATCCTTATGCTGTATTTTGGGATGTGTATGCTGAATGAACCCATCAAATATGCACAGCATTTTTTGTCAAGCCATGTGTAGCCCTTCACATCTATATTAAAGAGGAAGTAAACTCTGATGGGTTTACTTCCTCTTTGTCTCACTGCAAAGATAAAGCATCGCATAGTAGCCCATTATGTGTCACATACCTGACACAGGAGCCAATGATGTCACCGCTGTCCTCGGTAGCACAGCGCGTCCATCTTCCTCTGGGTATCGCTGCTCTGGCCACTCACAGCAGTGGAGCAGCGATGACGTCACTCCCGCGCATGCGCAGGGGAGCCGTGACTAGCGGCATATCGCTGTTAGCAGCGGCATGCTCAGTGCGCCTGCATTTTTAAATGTAACTGCCTACTCCCAAACTGTCATTTGAAGTAAAACACATAGCCAAGTATTATTCTCCACAATTTTTTTATTGTGCATTAAAAAAAAGAAAACAAATAAAATTAGACATACTTTCTGCCAATAGAACGTAACCAAAAAGTGCATTCTATGTATCCAAAAATATAAACAATTAAATCATTATTATTCAACCAAAAAATAAAATAAAAGCCTCATGCATGTGTCCTGCTTCTTAATATAGGGGTCAACAATGCCAAGAGTTGGTAAAAGTAGGGGTCCATCATCTGGAATTCCAAAAAACATCTGGATTATTCTCCTGGAGCTCCCACAGCAAAGGCATATGACATAAGTGGTCACGAATAATAAAGCAACCAATTTTTGGCCCAAGAAATCCTCCTCATCCTGTTCCTGGACTGGACTTGGGTCAAAGCAATGACTTCAAGGCCAATAATAAATAACATGTTATCTCCTCTGATTCCGCAACATGTCTGTTTGAGGAACGGCCATTCAGAAACTAACTGAAAAGCACGAAATGAAAAGGACTAAATGAAAAGTGCAAATCAACATTCACCGAACTTCTATTAACATGAAATTAGTAGAAAGAGCCCAAAGGGTGGCGCTAAAGAGCTGAAAAACCACGTAGTACGTCACTACGTTCGTGTATGTTGGCCGACAATTCCTTGCTGTTTGCATGCAAGACAAAATCCAGGCACATGCCTTCGGACAAATTCTGAGGTTTTGTCTGCGGAAAATCCAATCATGTGTACAAGACCTAAGAGGTAGATTTTTTGCCCATCACAGTCATTTCTGCACTAACAAAATGACAGCCAAAATCTGACTGGTAGTTGCGGTCATCAACCCCACTCTTCTTGCCCCAGGTTTCCTAAATCAGCACCAAAATAATGAGAAGGGTTGCTGATTTCAGCATCCCTGGCTACAGCCTTTGGGACATTCCAAAACATTCCTGTCATTATTTATGATGGGATCGCTGGCTAGTTTGACCAAGCACAGTCTATTTATGTATGTCACAAGAGAGCATGACTCTAAACCAGGGAACCACAATGCTATAATCTTGCAAATAAAGGTCTTGTTACTGGTGGAGGTGGGGGCAGAGCTGATATGTTCCACTCTGACACATATCTCAACTGTAGGGTTAAACTGGGTCCTTAAAGCAGAAAGTCAAAGTGTTACAATATTCAAGCATGACAAAATAACCAGTCATTAAATGAATCACAATGTAATAGTATTGTAACAATGTTGTACAGTGAAAGTAAACACAGGTAGTTGAAAAAATTTAACAAATAAAAATAATAGTTTTATATATAGATAGATAGATAGATAGATAGATAGATATACATATATATATATATATATATATATATATATATATATATATATATATATACATATATATATATATATTTACATATACATACAGTATATGTATATATACAGTATATCCTGTGTATATATATATATATATATATATATATATATATATATATATATATATATATATATATATATATATATATAATTTTTATTTATTTCATTTTTTCAACTACCTGTGTTTAATTTCATTGTACAATGTTCTGCTAAGCTCTATTTGCAGTTTGACCCAAAACACAACAAACCCAAAGCAGATTTAGAAAAACTCCACATAATTGAATGTAATTTAATTTATTAATGCATTAGTTTAATAAAATTATGGATTTCCCATGCCTCTAACAGTCATACATGTGGCATAATTCAAATATTAGGAGTTGTGTGTCGGAGGAGACCAGACACTTCATTCCACCCGCTCCCAGTAATTTCACATCAGGACATCTATAGACGCAAAATAATTCTGGTGGATGGTTAGCAGTTCAGCTACAAAAAAAAAAAATGCAAACAGGATATATTTACTAATATATGAACTTTTTTTTCCTTTGCTTTCTATGGCAATTAAATTTAATCATCCTATTTTCATAGTGTGGTACAAAGAAAGTACTACTAAGGTAGGTATATAATATTCAAAATGGTTTGTTTAAAAAATGGAAATGGAAATGATTGATTATAAACTACAGCAACCAATGAGCAATCACTTTCCATTTGCTAAGCTTAGAGCAGCCTTTCTCAACCCTTTTAACAGAGAGGGACCCTTGCAATACTGTTCTGGTGTCACGCAACCCATTCTATATCTACAGCTCATGGAATATGACCACGAATCTTCAGTGGGAAGAATGCTCCTTACATTTGTGGTCAGTAGGAAGAATCTTCCTCATACAGATAGCAAAAACAATAACTTTTGTCAGTGGGACCTTATCTGAGAGGCAGAAGTTTCTCATTGATCAAGGTACCCCCAGCAACATCTGGAGGAACCCTAGGCTTCCACAGAACTCTGACTGAGAAAGGCTGGTGTAGACAGTTAAAGAAGTTGTTTCTGTCAGTCACCGCATACCTTTGCACAGAATATATTAACAAAGACTTTTTCAACCTTTTTTACATAGAGGAACCCTTAAAATAACATTATTTTCTTAGGGAGCCCCTGTTAATAATGATTATATCTACAGCTCATGATAAATTACCATGATGGTGAGTGGGTGGAATTCTCTTTACATTTGTGGTCAGTGAAAAGAATCTCCCCCTCATACTGTAAACCAAAACGATCATTTACGTTAGTGGGAACTTATCTGAGATGCAGAAGTTACCCATTGATCAAGGAACTCCCAGCAACCTCTGGAGAAACCCTAGGCTTTCACAAAACCCTGGTTGAGAAGAGCTGGTGTTGATAGTTGTGATGACTTATTATTGTTTCTGAGGATCACCGCATACCTTTGCACAGATTACATTGAGGGAGTCTTTCTCAACCTTTTTACTGTTTTTTTTTTACCCCAGGGAAACTCTTGAAATAATTTTCAAGTCTCAAGGAACATCTGCAAAGATTGGTCCAATGGGGGTCATTAGGAAAATGCCTTTTACATTGGTGGCCATCGGGAAGAATGCCCCCACTAGTGTGATGGTTAGAAAGCCACCATTACAGACAGATTCAAAGATCATCAGTTTTATATATATATATATACTAGCTCTGCAGTGATGATGGATCTGGATCTATTAAGGCACCATCAGATGGGAAGTCAATAAGGCACAGCGCTAGGAACCTCTATCAACCTCTGGAGCAACTTAGGGTTACGCAGAACACTGGCTGGGAATGGCTGCTTTAGAGCAGTATTGTTCACTTTCAGGCAGCAAGGAAGGAACACTCCATCATAAGTGTCCAAAAGATCACAAATCCCAAAACAAGCTTTACTAAGGTATTAATATAGATCCTCAAGCTAAACATCTGACTTTTACAAATGTCATATCTGAAAGAATTCAAACTAGGGCATTAATATTAATGACTTCCTTTATCCTTTGTCTGAATAATAAATAGCATATATCATGAAAAAAAAAATCTAAACACTGACTGCACTAGTAAGTGCCATGGCAACACTGGCAACATTACAGATCCCAGAGACCCAGGCAGACAGATTTTCAGAAACCCATCGGTAGATTCTGCACGGCAGAAATAGTACAATAATCACATTTACATTGACCCCTTTACTTGCAGAGCATCTGTGGTTCTTAAGGGAACAGCATTCTTTTTTTTACAAACTCTTTTCCCTTCTCCTGAAACATGAGGATAATTGTGCTGTATAAAATAAGGAAGGGACATCTAGAAATAGTTGTGTACCTACTTATGCAGTGATAGATAGGGGGCTCTGCGTTATAGATTGGAGCGTATAGGAGTTACCAGCACACGCCATGTAAGCTGCTGCTCTAAGGCTGGATTGACACCTATGCATTTTTAGTGCTTTTTGCATTTGGCAGATTTGCACTACAGAACGTGTTCTATAGGAAACCATGGTAAATGGACTGTAGTGCTAATCTGCCAAATGCAAAAAGCACTAAAACTGCATAGGTGTGAATCCAGCCTTAGGCTGATGTCAGGTGGATGATTCTGTCATTAGAGACAAATTACCAGCAGCAGGATTGCTAAGGAGGCTGCCTGTCTGTCCCTATGGAATCACTCCCTCTGCAGCCAGACACAACCAGATGTCGCTCTGTCGCTGGCCTGAATGCTGCTGTATCTCCATTACCTTAGTTGCCTCTCCATTTAGATTGTAAGCTCTTAGGAGCAGGGCCCTCCTTACCCTATTGTATTGTTGTAACTGTGTCTTCTCCCTTTAGTTTGTAAAGTGCTGTGCAAACTGTTGGCACTATATAAAATATATAGTAATAATAATAATAATAATAACAATAACAATAACAAACACTAATAATAATAACAACAAATAATAGTAAAAAAAAGTACTCATGGAGCAACATCAGCTATAGAGGGAGTGATTCCATAGGGGCAAATGGACAGCCTTTCAGTAATCCTGCCGCTAGCAAATTCGACAAGATCACAAGAGGTAGGATTGCTACCTAAGTCACCACTCTGACATCATATAATATGCAATTTGATTCTATAATATATGTACAATCTCTTTTATATTTACCCAAACTATATGAAGATGAACCTAAACAATACTTTTAATGTGTAGCCAATCAGAATTTCCTTATACTACATAGTTGTTGGTAGATCAAAAGGAGATTGTACAATCAGAACGGACAATGTATGGTCACCTCAAAGCTGCCCATGCATTATGCAATCTCCATACAAAAAACCTATTCAGTTTAAATCAGGCAGGTCCTTGCACAATGTAGTTGGTGATAGATATAAAGCTGGCCATGCACTATATAATCAGATTGTACAATCTTTGTACAGTCTCCCAAAAGGATACAATGTGAGGATGGACCTAAACAATACATTTAATTTGCATCCAATGAAATTGTATAGTGTCTGGTGAGCCTAAAGCAGATTTTACGTTGATACTTTATAGTGTCTGGTGAGCCTGAAGCAGATTGTATGATGATACTGTATAGTGTCTAGTGAGCGTAAAACAGATTGTATGATGATACTGTATAGAGTCTAGTGAGCCTAAAGAAGATTGTACAATGATACTGTATAGAGTCTGGTGAGCCTAAAGCAGATTGTATGATGATACTGTATAGAGTCTAGTGAGCGTAAAACAGATTGTATGATGATACTGTATAGAGTCTAGTGAGCCTAAAGAAGATTGTACAATGATACTGTATAGAGTCTGGTGAGCCTAAGCCAATCGTACAATGATACTGTATAGAGTCTGGTGAGCCTAAAGTAGATTGTATGATGATACTGTATAGAGTCTGGTAAGCCTAAAGAAGATTGTACGGTGATACTGTATAGAATTTGGTGAGCCTAAAGCAGGATTGTAAAAAGAGATTGGTTACGGTCTGATGAGTCTTAAAGCAGATTGTACTATGAGATTGTATGATGTCTGGTAAGCGTAAAGCAGACTGCACAATGATATTGTATAGAGTCTGGGGAGCCTAAAGCAAGATTGCACAGAGATTTTGTACTGACTGGTGAGCTTAAAGCAGATTGTATAATGAGATTGTATAGTGTCTGTGAGGCTAAAACCGATTGTACAATGAGACTGTATGATGTCTGATGAACTTAAAGTATATTGTACAGTGTGATTATATAGTGTCTGGTGAGCTTAAAGCAGATTGTATAAGGAGACTGTAAAGTGTCTGGGGAGTAGATTGTACAATGAGCTTGTATAGAGTCTGGTGTGCCTAAAGATGGTTGTACAATGAGATTGTATAGTGTCCGGTGAGCCTAAAGCAAATTGTGCAATGAGATTGTATAGTGTCTTGGTAGCATAAAGCAGATTGAACAATGAGACTTTCTGGTGTCTGGAGAACTTATTGCATTCTGTACAGTGTGATTGTATAGTTTCTGGTGGGCCTGCAGCAAATTGTACAACGGGACTGTATGGTGTCTGGTGAGCCTGCAGCAAATTGCAGAATGCGATTGTATAGTGTGTGGTGATCAGATTGTACAATGAGATCGTATAGTGTGTGGTGAGCCTAACCTATGGCATGGGTACTTACATGAAGACATGGTAAATGAAGGCCCATCCCCGGGGTCTCTCCAGCACGTTGTAGAGATAGTTCTGCAGCCGGCGGTACTTTTTGTGGGATGCGGAGCTCCGCGGGGGCCCCGGTAGAGGGGTGCCGAGGAGCCCCAGGCGCCGGGGGCTGCCGCTGTCAGTCTGTACGGCTGTCAGTGCCACGAACTCCGTGCCGCTGTCCTGGCCGGAGACGGGTGCCAGGGACAAGGATGGCACCCGGCCATTGTCTGTCTGGGGCTGTGCCCCCACTGCCATGGTCCCTGTAGGAGGTAGGTGGACTCTCAGTCATCGGATGGAGCGGTGCGGGGAAAGTTTGGCTGCCATTGCAGTGAAAAGTTTGCGGAGAGCGGAGCAGTCAGCCGCCGCCTGGCAGACAGTCAGTGCCCGGACTAGCAGTGTTCTCTCCTATTAGATCCCCTCCTTATTCTAGAGACCACCCCCCTTCTCTGATCCCGGAGAGATCCTCACCGATCCAGTGCCAGCCTGCCCAATCTGTTGTGTGCCACGTGCCGCCCTCTGTCACTTTACTATCCTCCTCTCATCACCTCCACCCACTTCTTCCTTCCTCTACTTGTCTCTGACATACAGCTCCTCTCAGCATTTCACTCCGTCATGCCCGATCCCCCAGAGACCGCACTGGTGCAACCATCAAGCGTTGTGCCATGCCAAGAGAGATGCCTCCTACTTCCAATATTCACTGTGAGAAGCTAGTGCCAACTGCCCACGCTGACTCCTCTCTACTGCCAGCCCAATGGGTATATATTGATGGGCGACCAGCCACGGCTCAGGGGCGGGCGACCCTACACAGAACTTCATGGCATTGCAAAATACATCTCTACTATAGTCTTCTCACTGGAGGCTCCTTGTGACATTACTACTTGTCAGAATTTCTCACTGATGGGACCCAGAAGTAGGAGGCATTCTTATGGGGACTCTGAGATAAGGTAGACTCTCATGAGAGCCCTGAAGTAAGGGAAACTCTAATGGAAACCATAATGTAGGGGGAACTCTGATGGGAACCCTGATGTAAGAGGAACTCTGATGGATTCCTTATGTAAAGGGGGACTCTGATGGGGGTGCTGATTTAAGAGGGATTCTGGTGGGGATCCTAATGTAAGGGAAACTGATGGGGACCCTAAAGTAAGGTGAGTCCCTGATGGGGACCCTGATGTAAGGGAGTTCCGATGTAATGGGGAGTCTGATGGGGACCCTAATGTAAGAGGGACTCTGATGGGGATCCTGATGTAAGGGGTCGTTGATGTAAGGGGGCCTCTGATATGGACCCTGAAAATAGGGAGAGCTCTCTATTTTCTAGTAAGAGGAGACTCCGGTTGGGACTCTAATGTAAGGGGGACTCTGATAGGGACCCTGATGTAAAGTTGGGCTCTGATGGGGCCTTGAAGTAAGAAGGGACTCTTATAGGGACCCTGATGTAAGGGGGGCTCTAATGGGGTCCTTGAAGTTAAGGGGGACTCTGATAGGGATCCTGATGTAAGGGGGCTCCAGATAGAGACCCTGAAAATAAGGGGGACTCTGATGGGGATGCTGATATAAGAGGGATTCTGGTGGAGATCCTAATGTAGGGAGAACTTTGATGGGGACCCTGAAGTAAGGGGAGTTTCTGATGGGGACCTTGATGTAAGGAGGACTCTGCTAGAAAGCCAGATGTAAGAGGGACTCTAATAGGGACCCTGAATTAAGGGGAGACTCTGATGGGGAACCTGATATAAGGGGCTTCCGATGTAAAAGGGAGCCTGATGGGGGCCCTGATGTAAGGGGGACTCTGATGGGGGCCCTGAAATAAGAGGAGAATCTGATGGGGACCCTGATGTAAGGGGGGCTCTGATAGGTATCCTGATGTAAGGGGTCGTTGATGTAAGGGGGCCTCTGATATGGACCCTGAAAATAGGGAGAGCTCTGATGGAGACACTGATGAAAGAGGACCTTCTGCTGGGGATCCCACTGTAAGGGGAACACTGCTCAGGACTCTGAAGTAAGGGGAGACTCTGATGGGGACCTTGTTGTAAGGGGGCTCTGCTAGAGATCCTAATGTAAGGGGGACTCTGATAGGGACCCTGATGTAAGGTGGTTCAGATGTAAAGGGGACTCTGATGGGGGTGCTGATTTAAGAGGGATTCTGGTGGGGATCCTAATGTAAGGGAAACTGATGGGGACCCTAAAGTAAGGTGAGTCCCTGATGGGGACCCTGATGTAAGGGAGTTCCGATGTAATGGGGAGTCTGATGGGGACCCTAATGTAAGAGGGACTCTGATGGGGATCCTGATGTAAGGGGTCGTTGATGTAAGAGGGCCTCTGATATGGACCCTGAAAATAGGGAGAGCTCTCTATTTTCTAGTAAGAGGAGACTCCGGTTGGGACTCTAATGTAAGGGGGACTCTGATAGGGACCCTGATGTAAAGTTGGGCTCTGATGGGGCCTTGAAGTAAGAAGGGACTCTTATAGGGACCCTGATGTAAGGGGGGCTCTAATGGGGTCCTTGAAGTTAAGGGGGACTCTGATAGGGATCCTGATGTAAGGGGGCTCCAGATAGAGACCCTGAAAATAAGGGGGACTCTGATGGGGATGCTGATATAAGAGGGATTCTGGTGGAGATCCTAATGTAGGGGGAACTTTGATGGGGACCCTGAAGTAAGGGGAGTTTCTGATGGGGACCTTGATGTAAGGAGGACTCTGCTAGAAAGCCAGATGTAAGAGGGACTCTAATAGGGACCCTGAATTAAGGGGAGACTCTGATGGGGAACCTGATATAAGGGGCTTCCGATGTAAAAGGGAGCCTGATGGGGGCCCTGATGTAAGGGGGACTCTGATGGGGGCCCTGAAATAAGAGGAGAATCTGATGGGGACCCTGATGTAAGGGGGGCTCTGATAGGTATCCTGATGTAAGGGGTCGTTGATGTAAGGGGGCCTCTGATATGGACCCTGAAAATAGGGAGAGCTCTGATGGAGACACTGATGAAAGAGGACCTTCTGCTGGGGATCCCACTGTAAGGGGAACACTGCTCAGGACTCTGAAGTAAGGGGAGACTCTGATGGGGACCTTGTTGTAAGGGGGCTCTGCTAGAGATCCTAATGTAAGGGGGACTCTGATAGGGACCCTGATGTAAGGTGGTTCAGATGTAAAGGGGACTCTGATGGTGACTCTGAAGTAAGAGGAGACTCTGATTGGGACCTTGCTGTAAGGAGGACACTGCTAGAGATCCTAATGTAAGGGGGACTCTGATAGGGATCCTGATTTAAGGGGGCTCCAGATGGAGACCCTGAAAATAAGGGGGATTCTGATGGGGACGCTGATGTAAGAGGGATTCTTGTGGGGATCCTAATGTAAGGGGAACTCTGATGGGCACCCTGAAGTAAGGGGTGACTGATGGGGACTCTGACGTAAGGGGGTTCCGATGTAAAGGGGAGTCTGATGGGGACTCCGAAGTAAGGGGAGACTCTGATGGGGACGTTGTTGTAAGGAGGACTCTGCTAGAGAGCCTAATGTAAGGGGGACTCTGATGGGGACCCGATGTAAGGGAGTTCCGAAGTAAAGTCTGATGGTGACCCTGAGGTAAGGGGGACTCTGATGGGGGCCCTGAAGTAAGAGGAGATTCCGGTTGGGACTCTGATGTAAGGGGGACTTTGACAGGGACCCTGATGTAAAGTTGGGCTCTGATGGGGCATTGAAGTAAGAAGGGACTCTTATAGGGATCTAATGGGGTCCTTGAAGTTAAGGGGGACTCTGATAGGGATCCTTATGTAAGGGGGCTCCAGATGGAGACCCTGAAAATAAGAGGGACTCTGATGGGGATGCTGATATAAGAGGGATTCTGGTGGAGAACCTAATGTAGGGGGAACTTTTATGGGGACCCTGAAGTAAGGGGAGTTTCTGATGGTGACTTTGATGTAAGGAGGACTCTGCTAGAAAGCCTGATGTAAGAGGGATTCTAGTAGGGACCCTAAATTAAGAGAAGACTCTGATGGGGGGTCCTGATGTGTAAGGTATTTCTGATGTAAAGGATAGTCTGATGGGGGCCCTGATGTAAGGGGGACTCTGATGGGGACCCTGAAGTAAGGGGAGACTCTGGTGGGGGCCCTGAAGTAAGGAGGGACTCTGATAGGGATCCTGATGCAAGGGTGGCTCTGATGGGGATCTCTTAAAATAGGGATGACTCTGATGGGGACTCTGAATTAAGGGGCAACACTGATTGGACACATGGTATTTATAAAAGTGATTTTTGTTTTGTGGCCCATGAATATAGTAAAATATATGATGTGGTCTTTATACTGGAAGGTTTGGATTGGAGACCCTTTGCTTTAGGGAATGTCTGATCCTGAGTACCTATTTACATATATAATGGGAATGCCCCAACATTAAAAGACACTGGTCTGGTGGGTATCGGTTGGTTTATACACTTCTGAAGTAAGGTATCATCACATTCTGTTGCAGGGCTGGACTGGGACAGAAATTTGGCCCTGGACTTCATCCAGACAGGCCCACTTACATTTTGAGTGTCCCATCAGCACCCCCTTACATCAGAGTGTCCCATCAGCACCCCCTTACATCAGAGTGTCCCATCAGCACCAACTTACATCAGAGTGTCCCATTACCAGCCCCCTTACATCAGAGTGTCCCATCAGCACCACCTTACAACAGAGTGTCCCATAAGCACCACCCACCTTACATCAGAGTGTCCCATCAGCAGCCCCCTTACATCAGAGTGTCCCATCAGTACCACCTTACAACAGAGTGTCCCATCAGCACCACCTTACATCAGAGTGTCCCATCACCAGCCCCCTTACATCAGAGTGTCCCATCACCAGCCCCCTTACATCAGAGTGTTCCATCAGCAGCCCCCTTACATCAGAGTGTCCCATCACCAGCCCCCTTACATCAGAGTGTCCCATCACCAGCCCCCTTACATCAGAGTGTCCCATCAGCAGCCCCCTTACATCAGAGTGTCCCATCAGCAGCCCCCTTACATCAGAGTGTCCCATCAGCAGCCCCCTTACATCAGAGTGTCCCATCAGCAGCCCCCTTACATCAGAGTGTCCCATCAGCAGCCCCCTTACATCAGAGTGGCCCACTGAGCCATCGGCCCACCGGGAAACTCCCGGTAGTCCCGATGGCCAGTACATGCCTGTTCTGTTGGTTCTTTGACAAAGTAGTAAATAATCTTCATAATATGGTGGCAAGGACCCAACCTGACCCTAAACCCCCACCCACCCTCTCGACCCAACTCCACATTCTTTTTTAGAACCCTCTAACCCGTTTCCCTTTTCTATTCTTTTACACTGGATTCCCCAATTTTTCCTATCCACTATTTCATACAAGAATGTATATACATCAAGCCAATCTTTCCCTTCCTCCCATTTTGGCTCCCTTAAGAACCACTGAAATTTGATTAACTGATAATTGAGACTCAGGAGACACCTCCATAGCTGAACGATGAGCATCCATAAATGTTTCAACCTTAAAGAAAGGGCAATTTTTAGCAACTGTCAACAAGAAACCAGGAATTTGTATTACTGTTTTGTACTGCTCTGCCTCATGGTATGTTTAAAATCTTCAATAAAAATGTGTCAAAAGCAAAATGCTAGTTGCCTGGTTGGCTTTGGCTATAGTACTTTCTAAGCTGATGAGTAGGGTAAGCATGTATCCAGTGAAAGTGAGACAATTGGTCTGTATATATTTTTTCATTCAGGGACACAAAAAGTACTAAAATCAAGTGTAAAGCATGACAGCGATGCGACTGCACTTTTCAAAAGGAAATGTCAGGTTTGGTCAACATATAAACGGAATTAGGGCTCATTCACATCATATTGACTGATCTGCGTTCATCTGCATACATCAACGCAAGGGTCCTAAGTAGGGATTCACCGAAATTTTGGCTGCCGAAAAAAAAACTGCAGAAAACTGAGTTTTCAGCACATTGCCGAAGGGAAAATATTGCGGATAATGGAGCCAAAAATGGAATGGGGCCTGTGCGGGGCACTGCCCCTGGTGTCGCTCATTGCGGGGGTGCATTCGTGGTTCGCCCCAGTCCTCCCTCCTCCTCTCCTCCTCTACTGCCTCCCACAGAGTGGCGATCTCTGTGCGTCATGGAACTGAATTGTCTGTTATATAATGTCCCGCTTCCTGTGACAGGCATGACAGGCACTGGTGAGGCAGCAACCACAGACACTGGCAGGCTGCATGATGGGCACAGACAGGCTGCATCTGATGGACACATGCAGGCTGCATGGCAGGCACAGGCAGGCTGCTTCTGATGGGCACAGGCAAGCTGCATGACCGGCACAGGCAAGCTGCATGACCGGCACAGGCAGGCTGCATATAACGGGCGCAAGCAGGCTGCTTATGACGGCACAGCCAGGCTGCCTGACGGACACAGGCAGGCTACATGACAGACACAGGCAGGCTGCATCTGATCGACACAGGCAGACTGCATCTGACAGCTACAGGCAGGCTGCATCTGATGGGCACAGGCAGGCTGCATATAACGGGCACAGGCAGGCTGCATCTGATGGGCACAGGCAGGCTTCATCTGATGGGCACAGGCAGGCTGCTTATGATGGGCAAAGGCAGGCTGCATATGACGGGCACTGGCAGGCTGCATCTGACCATCTCCTGTACTATGTCTGCAGTCTCTGACCATCTCCTGTACTATGTCTGCAGTCTCTGACCATCTCCTGTACTATGTCTGCAGTCTCTGACCATCTCTTGTAGTATGTCTGCAATCTCTCACCATCTCCTGTACTATGTCTGCAGTCTCTGGCCGTCTCTTGTAGTATGTCTGCAATCTCTCACCATCTCCTGTACTATGTCTGCAGTCTCTGACCGTCTCTTGTAGCATGTCTGCAGTCTGCATGACTCCCAGAGGAATTCAACCCACTCCTGGGATCTCATGGTGGCAAGGCTCCACCCTCTGCTCTGAACTCACAGGAGGAATGCCGCAGAGAGGTGCACCTGGTCATTATGTGGCACTGCTTTCTGTACCATTCAGGATCCACCCACCTCCAAAGTAAGAAGAGGATGGAGGATCAGGAGTTGCTCCCATAGTAGAAGGGGGTACAGGGATGGGTTTGACTGGTGAACCAGGACTTATGCTTTCAGTATCATGCATCATTGAATGCAGGTCAGAGTAATGTCATAAGTCCTATTTCTACACCTGCTTGTTCTGATTCCGTGAATCATAATAATGAAGCAAGACGGTCAGCATGACAAGCAACTAGCATTTTCAGAAAGGAAAGATCAGCAATGGGCACGTACACACGATCAGACTATCCGGCGGACTTAGTACAGCGGACAATCTGAACGAGCGGACTTGACCACACATGACTGGACTTTTCCACCGGACAATCCGCCTGACTTTTTGCGGAGGTCCGCCTGACTTTTCAAATGAATGGATTTGCCCACACACGGAGTAAAGTCCGTTCATTTTGAACGTGACTCCAGGTAGACGGGACTAGCAAAGGAAGTCAATGTCGCCGCCTCCATCGGCGAGATTGACACCTTGCTATCCCTGTTTGCCTGGTACGGATTTAAAGGGGAACCCCTACGACGAAAAAAAATGCATGGGCATGGGGGTCCCCCCGAAGTCCATACCAGACCCTTATCCGAACATGCAGCCTGGCAGGTCAGGAAAGGGGGTGGGGATGAGCGAGCGCCCCCCCCCCCCCCTCCTGAGCCGTACCAGGCTGCGTGCCCTCAACATGGGCCAACCCCACCCCAAAGCACCTTGTCCCCATGTTGATGAGGACAAGGGCCTCTTCCCAAGAACCCTGGCCATTGGTTGTCGGGGTCTGTGGGCGGGGGGGGTTA
Source organism: Lithobates pipiens (assembly GCF_037356315.1). Classification (NCBI taxonomy): domain Eukaryota; kingdom Metazoa; phylum Chordata; class Amphibia; order Anura; family Ranidae; genus Lithobates; species Lithobates pipiens. The sequence continues at coordinate 356,817,619 of NW_027507748.1, read as the reverse complement.
TAGGAATCAGAGACCCCAGATTACGACCCCCCACTATGTGAATGTGTATGGGGTACGATGTACCCCTACCCATTCACCTGAGGGAAAAAAGTGTAAATAAAAAACACACAACACATGTTTTTAAAGTAGTTTATTAGTCAGCTCCGGGGGGTCTTCTTCCGACTTCAGGGGTCTTCTCGCCAGGCTCCTCTGCTATTTTCTGCTCTTTTGCCGCTCTTTTGCTAGTGGATTAGCCCGGCTTTCTCGTTCATCGTCGTCGCCGACCGGGGGTCTTCTTCTGACCTCTCCTACTCTTCGGTTCTTCTTCCGGGCTCCAACGCTATCTTCTTCCATCTCTTTTACTAGCGTTGGCCCGATCTTCTCCTCCTTCGCATTCTTCTTCTTTTTCCCATCTTCTCTTTTTCCGATGTTGACACGACACTCCCTCCGGCTGTAATGGCAGGGACGTGTTGCGTTTGCGACTTGTTTTGCTTACCTATTTGATCATTATTTCCCTCCACAAATGTTGACTGGCATAGTCATGAGGCTGTCACCTAATCCAGTCAAAAACAGTTGAACTTAACGACTTCTATCTTACAACTACCATTGTAGGTCTTTTGGTACCTTTAATTATTGGCCACCAGGATGTGAGGTGAGGAGGCTCCGTAGATAAAAAATCTCTATATGTTTTCAGAGTCTCTCCAGACCTTCCAAGACTATTACATCTGGGCCTGTACTCCCCCTCCCAGCTCCTGCTGTTACCTCTGCTCTTTAAATGTGTTTAGTAATGCTAACAGGGCATTTACTAACAAGTACTATTGCTATTCTCTAGAGACCTATGATATGCACTTCTTCCACTCTCCCTCCCTCCTGGTTCAATTTTTCTTACCTAAACAATCTGTGTAAATGACTTGCTCCTCTGCCGTTGTCTTTTCTTTATCGTACAGCACACAGAGCAGCCATGGTAATTACTATGTGGGTTATAGGCCAACCTCAGGTGATGGACAATGGTGCAATTAAAGACAGGAAGTCCCTCCCGATATAACCCCTCCCATACAGGGAGTACCTCAGTTTTTTTTCAACAGTGTCTAAGGTGTTGGTCACGGTTAAAGATGTGCTAAGAGAGCTCTGCTGGATGGATCCTTACAGGATCACCGGGCTATGCCATACTATCAGATCCATTCAAAGTGCTATTAAAAAAGCCAAAGTGAATGGTACCCAAGCCTCGAGAAAGAAGACCAAGGTTTTGACTGTAACGCTCCTCTTTTAAGGGTTGGACCTTGGGTTCCGACACCTTGGTTACATTTATCATAACTGGAAGGTTGTCTGCAGGGTGCTATACAGGTCCAAGGGAGAGGAACCTCATATACAAGGGACCCGGTCCTTGAAGGTCTATCATGACATGCTCTCCATGATGGGTGAAGATTGGGTCTGTCTGTGTTCCAGCAGTATCCTGCGGTGGGGAATGGTAAGTGAGAACATCCTAAAGATACTCTTATGGACGTCTCTATTGAGAAGACTGTGCTTACCTGTTGTTTCCACTAGAGGGGTGAATGAACATGTTAAAGAGGGATTCCACTGGAAAAAAATATTAAAAACCAGCAGCTATAAATACTACAGCTGCTGACTTTTAATAAATGGACACTCACCTGTCCCAGGGTCCAGCGAAGTCGGCAGCTGAGGCCGATCGATCGCTCGGCTCTCGGCTGCTGCCGCCACCATTCTCGGTGAGAGAATAAGGAAGTGAAGCATTGCGGCTTCACTTCCCGGTTCCCTACTGTGCATGCGAGAGTAGCGCAGCGCAATGGGAATGGTCCGCGCTGTCTCTGGGACCCGTGTGTGTCCCAGCAGACAGTGCAGCAGGACAGGAAACAGCATAGACTCCTGTGGGAGTCTATGCCCAGAAGTGGGTGCAAATACCTGTCTTAGACAGGTATCTGCACCCCCTCCCCCCTGAAAGGTGCCAACTGTGACATCGGAGGGGGGGAGGGTTTCCGATGAGCGGAAGTTCCACTTTAGGGTGGAACCCTGCTTTAAGTTTACATTACCATGCTCAGGTGCATGTCTCTCTCTTGCCTACAGATTTGTGTTTCCTGCAAACAAACGATTGGTTGGTAGAGGTCACAGAACCCATTTGGGGCATGTAAACACAGACGTTTTTAAAGGCATATCTACTCAGCATCAGACTGGGCGGCTATTAGCAGCATAATACTCATTACTGGACTAATGTTCAGCGGTGGATGCATGGTGTTAGTATCTCTGCTTTATGCTTAGGACTATGTCTTCCCAGGATATAAGCCTACGGCCACATCTCCCTGAAAGTACCCGATCTTGTCTGATCTCAAAGGCTAAGTAGGGTTGGGCCTGGTTAGTACCTGGATGGGAGACCATCTGGGAATACCAGGTGCTGTAGGAGGAACTTTAACATGGAGAAGTGCAAAAAGTGCCATGTTCCCCTGAGAAACCTGAGGCGAGAAGCCAGCCTGAGCCATTTAGGCCTTCACTTGTTGCAACTGTTTCCAACATTTCGGCCTCTGCTTATGTCATTAAGGACAGTTTGGCTCCAGCTTTAGCTGGATTGAAAGAGAAAGTAGCTGAAATGATTGCATCTTTGCAAATATGCTTGCATCTTTCTCTCAGGAGGGGAGGAAATGTGGCAGGTTCCCCTATCCTGCCCCTGTCTTTCCAGCATTGAAACAGAAGTGGGCAGGAGATGTTGAATTACCTTAAAGGGATCAGGGACAAGGACATACAGATGTCCCTTCCTCTGAGGATTCAGTCTCAGAAGAGCCTTTTTGTTAGCCAAAAACCTCCACGGGATCCTCATGCAGGGGATTGCTTGCAGACTAGCTAAAATGCACGTCTGCTGGTACGCACAGTTGCTGGAGCACATAGTTGCTAAAATGCACAGCTGCTGAAATGCACAGTTGCTGAAGTACACAGTTGCTGAAACGCACGGTTGCAAAAGATAACTGTTTTTACCAGTTCACATGTTTGCAATGGGTGTACAAGATGCATGTTGGAATGTTTGTGTAAAAACAACCAACAGAACATCTTTATTGTTGATCACATAAAGACGCGTAATCACATAATGTAACAAGATCACTTGTTTTAAAGCGGTCCTCCACCCTGAAGTGGAAGTTCTGCTCATCTAATCCCTCCCCCCTTCCGGTGCCATAATTGGCACCTTTCAGGGGGATGCAGTTACCTGGATAATCCAGGTATCTCCACCCACTTCCGGGACAAGACCGCCGCAGACCGCCGCAGATGCCCCGCCCCCCCATTGTGTTCTGGGAAACACAGTTCCCAGGACACCGCGGGGACCAGCAGAGATGCGCAGCGCGACTCGCACATACGCAGTAAGGAACCGGGCAGTGAAGCCGCAATGCTTCACTTCCAAATTCCCTGACAGAGGATGGCAGCGGGGGCAGCAGAGAGACGAGCGATTGCTCGTCATCTGCCGCCGGCATCGCTTGACCCTGGGATCGGTAAGTGTCAATTTATTAAAAGTCAGCAGCTGCAATATTTGTAGCTGCTGGCTTTTAATATTTTTTTTAAAGGTGCAGAACCACTTTAAGCATACATGATCACATAAAGATGCATGTTTATGTGTATATGGATATATAACAAAATTTTATTGAAAAGAACACAAGGTATTACATGGTATATGTTACACATGCATGACATTTAAATGCATATAAAGATAGTGTCAGGAGCCTTAATTCTGACAACAATATAAAAGTGTTGTCATTTTGAGATAAGATAATATTTCCATCATACAACCATGTAGATAGAACATTTCAATGGCCTAGTATTCATTCAACAAATACCACAAAATTAAAGTAAAAATTGAAAATAAAAATGTAATTATTAAACCAACCAATGACATATAACCTGATATTCAGATCCATCAATCATGCAATTTAATCACAACATACTACACAGCTTGCTCCACCTTATAAGACTGCACTAGCTTCTTTATGTGTCCAATTATTCCAACAGCAGCCTATCCAAAACCAGCTGTGGTGGTGCCACTTCTGGGGAGCTTAACCAATTCTGCCATATATTGGAGAATTTCTTTGGTGATTTTCTGTGTTGACATGTGTTTTTTTCCCGGATGAGAGTAGCATTGACCATTTGGATCCATTGCGCCTCCCTTGTGATGCCTACCGACAGCCACAAACTGGCAGCTTCTTGGCTAAGTATAAGAGTCTTGTGAGGGCAATGTATACAGAGGGAAGGTACAGGTCTTTATCCAGGCTACCTAGTAAACACACTAGTGCCTCCTTATGAAAGGGTGCTCCACTTGATCGAGGTAGGGGGAAAACCTCTGTGGTTTTCAGGGGCTTGGCAAGAAGAGATCCTAGATGGGTCATCTCTGTGGTAATCCTACGCTACAAACTAAAATTTCAGAAATTTCCTCCGGTCCTAACGTCCCCAAAGACCCAGTGAAAAGAAGGTCTTAATTTTTGGCGCTAGACTGATTGATGTCACAAGAGCCCAGGGGACCCCCTCAGGAGAGTAGGGTATGTGGTCTTATTTAAAATCTCTTCACGGTACCGAAACAGAATGGAGATGTCAGACTTATTCTAGGTCTCAAAGATCTAAATCCTAAACATCTGCTCTCTTCGCATGGAATCAATGCGGTCAGTCGTATCTGCATGTGCCAATTTTTCCCTGCTCACCAGAAGTTCTGCGGTTCACAGTGGAACAGCACCTCTGCCAGTTATGGCCTTGCCCTTCGGAAGTTCTGGGCAGAAGTTCTGGGCTCACTTCTAGCAAGACTATGGGCCCAGGGTATAGCAGTAATGGCATACCTGGGCAACCCGCTGCTAATAGATCAGTTAGTAGCCCGGCTAGACCAGACTGTGTCCAGTATCTGGAACATGTGGGTTGGGTTCTCAAAAAAAATAAAAAATAAAAGTCATCCTTACGTCTAATAAGGAGGCTAGAGTATGTGGGGGGATAGTCCCCCGAAAAAGAGAATCTCTTGGCCTCAGACAAAAGTCAGTGTGAGAGCTGGTCCATGTGGTCAAGGCAAGGAAGAGTCCTTCCATTCACCTTTGCATGGAATTGCTAGGGAAGATGATGGCTTCTTTCAAAGCAGTTCCCTATGCTCAGTAAGACTGTTGCAAACAGTATTCTGTCTACTTGAAACAAGAAGACCCAAGCCTTGCATTATCCAAGGTATCTGGCCCCAAAGGTACACCAGAGTCTCAGTTGGTGGTTGGTAACCCAAAAATTTGCAGAAGGGAAGATCCTTCATACCGGTTACCTGGAAGGTAGTGACATCGGAGGCCAGTCTCTTGGGCTGAGGAGCAGTCCCGAAAGAGACCACTGCCCAGGGCAAGATCTGAGAAAGCCTTGTCCATAAACATCCTCAAGATTCGGGTGGCACGTCTAGCTCTAATGGCCTGGACGTTCAGGTTGCAGGATTGTTCTGTCAGAATAAAATCTGACAATGCCACAGCAGTGGCTTACATCAATCGCCTAGGGGGTGGCAGAAGTCACGCAGCCAGAGGGAGGTGAACCATGGTCTGCCCTTGGGCAGAGAAGCATGTACCTTGCCTATCTGCAGTCTTCATTCCGGGAAGTGGAGAATTGGTAGGCGATTTTCTTGAGCTGCCAACAAGTGTTTCCGGGAGAATGGTCTCTAAATCCTGACATTTTTTTTTGCCCATATGCCAGAAATGGGGTATCTCGTCATAGATTTATTGCGTCCAGTTTAACACAAAGTTAACTATAGGGTCTGGAGGGCCTATGTTCCTGGTAGAAACCAAGTATGGCTTCCTCGGAAGTATGTCATAGATAAAGTTCTTGCCTTCCTACAATTAGGAATGGAAATGAAGCTATCTGGTGATGCATTCACCAGATTCTATCAGGTGGATGTAAGACGGCAAAAGAATATCGCCTTTGGGCGGAGTGTACTGCAGGCAGCAGTATAGGTCCTCATGTCTGATGGCGGCCTACTTTTATTTGTGTCTTCCTCCCCTCAGATGGCATTGCTTTGGGACATCCCACATAGTAATTACTATGGCTGCTCTGTGTCCCATGATGTACGATAAAGAAAATAGTATTTTTAATATAGCTTATCTGTAAAATCCTTTTCTTGGAGTACATCACAAGACACAGAGGTCCCTCCCCTCTTGTTGTGATACTTATTGCTTTGCTACAAAAACTGAGGTACTCCCTATATGGGAGGAGTTATATAAGGAGGGACTTCCTGTCTTTGATTGCACTAGTGTCCATCACCTGAAGGTGACCTATAACCCACATAGTAATTACTATGGCTGCTCTATGTCCCGTGATGTACTCCAAGAAAAGGATTTTTACAGGTAAGTTGTATTAAAAATCCTATTTTTTGTTTGGCATCTTCTTTCCTTACACTTGTAATTTGTGTATTTTTGTGTAAGACGGTAAGACTAAATTTTTTTTTGTCAAATATATACTAATTGCTAAAAAAAAGTTTTTTCAGGAGCAGTGATTTTAATAATGCTTAAAGTGAAACAATAAAAATGAAATATTCATTTAAATATCGTGTCTGGGGGTGTCTATAGTATGCCTGCAAAGTGTCACATTTTTCCAGTGTTTAGAACAGTCCCTGCACAAAATGTCACGCTTTATAATTGCGCGTACCCGTGGAAAGACGTCAAACTTTGGTACCTAAAAATCTCCATAGGCGTTGCTTTCAATTTTTTTTACAGTTACCAGGTTAGTGTTACGGAGGAGCTAATGCTAGAATTATTGCTCTCACTCTGACAATCGCGGCGATACCTCACATGTGTGATTTGAAAATCATTTACATAAGCGGGCGCGACTTCCATATGAGTTTTCTTTGCTGCGAGAGCTCGTGGTGGCGGTTTGAAAAATATTTTTTTCTTTATTTATTTTTATATTATTAAATTGTGTTTTAAAAAAAAATGATCACTTTTATTGCTGTCACAAGGAATGTAAACATCCCTTGTGACAGTAATAGGTGGTGACAGATACACTTTATGGAGGGATCGGGGGTCTAAAAGACCTCCAATCCCGCCTTTGCACTTCAAAGTATTCAGATCAACGAAAACGGTGTATCTGAATACTGTATATCTTTTAAAATCCGGCGCCATTGGCAGCCGAATAAACAGGAGGTGACGTCGCTTCCGTGTTTACATCAAGGAGACTGGAACAAAGCCGTTTCCAGCTTCATTCCAGTCTGTCTTTTTTTAAATATCTCTTTATTAGTTTTTTTTTTTTTTTACATATCCATTATACATTTCAACATTTACATTCATCGCTCTCTTATGAGCTTCCATAAAATCCATTCATAGTAATTTCCTCAAATTCTACAAAATTATGCAAATACATTTATACATTCATATCCTTCTTACCCCCTTTTTTTTGTTCCCTTTTTGGTGTGGCTTGCCCTATCTCCATGCTGTTTAATCCTGATGCCGTTATGCAGGGGCGTAACTAGAAATCACAAGGCCCCATAGCAAAATGTTGTATGGGCCCCCCCCCCCCCAAAAAAAAAAATGAACTAATGCCATTGAACAACAGATTACCACACTCATGTGGCACAGTACCCAGGCAACAGCTTATATTAATTTCGAACAACAAAACAAAAACACTGCCAATAAAATCTACCGGTTACATTCAGTACAATGTAGTGTAAATAAAGTCAAAGTTTTGCATGGATTAGGGAAGGATAAGGACTTCAGTTAGGTTTGTATGTCAATCCAGGCTCCATTCAAAAAATTCTTCAGCAGGGCAGAAAGTGATGTTAAATCTCTCTAAAAAAAGTCTCAGAATTCTGCACCCTTGAACCTGGCATTGCTCTCCCTCTCTTTGTGCCGAAATTATCCTAATGAAAAAATATAGCAACCACTTTCTTCACAAAAATAGCAAAACAGATGACAGTCTCCCCCTCCCTTCCTACCACCTCTCCAGACTCCAGACCCTCCTCATGGGCCGAAAATGATGCCCCTTCACAGGCACACTTGAGCATTCTGCCCCGCCCACTCTGCTCTCTGCTGCATGTGTCGGGACACGGCTGGACTCGCGGGCCCAGGAGGCTTAACAGTAAATTTACATTCCTCATCCTCACCATCCTCACCAGGCCCCAGAGGCGGCTCTAGGCTTTGTGAGGCCTTAGGCAAAAACTAGACATGAGGCCCTACTCACGCCCATAATGGGAAAAATAATTCAAGCGATAAAAAAAATAACTGTATAAATTACATATATTAAGAGCTTTAAAGTGCTGGTGTCAGAGCTCCCTTATCTCAATGCTGGGGTCAGTGCTCTCTATCTCGGTGCTGGTGTCGGTGCTCTCTATCTCGGTGCTGGTGTCGGTGCTCTCTATCTCGGTGCTGGTGTCGGTGTTCTCTATCTCAGTGCTGGTGTCGGTGTTCTCTATCTCGGTGCTGGTGTCGGTGTTCTCTATCTCGGTGCTGGTGTCAGTGTTCTCTATCTCGGGGCTGGTGTCAGTGCTCCCTTATCTCAGTGCTGGTGTCAGTGCCCTCTATCTCAGTGCTGGTGTCAGTGCCCTCTATCTCGGTGCTAGTGTCAGTTCTCTCAATCTCAGTGCTCGTGTCGGTGCTCTCTATCTCGGTGATGGTGTCAGTGCTCTCTATCTCAGTGCTGGTGTCGGTGCTCTCTATCTCGGTACTGGTGTCGGTGCTCTCTATCTCGGTGCTGGTGTCGGTGCTCTCTATCTCGGTGCTGGTGTCCGTGTTCTCTATCTCGGTGCTGGTGTCCGTGCTCTCTATCTCGGTGCTGGTGTCCGTGCTCTCTATCTCGGTGCTGGTGTCCGTGCTCTCTATCTCGGTGCTGGTGTCCATGCTCTCTATCTCGGTGCTGGTGTCAGGGCTCTTTATCTTTTTGCTGGTGTCAGTACTCTTTATCTTTTTGCTGGTGTCAGCATTCTGTATCTTGGTGCTGGTGTCAGTGCTCTCTATCTCAGTGCTGGTGTCAGTGCTCTCTATATCGGTGCTGGTGTCGGTGCTCTCTATCTTGGTGCTGGTGTCAGTGTGGGAGGTAGCAGCGGAGAAGCTAATCAGCAGGCAGTGCCAGCACAGGATGCGGAGCATCCGTCCCAATCCCCCCTCAGTGGAGTCTTGCATAGGCAGGGGTAAGGGCATGGTTAAAGGCAGGGTGAAGGGAGGGGTCAGAGGCTGCCAATCACAGGTGGACACACTGGGACACTGACACAAGACTGAGCTGCCCTTACTGTTAATGACACATGATCAGGAGGAATGGAGTGGGGGGATGGGGCAGGGATGGATATAAAGATCAGTCTGGCTGTGGCTGAGGGATGCTGCAGGAAAATGTATGGGGGGTGGCTCTCTCTAATAAAAAAAAATGTTGGTGGTCGCTGGCTGCAGAAAAGGTTGTGGTATGGTGGTAGCTTTGCCGCTCTCTTCAGCTGGAGCCCCTTATCCCCCCCCCACCAGCACTGATTGGCAGCCCCAGAGAGGGGCAGCCCAGACACCTCTTCTTTCCTACCTTCCCTTCTGTCAGTTCGGCTCCATACAGCGCTCGTGAGGCCCCCTCTGCGGTACCTTCCTCTCCTTTTCAGCCAGATGCCTCCTCCGGGGTGTGCGAGGAGAGCTCCGCTGAGCACTCCAGTGGTGGGGGGGGTGATGGCTGGGGAGGGGGGGGCGCGATCTGTGTCTCCGGAGCAGAGGGAATTGTGCCCAGACTGCTGGAATCTCCTCCCCTTCTCCTCCCTAAGACAACACAGCGCTGGCCCCGCCTCCTCCCCAAGACAGCCACGCTCCGATCCCTCTCTCCACTGCTTGGCTGTGGAGATCACAGGCAACCTGCTGCTGGCCGGAGCTTAACGCCGCAGCAACATTTTTCAGCAGAGGCGGCTCTTCAAGTAGCCTAATTAGAGAGATGGCTCTGCTGGGCCCCACTCGGCTGCGGGCCCCATAGCGCTTGCATGGGTTGCTATGGCGGTAGTTCCGCCACTGCCATTATGGAATTTTCTCTCCATACTCTCTCATATTTCTCTCCATGTCCTCTACTCCAATATGTTTCCCTATATAATGGTAGATTACTATTTACAAAATTTTTCCACTGTGTTAATGTTGGGGCTTCTGCCTTCTTCTAATTCAGCACTATTGTCTTTCTAGCATAAAAAAGCAACAGACCTATTCATTCCAGTCTGTCAGTAGCCGTCGGAAGCGGCATATCGTCGTTCGGCCCTCCCGTGCCACCGGGAGGCCCGAGAAGAGTGGCACAATAACAACCGATCAGCTTTTACGCTTGGAGGGAATGGTTCAAATACACTGCAGCTAACTGGATCACCTGCTTGCCTGCAGTATATTAGAAACAATACACCATGAATGGACTGCAGTCAGATCTAGCTAAACTAGATACAGTATGTATATATATATATATATATATATATATATATATATATATATATATATATATATATATATATTAGACTGATTGTATGTATATATATATAAAATACACTGCAGCTAACTGAATAATCTGCCTGCCTGCTCAATCTAAATGAGACTCTCTCTCCGTCCACGCCAACAACACACTACACAAGGCCGATGTGCAGGCAGCCTTATATAGTGTGGGTCATGGACTTAGTACCCCTGAGCCATGATTGGCGAAAGGCACCCTGCCTTTGGCCAATTATGGCTCTCTCAGCTGAGGGCGCTGTGGTTGGCCAAAGCATGCAGGTCATGGTACATGCTCTGGTCAATCATCATACAGCAATGCACTGCGGTCCCGCAGTGCATTATGGGCCGTTACGCGGCACTCAAATTTGGCGCGAACAGCCCATAAGGTTTGGTTTTCCTATGAACGGGCAAACAGCCAATGTTCAAGTAGAACTCATGCTCGACCCGAACAAAAAGCTCATCCCTACCTAGGATGTTGAGCAAACTTTTCTTTTTACAGTTTATATAACTTGGCTTGACTTTTGTTTATCAATCGCTTATCATACATTAGACTAGGGAGATGGATCTTATGAATTTTCCTGGGCCCTTTTTTTGATTATACAAAAAGCTGATAGGTTGCTATCAATTGCATTAGAGCAGACCGGAATTGTGCACTCTCTGTTCTAATAAGTGCACAAATGTAAGTATGATCATCTTTCTATTTGGCACTTCATTACTTACTTTGTGAATAATGCTACTTTATTTTTATTTTTTATATATCTATATATATATAATGCACAGCCATAAAGTGAGGCCCGGATCGGAAAAGACAGAAAAGAAAAAGTAGTGCAGGGCCGGGCATGACCATGTGTTTAGGGGAGACAATGCATGGGTTAATATGAAGAGATTAGAGGGGAGGGGACAGTGAGAAAAGTCCAAGGGGGAGTGGTAATATATAAGGAGGAGGCGGGGCTGGGCTGGTAAACAGAAAGTTGTGGAGAAAGAAATGAGGAGGCAGTTTTTTGCTCTGCTCCTCCAACATGGCTGAGATGTCACTCGGATGAGGGCCTTTATGGATGACCAGGTGAGCGGATGGAGGCTGGGAGGTGAGGGTTGCTGTGCATGCAGAGTTTGCAGCCTCTGGCACTCTGTTTTCACCAGGGCCCTCATCTGGGACCATGCGCCAGGCAAGGAGCCCTCTGGGGGGAACAATCCAGTCCCCCAGCAAAGAATAGCCAGCCGTCTGCCTGAGCAGGGTCTGGGTGGATTCCACGCCACCAGCCCAGCTCGGTGGGTGGGGCCATGGGCCGTTATGGTGCCGCTTCCCCACCCATGAATCGCAGGACTACTACCTCCTCTGCCTGCATCGCTGCACGGGGAGGAAGGCTTGGCGAGGGAGACTTATTAGTATGGCCATCAGGCTGCTTATACAAAAAAAAAAGTTTTTTTAAGGGGGCGGGGCTCCGCGGGTGGGCGTGGCCTATACCGGCGGCTCGAGATGGCACAAGATGGCGGTGGAAGGACGAGGTGGACCTTCCAGGTCACAGTATGTGAGGGCATGTGTGGAACTGTGGCAGGAGGCGGAGCTTCGGGGGTGAGACAGGCAGTACAACTAAGGGACTCCACGGCCCCCAGGACCTCTTTGCCTGGGGGGCTGATGACACCGCCGGTCCTGGTCTGGGACCACAGGTCGGAAGGCGAGCTGACAGTGTGCGAGGAGGAGGAGCCGCAGGAATGCGAGCCAGTGATGGAGGCAAGCGAGGCGGCTGTTGGGGTTCCAGTCAGCCTGGTAAGTCAAATAATGTCTAAATGTTTTTCGTTTAAGTTGCATTGCAGGATTTGTTGGGGGGTTGGAAAGGGGGGTGCAATGTCGGCAGTAGTTGCTCCTCCTTGAACAGAGGTGGTGGATGCTGGCCCACAAGTGGCGGGCGGTGGACCTGCCAGTTTGGGGACAGTGGTGCAGTGGTGAGGTTGTCAGGTAATGGTAGGATGGAGATGGTAAGGATTGCAGATGCAAAAAAAAAATTTAAAAAATTAATAAAAACAAAATAAATAAAAAATAAATAAATAAATAAATAAAAATGTGAGATGTACGGGTGCTTTGAGGGTCCCCTGGGAACACAATTAAATAGGGGGTCCGGGATACGATTTGAAAAGGCAAGTGTGTGGAGATCTTCTCGTTATGGCCACCTTTAAAAAAAATAAAAAAATAAAATAAAGGGGGGGAATTTACATTTTAAGTGTATAGGGTCAAGTAGGAAGATCAAGGGAAAAAGGATGAAGGTAAGAAGAGGTACCGATCGCTTTTGCCGAAGGCAGTCGCCATTATGCGATTGTCATGGGGGGAAGAACCCGAACATGGTTCGGCGTTGTTCTGTTATATGTAGGCCATTGGTAGGTGCACATGTTAAAAAGGGGGATCTGATTGGCTACGGGATGATGAGCAGTTTAGACTGCGCAGGTCGGTATGGCCGTTTCTTAATGGGGATCAAAGGATAGCGGCTTCTGGATGCGGTTTCTGTAGTAGTGGAGGCAACTATACCCCCCTCGGCTGAAAAGAAAGGGTTGGGTTGGCAGTGCAATGTGAGCTCCTGTCAGTTCAGTTAAACACGAGTGTTAAAAGGGTGGGGGGACTGGGGTGGCTTCATGTGAGGATAATGTACAGGCGAGCCTAGTCACACAAGGGATGACTTTTGGAAGGGGGTGAAAAGGTTGCAGCCTTTCATAAGTAGATACGGAAATAGCAAGGCTGCTTGCCTCCGGGGTTTTTAATGGGGGTCTACAGCGGGGGTGGTGCCTGAGAAGGAACCAAACAAGTTTTGCCTCGTTTCCCCACTTATCTGTCAAAAAAAAAAAAAAGTTCTGTCATAATCCGATGCGGTGCACTGTGTCCGATACTTCACGTACACAGCTATAAGGTGGGTTAGGTGTGACGGAAAAGGGGCGCCTATGGCAAACTAGGAATCCGTGTTCCACTTGCTTCCAGTTTATTCGGAGAGCTTTGGCTGCTGGATAGATGCTGGCAAGAGGAGTTTTTTTTTCCTTGGAACGATGCCTGCCCATGGGTTTCTCAATTTAGTGGGCTATGGTTAGATGTTTAGTTCTTTACCGGAGTGGGGGGGGTAGAGACGTGTCGGTCCCTGATTCAATCATACATGGCTTGGACGTTTGTGTGTTGGGCCGCCTTCCTCCGATGTGTGTGCGATTATACTTTATACATTGCAGCACATTGCAGGTAGATTCATTAGTGCCATTGGCTGCAAAACACAGGGGGCCGACGAGGGATATTGTACTATTTTGTTCTGGCATTGTGATTGTTTCGGGGGTTACGGAGGGTCATCTGTCGGTGACCAAGTTGGAGGTACTATAGAAGGGGGTGTGGGGGGCCCAGGGACGGCGTGAGGTACAGTTGAGGACTTTGCATTCATTGCTGGGTAAGTTCAATTTCACCTGCCGGTTTTATTCCAATGAGCGGGTTTTGGCCGACAGCTGCCGTCTGCTACAGTGGGGGTTTCAGGCCCTGGATAATTTAAACAGTTAAATGCGGAACATAGGGAGGGTTAGAAGGTTTGGTACGAGTTCTTGGCCACATATAACGGACGATAGGTGGATGCCAGGTCGATGGGAAAAGAGGTCACGAACACAGCGGGGTAAACAGGTTTGGGGGAAATTTCTCTTTCAGGGGCAATAGAGTGAGGAAATTTGGCCCCAATTTTGTTGGGTGGAAGTGGGGTGTTCATTCGTAAACTTGTGCTATTGGAATTTTTCCAGTGGTTCTGGCTATGGAGCTGGGGTAAGGGTCATGCAGGAACCTGACACGGAGTTGAATTGTGATTATGTGGGTGTGGTTACGTGGTCAACCACATGTCCGCATTGTCACAACTGGTCATACGGCGGCTACGCCATTTTGTGTTGAGTTAGGTGCAGTTGAACATTTTCTATATGCTGTTCATCTTGCAGGCTTCGGAAACACGGGGGGCTTACTCGTGCATCTATTTTCGGTGAGATAGGTTCAGAGAGTTAGCCAGAGGGGGAGGAGTTCCCTACTCGGGCTGGATAGGGGAGATGGCATTGGAGTCACCACGGGAGGTAACAGGGCAGTCAGCCAGTGAGTCCACATGGGCGGCTTATGTGAAGGTATGAAAAGAAGGGTGGGTTGTTCGGTGCAGGAGTCTGAGGTCGAACATGGCTGTGTGGGGGGTAAGGTTGTTGGTGGTACGGTGGTTCCAGGAACTTGGTAAACGGGGTCGGTATCTACCATTGAGCGGAAACTGGTGGGTTTTTGGCTTTTGTTTAACCTGCTGTGCAGGGTGGATTGAAAAAAGGAGTTTGGGTTGGACAATAAATAAAAAAAAAAAATGATCAAAGGGTTAGAGGGGTGGAGGTGCTGCTGTTTGTGTTACCAGGATTCAGAGTAATAAAAAATAAATAAAAATAAAATAAATAAATCATAAAATAATAAGAAAAAAAAAGGGATAAAACGGTTAGGGAGTTTCTAGGGTTTGGAACAGATGGCATGGGGGGCAGTTCATGTGGCACAAGGCTGGGAAGTATTGGTTGAGGTTCCAGTTCAGGTGGATGTTCTGAAAATGCCACTGGGACGCAAGGTTGGATGGTGCAGAATACGCTTCACACTCCTTCCACATCGGGGCAGCTTTAGAAGCTGCCAGATGTGGGTTGGATGAGGCGGCGGTGAGGAGGAATGGTAGGTGGGAAGCAAAGCGATTACGCACTTACCTATGCCTTCATGTGGTGGTGGAATAAATAATAATAATAAAAAAAACAAAAACACACGAGTGGGGGAGTAGTCTGTGCGTACAAGCTGTGTTGTTTGTGGTATGGGGTTACATTGGTTTACTTTAAAGTTGGTGCTGCCTTTGTTTGCCGTTTTTTTTTTTGTCCAGATGGAGGACTTATACGCCTTGTCTGGATTTTCTTTGTTATCTGTATGTTTGTTGGGGGTGCCAGAAGAGCAGATGCAAGATCGGTTGGCAGACAGTTGGGTAGTTAGAGGAGGGAGGCATGTGTTCACTGGCTAGGTGTATGGGGGTTGAGGTGCAGCAAGGTGATATGGGAAGTGGAACGTTAGGCGCGGCGGGATAAACCGCCGGCCTTTGGGTTATGCATGCAAGGGGTAATGCTTTTGGGTTCGAATGATCAGGGAGCTGATCTCAGACGTTAAGTCAGATATTTTATGACTTCGTACAGTTGTCTAACACTCAGGTGGTGGGGAGGTTGTGGCTCAGAATGGGGGGGCCTGGTGATCAGGAAAGTAGAGGTGGAAACTAATGTGGGCCTGTAATTGAGGGTGTTAGAATACACCTGTAGGTATTGGGGATAGTTTTCTGGGCTCTGGGACTCCAAGATGGGATCCAGCGGGCCCCGGGGGTGTGGGGGAGCCCTTAAGGGTAAGGTGTCATCCTTGCGGGCTGTGGCGGTGTTTTGTTGGTCTTTGACGGTGGCAGTAAACTTATGTGATGGAAAGGGGTGGGGGGCTCATCGGTAGTATGTGCCCCTCCGGTGTATTCCAGCGAAAGGTTAGCTGGAATACTGTAATGATTGCACTGCGGGAAGGGGGTTGTCTCCGAGCTGATTATCCGCTGGAGGCCTATCGTGTGGAAAAAGGTCCCGCAGTGTATTGGTGGAATATGTGTTGGAGTTCCGGGGTGCCGTCAAAGACCAACAGACTGGAGTTGAACAAGTTGTTACGGAGGTGATATTTTGGTATATATTTGATATTGGAGTTATTTATATGGTGTGAATAATAAATAGGCTGCTATGGCCATTTATACTCCAAAATGAAGGTGTGGTCTCATCATTTTAGAAGGGTAAGAAATGGGGATGGTGGAGTACAAGTGGTATAGCAGTAAGAGGCAAGTTGAGTACCTCTGAACTACACTGGTCATGCAGTGTTTCCAAGAGTACCACAAAGGAGACTACAATCTGTTATTTGTATCACAGTCAAACAAATATGCAAATGCACAGTCTAGTGTCATTTTGATTACATGTCAAGTAACTTACCAGTACGGATGAGATTTGAGTTCAGGTTGAACATGGGTTTGAGGCCAACTCAGCCCGTTCACCATTCAGCCATTGCTGCCTGAGCTCCTGGCATGGTCAACAAAGCGTAGGGGGGAAAGGGTGATATATGGAGCAAATATGGTCATTTGCACATGCCCATCAACCATCCATAGTATTTATTACTATAACTTTACATGGGCAGACTCACACTTTTCCCCTTTTATTTTATCTATATCCATGTCAATGTGTATATCTATATATCATATATATATATATATATATAATGTCTATAGGTTTCAGGTGTGAATGGGGAACAGGTGTGTTAAAATTAGTTTTATCGCTCTCACTCTCTCATACTGGAAGTTCAACATGGCACCTCATGGCAAAGAATTCTCAGAGGATCTGAAAAAAGAATTGTTGCTCTACATAAAGTTGGTCTAGGCTATAAGAAGATTGCCAAGACCCTGAAACTGAGCTGCAGCATGGTGGCCAAGACCATACAACGGTTTAACAGGGCAGGTTCAACTCTGAGCAGACCTTGTGATGGTTGAATAAAAAAGTTGAGTGCATGTTTTCCACATCATATCCAGAGGTTGTCTTTAGGAAATAGATGAATGCAGAGGTTGAAGGGGTGGGGGGTCAGCCTATCAATGCTCAGACCATACGCCACACACTGCATCAAATTGGTCTGCATGGCTGTCGTCCCAGAAGGAAGCCTCTTCTAAAGATGATGCACAAGAAAGTACACAAACAGTTTGCTGAAGACGAACAGACTAAGGACATGGTTTGGTGAGACCAAGCTAAACCTATTTTGTTCAGATGGTGTCAAGAGTGTGTGGCGGCTACCAGGTGAGGAGTACAAAGGCAAGTGTGTCTTGCCTACAGTCAAGCATGATGGTGGGAGTGTCACGGTCTGGGGCTGTATGAGTGCTGTTGGAACTGGAGAGCTACAGTTCATTGAGGGAACCATGAAAACCGACATGTACTGTGACATACTGAAGCAGAGCATGATCCCCTCCCTTTGGGGACTGGGCTGCAGGGCAGTATTCCAACATTATAACAACCCCAAACACATTTCCAAAATTACCACTGCCTTGCTAAAGAAGCTGAAGGTAAAGGTGATGGACTGGCCAAGCATGTCTCCAGATCTAAACCCGATTGAGCATCTGTGGGGCATCCTCAAACGGAAGGTGGAGGAGCGCAAGATCTCTAACATCCACCAGCTCCGTGATGTTGTCATGGAGGAGTGGAAGAGGACTCCAGTGGCAACAGCACATTTACACTGTTATACAAGCTGTACAGTCACTACATTGTAGCAAAGTGTAATTTCTTTAGTGTTGTCACATGAAAAGATATAATAAAATATTTACAAAAATGTGAGCGGTGTACTCACTTTTGTGAGATACTGTATAAATTGATCCAGCATGGCATCCCATGCTAGTCCTTCTTTGGTTCTAGCATTACTGTGGTTCTCCAACCCTCCTCCATCATCGTATTTTAGCTGTTACCTTCTCCTTCAGCAGCTTTAACAAACTATATATTGAGCAAATATGGTCATGATCATAATCTGCAAACTCAGCTGAGCCAAGCTTAAAGGTAGTTGCAGTGGAGTGAGAAGGGGGACAGAGCAAGGCATACAGCATTGGGAATTGCTCCACACAGAGATCTGGAGAGAAATTTCTTCCAGTCACAAAGACTGATTTTCTTAAAGCTGGCCATACATGGGGGAACATTGATTGAGATATAGAACTTCCAGCTCCATGTTTTGTTGCAATCACGAGGCAATCAAGACCATAAACTGACTGCAAGAAAATCAGATTTAAATTGTCCCAATTGAACATGACAGACAAAGCCCTTTCCTTCTGACAAAATTACTGTAGGTTTTTTTTTCATTTTTTTATTCTATCTTTTAATAAACTGTATCGACCCTGTTCATTTTCAACTCCAAATCCTGGATGGTAAATTGCTTAGTGCCTGGCCATTACTTGCAATTGTATGCCTGATTACAAGTGGATGAAAAATGATTGAAATTGAGTGAAAATTGCAAAATATATGGGAAGCTTAACAGTCAGATGTGTGCTTACAATACTAGGTTTAATTACAATGTTTAAAATGACTCTGTCTCAAAACAAAAAACAGAACTCACGGTAAAGGAAGAAATATTCTATTGATACAGTGGTGTCAGATGCACAAGATGGACAGATAAGTAAATTACTTTTCTAAAAGGGATTTTTTTTTTTCTGTGACATATTCACGTTAAAGCTGAAGTTTAGCTAAAAAAAATCTTGATGGCTTTAATGTCCTAACATACCTGTTTTAAAGTATGACACACAATGTGCAGGCAGCTTGAACTAAAGACTCTTAAAACACGATCGGATTTTCCGACAACAGTCTGTCATCACAAAATCCGATCGTGTGTACAAGGCTTAAAATGCAATGCCCAGTCCTCTTCCTGCTGCTAAACTGGCAGAGTAGTAGGGGTTAAATGCTCCAAGTCTTGCACTATATAGTTGAAGGCAAATCTAAAGGAAATGTAATAAGAAAATTGTATAATGTATGGTCAGCTTTATAGAGGTTGTTTCGGTGGCTGTATAATGCTGGGTGCTAATGAGGATACGTCCACATATACGGATATAAAAAGGAGCTATACACTTAAGATGTTGAGGTCACGTGTTCTGTAGAAGTTCGTGAGGCCCATGTGGTCTGGTCTTGTTTCCAGGACTGGGGTAGCCCCGTGAGGGGTCCCGGTCACGGGGTCTTCGACATCCCGCAACATGCTTCTGTTGGTTACCCCCAATAGACCTGCCTGGTCTGGGGTAGGAATCCTTCTGTTCCCGAGTCTTGGAACCGGCTGGTCCAAGACTCGGTAAATCTTCTGCTGCTGTTTTTAGCACTTTGGAAATGTGCTTGCAAAGTATCACAGAGACAGTCACTGCATTTTAAATTGGGTCAGAAAATGATAAAGTTGGAGATTTATGGTTGATAAAAGTATTACTTATTTCTGTGTTAGGGCACCTCCACTTGCCATTTCATGAATGTTTCCATCTGCATTTGGCTCACTGTTACTCGGTTGTATATAAAAATACTTTACAATACTAATTAATCAGCAATGCTAAGGGTTCCTTGATCTACGGCTGACTGACCTCCCATTTGATGGTGCCTGCACTTCACAGAGACAGCTGAATGACACCAAGGATCTTGGGTCTGAAGGTCTTTTTAGAGGTCTGTAAAGGGGGCATTTTTACCACTGGCCACCAATGTAAGGAGTCATTTTGCCACTAGCATACAATCAATTGGTTTTAGCAGCTGTTCCCTGGAGACCTGAAAATTACCATATTTCAAGGCTTCCTCTGGAGTCAAAAGGTTGAGAAAGGCTGCCATATTAGGAGATTCAAAAGACATTCACAATGAACACAGTACGATATAAGAACCTTAACGCAAAAAAGTCACGTGACATCTCTTTTCTTCCAGCAGTTGTCATAATTGGTATAGAGCTTACCCCTGAAGGAGCCGCTGGATGTATTGGGTCCCATTCCTGTGCCCACAACCGTTCAACTAGCACCATGCTCTCTGACACACCTGACTGGGGGAGGAACAGTGGTGGTGCCTACATAAGAGCGCACTGGCGCCGCTCCCTCTCTCCAGCCACCCCCTCTCTGAACCACCTTTAGGCCAATCAGGTGCTCGGGTCTGTTACCCATCACCTGATGCTTATCAGGAGGAGAGGACAGGAAGAGACGCATGGAGGACACCGCTCGCCGCTGTCACCCGCTGCCCCACCGAGACAGGGTAAGTGCCATGCAGATGCCATTTGATGGACACAGTGGCTGCATTTGATGGGCACATTGGCAGCATTTGATGGCACAGTGGCCATTGGCAGTGTTTGATGGGCACAGTGGCTGCATTTGATGGGTACAGTGGTGACAATTGATGGGCACAGTGGTGGCTTTTGATGGGCACAATGGCTGCAATTGATGGGCACAGTGGCTGCGTTTGATGGCACAGTGGCTGTAATTGATGGCCACAGTGGCTGCGTTTGATGGGCACAGTGAGGCTGCAATTACTGTTTTTTTTTCAGAATTTTTCAGTTTGTTTGCGCCCCCCCAAAAAAAATTTGAGCACTAGCTACCGCTGGTGGGGAATATTTAGTGTAGCTGTAGATGCAGTACCCCAGTATCAAAATAAATATGAAAAAACAACGATACAGCAAACATTTAAACTATATATATATATATATATATATATATATATATATATATATATATATATACAGTATATACACACACATTGATCCAGCATGGCTTCCCCGTGCTATTCCTTCTTTGGTTCTAGCATCCCTGTGTTTCTCCAATCCCCCTCCCCCATTGTGTTTTAGCTGTTACCTTCTCACTCAGCAGCTATACCAAAGCACACTGTAGATTCCGCTGTACTTCTTAGCTGTGTATGTAACAATAACCCTGCGTGCCTGATATTTTTACCTTTGCGCATAAACTGCTGACTCTGGATTCTTTCACTAAACCACTTTTTCACACAGATGGGGGCCACCACGCATCCATTCTTTTATTCTTTCGCCTTCCTGTTTTTCCTTTTTTGCTGAAAAGCATTTTAATCACAGGCTACAACAGTTTAGTAAATCAAAAACCAACACAAGAAAGGGAAAAAAAAAAAGACATCAGTTATGTAGAGCCAGCTAGGGGAGAAGAATGGGAAATGGATATTCCTGAGGGGCTTCATTGTATATATATATATATTGTAAGGGATCTTCCCGGGGTAGGGTGTGTTTGGACACAGTTCACAGCAGACTTGGAATATATAAAGCAGATCTTGGCGTTTATTCGTGGTACAAACAGTCCAGCAAACAAAACATACAGCAACACCGTGCTTTCTAAGTACAACAAAATAAACAAAAGACCTAGCCCGGCTGGGCGCTTACTAACAGGTTCTTCTCACCTATCTGACATTTATAAAGACAGCGTCTTTTCGTCTGGATATCGCAGGGTGGGTTTTAGCTCCAGCAGTGTCTGTGCTTGCAGCTTCCTTCAACACACAGATTGTTCATTCCCTGGCTGGGAGCAATCACCTGCAGGCCTTGCAGAGCCTTTACCTTCCCAGGCTAATTAGGATCAAATCTCACCTGATCCCAAACCCAGAACTGGATCGGGGGATGTGGAATGACAGGTCCCTCTACCAAACCTACCTGCCATTCCATATAAACCCAGGCCCGGCAAAATTACTTAACCACTCAACAGCATATTGCTGCTGAGAAACTGATCCATCCTGGATTTACCATCTCACACTCTGTCGCAACCTAGGTGAGATGTACACCCCCTCGATCACTTCTCCAGTGACATGTCTACATATCCCCCCCCTCTTTTTCAGACCGGAGGGCTGAGCCTTTTGTCCCCACAGACAACTTACCCTCGACAATGCATCAGCATTTGCCTGTAATTTCCCTGGCCTGTGTTCCACAGTGAAATTAAAGTTTTGTAGGGACAGAAACCATCTAGTCACTCTTGCATTTCTCTCCTTGTTTAACTTCATCCATGTTAGGGGGGCATGGTCTGTCACCAACTTGAATTTCCTGCCTAGCAAGTAATACTTTAAAGCTTCTAGAGCCCACTTCACTGCCAAACATTCTCGCTCCACAATGGCATAATTTTTCTCGGCCGGGGTTAGTTTCCTACTCAAGTACGTCACTGGATGCTCCTCACCATTCACTACTTGTGAGAGTACTGCACCTAAGCCTGTGTTAGAGGCATCTGTCTGGACCAGAAATTCTCGCCTGAAATCGGGGGTGATTAACACAGGTGGTTGGCACAAGGCAGACTTAAGGCTTTGGAAAGCCTTCTCGGCCTCTGGGGTCCACGTGACCATTGCTGTCTTTCCGCCCTTTGTCAAGTCAGTTAGTGGAGCAGCAACTGAGGCAAAGTTCGGCACAAATCTACGGTAATACCCCGTAATACCCAGGAAAGCTCTAACCTGTTTCCTTGTCAGGGGTCTAGGCCAATTCTGTATTGCCTCAATCTTATTTAGCTGTGGCTTAATCAACCCTCTCCCAATAATGTAGCCCAGATATTTGGCCTCTTCTAGGGCTAGAGCACACTTCTCGGCATTTATGGTCAACCCCGCATCACTTATGGCATCCAACACGGCCTGTACCTTACAGAGGTGACTTTCCCAATCAGGGCTAAAAATGACCACATCATCGAGGTAGGCAGCTGAGTAATCACGATGTGGTCGCAGAATTAAGTCCATCAACCTCTGGAAGGTTGCAGGCGCTCCATGTAACCCGAATGGCATCACTACATACTGGAATAGTCCATCAGGGGTAGAGAATGCCGTTTTCTCTTTAGCCTCAGCAGACAGTGGAATCTGCCAGTAGCCCTTTGTGAGATCGAGGGTGGTTATGTACCTGGCGTTACCTAACTTCTCAATCAACTCATCTACCCTGGGCATAGGATACGCATCGAACTTGGAGATCTCATTCAACTTTCTGAAATCGTTACAGAACCTCCAAGTTCCATTGGGCTTTGGGATTAGCACAATTGGGCTGGACCATTCACTCTGGGACACCTCAATTACCCCCAGAGCAAGCATACGTTTTACCTCGGCAGATACGGCTTCCCTACGTGCCTCCGGTATCCTATAGGGCTTAAGGTTTACTCTGCTTCTAGGCTCAGTTTCAATGTGATGATGGATGAGGTGTGTACGCCCTGGGAGGTCAGAGAACTTGTTTTTGTTTTTCTGTAGAAATTCCTGAGCCTCCTGTTTCTGTGACACTGATAGAGTATCACCTACCTTGACTGGAGGGATTGGTTGTGACAAATTATTAACAGTATTTGTCGCCACCAAGGATTCCCTGTCTTTCCAGGGCTTGATCAAGTTTATGTGATAAACTTGGAAAGGCTTCCTTCTACCTGGTTGGTGCACCTTGTAGTTCACCTCACTGATCTTTTCAACAATTTCATAAGGACCTTGCCACTTCGCCAAGAATTTACTCTCAACAGTGGGGACTAGTATAAGGACCCTATCGCCTGGGTTGAATGTCCTGATTCTTGCGGACCGGTTGTAAATCCTACTTTGGGCCTCTTGAGCCCTCTGGAGGTGTTCCCTTACGAGGGGCATTACAGTGGCTATACGGTCCTGCATTTGTGCTACATGTTCAATAACACTCTTGTATGGGGTGGACTCATTCTCCCATGTCTCTTTTGCGATGTCCAGTAGACCCCTAGGGTGACGACCATAGACCAACTCGAATGGTGAGAACCCGGTGGACGCTTGGGGCACTTCCCTAATAGCAAACATGAGGTAGGGTAATAAATGATCCCAGTCACGACCATCTTTTTCCACCACTTTCTTCAACATATGTTTCAAAGTTTTATTAAATCTCTCCACCAATCCGTCCGTCTGGGGGTGGTATACAGAGGTACGGATGTGTGAGATTTTAAATAGTTTGCATAACTCCTTCATTACTTTCGACATAAATGGCGTACCTTGGTCAGTTAGGATTTCTTTGGGGATCCCAGTCCTAGAGAACATATAAAACAACTCACGTGCAATTGTTTTAGATGCAGTGTTTCTTAAGGGTACAGCCTCAGGATAGCGGGTCGCATAATCCATGACTACCAAAATATACTGGTGTCCTCTAGCTGACTTTACAATGGGACCCACTAAATCCATGGCAATACGCTCAAAAGGCACCTCTATAATAGGGAGCGAAACCAAAGGACTGCGAAAATGAGACACTGGGGCATTAACCTGACATGTGGGGCACGACTCACAGTATTTTTTAATGTCATCATATATGGCCGGCCAAAAAAACCTCTGGAGAACCCTCTCTCGCGTTTTGTCAGTCCCCAAGTGTCCCCCAAGAACATGGTTATGAGCCATGTCAAGCACCTGACGCCGGTACGGCTTAGGTACCAGAAGCTGTTCCACAATCTCATCCTTAATCTTATTGACTCTATAGAAAAGATCATTAGTCACCGAAAAATGTGGAAATCTTTTTTCAGCATCTGGTTCCTGAGGTACCCCATTCATAACAGCAACCTGCTCTCTCGCATTTTTGAGAGTGGGGTCCTGTAATTGTGCAGCCCCAAAATTATCCCTAGACACCTCTAAGTCTAGTATATTTTGCTCAGTGGGAGGATCCTCCTCCCCAACCAGGACCTGCAAAGGAAAACAATCATTTTCATCCTGCATACTTTTATCATTCACAGCGGACAAGGCAACCTCCTTAGAGGTATCCTCACTCCTTTTGGGGATTTCTCTTTTTTCCCAGAGAGCCCAGAATAACGGAAAATCGCGGCCCAATATTACATCATGCATGAGGTTTTTAACCACACCCACTTCATATTGTACGGTGCCTTGTTTAGTCCCGACTTTAGCCCGCACTATAGGGTACACTTTTGTATCACCATGTATGCACACAACACTCATATGCTTGTTAGTCTCTAAGTCCCCAGCCACCAGGCTAGCATGCACCAAGGTTACGAGGCTTCCTGAGTCCATTAACGCTTTAACAGGAAAGTCATTGATTGTGATGTTGCAGATTTGCGGTTCAGTCTCTAGTCCAGGAACTGCAGCACAAGATGGTTCCGCAAATAGCGACTGGCGCCGGCTAGCGTCACATTCCATGGGTTCAGAGGTAAGAGGGCAATGGGCAGACACGTGTCCCGCCTCATGGCATCTCCAACACTGGATAGGGGCTGGTCTCCTTGGCAAGGAGTCCTTTTCAGAGCCCCTTAGCCACCCGGGACCATCACCAGTCTTTTGTCCCTGAGACACCACTTGAGCCCTTTTCCCTCTATCAGCACCCCTCCACACTCCCCCAATAGATGGAAGTCTCTTACCAGCTGACGGCACAGGTCTGGCGCTCCGGGGAGGTGAAGATGCTGCAGGAACATCACGGAGGTAGTCCTCAGTCGCCTGGAACCTCTCCACAAGGTTGACAAGTTCGTTTGCATCCTTAGGATCACCTTGTCCCACCCAGCGTTGCAGGTCAGTAGGAAGTGCTCGGAGGTAGCGATCCATCACGATCTTCTCTAGGATTTGTGCAGGAGTAGAAGTGTCTGGCTCCAACCACTTTCTTGCCAAATGGATTAGGTCATACATCTGGGACCTCGCTGATTGGTCCAGACTGTAGCTCCAGTTGCGTACCCTCCGGGCACGGACCGCAGTAGTAACTCCTAGTCGGGCAAGTATCTCCGCTTTTAGCCGAGTATAGTCCTTGACCTCTTGCTCACTGAGGTCATAGTAGGCCTTTTGAGGTTCACCTGTTAAATAGGGCGCAATTACCTCTGCCCATTCAGCGGCTGGTAACTTCTCTCGCTCAGCCACGCGCTCAAATATTGTTAGAAAGGCCTCAACATCGTCCTCAGCAGTCATCTTTTGCAGCGCTTTCTGCACAGTCCTTCTCCCAAAAAAATTTTCTGGAGCGGCTCCCTCCACTGTGGGTGGATTAGCAACCACAGGCGCCTCTCGATTTGCTATCAGGTGCTCGAGAAGTTGTTGTTGTGCAGCCATCATCTGCTGTTGTGCAGCCATGGACTGTTCATGTCGTCTATTGGCCTCTGTCTGAGCCTGCTGTTGTTGCAAACTCACTTGCATAAACTGCTTCAGCATCTCCTCCATGTTGCTGGACTGTTCTTGGAGTTTAGATACAGCTTTCACCCAGGACATAAGCAGCTGTAGCCAAGTCTGTCCACACCGTTGCCCCTAGCAACCGTCTGTTGCCCGCATTCTCCACCAATTGTAAGGGATCTTCCCGGGGTAGGGTGTGTTTGGACACAGTTCACAGCAGACTTGGAATATATGAAGCAGATCTTGGCGTTTATTCGTGGTACAAACAGTCCAGCAAACAAAACATACAGCAACACCGTGCTTTCTAAGTACAACAAAAGAAACAAAAGACCTAGCCCGGCTGGGCGCTTACTAACAGGTTCTTCTCACCTATCTGACATTTATAAAGACAGCGTCTTTTCGTCTGGATATCGCAGGGTGGGTTTTAGCTCCAGCAGTGTCTGTGCTTGCAGCTTCCTTCAACACACAGATTGTTCATTCCCTGGCTGGGAGCAATCACCTGCAGGCCTTGCAGAGCCTTTACCTTCCCAGGCTAATTAGGATCAAATCTCACCTGATCCCAAACCCAGAACTGGATCGGGGGATGTGGAATGACAGGTCCCTCTACCAAACCTACCTGCCATTCCATATAAACCCAGGCCCGGCAAAATTACTTAACCACTCAACAGCATATTGCTGCTGAGAAACTGATCCATCCTGGATTTACCATCTCACACTCTGTCGCAACCTAGGTGAGATGTACACCCCCTCGATCACTTCTCCAGTGACATGTCTACAATATATATATATACAGATAGATGAGACGTGGTTTAAAGCAGACCCATCCAAAATAAATCTAGCCCTTTATATGCAGCAGTTCACTAATTAGAAAAAGTTGCATGTTTTTGCTGAGCTTGCCATCATCTGGATTGGAGCCATTTTGAATTTTATTTTTTGCATTGCCCAGGCACAAAACACTATCAACACCCCTCAGTATTAAAAGCTGCCAACATCAGTAAGCTTTTCTGTATGGAGCCAGAAATTAGGAGTGGAATTCTGTTTAGTTTTCTTTTAGAGTGTGGGGAAGAGTAACTCAGTTGACATTTTTAATTGCAGTCTGTGCCCTTTAGGATTTTTATTTTCTGTGAGAAAAGACAGGAGTGAAAGGCTGCAAAAAATAAAAATAAAGAGGTTGTAACCCCTGTACTCACTGTTTACAGCTAAATACATTTTTGGATTGGGTCCTAATTTAAAGCATCCCTATAAGTAGAACACTGCATTCAGTATTATACACTGCTCAAAAAAATTTAAGAGAAAAGAAACATATCAGATCTCAATGGGGAAAAATATCATGCTAGATATTTATACTGATATGGACTGGGTAATGTATTAGAAATGAAAGGATGCTGCATCATTTGATGGAAATGACAATTATCACCTACAGAGGGCTGAATTGAAAGACACTCCGACAATCAAAGTAAAAAAATTATGCAGCAGGCTAGTCCATTTTGCTGAAATTTCATTGCAGCAACTCAAAATGGTACTCAGTAGTTTGTATGGCCCCCACGTGCTTGTATGCATGCCTCATGAGAGGATGCTCCAAATGAGACGATGGATGGTGCCCTGGGATATTTCTTCCCAGATGTGGACCAGGGCATTACTGAGCTCCTGAACAGACTGGAAGTGCAACCTGGCTATGTCGGATGGACCAAAACATAATGTCCCAGAGGTGCTCTATTGGATTCAGGTGAGGCAAGCGTAGGGGCCATTCAATAATATAAATTCCTTCATCCTACAGGAACTGCCTGCATACTCTCGCCATATGAGGCTGGGCATTGTCGTGCACCAGAAGGAACCCAGGATCCACTGCACCAGCATTGGGTCTGGCAATGGGTCCAAGGATTTCATCCCGATACCTAATGGTAGTCAGGGTGCCATTGTCTAGCTTGTAGAGGTCTGTGAGTCCCTCCATGGATATGCCTTCCCAGACCATCACTGACCCACCACCAAACTGGTCATTCTGAGCGATGTTACAGGCAGTGTAATGTTCTCAATGGCTTCTCCAGACCCTTTCACATCTGTCACATATGTTCAGGGTGAACCTGCTCTCATCTGTGGAAAGCACAGGGCACAAGTGGCAGACTTGCCAATTCTGTTGTGCAATGGCAAATGCCAATCAAGCTTCACAGTGCCAGGCGGTGAGCAAAGGGCCCAGTAGAGAATGACAGGTCCTCAGGCCACCCGCATGAAGTCTGTTTCTGATTGTTTGGTCAGAGACATTCATACCAGTGGCCTGCTGGAGGTCATTTTGTAGGGCTATGGCAGTGCTCATCCTGTTCCTCCTTGCACAAAGAAGCAGATTCCGGTCCTGCTAATGGGTTAAGGACCTTCTATAGCCCTGTCCAGCTCTCCTAGAATAACTGCCTGTCTCAAGGAATCTCCTCCATGCTCTTGAGACTATGCTGGGAGACACAGCAAACCTTCTGGGAATAGCACATATTGATGTGTCATCCTAGAGGGGTTGGACTGCCTGTGCACCCTCTATAGGGTACAGGTACTGCCTCATGCTACCAGTAGTGACACTGACCCTAGCCAAATGCAAAACTAGTGAAAAACAGTAGGGGAAAAAAATTCAGTGGCCTCCATTTGTAAAACCATTCCTATTTTGGAGGTGGTCTCATTGTTGCCCAACTAGCGTACCTGTTGTTAATTTCGTTAACACCAACGCAGCTAAAACTGATTAACAAACCCTTTTTCTACTTAACTGACCAGATCAATATCCCAGGAGTTTAACTTGATTTGGTGCTATACTGATTAAAAAGTGTTCCTTTCATTTTTTTGAGCAGTGTATATATATATATATATATATATATATATATATATATATATATATATATATATATATATATAATTATTATTTTTTTAATCAAGAAAAGAGTTTATTAAGAACAAACCATACAAAGTAAAACAAATTCAGTACTATATTAACCATAAGAATAACTCCTACAGTACACATTTGGATGTACTGTTTGACAAAAAAATCGAATGGTCCATTTTAGATTTCTAGCACTTACAATTCAAACTGATTAAAAGGAAGCCCCAGCACAATTGACATTAAGGCCCCTTTCATATGGGGTGAAATTCAATTTGCTTTGCAGGGTATCTGTCTGCTGATCTCCTTTTGAGGAGAGCAGGCGGATGACAAATTCCGTTTGCGCCAAATTCGTGTGGCGCTCACGGCCCACAATGCACTGCGATGGCGCAGTGCATTGCTGGCTCATGATTGGCCAAGCATGCACTGTGACCCCGCATGCTTGGCCAATCGCAGCGCCAGCAGCGAGGAGAGCCATGATTGGCCACAGGCAGGATGCCTGTGGCCAATCATAGCTCAGGCTGTGTAGTGCACGCCCCACACTATATAAGGCCGCCAGCGCGGCGGCCTTGTGTAGTGTGTTGGCGTCTGAAGCAGTGGGTGTTCTGTGTACCTTCAACACAGTACACACCGATCGTTTTCGGACGATTTTCGATCTTGCTGTTGTGTAGTGGTTATTGTCTGCGTGCCCTGACCGCAGTATACACCGCTATATTCACCTCACCTATATAGCTAGTGATCTATCTTTTATAATAGAGCTTGCAGTCAGTAGTGGTAGGAGATAGTGCGTGCTGTCTGCGTGCTCTGTACCCAGTACATACCGCTATATCCACCTACATAGCTGTTCTCTATTTGAGCCCACTTGCCATCTGCAGGAGTTATTGGAAGTTGTGTGTGCCTCCAGCACAGCACAGTATACATCTGTATATACCCCTTTATCTCTGGTGTTCTATAATAAAGGCATCTGCAGGAGTTAGTGGGTGTTCTGTGTACCTTCAACACAGTACACACCGATCGTTTTCAGACGATTTTCGATCTTGCTGTTGTGTAGTGGTTGTTGTCTGCGTGCCCTGACCGCAGTATACACCGCTATATTTACCTCACCTATATAGCTAGTGATCTATCTTTTATAATAGAGCTTGCAGTCAGTAGTGTTAGGAGATAGTGCGTGCTGTCTGCGTGCTCTGTACCCAGTACATACCGCTATATCCACCTACATAGCTGTTCTCTATTTGAGCCCACTTGCCATCTGCAGGAGTTATTGGAAGTTGTGTGTGCCTCCAGCACAGCACAGTATACATCTGTATATACCCCTTTATCTCTGGTGTTCTATAATAAAGGCATCTGCAGGAGTTAGTGGGTGTTGTGTGCCTCTAGCAAAATATACACTACCCAACTGCTTTTTTACCCAACTCCCTTCAGGCCATTACCATGTCTGGAAGGCCAGCAAGGAGAGGCAGACAAGCGCGAGCCGATAAAAGAGGGCAAGCAGGCTCTGTGTCTAGAGACAACAGTGCTGGTCGTGGACGCGGTGCATTGTCATCAGCACGTGGCCATGGGACACGCCTGTCCTTCTTTTCGGCAGCTGGACATGTTGAACCGCAACATGCCAACGACTTGGTAGAGTGGATGACCAAGCCCTCTTCATCCTCCTCATCCTCTCTCACCCAGTCTCAGGGTACTAGCAAAGCAGCTGCCAACGCATCGTCTTCCCTCCTCTCAATGTCATCATCAGTGACTCCTTCCCTAAACCCACCATGTCCTCCTGAGGAGTCTCCTGAACTCTTTGAGCACAGTGTTGGGTACATGCTCCAGGAGGGTGCCCAGTGTTTTGTGGGCTCTGATGATGACACTCAGCTAGAGGAAGGCAGTAGCGTGAGCGCAGAGAGAGGGGATGCTCAAGAAGGACAGCAATCTGGCAGTCATGTTCCACAAGCTGCAGCATACTGCCAGGTTTGCTACAGCGATGAAGAGGGAGGGGATGATGAGGGCACTGACTCCACGTGGCTGCCTGGAAGGAGAGAGGAGGAGGAGGAGGAGGAGGCACATGTCCAACGAGGCAGGATGCCCTCCGGGGGCCAGCTTAGGGGCAGCACACCGACTGAATCACACCGCAGAGCTCCGCCTATGCAGAGCGCTGCCTCTGCGCGTTATTCTAAAAGTTATTTGGTGTGGGCCTTTTTGAGACGAGTGCATTAGATCGCACCGCTGCTATTTGCAACATATGTCTCAAGCATATCTCACGTGGCCAAAACATCAGCCGCTTGGGCACCACATGCTTGACCAGACATATGTTGACCTGCCATGCAGCTCATTGGCAAGCGTACCCACACCAAAGAACAAAGCGGACCTCTCCTTGCTCCTCATCAGCTGGCATCTCCAACCCCACTAGACCTTCAGTCCTCTCTGAAACCTGCTCTGAGAGGAATGAAGGTGTAGAATTAGGTGTGTCACAGCCAAGTGCTTCCGGGAACTCTGCTAGTGGTACACCCACGTCCGATTATAGCAGGCAAATGTCCCTGCCCCAGCTGCTGGACCGGCAAAAGAAGTTCACTCCCAGCCATCCACATGCCCAGCGGTTGAATGCTAGCTTGGCTAAATTGCTAGCACTTCAACTGCTGCCTTTTCAGTTGGTAGACTCGGCCCCCTTCCGTGAGTTTGTACAATGTGCGGTTCCTCAGTGGCAGGTCCCCAAATGCCACTTTTTCTCACGGAAGGCGATTCCGGCTCTCTACCGGCATGTGGAAGGCAATGTCCTTGCCTCGCTGGACAGGGCGGTCAGCGGTAAGGTGCATATTACCGCTGACTCATGGTCCAGCAGGCATGGACAGGGACGTTACCTGTCTTTCACGGCCCATTGGGTCACTCTTCTGGCAGCTGGGAAGGATGCAAGACAAGGTGCAGTAGTGTTGGAGGTTGTTCCGCCACCACGCCTCAAAAATGCTACTATTAGTTGTGACACACCTCTCTCCTCCACCCCCTCCTCTTCTTCTTCCTCCATGGCCTCTTCCAGTGCTCTGTCCTCAGAACCAGCGGTGCTTCGTAGGCGTTCCAGGGGCTACGCAAGTACGCAGGCAAAACGATGCCATGCCGTGCTTGCGCTGGTTTGTTTCGGGGACAGGAGCCACACTGGGGCGGATGTTTTATCAGCTCTGCAGGAGCAGGCCGAGAGGTGGTTGACGCCACGCCAGCTTAAGCCAGGAATGGTGGTTTGTGACAATGGAACCAACCTCCTCTCCGCCCTCCGACAGGGACAACTGACCCATGTGCCCTGTGTAGCTCACGTCCTTAACCTGGTGGTGCAGTGGTTCTTGGGCAGGTATCCCGGCTTACAGGATGTCCTGAAGCAGGCCAGGAAAGTCTGTGTGCATTTCCGCCGATCATTTAATGCCTGTGCTCAGCTGGCTGAGCTCCAAAAGGAGTTGAACCTGCCCAAGAACCGCCTTATATGTGACATGCCCACCAGGTGGAACTCAACGTTGGCCATGCTGCAGCGGCTGCACACGCAGCAGAGGGCCATCAATGAGTACCTGTGCGACTACGGCACCAGGACAGGGTCAGAGGAGCTCGGTTTTTTCTCACCATGCCAGTGGGGCATGATCAGGGATGCATGCACTGTCCTGCCACCGTTTGAGGAGGCCACAAGGATGGTGAGCAGTGACAGTGCATGCATCAGTGACACTGTACCTCTTGTCCACCTCTTGGAGCATACGCTGCGTGGAATAATGGACAGGGCACTTGAGGCAGAACAGAGGCAGGAAGAGGAGGACTTCCTTGCCTCTCAAGGCCCCCTTTATCCAGACAGTGTTCCTGCTGTGTCACCCATCACACAGGAAGAGAATGAGGAGGAGGAAGAGGAGGAGGAGGATGATTGTGTCAGCATGGAGGTGGAGGCTGGCACTCAGCATCAGTAGCAGCAGCAGTCTTGTAGGGATGATTTACAGTCCCAAGAAACACGTGGACTTGTACGTGGCTGGGAGGAGGTAGCTGCGGATCATGTTGTCCTTAGTGACCCAGAGGACTCCGGACCGAATGCCTCAGCTAACCTACGCTGCATGGCCTCCCTGATCCTGCAAAGCCTGCGGAAGGATCCTCGTATTCTTCGGATCAAGGAGAGGGACCATTACTGGCTGGCCACTCTCCTTGATCCACGGTACAAGGGTAAGGTTGCCGACCTTATCTTGCCATCGCAGAGGGAGCAGAGGATGAGGCATCTCCGGGAGGCCTTGCAGAAAGGTCTGTGCAACGCGTTCCCAGAGACTGGGAGGTTACAAACTCCTGGTCCTGGACAACGTGTTGCTGAGGCATCGGTCAGAAGGAGCGGTGGAGAAGGTGGCCGTCTGACTGATGCTTTCAGACAATTTTTTAGTCCGCAGCCCCAAGGTATGATCGGTTCCAGCACCCATTGCCAGCGTCTGATTTACATGGTGCAGGAATACCTAGGGGCAAGGTCAGACTTGGACACCTTTCCCACCGAAAATCCTCTGGCTTACTGGGTCTTGAGGATGGATCACTAGCCAGAGCTTGCACAGTATGCAATTGAGCTACTGGCCTGTCCTGCATCCAGCGTTCTTTCGGAACGCACCTTCAGTGCTGCTGGTGGCTTTGTTACCGATCACAGGGTGCGCCTGTCCACCGAATCAGTTGATCGATTGACCTTCATTAAGATGAATCAGTCTTGGATCACCCACAGCTACCAAGCACCTGAAACTGATGTAACAGAATAATTTTTTTTTGAAATATCACATCCCTTCAAGACTACCTATGCTGATGCTGAGTGACTGTCCTGTTATGTTGATTGTCTATCCTCTTCCTCCTCCGCTGATATGTTGGAAGAACATTTCTGGTTCTGGGTGATGCCATCAGCCCAATTTTTCTGCCCCTGTTTAACAGGGGTGTTTAAGTACAATTTTTGATGCAATGCTTTGCAGCAGGGCTAATTCCTGCAATCAAACAAGAGTATATGGGAGAGGTTGCAGTGTGGTGGCACCAGCACCAGTGCCTAAGGCCCAATTTTTCTGCCCCTGTTTAACAGGGGCGTTTAAGTACAATTTTTGATGCAATGCTTTGCAGCAGGGCTAATTCCTGCAATCAAACAAGAGTATATGGCAGAGGTTGCAGTGTGGTGGCACCAGCACCAGTGCCTAAGGCCCAATTTTTCTGCCCCTGTTTAACAGGGGCGTTTAATTACAATTTTTGATGCAATGCTTTGCAGCAGGGCTAATTCCTGCAATAAAACTAGAGTATATGGCAGAGGTTGCAGTGTGGTGGCACCAGCACCAGTGCCTAAGGCCCAATTTTTCTGCCCCTGTTTAACAGGGGCGTTTAAGTACAATTTTTGATGCAATGCTTTGCAGCAGGGCTAATTCCTGCAATAAAACTAGAGTATATGGCAGAGGTTGCAGTGTGGTGGCACCAGCACCAGTGCCTAAGGCCCAATTTTTCTGCCCCTGTTTAACAGGGGCGTTTAAGTACAATTTTTGATGCAATGCTTTGCAGCAGGGCTAATTCCTGCAATAAAACTAGAGTATATGGGAGAGGTTGCAGTGTGGTGGCACCAGCAGCAGTGCCTAAGGCCAAATTTTTCTGCCCCTGTTTAACAGGGACATGTAATTACAATTCGTGATATAATATTTCACAGGAGGGCCCCTTCCTGTGCCCACCCAGAGTAACGGTGAGGACTTATAGTGTTGTGGCACCAGCACCACAACCACCAAAGGTCAATTTTTCTACCACTGTTCAACAATGGCATGTAATTACAATTCTTGATATAATCGTTCACAGCAGGGCGCTCCAGCGCCCACCAAGAGTCACTTTGAGGGCTTACAATGTTGTGGCAAAATCAACACCTTGTTCCGCCATTTCTGCAGAGCATATAGGGCAGGCCCCTACTTTCAAACATCCAATTTACAAACATCTCCTACTTGCAAATGGAAGGAGACAACAGCAAGTGAGATGAAAAAAGATGGACGACAAAACAAATTATACAGGGGTGATAACCCTTCCCTATATTTTCCAAAAAGCTTAAAAATAGTTTTTTTGACTGGAGCTACACTTTAAAAATGTACCAGTTGAAAATTACAAACAGATTCAACTTAACACAACAAACCTACACAGTCCCTGTCTTGTTTGCACCGCCTGTATACTGCTGTTCTGAGTATATAGGGCCTGGGGGCCACACGCATTTCCTTTTTTTAATATGGGTACGGGGTTCCCCTTAATATGCGTACAAGACCTAAAGGGGCTGGTAATGGGCAGGGAGGGCTACCCATGCCATTTTTCTCAATGATTTTCAACCATATTGCAGGAACCAGATATAACATTAAAACCGCAAGCAGTTTTAAATGGTGTTATTTACGTTTAATGTCATTTTGTGCAGGGACTGTTCTAAACATGGGAAACACATGGCACTTCACAGGCATACTACAGACACCCCCCAGGCACCATATTTAAAGGAATATTTCACCTTTTTTTTTCACTTTAATCGTCATTAAAATCAGTGCTCCCGCCAAAACGGCCATTTTGAAAAACATTTTAGGCATTGACCCATGTCCCCTGGGGCAGGAGCCAGGTCCCCAAACCCTTTTTAGGACAGTATCTTGCATATTAGCCGTTAAAATTAGCACTTTTCATTTCGAACGTTCGAGTCCCATAGACTTCAATGGGGTTCTAAAGTTCGTTCGAATTTGGGGTCCGTTCGAAAGTTCTGGTGCGAACCGAACCGAGGGGTGTTCGGCTCATCCCTAATAGACATGTTAAATGCTTTCTTGCTGTTTTTTCCTTTCTATAACTTAATATGAAACTGCTGGGTGAGAAGCAAATGGGAATAATTTGCATTGTAGGGGATTGCCCATTTATTTACCATGCTCAGATGCAGGCACATGCTCCTTTAAGTCATTTTCTCACAGCTCTCTGGGCTCCTGGGCATAACCAGGGAACATAAGTTCTACAGCTTCCTTCCCTCAGAAGCTCAGAGAGGCCACACTTAATGAGGTAGAGGTAGCTGGGCTAGTGATCTACAGCCAGATGGGAGGCCCTCCATGATAAGAACCAGCGTGGATTAGCGAGGCTTCAGCCAATAGCATACAGCTTCTCCAAAAGACCCAACCAATTGCTACAAGAATACCCCAGTTCCAGTAGGGTGATGAATTAGTCTTCGGGCCCTGATTCCCTCCATCTGTCCACCTGTGTAACCGAAAATACTCTTGACTTGTGAGGGACAATGTCTATGAGGATAATTACAAGTAGCTGCGTTTTGAATTGTTTTACTGAAGTTGTGAATCTCAGCTAGGCATTCTCTTATAGAGTCTTATAGAGACTGCTGTGCAGCCACATGTTACCCTGATTGAGTCAAAGAGACATTGCTCTGAGCAGTCCATATTTGTGCCACCCTGAACCTGTTTTGCATTATTGCTTCCAACTTTTCATCTGTTTAGTAAATTGCAAGTTACAGTTCCTCACTGTCTGAGCATTTGGCCCATTACTTATTCTATTTAAACTGCATATACAGTGTAATCCTAGAAAATGTTGTTAAAATAAATAGTCTGGCAACAGGGTCTCTTTATTTAAAGCCAAACTATTTTCATTAAGTAATAACAAATAGCAAAAATTGACAACACATTATGTCAGTAAAAATACAAATATTTGATTAAGAAAATTGAAGGGTCATAAAGCATTCAACCTGTAAGTACAGTTGATCCAGAGCTTAGTAAATAAGGCAAATCTTTACTTTTAAAAGAGTACCCAATTATGTGCAAGGAAAAAAATATATATTTTTTTGCACATCAGTGGCGGCCCGTAAGGCAGGCACAGGGGCGTCACCCCCCTAATCCATGCGCCTGGTCCCCCTAAATACATGCGGGGCACCGCACGCATGGATTCCAATCGTTTTTTTTTGTATGTTTTAGAAGCACTAGAGCAGTGATTTGAGCAGTGAGTGAGTAGAGGCTCTAATAGGCTTCAAAAAAGAGTGGGCTCAGGGTGCAGAGCACTGGGCCCTATTCCCACCCAGTTATGTGACAATAGCAAATTAATATTTGCTATTGTCTTCCTGATTCTCCTCCCGGCCAATCAGGAAGCATGTCCTGAGACCTGTCACCCGATTGGCTAAGAGGAGAAGTGATCCTATGGACCGCCAAGGAGGAGGAGGAGGAGGGAGGAGATGGAGGGTGAAGCCGGCGTGAAGCACCAGGAGGAGGAGACGCTGCCCACTGCCTGTTGCCCAAATGAAGCACTGCCCGCAACCTAGATGGGGTAAGTGCAGGGCTGGTGACTGACTGGGGTAGAGGGGTGCCACCACTGTTGCACATGATTGGATGATGGAAGTCAGCAGAGTTTCTGCTCATTTACTAAGCTCTGGAGCAACTGCTCTTGTAGTCTATTTGCCTTTAGAAAATCAACCCCCTAGTATCCAAACCTACAACCAAAACTCAATAATAATAGATTACAACTAAAAATTGATTCATTATAAAGTTTGCAGCCAGCTTGAAATAAACAAAATTTAAAGAAATATGCAAAAATAAAAATAAAATAAAAATAAGAACAGGGTTCCTTTAAAAAAATAAAAATAAACCTAGTATTATATTATGTGACAGACGTTTTTTTTTTTTTTTTTTGGTATTGAATGAATTAGAAGAAACAAAATAAACAATTTCCTGCTCATTTCCTGGAAACCAGATTATAAACATAAAGAGAAACTTGTAAACTACAACACTGACTCTGAAGGGTTCACTCCACCTGTGGCACATAACTCCTGCAGGAGATCAATATGAAAGAAGAACCATAATGGGGTCAAATTTGATTTGATATTTTTTATTATTATTTCAATTTACAAAAAATATTTTACACAGAATGCACCCACCCATTTTTGTCACAAAACATTTTGGGGTTTCGTAAGTGTAGTGCCGGCTCCTGAAGAGCACGCGCTATATGTTTTATTCTATTTAAAATTCCTAAAGCCACAGTTGGGTTTTAGGGTTAATTATACCAAATTACTGTTTCAGTACAAGTCTAGCTGGATTGCACTGGGTTCTGCTTAGCCACAGGTGTCGCTGTCACTACTGGCAAGTGTGAGAACGCAGTTTAGCTAGGCGTATTGGGTACCATTCTTTCTCGGAACCAGTTCAGTGGGAGTGTCATCTTGCTGTGCATTCTGGCAGAGGGTACTTAAGGTACTGACATCACGTGTTTCTGGGTTCTGGTCATGAAGGTCTTTCTGTCTGTTTGGTCCTGGTCATCCTGACCAGCCCCCTTGGCCCTGATGGCCTGGGGTGCGGATCCATCCAATTCCGAGTCTTGGGGCTGGCTAGCCCGAGGCAGAGTAACTGGAAGGAGGATTTAAAGGTGGTCCGGTGCCGTCTCATCTGAGAGGCCAAGCAACTGGAGAAGCAACCAGGGGAGGACTCTTCGGAAGAAGGCCACGCTGAAGGCTGGCTTCTCAGAAGGATCCTGGAAGCTCAGTTGAAAGACACCAAGTGAATCTACACTCATATGGTATTTCCGGACCGGCTGCAAGATACTGGTACCGTATGATAGCGCTCCAAATTTATCTACATCCTTTAGTTACATTCAAGTCTGTGGCAGAGACTTTATTCACAAGTGTTCTACATCAAGTCTGTGGCAGAGACTTTGCTTTGCTTAAACACTCTATCAGCTGCTAGGCCTAGTGAGAGGAGGTCAATCCGGTAGCTGTGAGAAACCAGTTGTGAGTGGTAATTCTCTGGATTCCTATAGTGAGAGACTTCCTATCTTTTGCAGTTCAAAGAGTACCTGAACTTCTTACCCAACCCTCTATCCTTTATTGAGAGACTGTTCTGTCTACTTGTCAAATAAATATCCCAAAAGTGGATCCAGTGTCAGTTTCTGCATTTCTTTGGGCCATCTTCCTCGGGAAACCCCTAGACGTACACGAAGTCAAGAAGGTAACAGTAAGCCCAATCAAACCAGCTGCTCTTCCGGGGGTCAGAGCTACATAAGTAACAGCACAGCAGATGCTGTTTCCTCTCTCTCTGGTTGAATTTCTGTAGGAAACTGTATGATCAGGAGATGAGTAGCGTTCTGACTTGTTTAGTTGTATTTTTATTATACAGGATTTATATAGCACCAACAGTATACGCAGCGCTTTACAATATAAAGGGAGACAATACAGTTACAATACAATACAATACAGGAGGAATCATTAGAGCTTACAATCCAATATTTCAATTTGAGCTTGTGCTATAGACCCCTTTAAAGTTTATTTATTATATTGCAGCTTACCAACAGTTAGATATAGTTAGATATAATAGTTGCATTTGTTTTCTTTTTAAGCTTTCTTTCTTTTATTTTGACCTGGTGATCCAGCTAGTAAGTCTATTATTTTTTTTTCAAAAGAGCAAGCTCTTCCGCAGATGTAGCAGTTACAGGCATGAGACAACTCATTAAACATTGACAAGGGTGCTTACAATGATCAGCTTTTATTTATTAATGCAAAACCTTTATCCCAAAAGGGAAAAAAAATGTTTGCTGTAACTGATTATAAAGTATTAGCTGTAATTCAGCTTCCTTTTGGTAATGTATTTAAGACTGCTAGTATAGGGGTGTCAAAATAATTTTCATTGCAGACCGCATCAGCATTATGGTTGCTCTCTGAGGGCCGGTTGTATCTATAAGACTAGATGTCCAGAGCACCCCCCTTACATCAGATGTCAAGAGACCCCCCCCCCCCACCACCACCATCAGAAATCAGAAGTTAAGAGTCCCCCACCCTCCCTTATATCACAGTGCACCCCCCCTTACTTTGTGCTGCTGCCAGGAACAAGCTGGGGGCGGAGTTGGGAAACAGAAAGTGCAGGGTCTGAAGGAGGACCAGAGGAGGGATGGAGTCAGCTGCCAGAGTCTGCTGAATGTTGAGACCAGGGGAGGTGGAGACAAGGGGGTTCTGCGGCTGCACAGAAAGGCACAGCATCTGTAGGGGAAGTTCTGTCCTCCTCTCTGCTGCCAACTGCTGAGACAAGGTGGAGGCAGAGATGAGCCTCCGAGAAGCTGCATGGAGAAGCGCAGGATCTGGTGGAGGAGTTAAAGAGTTATGTCCTTCTCACTGCTGCTGACTGCTGAGGCGGGGATGGAGAGGAGGGGGGCAACTGCAAGAGAGGTGTGAGGACCACATCAAATGGCCTGGTGGGCCGAATTCGGCCAGCGGCCTTGTGTTTGACATGTGTGTGGTAGTACATTTAACACTCCCCCTCCCCAGACTGACAATGCTGCTGTCCAAAGGTTCCTCTGTGCTCATTAATCCAGAGTGATGACATAAAGAAAAAGAATTCCAAAAAAGGAAAACCTGTGGTCGGACTTTAAAGGTACAGCAAACAGTAGAAATATACAAAGATATTAACATTTATTGAAAAATATATATAATACAAAAAACAGGGACATGAAAAAAACATAGATAAAAATCATATATACAAAAAACTGTCTATATATGATATGAGCCCTAATGCGTCTACGTGTTTCGTTGTACACTTCTTCAGGACACATTTGGGGTTCAGTGGTTGCAAGGAAGAGAAAGGGGTCGTACTATCTAAAGATAAAAACACACAGATTACAGTAAACATATAATAAAAAAGAAAAACGCTGTTTATGTCGAGACAAAAGATGACGGCACATGTACACAGAGCAGAGCCATTGCAGGCATAAACTGATTATTACCTTGCAAAAGGAGTCACATATTAATCAAAGAGCGATCAGAAAAGTTTCCAAAAAAGGAAAAAAACTATTTGGAGCAATGGGGTCAGAGCGAATCATCAGGCGAAAAACACCTAGAAAACCACCTAAAAGCCAATATAATATCACAACTCAAATCAGATACATAATATGTATAAATAAATAAATAAATAAATAAATAAATAAATAATAATGAAAAATACCTGTAAATTTGTAATCACGAGTGCCTAAATATGATACTTTCAGACAGGGGATGCCATATCAAAATAAATTCTCATAGAAGACCGGATATAACCATAGATAGTTCATATCAAAATTGTAATGCCGTGTACACCTGGCCGGACTTTTTGACAGCAAAGGTCCAACGGAACGAATCCGTCGGACAATTCGATCATGTGTGGGCTTCATTGGACCTTTGCTATCGAAAAATCAAACAGACTTTAGCTTTAGAACATGTATCAAATCTTTCTGACGGACTCGATTCCGGCCGAAAAATCAGTTCGTCTGTATGCTAGTCCGACGGACGAAAACGGATGCAGGGCAGCTATTGGCTATGAACTTTCCTTATTCTAGTCTGGTCGTACGTCATCACGGTCAAATCCGTCGGACTTTGGTGTGATTGTGTGCAGGGGCGTACCTAGAGCATTTGGCACCCAGGGCCCATCCTATATCTGGCACCCCCCCCCCCCCAACACCCACAAAAAAACACCCTCCTCTGCCAAGATCAGCGTTTTTTAATTCTGCTTTCTTTTTTAAATGGCGCTGTTGGCTACCGAGTAAACCGGAAGTGACACTGTGCTATCGCTTCCAGTTTTCTACATCGGAGACCTGATCAAAGGCAAATTCGGCTTTGTTCGGGTTTCTGGCGAGCTGGCTGGTGGCTCAGGTCTGTGGTAGGGATGGGAGACTTGGGCGAAGCTGTGTGGGGATGGGGACGTCCCCTCCCGCTCCTTGTAATAACAGCCGATGCTGTTCATTCATGGTAGCCAGTGACAATAGACGGGAAAGGACAGAGGTGTCACTCACTCAGGTGGGAGCAGATGCCACATTTTTGGACAGATTGTGCCAAGGTCAGGAAAGTGGAGAGCTGGACTAGAGCTGCTATGAGGGAGACATCAGAGTGAGACAGCTGACAATACAAAGTGTGGCCCATACTTTGCATTATTTCCCTTCCTCAGGGACAGATCTGATCCAGAGATCCCACTGTATGGCGATCTCTGGATCGGATCTGTCCCTGAGGACAGCATTGGCATTGATGATTTGATTCGGATTTGGGAACTGACCTGCTGACAAGGCATGTTGCTTGCTGGACCATGGATGGGATCTGATGGCCGCAGGGAAGATGGCGAGATGCTGCTGTGACCTGCTGCTTTCTGGATGGATCTGATGGCTGCAAGATGTGGGTGTAAGTCCCCCTTTATCAGATCAGCTCATCTACTTTATACCTGGTTTGTGAATACAGCAACACCACCCCCCCCCCTTACCAGGTAAGCTCACAGCTCAGCTACTATAGGTGAGTGGTAGTCACACAGCAATATACAGCAAATACATGCATTCTGCAACCTGTATACAGCACACGCCTGGATTCTGCAACCTGTATACAGCACACGCCTGGATTCTGCAACCTGTATACAGCACATGCCTGCATTCTGCAACCTGCACATAGCACAAGCCTGCATTCTGCAACCTGTACACAGCACACGCCTGCATTCTGCAACCTGTACACAGCACACGCCTGCATTCTGCAACCTGTACACAGCACACGCCTGCATTCTGAAACCTGTACACAGCACACGCCTGGATTCTGCAACCTGTATACAGCACACGCCTGGATTCTGCAACCTGTATACAGCACACGCCTGCATTCTGCAACCTGTATACAGCACACGCCTGCATTCTGCAACCTGCACATAGCACACGCCTGCATTCTGCAACCTGTACACAGCACACGCCTGCATTCTGCAACCTGCACACAGCACATGCCTGCATTCTGCAACCTGCACACAGCACACGCCTGCATTCTGCAACCTGCACACAGCACACGCCTGCATTCTGCAACCTGCACACAGCACACGCCTGCATTCTGCAACCTGCACACAGCACACGCCTGCATTCTGCAACCTGCACACAGCACACGCCTGCATTCTACAACCTGCACACAGCACACGCCTGCATTCTGCAACCTGCACACAGCACACGCCTGCATTCTGCAACCTGTACACAGCACACGCCTGCATTCTGCAACCTGTACACAGCACACGCCTGCATTCTGCAACCTGTACACAGCACACGCCTGCATTCTG
Organism: Lithobates pipiens; assembly: GCF_037356315.1. NCBI lineage: Eukaryota > Metazoa > Chordata > Amphibia > Anura > Ranidae > Lithobates > Lithobates pipiens. Next base: position 356,774,801 of record NW_027507748.1, on the reverse strand, counting down.
CAACCTGTACACGCCTGCATTCTGCAACCTGTACACAGCACACGCCTGCATTCTGCAACCTGTACACAGCACACGCCTGCATTCTGCAACCTGTACACAGCACACGCCTGCATTCTGCAACCTGCACACAGCACACGCCTGCATTCTGCAACCTGCACACAGCACACGCCTGGATTCTGCAACCTGTACACAGCACACGCCTGCATTCTGCAACCTGTACACAGCGCACGCCTGAATTCTGCAACCTGTACACAGCACACGCCTGCATTCTGCAACCTGTACACAGCACACGCCTGCATTCTGCAACCTGTACACGCCTGCATTCTGCAACCTGTACACAGCACACACCTGCATTCTGCAACCTGTACACAGCACACGTCTGCATTCTGCAATCTGTACACAGCACACGCCTGCATTCTGCAACCTGTACACAGCACACGCCTGCATTCTGTAACCTGTACACAGCACACGCCTGCATTCTGTAACCTGTACACAGCACATGCCTGCATTCTGCAACCTGCACACAGCACACACCTGCATTCTGCAACCTAAACATAGCACACGCCTGCATTCTGCAACCTAAACATAGCACACGCCTGCATTCTGCAACCTGTACATAGCACAAATCTGGAGTCTACAACCTGTACACAGCACACGCCTGTATTCTGCACCCCCCCCATCAGGTCAGCTACACAATACTACACAGCAACCCCCCCTTCCCCTTCTATGACAGAGCAGCACAGTAAGGATGGCAGGACAGACACACTCCTCCAACGTCTTCTCACAGCTCACACATCCCCTATCACCAGCTCACCTCGGCTCTCAGCTTCAGCTGGGGAGGTTTAGACTCCAGAAGATGTTGTGGACACAGTTTGTAACAGCAGCCACCCCCGCGCTGAATGATGACACACTCAGCTCGGCTGCTCAGCAGTGGTGGGTGGAGCTAGCAGGTGAAAACAGAAACTAGACCATACTATTTTGGCCACAGTGCTGGGGGTGTTCAAGCTCACAAAAAACTCACAAAAAACAGAGCAGCCAGAGCCAGGGATTCCCTTCAGGATACTGTCAGACAGTGTCTGAGTGCAGAGTGAACCCCATAGCAATGCCACCCAGCCACTTACACCCCCCTCAATGTGTGGCACCTGGGGCGGAACGCCCCCCCCCCCCCCCTGCTTGGTACGCTCCTGATTGTGTGTGGCCAAGTCCGTTCGGAAAGTCCATCGGAAGTCCGCCGAAAGTCCATCGGGAAGATCATCGGACCTAGTCTGCCGGAAAGTCCGGTCATGTGTACACAGCAAAAGAATCCCTCAGTCAGAGGCAGCCACCAAATAAAAAGTTTGGCTATAAGTCAAATGTAATGAATCCAGATCTGAGCTGTTATCATCCAAGATAGACTACAAAACAAACAAATATGCATATATGTAATAAATGTTAAAGTGGGACCTCCAAGTGAGGCGGAGACAGATAATAACCTATCATTATAAATAAAAAAGACTTACTATAGATATGGCAATGTAACGAAAATCCTCTGGGAGAGAGCAGGACACTCTTCAACTTGTGATAAAAAAGTGAGGCAATTTAAAGCCCAGGTTTGGCGCCAAAAGGATTCCCACCGTGCAAAGCACACTAAAAACAGTCAGCAAAGGAAGTAATCCCTTGCTGACTGCATCATAAGGCAGCGACCAAAAGAGATAACAATGGCCACCACCACAGCTTGGCGTCGGAACACGTCATGACATCAGAGAGCGAATGTCAATACCGGAAATCTACCACCGCATATACATGCAAAATACAGTGCATAATCCGTCCCAAGGACAGAAGTCATACAGGCAATCCTCAAAAAAAATAAAATAATAATATGCAACTACATGGAACCGAAGCCAATACGACTTCTATTAGGTTGTCCTTCTTGCCAGGAAGAATGCTGCAAGTATACTATGTGCCAGGAACATCTGAAACGACAAACAGCGTTGATCAAACTAACATATCCCAATGTAACATATTACAAAGATATGATTACGCACTAATCGCTGTTTGTTATAAGATACTGACGATAAGGTATATTAACATGTGTATACATGAATGCAAACTGCATAATTATATTATTATATGCTTGTATGTGCATCCTTGGATCTGGTGGACCTCTTGGAACAGTATACCCAGGGCAGCTATCCCTTCCATCTACAGTAAAACCTTGGATTGAGAGTAACTTGGTCTGAGAGTGTTTTGCAAGATGAGCACATTTTTTAAAATAAATTTTGACTTGATAAGCGAGCGTGGTCTTGATATGCAAGTAGTGTCATGTCACAACTGAGTATAAAATAGAAGAGAGGTGCCTCTAAGTGTAGCAATATGGTTACATTTAATGAAGGTACAACATTTAGCAACTCACATGGTTGATGATTAAAACAGGCACATCTAAGTATGCAGGCATCTGGTCAGGAAGGGGGTAAATTCTTCTGAGGCTGAAGCGGTTAATCATCAACCATGTGAGTTTCTAAATGTTGTACCTTCATTAAATGTAACCATATTGCTACACTTAGTGCCCGTTCACACTACCGCGACTTGTCAGGCGACTTAGCCGCCTGACAAGTCACGCTCCATTCTGTACTATGGAACCGTTCTAATAGGAGCGACTCAAGTCGCTCCGACTTAGAAAAAGGTTCCTGTACTATTTTTGGGGCGACTTCAGGCGACTTGCATTGACTTCTATACAGAAGTCATTTTGCAAGTCGCTGCTGAAGTCGTGTGCAGGTCGCGTCTGTGAGTCGCGCTGCAAGTCGCGTCGCCCCTGTGTGAACGGGCACTTAGAGGCGCCCTTTGGATTTTGTTTCTAATCCCCTTGTGGAGGCTGCCATTTGTGGATGGACATTTTCTGGTTACACAACCTGGTCACATTGCTATAATCTTTTTATATGGACTATAAACTGGAGGACTTATGAATAAATGGTTGTGGAACAAATTATCTGAGCTTCCATTATTTCTTATGGGGAAATTCACTTTGATAGACAAGTGCTTTGAATTACAAACATGTTTCCGGAATGAATTATGCTTGGAATCCAAGGTTTTACTGTATATGGTAATTCGACCATTCTGACAGTCGTGCTGTAAAAAAAAATGGTCTTTCGAAGACAATGGAGGCTGCCATTGCTGCTAATACTAGTTTTCAGGGTTTATTGTTGACCCTCCTACTTCAATACTTTGTCTCACTGACCTGAAACAAATATGCTGATTTTACCCAACTTCTGATTGTATACTTATTCTAGCTCAGTGACTCAGAAAGTGTTCAGAATATCAATAGGCCAGCATAACTGGTATTTTTAGAAGTAGGTCTGCAATCAAAGTCCCCATATTTCTGTCATGACAGGATTTGTATTGCATTTTCCTAGAATCTTCACCTCCCATTGATCTCTAAGATAATGCTTACAAAACGCATTGAAATGTTACAACAAGCACTGGTGAATGTTTTCAGTGTCCTGGTTCCAGGGTCATGTAGCTTGCTGTTTTATAAAACATTTAGAAAACATTGTATTTTGATAATTATATGCAGAAAAAACATGTAATGATTGCATTCAGTATATTTATCCCTTGTTTACTTTGCATGCCATTTTCATGCATTTTTCTCCACATTTACAGTACATGCACATCAAGCTATCTAGCAAAAGTAAGCAACAGTGGTTGGGAGTGGGACAAACCACTATCTAAGTAGGGGTGCTTTCAATAATAATTTTTTATTATGGTGCAAGTATTTCTTTTAACTACTTGACCACTGGAAGGTTTTATCCCTTTCATAAATTAGCACTGTGCTTATTTAACTGGCAATTGCTCGCTCATGCAACACTGTACACAAATTACATTTTTATCATTTTTTTCACCCAAATAGAGCTTTCATTTGGTGGTATTTAATCACCACTGGGGTTTTTTATATATATATATATATATATATATATATATATATATATATATAAAAGAAAAACTACCAAACATTTGGAAAAATACAAGCTCTGTTATAAAAAATTTTCAAACAAAAATTCTTTCTTCAGAAATTTGACCCAAAAATGTAGTCTACTACATTTATCGGTCCCTCACGCATGCAAACAGCGATCGTCCCACACACGTGAGGTATGACAGCGAGCGTCAGATCACGGGCAGCAATTCTAGCACCAGACCTCCTCTGTAAATTGAAAGTGTTAACCTGTGAAGGCTTTTAAAGCATTGCCTATGGATAGTAAAATGTATGTTGTTTTGTCGCTGTTGCACGAGCGTCCTCAATTTTAAAGTGGCTGGGGGTGGGACAAATTTAGATGGGGGGGGGGCATCCATTTTTAGTCTTGTCTAGGGCAGCACAAAACCATAATACACCACTGACACTGATCAGTGCTGCAGCCGATTGGCTGCACACGCTGACTAATAGAAAATTGACCAACATATTACCATTCTAGAGGATATTATTATGAGATTGACTCCTCTGGAACAGGAATGGCCATAGATGGATCAAAATTCAGCCACTCCCTGCTAAACCAACCACATTTCGATCCATCTATGGTCATCTTTAGTTAATGTTGAAAGGGCAAAGGCATAAGCAAGTCTCAAGAATGGTCATAACAGAGCTACATTCAAGATATACTGACTGTACCTAATACTCTAATGCCCTGTAGACACGGCTGGTTTTCCCATTGGAATAAACTCTGAAGGTTTTTCCAACAGCGTTCCGACGGAATTCCGCTGAAACTGTCTTGCGTACACACGATCACACCAAAGTCCGATCGTCAAGAACATGGTGACGTACAGCACGTACAACGGGACTAGAAAAGGGAAGTTCAATAGCCAGTAGCCAATTGCTTCTGTCTCATACTTGCTTCAGAGCATGCGTCATTTTTGGTCTGTCGGAAACAGCATACAGACGAGTGGTTTACCTGATAGGAATTGGTTCCGTTGGAAATATTTAGAACATGTTCTATTTCTAGGTCTGTCATAATTTTCGGAAAAAAAAAGTCAGATGAGGCATGCACACGATCGGAATATAAGATGAAAAGCTTCCGTCAGACTTTTCCTGTCGGACATTCCGCTCGTGTGTACGCGGAATTAGAGCATTAGTCAGTGAAAGTAAATGAAATGAGGTTTTAGGATTTTTCAGAGGGAGTAAAATAGCAGACTGGGTGGGACAAGCAACTCTGCTCTGTCATTACATACAATGACTTTCTGGAGCCAGGATTTCCCATACCCACCAGTCCGCAACATTATTTTTAGGTTGTCCGCTCTAGCAAAAACTTGCTGAAGCTATATTTCTACGCATAGATCTAGTGTTTGATTTTCAATCAATCACCGAGAAAGGAAATGGAAAGTGAAGTGAGTTCTTAAAATGGTTTAGAAAAGTATTTTCTAAGGATGTTTTATCTGATGCCAAATCTTTTTATTTGTATTTGCTATTGACTTCATTAACGGTAAAATTGTATTTTATTGTCTTAAAGGGTAAGTCAAACTACAATGAATAGCATTATTTTTGGGACCTTAGCAAAGGTACCTGTTGTGTAATCAGAGACATGTGCTGGGTTGTATGTCTTCCATGAGTACAGCTAACCATGTGGTGGGGGAGCATGTACACTAACGGATTCTTTCCTGGTTATAGGATGGTCCCCCAGACCTACCAGGAGGGCAGGGCCTAGCTATGAAGTCAGAGAAGCCAAGTTGTTATCAGTAGGCAACACGTAAAATAATTTTATGGTTAAAGGTAGGGTTGCACTGATACCGATACTAGTATTGGTATCTGTGTCGATACCGAGTATTTGCCTGAGTACTTGTACCTTTTGTATGAAAAGGCGGCTCCCGGAATTCAGTGGGTGGAGCAGAGAGTGAGTCCCGGACTGGCAGCAGCGGAAGGTAAACTGGCAATGGTGTGAGTTGCACTCGCAGCCGTCAGAGTGACCCAAGCCATCACATTCGTTAATGGAAGTGACAGCACCAGTGTCCGCCTTGGATTGAACAGTGCAACGCCCATCTTGGTACACTCTGCACTCGGCCTCAGGAAGCCAGCCGTCACAAGGTGGCAGTAGACATCTTGTTACACCCAGCCCATGTATATGGGCTGGGTGTAACAAGATGTCTGCTGCTGCCTTCTAACTGCTGGCTTACTAAGGCCAAGGGCAGGATTTACCAGGATGGGTGTCACAGCACTTGTATACTAGCCATTGCTTACTGGGCACTTAATCCCCCCATACAACAGTCTATATATACAAAACTGCGGTCATACAACACTGTAACCAAATTAAATTTTTATAATTTTTTTTCACACAAATAGAGCTTTCTTTTGGTGGTATTTAAACACCATTTGGGTTTTTATTCTTTTACTAAACAAACAAAAAAAGAGAACATTTTGAAAAAAAAATTGTTTCATAGTTTGTTATAAAATTTCGCAAACGGGTAATTTTTCTCCTTCATTGATATTCGCTGAACTGATGAGGCTGCACTGATGGGAACTGATGGGCTACACTGATGGGCAGAGATAAGATGGCACCGATGGGCACTGATAAGATGGCACTGATGGGTGGCACGGATGGGTGGCACTGACAGAAGGCACTGATGGGCAATAATAGGTGGCACTGATGGGCAATGATAGGTGGCACTGATGGGCACTGGTAGGTGGCACTGATGGGCACTGGTAGTTTTGAGGTGGTGTTGATTGGCAGCACTGGTAATGACACGCTGATTAATTTCTAGGTGGCACTGTGGGCACTGATATGTGGCACGGGAGGATGTCCAGGGATGCCCTCCCAGCAAATGAAGTCCATGCTGTAGCCGTCTTTCAGCTACAGCACGGACAGCAAGAGGCTAGAGAAAGTTTGAACGCGTAGACCGATATAAGTTTTATTGTCTTGTACCTCTGTGATTGCTGTGGAAGATGCAAATCACCATAGTATTTGCCGCTACTATAGAGGTAGCAGAGGTTTTCTGTGTACTGAACACAAGACGCTCTCTGATTCGATGAGGTGGCACAGTGACATCACAATCTCCACCTTGCCCAATAAGAGAACACTCTGTATTCACTGAAAAAAATACAAGCTATTCTGTGAAGAGCAGTGGGCACTGGACCCAGAAGATTGCTATTATCACTATAGTAAAAACAACTAATACTGTACAGCGATACACAGCTTCCACAGTAACAGCTCATATATGACATATGACCATACCTAAATCGTTTTTAAGTAACCCAAACTGTGTAAAATTATTAAAGGTTACTGTCAGGGTCCCAAAGAGCTAGCTGGTGATCAAAACCCCATTCTGTGGGTGAACTCTTCTAATGAAAGTCATCTTCGCAGAGTAAAATCGATCATTTTGCCAGCTGAAATAGCGTTCATTCCATCATTAGGTAATTGTAATATCACTATGGCAGAGAGCACTGTTGTCAGGGTATTGTACAATTCAAATGACTCTCAGGAGACTTGGAGCCTTTTCCATCTACCGTGTTTCCTGGAAAGTAACATCTACCCTGGTTTTCCAGGAGGACTGCAATATAAGCCCTAGCCCTAAAATAAGCCCTAGTTTAAAGTGGTTGTAAACTGCTAAAATCCTCTCTATTACAGTATTATATGTAAAAGTTGTGCATTTCAGTAATATAATTGAGTAAAATACCTTCTTATAGGAGCGCTCAGCTGACCTCCCACTGCTCTCCTCCTCTTCTCCCAGCTATCAGCGGGAAAGCGGGATCGACCCCCCACGCAAAGCTCGTAGTGGGTAAAAGAATACAGGTGGGCCAGGGGATCTTGGACCCCCTCCCTCTGCAGTGCTTGTGTGGGAAGGCGCATCGGGTGGGTCATGGAATCGCTGAGCAGCGCTATAAAAAGGTAAGTCACACAATTAGATTACAGAAACACATACTTTTTACATTATACTCTACTGTAATAGCGAGGAGTCTAACAGTTTACAAGCACTTTTATTCTGTTCACGGTGGAGATTAAATGGCAAGCCCTACCCTGAAAATAAGCCCTAGTGTGTTTTTGGTTGCCAAAATTAATATAAGACCCGTGCTTATTTTCAAGGAAACACAGTATGCATCCCAAGGAATTCTGTAAAATAATGACTGCTGGACTACACAATTCAAAATAGACTGTACATCAGACAGTGAGAAATGCAAAGTTTTATGAATGAAAAAAAAAATTAAAATATGACCTGGAAGTAATAAACTATAAGAAAAATTTACTTATTCAAAATTAACTTATTCACATAACGTAACATAATAAAATAGAGACCAATTTACTAAGCTATTCTCAGTACAGAATTTACATTTTGCACAAAATTCTCCATCTTGTCTGCAAACTTTGTTAAGAGGCACACATACTGTATTAGGTAATAGGCACGCTTTTAAAAGGTGCAGTGCCACTTCTTGCCACCAGAGGGAAGACTATGCAAAAAAAAAAAAAGTATCATTGGTTCAGTGACTTAAGAAAAAAATGTGTGAATTTTAGTTTGACTGTGATGAGATGAGAGTAATAGTTAATTTATCTGTTCTTATTTTACCACTCTTTATTAGTTTCTGAAACATGTAAATTACAAAACTTGGATTTGTTGTTGAAAACTTTAACATGCAATATGTGTGCATTAAAGCGGAACTTTCTCAGTCAATAATATTTTTAATCCTTATGCTGCTAGCATTAGTAAATAGATAAGAAATTATATTATATTTACTTGTTTTAACCTTTTTTGCATTTTTTCAGTTGCTTCCTGGCTTGGGCCAAAATGATGTCATACATCCCAGGAGTCTTCATGGGCATTTTTTTCCTTACATCCGGAGGAGGGTGGAGGAGCTTTCTCAGCTAAGTACACCATCCTACTTGCATGTCTGAGCTAAGGGCAGGTGGACTATTAGGTAAATGCTACACAAGTGCTGGTTCACATTAACACGGTGCAGGAAACCGCATGTGATTCGGAACAGGAATCGCACTGCATTCCTGTTCAAATCACATGTGATTCTTTGCAGTGCGATTTGAGCCTATTCATTTTGTATGGCTCAAATTGCACCGCACCCACACATGCATGCACCTTTTTTGCCATACTGGATACCAAGTCAGCCAATTGCACTGCGTTTTGTGACCCGTTTTTGGGGTATCGTTAACCACTTGCTACCTAGACCAATTCTGACATTTCTCTCATACATGTAAAAATCATATTTCCTGGTGCCTCCATGGCAGCATACCTGTGACAAGCTCCGCCTTGGCTCCTCCCTCAGGACTAGTGAATATTATAAAAGAAATGGTTAGCGCAGCCCCAGCATTCTCCTTTTTTTCCTCATACCTCATGGCAGTGAATTCTGGTCGGCGTCCTTACCTTCTGCATTCGGCAGCGTCCATCCGGGTTCAAGCCTCTCCCAGACGCAGTTCCTTCTCTTGGGCAGCTAAACGAGCTTATAAGGTTGGAAGTCCCTTCTGTAGGATCTTTTGGGACAAGCAGTTTGTCTCTTAAGTAAGAGCTTTATCTGCAAATTGGTAATTTAGGCATTAGCTCACTTATGGTCACAGAGGCAGCAGCTATTTCTGCATTCCTTTTTTTTCTCCTCTCTCTCTCCCTCCTTTCTCTTTCCTCTTCTCTCTCTCTTTTCCTCCCCTCCTCTACCCAACTTTCCATTTTTTTCTCTTGGTCTCTTTTTTTTTCTCCCTCTTCCTTCCTTGTCAAACCCCCCCCCCCCCCCCCTCCAATCCCTGTCGCCCTCAGCGCTGGCTTTTTCTACACTTTCGGCGTTTTCCGCCGTGTTCTGCGCATGCGCCGGCAGGGCAGGTCCTCCGGGTGCTCGTTCTGCCGGTGTAGTGTCATATTTTGCTGTCTATCACAGGATGCTGCGGAAGTGACGTTGCTGCCAGAAATTGCGTACTGCGCATGCGCGATGCGTTCCAAACACTTGCGCCGTGCGTTCCAACATAGTTTCGGCAATACAGTTCAGCGAAACCATCACATAACGTTACGGAAGTAATGTTAAACACAACACAAACACTGGGCCGTGCGTTACAACACTAATACTTCCCTTGTTACCTAGTATCATTTTTTACCAACCATGCTGAGCTACGTGCGGTGTTAGGTTTTGCATTGCTGGGACTTGTAGTGCCTATCCTGAGCTACATGCTTCAATGTTCAGTGTCCTCATCCCTATCCGCGAGCTTCAATGTTCAGTGTCCTCATCCCTATCCCCATGCTTCAATGTTCAGTGTCCTCATCCTTATCCCCGTGCTTCAATGTTCAGTGTCCTCATCCTTATCCCCGTGCTTCAATGTTCAGTGTCCTCATCCTTATCCCCGTGCTTCAATGTTCAGTGTCCTCATCCATATCCCCCTGCTTCAATGTTCAGTGTCCTCATCCTTATCCCCGTGCTTCAATGTTCAGTGTCCTCATCCTTATCCCCGTGCTTCAATGTTCAGTGTCCTCATCCATATCCCCCTGCTTCAATGTTCAGTGTCCTCATCCTTATCCCCGTGCTTCAATGTTCAGTGCCTCATCCTTATCCCCGAGCTTCAATGTTCAGTGTCCTCATCCTTATCCCTGAGCTTCAATGTTCAGTGTCCTCATCCCTATCCGCGAGCTTCAATGTTCAGTGTCCTCATCCCTATCCCCCTGCTTCAATGTTCAGTGTCCTCATCCTTATCCCCGAGCTTCAATGTTCAGTGTACTCATCCTTATCCCCGAGCTTCAATGTTCAGTGTCCTCATCCCTATCCCCGAGCTTCAATGTTCAGTGTCCTCATCCTTATCCCCGAGCTTCAATGTTCAGTGTCCTCATCCCTATCCGCGAGCTTCAATGTTCAGTGATCTCATCCCTATCCCCTGCTTCAATGTTCAGTGTCCTCATCCCTATCCGCGAGCTTCAATGTTCAGTGTCCTCATCCCTATCCCCCTGCTTCAATGTTCAGTGTCCTCATCCTTATCCCCGTGCTTCAATGTTTAGTGTCCTCATCCTTATCCCTGTGCTTCAATGTTCAGTGTCCTCATCCCTATCAGCGAGCTTCAATGTTCAGTGTCCTCATCCCTATCCCCCTGCTTCAATGTTCAGTGTCCTCATCCTTATCCCCATGCTTCAATGTTCAGTGCCTCATCCTTATCCCCGAGCTTCAATGTTCAGTGTCCTCATCCTTATCCCTGAGCTTCAATGTTCAGTGTCCTCATCCCTATCCGCGAGCTTCAATGTTCAGTGTCCTCATCCATATCCCCCTGCTTCAATGTTCAGTGTCCTCATCCTTATCCCCGAGCTTCAATGTTCAGTGTCCTCATCCTTATCCCCGAGCTTCAATGTTCAGTGTCCTCATCCCTATCCCCGAGCTTCAATGTTCAGTGTCCTCATCCTTATCCCCGAGCTTCAATGTTCAGTGTCCTCATCCCTATCCACGAGCTTCAATGTTCAGTGTCCTCATCCCTATCCCCTGCTTCAATGTTCAGTGTCCTCATCCCTATCCGCGAGCTTCAATGTTCAGTGTCCTCATCCCTATCCCCCTGCTTCAATGTTCAGTGTCCTCATCCTTATCCCCGTGCTTCAATGTTCAGTGTCCTCATCCTTATCCCCGTGCTTCAATGTTCAGTGTCCTCATCCCTATCCGCGAGCTTCAATGTTCAGTGTCCTCATCCCTATCCCCCTGCTTCAATGTTCAGTGTCCTCATCCTTATCCCCGTGCTTCAATGTTCAGTGTCCTCATCCTTATCCCTGTGCTTCAATGTTCAGTGTCCTCATCCTTATCCCTGTGCTTCAATGTTCAGTGTCCTCATCCCTATCCCTGTGCTTCAATGTTCAGTGTCCTCATCCCTATCTCTGTGCTTCAATGTTCAGTGTCCTCATCCTTATCCCTGTGCTTCAATGTTCAGTGCCTCATCCTTATCCCCGAGCTTCAATGTTCAGTGTCCTCATCCTTATCCCCGAGCTTCAATGTTCAGTGTCCTAATCCCTATCCGCGAGCTTCAATGTTCAGTGTCCTCATCCCTATCCCCCTGCTTCAATGTTCAGTGTCCTCATCCTTATCCCTGTGCTTCAATGTTCAGTGTCCTCATCCTTATCCCAGTGCTTCAATGTTCAGTGCCTCATCCTTATCCCCGTGCTTCAATGTTCAGTGTCCTCATCCTTATCCCTGTGCTTCAATGTTCAGTGTCCTCATCCTTATCCCCCTGCTTCGATGAGGACACTGAACATTGAAGCATGGGGATAAGGATGAGGACACTGAACATTGAAGCTCGCGGATAGGGATGAGGACACTGAACATTGAAGCATGGGGATAAGGATGAGGACAGTGAACATTGAAGCCTGGGGATAGGGATGAGGACACTGAACATTGAAGCATGGGGATAAGGATGAGGACACTGAACATTGAAGCTCGGGGATAGGGATGAGGACACTGAACATTGAAGCACGGGGATAAGGATGAGGACACTGAACATTGAAGCTCGCGGATAGGGATGAGGACACTGAACATTGAAGCATGGGGATAAGGATGAGGACAGTGAACATTGAAGCCTGGGGATAGGGATGAGGACACTGAACATTGAAGCATGGGGATAAGGATGAGGGCACTGAACAATGAAGCTCGGGGATAGGGATGAGGACACTGAACACTGAAGCACGGGGATAAGGATGAGGACACTGAACATTGAAGCTCGCGGATAGGGATGAGGACACTGAACATTGAAGCATGGGGATAAGGATGAGGACAGTGAACATTGAAGCCTGGGGATAGGGATGAGAACACTGAACATTGAAGCATGGGGATAAGGATGAGGACACTGAACATTGAAGCTCGGGGATAGGGATGAGGACACTGAACATTGAAGCACGGGGATAAGGATGAGGACACTGAACATTGAAGCTCGCGGATAGGGATGAGGACACTGAACATTGAAGCATGGGGATAAGGATGAGGACAGTGAACATTGAAGCCTGGGGATAGGAATGAGGACACTGAACATTGAAGCATGGGGATAAGGATGAGGACACTGAACATTGAAGCTCGGGGATAGGGATGAGGACACTGAACAACAATTGTAACGCACGGCCCAGTGTTTGTGTTGTGTTTAACATCACTTCTGTAACATTATGTGATGGTTTCGCTGAACTGTATTGCCGAAACTATGTTGGAACGCACGGCGCGAGTGTTTGGAACGCATCGCGCATGCGCAGTACGCAATTTCTGGCGGCAACGTCACTTCCGCAGCATCCTGTGATAGGCAGCAAAATATGACACTACACCGGTCAGCGCATGCGCGGTAAATCCGGAGGCCACGGCGGCCATTTTGGTTGAGGGCTGAGCCCTCAAAGCATCAGGGACAGTGTTCCAGGGTCTCCTGTTCCTATTTATCTCCCTGGTGGCCTCAGTGGGACGCCTGTGGCTACAGGGAGAACTGCATTTGGAGAGCTCCAGGCAAGGAAACCCATTCACTTCAGGTAAGGCAAATAAATAAATAAAAAATGTAATTAAATAATATAAAATAAATAAATTAAATAATATATATTAAATTATTAATATAAATAAAATTAATAAATTAAATAAATGTTTATTTGGGGTCCCAGGGGGGTGAAAAAAAAAAGGAGACAACTCTTTATTTTTAGAGGTAATCCCTTTTTTTCAAGTCGGGACATGACCAGTTGATGCTTCTCCTATGACTCTTTTCTTAGCTGCTGCCTCTGCCTAGCATGAGCCATTCGCCACCGGCACAAGATCCTACTCTACTCCCAAGGTAAGGACCTACGTCTAGGTAAGTTTATATAAAAAAAAAAAAAAAGAGTGCACTGAGGCTGGTACTTTTATGTACTTCATTCCTGTATGCCAGAAGACGTCTAAGAGGACCTCAAGGCGTCACGAAGACGACGATGACTCTAGTCACAGCAGAGACAAGTCGTCCAGGCATGGGGATTATAGAAGTGGCAGGAAAGCATCGGCCAAAAAGCGGCGTCATTCGCGCTCCCCGAGACCTAGATCTCCAGGATGTCAGGCCTGTGGCGCTACCCCACTTCCAGACAAACTGATCTGTTTGCCTCAAGGTCTATGCAGCGGACAGAGAATCTGAAGGTCTGCAAGTAGCAGACCTACTCAAAAAGCAGTAAAAGATTCCCTTGCGGAATTGGTAGCCACAATGCCGACGCAACAACCAGCATCCCCTCCTCAGGAGCAAACGGCTGAGGCTTCCACTCCCGGGCTGTCCACAAGTGGAATTTTTCGTCTGACGCCTGCACCTTCCTCTAAACATCAAGAAGAGAATGCTATCTCAGAGGAATCATCTGATGACCTAGATGCCTCTGGCTTTGCTTTCGCCATAGCCCAGCATTATGTACAGGCAGTTAAACCATCGATCGGCTGGGAAGAGACAAACACAGAGGTTAAGAAGCCTAAATCATACTTCCCCTTTCTCAAACGCCAGATCTCCTTTTTCCCTCTCACGGACGAGATCAGGGATGTGATTGAGGAAGAGTGGAAAAGGACAGAAAAAAGATTCTCCATTTATCGCTTGGGAAAGTTATACCCTCTCTCAGAAGCTGATTCCGCAATGCTGGAGGGTTCTCCAGTGGTCGATGCAGCAGTGGTAAGGTTGGCAAAGAATGTCACATTGCCCCTTGAAGATTCATCTTCTTTTAAGGATAAACTGGACAGAAGGATGGATCTCGATCTCAAGAAGGCTTACCAGATGGCAGGCGACGCCTGTAAGCCTGCGATAGCCCTGACATCAGTGTCCAATGCACTACGTGTCTGGACGGATAATATAGAGCCGGCAATCCAACAGGACATCCCAAAGGAGGATATAATCAGGGCTTTGGATGAGCTGAAGCTCTCAGCAGACTTTATTGGTGAAGCCGCCATTGATTCAATTTGTTGATCCCCAAGGGCAATGCTCCACACAGTGATGGCCAAACGGGCCCTGTGGCTGAAACCGCGGATATTGCCTCAAAACAAAACTGGTGCAAGATACCTTTTGACAGCAAAGCCTTGTTTGGGGAAAAACAGGACAAGGCCATCTCTCGAGTCACTGGCGGAAAATCAGGCCTACTACCCCAAGACAAGCGATCCGGACGCTCCAGGACATTCGCACCCAGATTCCAATACTCCAAGAATAAGGATTACCGACAGTCCAGGCAAGGGAAAGGTTTCAGGCATAATTGGAAAAGCACACAGTCCACGTTCCTCAAGACCCGAAGACAGAGACCAGTGCCTACCTAACAGGATTCCACTAAATGCTTTTGTCGCCAGGCCAGCCCAAGCGATCCCTGTAGGGGCCAGGTTAAAACACTTCTTAAAGACCTGGGAATAAAAGTGCAGGGATCCTTGGGTAGTCTCCACAGTCAAATATGGCCATTTCTGGTCGTTCCTAGACAAACCTCCCAAGGACTTCTCCCCGACAAGGGTGTCAAGGTCCCCCCAAAAAGCGGAAGCGCTACAGCGATTTCTTCTCTCCTGGCAGGAACAGCAAGCAGTAGTCCCAGTGCCTCCATCAGAAAGATTTTCGGGTTTTTACTCCACCCTGTTTCTAGTCCCCAAGAGAAACGGTGGGTGGAGACCCGTGATTGACCTAGAAAGACAAAATCGCTATATCTTCCTAGAAAAATTCAAGATGGAGTCACTACAGACGATTATTCGTATAGTCCAACCAGGGGACTGGTTGTTGTCAATAGACTTGCAGGACGCTTACCTGCATATACCCATACTCCTTCCATTCCAGAAGTATCTGAGATTCGCAGTGGGGCAGGTACATCTCCAATTCCAGAGCCTTCCATTTGGCCTCTGCACGTCGCCAAGAGTCTTCACTAGGGATGAGCTTCGTGTTCGAGTCGAACGTACGTTCGACTCGAACATTGGCTGTTCGGGCGTTCGGCGAATTCCGAACGTTTGGGCCGTTCGCGTCAAAATTCGAGTGACGCGCGCGCGGACCACAATGCACTGCGGTGGCGCAGTGCATTGCTGCCCCATGATTGGCCAAGCATGCACTGTGACCCCGCATGCTTGGCCAATCGCAGCGCCGGCAGCGAGGAGAGCCATGATTGGCCACAGGCATCCTGCCTGTGGCCAATCATAGCTCAGGCTGTGTAGTGCACGCCCCACACTATATAAGGCCGCCTTTGAGGCGGCTTCGTGTAGTGTGTTACTTAGCATCTGAAGCAGTGGGTGTTCTGTGTACCTTCAACACAGTACACACCAATCGTTTTTGGCTGATTTCCTATCTTGCTGCTGTGTAGTGGTTGTTGTCTGTGCCCTGACTGCAGTATACACCACTATATTCACCTCACCTATATAGCTAGTGATCTAGCTTTAACCACTTAACAACTGCCCATTGCCGATTAACGGCTTCAGGGGGGTTGTTTAACTCTGAGAGGCCGTTAATTAACGGCCTCCCAGAATTCTGCTCTCGCGTGCCCCGAGGTGTGCGCACTCGAGAGCATCCGTGACCGCCGGGTCGCATCACGGATCACGGTAAACGGCCGCTCATAGCGACCGTTTACCACGTGATTGCTCCGTCAAATGACGGAGTGATCACTTGGAAACAAACCGGCGTCATGTTATGACGCCTGTTCCTCCCTCCCCTCTCTGTACCGATCGGTACAGCGGAGGGGAAAGAGATCGGTGTCAGCAGCGATGTGGGCTGCATCTGCAGTGCCCACATCGCTGCTCACCGAATTTAACCCCTCAATTCCCTGCCAATACTCTGCAATACCAGTGCATACTCTGCAGTACCCTGCCATTACTCTGCAGTACCCCGCCATTACTCTGCAGTGCAGTACCCTGCCATTACTCTGCAGTGCAGTACCCTGCCATTACTCTGCAGTACCCCCCATTACTCTGCAGTAACCCCCATTACTCTGCAGTACCCCCCAATACTCTGCAGTACCCGCCATTACTCTGCAGTACCCCCAATACTCTGCAGTACCCTCCAATACTCTGCAGTACCCGCCATTACTCTGCAGTAACCCCCATTAACCTGCAGTACCCCCCAATACTCTGCAGTACCCGCCATTACTCTGCAGTACCCGCCATTACTCTGCAGTACCCCCAATACTCTGCAGTACCCTGCCATTACTCTGCAGTACCCCCCATTACTCTGCAGTAACCCCCATTACTCTGCAGTACCCCCCAATACTCTGCAGTACCCGCCATTACTCTGCAGTACCCGCCATTACTCTGCAGTACCCCCAATACTCTGCAGTACCCTGCCATTACTCTGCAGTACCCCCCATTACTCTGCAGTAACCCCCATTACTCTGCAGTACCCCCCAATACTCTGCAGTACCCGCCATTACACTGCAGTACCCGCCATTACTCTGCAGTACCCCCAATACTCTGCAGTACCCTGCCATTACTCTGTAGTACCCCCCAATACTCTGCAGTACCCTGCTATTACTCTGTAGTACCCCGCCAATACTCTGTAATACCCTGCCATAAATTGCCATACCCAGCCATACTCAGAGATACCCAGCCATACTCGGTGATACCCTGAAATACCCAGCCATAGACGCCCCCCACCCCTCACCGCCCTCCGGTGCTTCTACCAACTCGCCAGTACGATCAAAGCCAGAATCTTTTTTTTATTTTTTATTTCAGGCTTCCCAGCCTAGAGGTGAGATGTGGGGTCATATTGACCCCCCAGATTTCACTGTAAAGAGGACCTGTCACCCCATATTCCTATTACAAGGGATGTTTACATTTCTTGTAATAGGAATAAAAGTGATCAAAAATATATTTTTGGGGAAAAAAATGTCAAACTAACATAAATAAAGTAAAATGAACAATAAAAAAATAAAATAAAAATTAAAGCGCCCATGTCCCCATGTGCTCGCATGTAACACACATGTGAGGTATCGCCGAGAATGTTAGAGCGAGAGCAATAATTCTAGTCCTAGACCTCCTCTGCAACTCAAAACATGTAACCAGTAAGAAAAAATTAAAGCGTCGCCTATGGGGATTTTTTAAGTAGCGAAGTTTGGCGCCATTCCACGGGCATGTGCAATTTTGAAGAGTGACATGTTTGATATCTATTTACTCAGCATAACTTCATCTTTCACTTTATGCAAACATTGGGCTAACAAGTGGTTAATAATAGAGCTTGCAGTCAGTAGTGTTAGGAGATAGTGCGTGCTGTCTGCGTGCTCTGTACCCAGTACATACCGCTATAATATAGGGCAGGCCCCTACTTTCAAACATCCAACTTACAAACATCTCCTACTTGCAAACGCAAGGAGACAGCAGCAAGTGAGATGAAAAAAGATGGACGACAAAACAAATTATACAGGGGTGATAACCCTTCCCTATGTTTTCCAAAAAGCTTAAAGATAGTTTTTTTGACTGGAGCTACACTTTAAAAATGTACCGGTTGAAAATGACAAACAGATTCAACTTAACACAACAAACCTACACAGTCCCTGTCTTGTTTGCACCGCCTGTATACTGCTGTTCTGAGTATATATAGGGCCTGGGGGCCACACGCATTTCCTTTTTTTAATATGGGTACGGGGTTCCCCTTAATATGCGTACAAGACCCAAATAGGCTGGTAATGGGCAGGGAGGGCTACCCATGACATGTTTCTCAATGATTTTCAACCATATTGCAGTTACCAGATATAACATTAAAACCGCAAGCAGTTTTAAATGGTGTTATTTCCGTTTAATGTCATTTTGTGCAGGGACTGTTCTAAACACGGGAAACACGTGGCACTTCACAGGCATACTACAGACACCCCCCAGGCACCATATTTAAAGGAATATTTCACTTTTTTTTTTCACTTTAATCGTCATTAAAATCAGTGCTCCCGCCAAAACGGCAGTTTTTAAAACTTTTTTTTGCAGTGACCCATGTCCCCTGAGGCAGGAGGCAGGTCCCCAAACCCTTTTTAGGACACTATCTTGCATATTAGCCGTTAAAATTAGCACTTTCCAATTCGAACGTTCGAGTCCCATAGACTTCAATGGGGTTCTAACGTTCGTACCGAACGCGGGGGTCGTTCGCAAGTTCTGGTGCGAACCGAACCGGGGGGGTGTTCGGCTCATCCCTAGTCTTCACAAAGACCCTGATTGCTATCATAGCCCTCTGAGAGAATTGGGGCTTTGGGTATACCACTACTTGGACGACCTTCTTCTCCTGGCGAAGGATCCAGCCCAGTTAGTGGGAAACAGGAACATTCTTTTGACGACTCTAACAGAATTCGGATGGAAGATAAACCAGGAGAAAAGTCACCTTTCTCCAACCCGGGAGATGGTTTATTTGGGCGCTCTGTTCAACACAAGGAACGGAACAGTGGCTCTCCCACCTCAGAAGGCAACATCCATTATTCAACAAATGAAGAAAGTGAGTACGAGATCCTACCTGGCAGCCTCAAACTGTTTGAGCCTGATAGGCCGGATGTTGTCATGTATCCCTATGGTCCCCTGGGACCATTGGCATTTGAAACATTTCCAGCTGGAGTTCCTGAGACTGTGGAACAGGCGGTATCTATTCCAACCCATACACTTGACGACCTTGATGCTCAGGAGTCTACATTGGTGGATGAAGAAACAGACACTTCTGAAATCACGCCCACTAGGGCATGTCGACTGGATCACAATTACTACTGATGCCAGTGCAGCAGGTTGGGGAGCACACTGCAACCAGATCTCAGTGCAGGGAAGATGGTTCTTCCATACAGCAGGCGTGGTGTCAAATGTCCTGGAGGTCAGAGCGGCCTACCTTGCATTACTAGCCCTAGAGTTCGAGATTACGGGGAAACCAGTTCTCCTCAGAATGGACAACAGGGCTGTGGTATCTTATGTACACTGACAAGGGGGGACACGCAGCAGGTCCCTCCTGAAGGAGGTGGAAC
This sequence comes from Lithobates pipiens, assembly GCF_037356315.1. Taxonomy (NCBI): domain Eukaryota; kingdom Metazoa; phylum Chordata; class Amphibia; order Anura; family Ranidae; genus Lithobates; species Lithobates pipiens. The sequence goes on along the minus strand of NW_027507748.1, from coordinate 356,755,007 downwards.
ACATAGTCCTCTGGGCAGAAAGGAATCTAAAAGACCTGAGGGCAGTCTATCTGCCTGGTCATCTCAACTCGAGGGCCGTCAGCCTTTCCCGCAAGTTTGTGGATACCAACGGATGGTCTCTACACCCAGAGATTTTCAACTGGATAGTGAACCAGTGGGGTCCCCTCGAGCTAGACATATTTGCAACAACATTCAATAGCAAACTCCCAAGGTTCATCTCAAGGTTTGCTCACCCCCAAGCGGAGGCAATAGATGCCCTCTCAGCCCCCTGGGCATGCAATCGGGCCTATGCCTTCCCTCCACGGCCTCTCATTCCAAGATTCTTGTCAAGACTTATGAGGGAAACCACAACAGTGATAGCGGTCCTACCGTACTGGCCAAGAAGTCCTTGGTTGCCCAAAGCAATGTATCTGAGTACCCGGCCTCCAGTCAAGGTTCCAATAATACCTCTTCTCCTGTCGCAAGGATGTCACACCCATCCAGATCCCTGCAGGCTGGAGCTTCACATCTGGCAGCTGAAAGGGAAAGGTTCCAATCCCTAGGGTGTTCCAACAAAGTGATCGCAACCCTGCTCAAAGCAAGAGAACCATCCACAAACGGTATACACGATAAGTTGTGGAACAAGTTCAGGGCCTTCATGATTGGCAGAAGCTGTGATTCAGATTCCCCATCATCCTCTCAAATTCTTGAGTTTTTGCAGGCAGGCCTAGACCTAGGTCTTGCACTAGGTACACTAAAGGTACAGGTATCAGCAATTTCAGTGGCAACCAGTAGAAGATGGGCCGAGGATCCATTGATAATCCAGTTCTTCAAAGCTGTCAGAAAGTTCTGTCCGCCAACTAAACGATCTTTTCCCACTTGGGACCTTGCTATTATCCTAGAGTCCTTAGCCAAGCCACCTTTTGCCCCTTTGGAGTCTGCATTGCTCTGGAATCTAACCTTGAAGCTAGCCTTCCTGATAGCTATAACCTCTGGCAGACGGGTTTCAGAGCTCCAAGCTTTAGGAGCAGATCATAATCATATCATATTCTATCCGGGCAGAGTAGAACTCAGAACAGTGTGAGGATTTATTCCCAAGGTCGCATCATCCTTGAACATGTCGGAACCTTGGGCACTCCCAACATTTTCGGAACAGGACTCTGGTTCTCTTCATGAGCTAGACATTGCCTCCACGTTGAGATGCTATCTGCAGGCCACAGCATCATTCAGGGGTTCCATCAGGCTGTTTATAATTCCCTGGGGTAAAAACAAAGGCAAGGAGGAGTCAACAAGGACGATTGTCCCATGGATCGTTAAACTCATCCACAAGGTGTACAGGACAAATGGACTGGAACCCCCTTCGGCGGTCCGGGCCCACTCCACCAGAGCGGTTTCTGCCTCTTGGACGGCAAGAGCGAATGTGTCAATTGAAACTATTTGTCGGGCAGCAACCTGGTCGTCCCAACATACGTTTCTGAAACATTATAGGGTGGACCCAGGAGCTCTCTCATCGGTGGAGTTTGGCAGACAGGCAGTCACATCAGCCTTTGCTTCTTCTAAATAATAATTTCTTTAAAATAAACTTCTAAGCATCATCCCACCCATCTTAGCTAGTTATTTGTCACAGGTATGCTGCCATGGAGGCACCAGGAAAACAGAAAATTGTACCATACTTACCGTAATTTTCTTTTCCTGGTGCCTTTCCATGGCAGCATACAATCCCACCCTCGGTATTCTATATTACGGAGAATGCTGGGGCTGCACTAACCATTTCTTTTATAATATTCACTAGTCCTGAGGGAGGAGCCAAGGCGGAGCTTGTCACAGGTATGCTGCCATGGATAGGCACCAGGAAAAGAAAATTACGGTAAGTATATTATAATTTTCTGGGGTTTTTTTGCTAGAAAATTACACAGAACCCCCAAACATTTTATATATTTTTTTTTGATAAGAGACACTAAAGAATAAAATGGTGCTCGTTGCACGATATTTGCGCAGCAATTTTTCAAATGCGTATTTTTTCCTTCATGAAAAAAAAACCAGTAAAGTTAGCCCAATTTTTTGTATAATGTGAAAGATGATGTTACGCCGAGTAAATTGATACCTAACATGTCACGCTTCAAAATTCCACACGCTCGTGGAATGGTGTCAAACGTCAGTACAGGTTACATGTTACATGTGAGTTACAGAGGAGGTCTAGTGCTAGAATTATTACTCTCAGACTACCATTCGCAGTAATACCTTACATGTGTGGTTTAAACAAAATTTTCATATGCAGGCGAGATTTACTTATGCCTGCACTTGAGCGAGCACGTGGGGACAGGAACACTTAAAAAAATTTTTTTTGTTCATTTTACTTTAACTTTTCTAGTTTCATACTTTCCTTTTTACATTTTGCCTTGTAATAGGAATAGTGTGTGACATGTCCTCTTTACAGTAAGATGTGTGGTCTATAAGTCCCCAGATCTCACCTCTCAGCTGGAAAGCCTGAAATAAAAAATAAAAAATCCCAGCTTTCAACCAAGGAGGCAGCATTTTTTCAAATGTTATGACTTTACACCCAGCCTCCGAACGACCATAGAGACTCCGGGGACCATCTGGCTTGCTGGAAAAACTCTATCGTCAGGATCTGGCGCCAGCAAATCCCTTCTCTGGCTCATTGGTCACACTGGTGAGTCGGTAGAAGCACTGGTGGGCGGCGGGGGGGGGGGGGGGGGGGCTTCCGCCGCCTGTAAGAATGATCAAGTGGCTGAACAGCTGCTATGATTGTTCTTATGGTAAAGGGATTCGCCAGCTGCAGGCATCTGTCAAAAAAATCCCTGCTGAAACCCGAAGACGTTTTATGATGTTGGGCGGGCGGCAAGCTGTTAACTTAAAAATGACACCCGTAGTGTTATTGTGATGCAGTGCGGGAAACGTACAGGAATCGCTGTGAATCCCGCACCGCATCAGTGTGAACCAGGACTGAATCATCTTCCCTTAGTCAAGATGGCTTGGCCAGAAATGTCAGGGAGTGTTTCTCAAAGTGATGTCTCAACAAAATAAAGCCATGGATACATGGATGGATGGATGAATGGATGAGTTTGCTTTGATTATTAAAAATGAATGGTAAAGCAGATGTCCTGTAGATGACTAATTTATGTTTACTTTTAGCACAGATTGCATGTACAATATCTCACAAAAGTGAGTACAACCCTCACATCTTTTCATGTCACAACACTGAAGAAATTACACTTTGCTACAATGTAAAGTAGTGAGTGTACAGCTTGTATAACAGTGTCATTTTTCTGTCCCCTCAACATAACTCAGCACACAGCCATTAATGTGTAAACCACTGTCAACAAAAGTGAGTACATCCCTAAGTGAAAATGTCCAAATTGGGCCCAATTAGCCATTTTCCCTCCCTGGTGTCATGTGACTCATTAATGTTACAATGTCTCAGGTGTGAATGGGTAGCAGGTGTGTGAAATTTGGTGTTATCACTCTCATTCTCTCATACTGGTCACTAGAAGTTCAACATGGCACCTCATGGCAAAGAACTCTCTGAGGATCTGAAAAAAAAAATTGTTGCTCTACATAAAGATGGCCTAGGCTATAAGAAGATTGCCAAGACCCTGAAACTGAGCTGCAGCATGGTGGCCAAGCCCATAGAGCGGTTTAACAGGACAGCTTCCACTTTGCGTTTGCAAATACGTGCGGACTAAACCCCTGTTTTTAACGCATACTGTTAGACAGGTTAATTTGGTTGTCTGCGAGCTGGTGGTAAGTAGGCTTTGGTTTTTTCCCTGGGCATTCCCCAGACTTTGTTGTTACCTGTTGTTTAGCCTTCCAAAGCCACTTACTGCGATAGCCAGCTATAGATGAGGGCGGTGGGCAAGTTCTTGATAACAGGGTAGTGTTTGCATTGGTCCAGCAATGCACCAACACCTTTGCTGCCATTGTGCTCTTGCTGGGTGTTTGGTGTGTTCCTGTACCTTTAAGGAGGGGTGGCTCCCCTTCAGTCCACCTGCCCTCATCTAACCATCAGAATGCATGTGCCTCCACTGTGGGGACACTATGTTAGTGTTAGGACCACAGATACCAGGGTGCCTTGACGTGGCTCTGTGGCTCATGCATGCGTTTGCAAATGCGTGCGGACTAAACCCCTGTTTTTAACGCATACTGTTAGACAGGTTAATTTGGTTGTCTGCGAGCTGGTGGTAAGTAGGCTTTGGTTTTTTCCCTGGGCATTCCCCAGACTTTGTTGTTACCTGTTGTTTAGCCTTCCAAAGCCACTTACTGCGATAGCCAGCTATAGATGAGGGCGGTGGGCAAGTTCTTGATAACAGGGTAGTGTTTGCATTGGTCCAGCAATGCACCAACACCTTTGCTGCCATTGTGCTCTTGCTGGGTGTTTGGTGTGTTCCTGTACCTTTAAGGAGGGGTGGCTCCCCTTCAGTCCACCTGCCCTCATCTAACCATCAGAATGCATGTGCCTCCACTGTGGGGACACTATGTTAGTGTTAGGACCACAGATACCAGGGTGCCTTGACGTGGCTCTGTGGCTCACGCATGCGTTTGCAAATGCGTGCGGACTAAACCCCTGTTTTTAACGCATACTGTTAGACAGGTTAATTTGGTTGTCTGCGAGCTGGTGGTAAGTAGGCTTTGGTTTTTTCCCTGGGCATTCCCCAGACTTTGTTGTTATCCACTCAGAACAGGCCTCGCCATGGCTGACCAAAGAAGTTGAGTGCACATGCTCAGTGTCATATCCAGAGGTTGTCTTTGGGAAACAGATATATGAGTGCTGTCAGCATTGCCGTAGAGTTTAAAGGGGTGGGGGGTCAGCCTGTCAGTGCTCAGACCATACGCCGCACACTGCATCAAATTGGTCTGCGTGGCTGTTGTCCCAGATAGAAGCCTCTTCTAAAGATGATGAACAAGAAAGCCTGCAAACAGTTTTCTGAAGATAAGCAGACTAAGGACGTGGATTACTGGAGCCATGCCCTGTGGTCTGATGAGACCAAGATAAACGTATTTGGTTCAGATGGTGTCAAGCGTGTGTGTGTGTCTTGTCTACAGTCAAGCATGGTGGTGGGAGTGTCATGGTCTGGGGCTGCATGAGTGCTGCCAGCACTGGAGAGCTACAGTTCATTAAGGGAACCATGAATGCCAACATGTCCTGTGACATACTGAAGCAGAGCCTGACCCCCTCCCTTCAGAGACTGGGCCGCATCACCACAGCTCAGCTTCTGACAGAACACTGCCATCACTGTGCAGGTGCAGGCAGCAGAGAGATTACATAATCTCCCACTGCCCAACCTCACTCTGGGACACTCCGCATCTTGTGGCAGTCGACATTGGCAAGTGACAATCCACATCTTGTGGTAGGCAACATTGGCAAGTGACAATCCACATCTTGTGGCAGGCGACATTGGCAAATGACAATCCTTATCTTTTGGCAGGCAACATTGGCAAGTGACAATCCACATCTGGTGGCAGGGGATGTGGCAAGTGATATGGCAAGTGACAATCCGCATCTGGTGTCAGGAAACGGTGGCAAGTGACACGCTGCATCTGGTGGCAGGTGACGGTAGCAAGTGACATACTCAGGGCTCCCACGGATTCTGCATTATGCTGAGTTGAACTATTTCATTTTATATTACAATGTAATAATAGAAATAATGCGCTTTAATCATCCTGACACCATATCAACCATGGCGCCGTGATGATTGAAGTGCCAACACCAGCCATTGCCCCAACAATTTGCCTACAAAATTTCCTGGCAATGCCCCTCCCGACACTAGACTCTGGATTCGCCCCTGCCTTCAGGTTCGTGCCATTATAATCAAAGGCTGGGTCATTCAGACTGGCAGAGCTCCAACAATTATCTGTGATGGAGCTTGCCACCCTTTCCTGTTAGTCTGTGATATACAGCCGTGGCCAAAAGCTTTGAGAATGACACAAATATTAATTTTCACAAAGTTTGCTGCCTCAGTTTTTATGATTGTAATTTGCATTTACTGCATAATGTTAGGAAGGGTGATCACGTGAATTGCAATTGATCGCAAAGTCCCTCTTGCCAAGAAAATGAACTTGATTCTATAACAAACATTTCCACTGCATTTGTGAAGGCTTCATGGTGCCCAGGAAAGTCCAGCAAGCACCACGCTTGTCTCCTTCAGTTGATTCATCTGGGGATCGGGGCACCACCAGTGCAAAGCTTGCTCAGAAATGGCAGCAGGCAGGTGTGAGGAGAAGACTTTTGGAGGATGGCCTGGTGTTAATAAGGGCAGCAAAGAAGCCACATCTGTCCAGGAAAAACTTTAGAGACATACTGATATTCTGTAAAAAAGTACAGGGATTGGACTGCTGAGGACTGGGGTAAAGTAATTTTCTCTGATGAATCCCTTTTCCGATTGTTTGGGGCTTCCAGGAAAAAACCTTGTCTGGAGAAGCAAAGGTGAGCGCTACCATCAGTCCTGTGTTATGCCAACAGTAAAGCATCCTGGGACCATTCAAATGTGGGGTTGCTTCTCAGCCAAGGTAGTGGGTTCACTTACAATTTTGCCTAAGAACACAGCCATGAATAAAGAATGGTACAAAAACATATTCTGGGAGCAACTTCTCCCAACCATACCAGAACAGTTTGGTGACAAACAATGCCTTTTCCAACATGATGGAGCACCTTGCCATAAAGCAAAAGTGATAACTAAGTGTCTTGGGGAACAAAACTTTGAAATTTTGGGTCCATGGCCAGGAAACTCCCCAGACCTTAATCCCATTGAGAACTTGTGGTCAATCCTCAAGAGGCAAGTGAACAAAAATAAATCCCACAAATTCTGACAAACTCCAAGCATTGATTAGGCAGGAATAAGCTGCCATCAGTCAGGATGTGGCCCAGAAGTTGATTGACAGCATGCCAGGGCAAATTGCAGAGGTCTTGAAAAAGAAGGGTAAACACTGCAAATATTGACTTTGCATAAACCTAATGTAATTGTCAATAAAAGCCTTTGACACTTATGAAATGCTTGTAATTCTACTTCAGTATACCACAGTAACAGTATACCATAGGTACCATAGTAACATCTGACAAAAAGATCTAAAAACAGTGAAGCAGCAGACTTTGTAAAAGTTAATATTTGTGTCATTCTCAAAACTATTTGCAATGGCTGTACTAATAGCAAGGTGTGGGAGGCAGGAAGGGGTGGCCAAGTTTCAACACTACCAATGAGAGATATGAAGAGTATATATGGAGCTAAGATTGTTCAATGCATATAATGGTATCAACATTCCAAATATAGTGTATTTTTATAGCAGAAGGAATGGAGCAAATGTCCTGTAGATGATGGATTTACTTTTACTTTCACCACGGAGAGAAGCTGAACTCCAGGCACAAAAATTTTCATTCAAACATACTCCTCAATAGCCAGAAAGGATATGCCATTGCAAACCCAGATGTTTCCTTGTAAATGTAACAGTGACATTAGCATAGTGCAGACAACAAAGCTGTGGGGGGCCAAGCCGGCTCCAACCATTATAGGCTTGTAGGTGGGGTGAAGTGTTGTGGAAGTCAATGATTGACACAGGTAGGTGCAATAAACTTGTATTGAGACTTGTATTGAGGAAAAGCAGCAACAGTTGACAAAAAACCCTGTGGAAAAGCTACCCAGCTGGCAGTGGCGGCTGGGGAAGTTTTAGAATGGGGGGCAGACACTGCCCTTCCTTTTTGACCCCTTCCACTTGGTGAAAATGAGCGTGGTTTCAGCAAAATAGTGGGCATGGCTCTAAGGTGGTGTGATTAGTGTCTGAGATGAACGAGGGATGGAGGGAGAGGGAGAGAGGGATGGAGGGACAGCAGGCCCAGATCCTACACAACGATAGAAATATGTGTATTCTAGAAAGTTTAACAGTAGATATAAAGATATTCCAAACACCTGGTGGTAGCGCTTCAATCATCCCATCACCATGGTTGTTATGGTGTCAGGATGATTGAAGTGCATTATTTCTATTATTGCATTGTAATATAAAATGAAATAATTCAACTCACCATAATGCAGAATCAGTGGGAGCCCTGAGTGTGTCACTAACCACTTTACCTGCCACCAGATGCCATCAGGTGTTCCCAGCGGAGTCCCTCCTTACATGCAGCCTGTGTCACATAAAATATAGCCTGTGTCCCACCAAATGCAGCAGCCTGTGTCACCACCAAATGCAGCAGCCTGTGTCACCACCAAATGCAGCAGCATGTGTCACCACCAAATGTAGCAGCATGTGTTATCACCACCAAATTCAGCAGCATGTGTCACCACCAAATGCAGCAGCATGTGTCACCACCAAATGCAGCAGCATGTGTTGTCACTACCAAATGCAGCAGCATGTGTCACCACCAAATGCAGCAGCATGTGTCACCACCAAATGCAGCAGCATGTGTTGTCACCACCAAATGCAGCATGTGTCACCACCAAATGCAGCAGCATGTGTCACCATCAAATTGCAACAGCGTGTGTCACCACCAAATTGCAACAGCGTGTGTCAACATCAAATGCAGCAGCATGTGACACCACCAAATGCAGCAGCATGTGTCACCACCAAATTGCAACAGCATGTGTCACCATCAAATTGCAGCAGCATGTGTCACCACCAAATGCAGCAGCATGTGTCATCACCAAATTAGAGCAGCATGTGTCACAATCAAACTGCAGCAGCATGTGTCACTACCAAATTGCAACAGCATGTTTCACCTCCAAATTGCAGCAGCATGTGTCACCATCAAATTGCAGCAGCATGTGTCCCACAAAATTACAGCAGCATGTGTCCCACCAAATTGCAGCAGCATGCGTCCCCATCAAATTGCAGCAGCATGTGTTACCATTACATTGCAGCAGCATGTGTCGCCATTACATTGCAGCAGCATGTGTCATCATCAAATTGCAGCAGCATGTGTCACCACCAAATTGCAGCAGCATGTGTCACCATCAGATTGCAGCAGTCTGTGTCACCATCAAATTGCAGCAGCATGTGTCACCACCAAATTGCAGCAGCATGTGTCACCACCAAATTGCAGCAGCCTGTGTCACCATGAAATGCAGCAGCATGTGTCACCATCAAATTGCAGCAGCATGTGTCACCACCAAATTGCAGCAGCCTGTGTCACCACCAAATTGCAGCAGCCTGCCTGTGTCACATAAAACCCCCCTTGCTTACCTTGCTGTGTGTTGTCTTCTCCAGTGGTTTCTCCTGTGGAGAGGTCTGGTCCTCTCATACTTCCTGTTTCTTCTCTCCTGGGCGCAAGTGGAGAGAGAAACAGGAAGTGACATCAAACTGAGATAGATACTATGAGCGCCGGGCGGAAGCTACTCGGTGCTTCAGAAAGCGCTGCAAGGCATGCTAGATGCCACAAATGAAGTGCCACATCTGCAATCTTCCCATAAGTTACGCCCGCCCCACCCAGCTGGGAGTGTCTCTGGGTGTCTCCGACAGCTTTACTGTACATATACACAGCGGCTTTACATGAATGAACACCTTAACATTGTGAGTGTAGTTCTTTTGTTTTTACAGTAAAACTACTGCTCGTCTTCATTTTGGCGATACTCCTAAAGAAAAAGGACCGCTTACCCCCATTGTACTGCATTGTACTGTACATTGACGGGCGGCTCCTACAGGCACAGTGACGTACTTACACGTTGCTCCCTGCTTCCAGGTTCAGGGTGCGTGCGAAGCAGAGTGAAGGAACAAATAGAGTTTTAGTAAAAAGCAGCACATAATACACATATTAACACTTGTTAGGCACGCACTTAACCCCTTGATTACCCCGAGATTGTAACCCCTTCCCAGCCAGTCATTAGTACAGTGACAGTGTATAGTATTAGCACTGATCACTGTATTAGTTTCACTGCTGATGTCAGTGTCAGTTAATCATTTCCCACCCAGTGTCAGTTAGTGTCAGCTTGACTACAGCAAAATCACAGTCCCACTATAAGTCACTGATTGCCGCCATTTCAAGTATATAAAAAAAAATAAAAAAATAAAGAAATCCAGTGTATATATACCATAGTTTGTAGGTGCTATACCTTTCACACAACCCAAACAATATATGCTTTTTATTTATTTATTTATTTATTTTACGAAATACTTTTTTATTTTTTTTATTTGACATGTTTTATAGCAGAAACTATAAAATATTGTTTTCTTTCAGTCTTTTTCCATTTATAAAAACCCCAGTGGAGATCAAATACCACCAAAAGAAAGCTCTATTTGTGTGAAGAAATTATATAAATTTAGTTTGCCTACCGCGTTGCATGAGTGAGCAATTACCAGTTAACCAGTTCCGGACCAGCTGCTGTAGTTATACTGCGGCAGGTTGGCTCACTGGTCGAAGTGTCGTAGCGGTACCTTGGGCGTGTGATGATCGGATTCGCTTCAGAACCGATCAGTCTCAAGGCCCAGGCCTGGACCTGGTGATTGCAAATCAAATCCTTCCCCTGCCTCTAAGTGTAAACACAAGTAGGGGAAGTGATATCATCTCACAGTAAGTTGCACCAACACTACACCAGTACACGTAGGTACACTTGTCACCCCACGATCGCCATTTCTGAGCCTGACAGATGAGAGTGAAGAGGAGGTATTTTGAAGTATTTTGAAGAGGAGGTCACCCATCTGTCAGATTCAGGCTCAGAATACAAACCTGTAAACAGCAGCAGAACCTTGACAGATAGCTTTGACGATGGAGTAGTGGTCCCTATCAGTGGCCTAGTACATCCTAGTCATAGATCCAGCACTGCAGTACCACTGCCGTACGACTTGGGGACGTGGTGAGTCCCATAAGTGCAATTCAAGCTGGTGAGGTGGCTAGCACAAGTAGAGTCCAGCCACCAAGAAGACAAACACAGGTCCGTCGAACCCATAGTGCCCTTCCTGCTGCATTTGCCAATCCAAATTGGTAACCCACCACTTCTGCAGCACCCGTACTTCCCCCATTCACTGGCCAGGCCGGAATTCAGGTGGAAACAGGTGATTTTATGTCAATTGAGTTTTATTCACTGTTTTTCATGGAATCTCTACAGATCTGTTGTGGACCAAAGCAATTTGTATGCTGGCCAATTCATCGCCGCTAATCCCCAGTTGGCCCTTGCCAGAGATTGGAAACCTATTACAGTTTTCAAATTTAAGACCTTCCTATCCCTCCTCATGGGCATAGTTAAAAAAAGTGAGTTGCGGTCATGTCCGTGTTCTCTGCCTCCATGACCAGGACACAATACGAGCAGATCTTGCTGTTCATGCATTTCAATGACAATGAACTCTGTTGTCCTTGAGGTGACCCTGGATACAATCGGCTCCACAATAATTTGGCCCCTCGTAAACCACTTCAACCAACAGTTTGCAGGCTTGTTTACTCACAATCAAGTTGTCTGCGTTGATGAGTCCCTGATTACGTTTTTCTGGCCGCTTGTCTATCAAACAGTATCTTCCCAGCAAGCGTGCCAGGTATGGGGTCAAGATGTATAAGCTTTGTGACAGGGCAACAGGCTATACATATAGTTTCATGGTTTACGAGATAGTCACGTGGAGCCCGAGAACTGCCAAGACTACATAGGGAGCACTGGTAAGATTGTGTGGAACTTAATGTCACCCTTATTTGGAAAGGGGTACCACTTGTATGTGGACAATTACTACACAAGCGTGCCACTTTTTAGTCACCTTTTTGATTGTGGAATTGGCGCATGTGGCACCGTGCGATCTAATCGCTGGGGCTTCCCCCAATGGCTTGTAGAGTCCCAACTTAGACAGGGGGAGAAAGCCTGCTTGAAATTTAATAATTTGTTAGCAGTGAAGTGGAGGGATTCATGGAATGTTTTTGTTCTGTCCTCCCTTCACGCAGATACAACCTTAACATAGGAGGTTTGGACCTCAACGACCAGTTGTTGGCGCCGTACCTAATTGCCGTAAGGTCAGATGCCGGTACAAGAAAATGTCTGCATATTTTTTCCAATTGGCTCTGCTGAATGCTTATGTGCTATACAAAGCTTCAGGATGAACTGGATCCTTCTTTAAATTCCAGGAAGAGGTCATCACAGTCCTTCTATTTCCAGACAGTGCTGTGGCCTACCTTCTCAAAGAAAATGCAGTGAGCTGGTTGCATGAGAGGCATATGCCCTCCCTGGTACTCCTGCCCAAAGAACACCCCAAAGAAGATGACACGTCTGCAGAAAACATGGATTTAGATGTGATACCCACTTTTATTGTCCCTCCTGTCCTGACTAACCTGGTCTCTGCATCGGTGACCGTTTCAAACGCTACCACACACTAGTGGAGTATTAGCGTAGGGTACAGCATTACATTGCAGCATTGACTAGGACACACTTTCACAAGGTCTAGAAAGATGCGATGGCAATCACGTTTTGAGAGACCCTAATCTGAAACGTTTACAGTTTATATAAAAGTGCAAAAAAAAAAAAACACACAAAAACACTTAAAAATAAAAAAGCCAAAAATAGTTGTCGTTTTAGTTTTTGTCTCTCTCTATTGTTCTCTCTCTTATGTTCGCTCTCTATTGTTCTAAATCTATTATTCTCTCTCTATTGTTACTGTATTTTAGAACTGTAATGTTTTATTTTTACTATGTTTTATTGCATTTGCTTTTCAGGTGTGGTATGTCTTACTGTTATACTGTAATATTACTTTGTTTCATTGTTAACTATTATTTGCTTAGCAGGTACGCCATTCAGCTGCAGCACAGGTTTATTTATTCTGACAGCAACAGCGTTTTCTCCCATGATACATAAAGCTTGACTCCAGTGCTGTAGGAGGTGATTTCACCACCACAGTTAAAAAAAAGAGCATATATGCCAAAGCATGGGGGCAGGGCTGGAGGAGCGATTTGCTCTTAACATTAGGGGCGGATTGCCCCCATGCTTCGGCATATATTTTTTAGGCACAGATTGCGTTAATCAAGTTGTTTTATTGAGTTAATGTTTTATCATTGCTTTTTAGGTGTGCTATTCAGCTGCAGCACTGATTTATTTATGTTGATAGCAACAGCTTTTGCTCTCACATAAATCAGCGCCACCAGTGCTGTAGGAGGTAATTTCACCACCACAGTTAAAAAAAAATGGTGCATGTATGCCCATCATTAGAAGTGGGTGGACAAAGGGCGGTATTCTAATAGTGGGCATACCCACTTATCAATCTCTTTTTTTCATGCAGCCCACAGGCTGCATGAAAAAAAGAACCTTACAATATATGCCCAACAAGGACCAGAAACGTACTGGTATGTTGCTGGACTTTGAGTGGTTATACCAGAATGATGCATGCAGGTTTAGGTATTATTCTTTTCAGCCAGCGGTCAGCTTTCATGTAAAAGCAATCCTAGTGGCTAATTATCCTCTAGAATGCTTTTAGAACTGTCTTCAATGGTTTTCTCAGTCTCTCCTGTCCCACAGGGAACCCGAGAATGCAGCCGGTGGTTCCGCCAGTTGACCATAGAGCTGATCGGAGACCAGAACGGCTCCAATCATCTCTATGGCCTAAGAAACCGGAGGCTACAAGCATTTCATGACTTAGCTTTCCCTGGTTATAAACAGCGCCATTAGTAAATCGAGAAAGCATTTTATCACACCAATCTTGGTGTGGTCAGATGCTTTAAGGGCAGAGGAGAGATCTAGGGTCTAAAAGACCCCAATTTTTTCAAAAAAGAGTACCTATCACTACCTATTGTTATCATAGGAGATTTTTACATTCGCTGAGATAACTATAAACATAATTAAAAAAAGTTAATATATATAAAACAAACAGTTTAAAAATAAAATTAAAAAGCTAAATAAATAATAAAAAAAAGAACCCCTGTCCCACCGTACTCATGCACAAAGGCAAACGCAAATGTCGGTCTGGTGACAAATGTAAACAGCAATTGCACCATGCATGTGAGGTATCACCAAGAAGGTCAGATCAAGGACATTAATTTTAGCAGTAGACCTCTCCTGTAAATCTAAAGTGGTAACCTGTAAAGGATTTTAAAGGCTTTTAAAAATATATTTAGTTTGTCGCAGTTGCGCGTTTGTGCGCAATTTTAAAGCATGTGATGTTTGATATCCATGTACTCGGCATAAGATAACCTTTTTTATTTCATCAAACATTTGGGCAATGTAGTGTGTTTTAGTGCATTAAAATTTTTAAAAAACATTTTTTTCCCCAAAAAAATTTGCATTTGAAAAATCGCTGCGCAAATACTCTGAAAAAAAATTGCAACACCCACCATTTTAATCTGTAGAGCCTTTGCTTTAAAAAAAAAAAATATATATATATACAGTGCCTTGCGAAAGTATTCGGCCCCCTTGAACTTTTCAACCTTTTGCCACATTTCAGGCTTCAAACATAAAGATATAAAATTTTAATTTTTTGTGAAGAATCACCAACAAGTGGGACACAATTGTGAAGTGGAACGAAATCTATTGGATAATTTAAACTTTTTTAGCAAATAAAAAACTGAAAAGTGGTGAGGGTAAAATTATTCGGCCCCTTTATTTTCAGTGCAGCAAACTCACTCCAGATGTTCAGCGAGGATCTCTGAATGATCCAATGTTGTCCTAAATGACTGATGGTGATAAATAGAATCCACCTGTGTGTAATCAAGTCTCTGTATAAATGCACCTGCTCTGTGATAGTCTCAGGGTTCTGTTGAAAGCGCAGAGAGCATCATGAAGACCAAGGAACACACCAGGCAGGTCCGTAATACTGTTGTGGAGAAGTTTAAAGCCGGATTTGGATACAAAAAGATTTCCCAAGCTTTAAACATCCTAAGGAGCACTGTGCAAGCGATCATTTTGAAATGGAAGGAGTATCAGACCACTGCAAATCTACCAAGACCTGGCCGTCCCTCTAAACTTTCAGCTCAGACAAGGAGAAGACTGATCAGAGATGCAGCCAAGAGGCCCATGATCACTCTGGATGAACTGCAGAGCACTACAGCTGAGGTGGGAGAGTCTGTCCATAGGACAACAATCAGTCGTACACTGCACAAATCTGGCCTTTATGGAAGAGTGGCAAGAAGAAAGCCATTTCTCAAAGATATCCATAAAAAGTCTTGTCTAAAGTTTGCTACAAGCCACCTGGGAGACACACCAAACATGTGAAAGAAGGTGCTCTGGTCAGATGAAACCAAAATCGAACTTTTTGCCCACAATGCAAAACGATACGTTTGGCATAAAAGCAACACAGCTCATCACCCTCAACTCACCACCCCCCCTGTCAAACATGGTGGTGGCAGCATCATGGTTTGGGCCTGCTTTTCTTCAGCAGGGACAGGGAAGATGGTTAAAATTGAGGGGAAGATGAATGCAGCCAAATACAGGACCATTCTGGATGAAAACCTGTTGGAGTCTGCAAAAGACCTGAAACTGGGGCGGACATTTATCTTCCAACAAGACAATGATCCCAAACATACAGCAAAATCTACAAAGGAATGGTTCACAAATAAACGTATCCAGGTGTTAGAATGGCCAAGTTAAAGTCCAGACCTGAATCCAATCACGAATCTGTGGAAAGAGCTGAAAACTGCTGTTCACAAACGCTCTCCATCCAACCTCACTGAGCTCGAGCTGTTTTGCAAGGAAGAATAGGCAAGAATTTCAGTCTCTCGATGTGCAAAACTGATGGAGACATACCCCAAGCGACTTGCAGCTGTAATCGCAGCAAAAGGTGGCTCTACAAAGTATTAACGCAAGGGGGCCGAATAATTTTGCACGCCCCACTTTTCATTTTTTTATTAGTTAAAAAAGTTTCAAAAATCCAAAAGAATTCGTTCCACTTCACAATTGTGTCCCACTTGTTGGTGATTCTTCACAAAAAATAAATTTTTTATATCTTTATGTTTGAAGCCTGAAATGTGGCAAAAGGTTGAAAAGTTCAAGGGGGCCGAATACTTTCGCAAGGCACTATATATATATATATATTGTTTGGGGGCTCAAAGTAATTTTCATGTAAACAAAACGTGTCAGAAGGGCTTTGTCTTCAAGTGGTTAGAAGAGTGGGTGATGTGTGACATAAGCTTCTAATGTTGTGCATAACATGCATAAATGCTAGGACAGTTCAAAACCCCCCTAAATGACCCTTTTTGGAAAGTAGACACCCCAAGCTATTTTCTGATAGGCATGTTGAGTCCATGGTATATTTTAAATCTTTCCATACCATGTGCATATGTGAAATTATATTAAATATATATATATATTATATTGTTCAAACATGGCATGGTTATATGTGGAATTACACCCCAAAATACATTCTGCTGCTTCTCCTGAGTATGGGAATACTACATGTGTGAGACTTTTTGGGAGCCTATCCATGTACAGGACCCCGAAAACCAAGCCCTGCCTTCAGGATTTCTAAAGGTATAAAATTGTGATTTTACTCCTCACTACTTATCACAGTCCCTGAAATGTCCAGATAGCACAACCCCCCCCCCCCCCCCCCCATGACGCCATTTTGGAAAGTAGACACCCCAAGGTATTTACTAAGAGGCATGGTGAGTATTTTGCAGTTCTCGTTTGTTTTTGAAAATGAAGAAAGAAAATAATTTTTTTTTTTTTTTTTTACTTTTTAAATTTTCAAAACTTGACAGAAAGCGAGAGGAGCGAAATCAAACATTTACACCCTTAAAAAGCCTGAAGGCAGTGATTGGTTTTCGGGGGTTCTGTACGCGGTTAGACTGCCATAAAGTCTCACACATGTGGTATACCCATACTCAGGAGGAGCAGCAGAATGTATTTTGGGGTGTAATTCCACATATAACCATGCCATGTTTGAACAATATATCATTTAGTGACAACTTTGTGAAGAAAAAAAATAATAATAATTTTCCCGAAACTTGTGACATGGACTCAACATGCCTCACAGCAAATATCTTGAAGTGTCTTCTTTCCAAAATGGGCTAATTTGGGGGGGGGGGTTGTACTATCTTGACATTTCATGGCTCCCAAAAAGTCTCACACATGTGGTATCCCCATACTCAGGAGAAGCAGCAGAATGTATTTTGGGGTGTAATTCCACATATAACCTTGGCATGTGTGAGCAATATACCATTTAGTGACAACTTTGTGTAATTTTTTATTTTTTTTTGTCATTTTTCAATCACTTGTGACAAAAAAATGAAAATATTCAATGGGCTCAACATGCAATTTCCTTGGGGTGTCTGCTTTACAAAATAGGGTCATTTGCTGGGGCGGGGGGGTTAAGAAATTAGATTTAGTCATAAACTAAAAGCTGCGTAAATTTCAGAAAATGTACCCTAGTTGTAGATGCTATAACTTTTGCGCAAACCAATAAATATACGTTTATTGACATTTTTTTACCAAAGACATGTGGTTAAATACATGTTGGCCTAAATATATTACTAAAATTGAGTTTATTGGATTTTTTTCATAACAAAAAGTAGAAAATATAATTTTTTTCCAAAAGTTTCGGTCTTTTTCCGTTTATATCTCAAAAATTAAAAATTGCAGAGGCAATCAAATACCATAAAAAGAAAGCTCTATTTGTGGGAAAAAAAGGACGCAAATTTCCTTTGGGTACAGGATTGCATGACCGCACAATTACCAGTTAAAACAGCACAGTGCCAAATTGTAAAAATTGCTCTGGTCATTGAGTGGCCCATTCTTTCGGGGCTGAAGTGGTTAAAGTATTGCAGTGCTAAATAGCAAAAACTGGCCTGGTCATGAACAGGGTAAAAACCTACTGGAACTCAAGTGGTTAAGAACTACACCACCATGAGTTGACTATGTCTATTATTATAAATAACGAGAACACCTTTTTCTAAAAGTACATCTACCTAAAGTATCGTATCTAAATAATCTCAACATTACTGAAAAAGATGAGCAATGGACTCAATGCGTTTCGTTGACTATGTCAAACTTTTTAAGGATTTGATAATGGCTCCAGGGCAGTGTTTGCCCAAGCACCAAGGTGGCCACTGGGACAGTGCTTGTCAGAATTCAAGATCTACGTTCAATGCAATATGCTAACTTGGAGGTGTTCTGTACATCACACTCCCAGAAATGTCAGTTTGTTTTGTGTGTTTGGCTGACTGGTTTTACCAGAAGTCTGCACTAAGACACAAGTCACATTTTAGGCATCGTCTTCATTTTGGCGATACTCCTAAAGAGTTAATCACTTCTGAAAGGATGCAGATCTTGAAAGAGTCCTCATTAGAAAACTCATCAGCTGATAATTGATAATGAAATAGTCACTCCCATTCAGAGTCACTCTGCAGACAACAAACAGCTTTTTCAGCAGGGCAGAAACAGGTAGGAATCTACAACGTGTTAAAAATCTATGCAATGTACATAGATCACCCAAAGAGGAATGTTTTTTTTTCAACAAAAGTGGAACTACTCTTTCAGTATTGTTAATGATGGTGTTGGACATACATCATTTTGCCTGATAGGAGTAACCATTTGGGTGCAGGAAACTTTTGTGTGCACCCTTCTTGACTTTTAATACAATTCTGCTAAAAAAAAACAAGTGCATATAACCTAATATTATGTAGAGCTACTTGAAATTTTTGCTTTGGATTGGTGCTCGGTTTAGATTTTTTTTTTTCTTCATTTGATAGACAGTTTTATTGGAAGCAGTGCGCTTTATAGTAGCCTAAAGCAGAGCACAGTTCTGTCAAATGTAGTTTTATCATTTCTTGCTGAGCTTCTGGGTAGACTTGTGGTGTCAGCATCCTGTGAGTCTGAGAGGGTCCTGATAAAGCCATTAACCTGTAAAACTTTTTTTTTAACTTCAGATGCTAACTTTGCACAATGCCTGGTTTAAAGCTAGCTACATGTTTTTGTTTCTACCCATTCACTAGTGTATTGGTGACAGCAGATACATTGAGGTACTATGCTCATGTTGTGCCAGCACTCAGGTACACACTGCACAGGGTAGGGTCCTTTCATACCTCTACATTTGAAAGAAGTGGATTTGCAATATTTTGCAGGTTTCCTCTGCTCTTATTGAAATTAAATTGCTTTTCTGAATATGAATGTATCTTTTTTTTAAATAAATTATTTACATAAACAATTAAATGAGACAGAGGACTGGTTTATCCACTTCCTCACCCCCCTGCTTCACATAGTTTTAATAAGAGAGCGAAAGTATGAAAGCAAACAGCTTCAAATACATTGTTTATGTGATACTAGGGTCATGGCAGCACACTATATCAATGGGGAAAATATTGTATTTTCAGTGAGTGCCAACTATAAATTATTTTGTGATGTTTAGCCTAAAGGAACAAGCTACTTTTTTTCTAAATGTAGAGATCTGTAAATGATCCACTACAGGCAGGTTAGATGAGCTATTAAAATTGCTCTTCCGAGCAGCTTAAAGTATATGTCCAGGCATTTCCTACCCTGTTCTCCTTTGGATTATGTCACAGCATTATTTTTTCCTATACCTCGTTCCTCTTACGAGAATCAGCTATAATGATTCTGTGTGTATACACAGTGGTGTATTTTGGTTTTGTGCTGCCTTAGGCAAGACTAAAATCGGGTGCCACTTCCCCAATCTAAATTTATCCCACCCCAGCTGTGGTATACTGTTCTTGTCTCAGGGTCTGATGAAGAAGCTGCAGCCATTCACAGTGAACAGCTGTGGCTTCCTCATTAGACTTCGAGACATGATTCATCCAAGTGCCACATAAGTGGTCAGTGGGGTAGCAGATGGGGTCAGTGGGACATAGGACATCGTCAGCAGGGCAGAGGATGAGGCGGCTCTGGTGAGTACTGAGGAAGCTGCACTGATATGCGGCATTGATTGACAGCACTGATGGGCACTGATAGGCAGTACTGATGGGTACTGTTGGGGTTACACTGATAATCAGTGCCCTGGCTCTCTCCTCTCATTGTGCTGTGACAGAGAAAGGAAAGGAATGCCA
The DNA here is from genome assembly GCF_037356315.1 of Lithobates pipiens. Lineage (NCBI taxonomy): Eukaryota > Metazoa > Chordata > Amphibia > Anura > Ranidae > Lithobates > Lithobates pipiens. Next base: position 356,735,137 of record NW_027507748.1, on the reverse strand, counting down.
AAACCCGGCAAGTGTGATCAGCTGTGATTGGACACAGCTGATCACATGGTAAAGATCCGCTTTGATTGGTTCTTTACTCTGATCTATGATCAGTAGTGTTTGAAGGACACAACAATCACAGAGCGAGCCAGGTTCACACCGCAGCAGGCGCATAAGGCACGGTTCTGGGAGGGTATCAATAGATGCCCTCCCAGAACTGGACGACTGCGCTGTAGCCGTTATTCAGTGGTGCCGCCCCCCTGAAAAATGCCGCTCAAGCCAAACACCCCTGTGTATACATGTGGAGAGGAACAGAGAGGAGTGGGGGATAGGTGGAGTTCTGTAGTCCAGCAATTTGAAAAAGCATTGTGCTGTCAGCTCAAACAGAAATTTAGGAGCGTACAGGCTATATTTCAGATTAGCAAGTATTTTTGTCTACTTCCAGCCTTTTGAAAGACCTAAAATATGCAGATTAATGCATGTATTGGAGGGATATACTGAATCTTTTGAGGTTTGTTCACACCAGTGGCTACATCATACCATGGTTACTGGCGTATGCTGTGAAGGGAGCAGTGCCAATTTGACATTTTTTCAAATTCCATTAATCTTCATTTACCACAGCGGGTTGCAATGTGGTGTACTAAGTTGCAACACACTGCGCTGAATAAAAGTAGTGCATTTCCTACTTTTGGCGATAGTGTTCACTGAAAAAAAAAGTAGGAAAATGAGTTGCTTTTATTCGGCACAGTGTGTGAATTAAAGTTATAGTACTGAAGGAAAACGAGCTTGCCTTTGCATTGGAACGAGGGATGTGTGTGAGCAGGCCCTTACACTTTAATAGAAGATATCAGCCACACAGGGATTATATTGTTTTCAATGAGTCAGCTGAACAAATGACTTATACTGTGAGAAGGGACTGTAGAGCAAAACAATTATGTAACCGGGAAATACAGCCTGCTTAAAGGGGTTGTAAAGGTTTGTTTTTTATTTTCTAAATAGGTTCCTTTAAGCTAGTGCATTGTTGGTCCACTTACCTTTTCCTTCGATTTCCCTTTTAAATGTTTTTTTTTTTTGCTTTCTTTGTCTGAATTTCTCATTTCCTGTTCCTCCTCAGTAAGCTGTTCATTAAGCTATTCCGGCTGACTAAACACCGCTCAGATGATGGTGTGAAGTTTACTGAGGAGAAACAGGAAGTGTGAAATTCAGACAAAGAAAAAAAACATTTAGAAGGGAAATCGAAGGGAAAGATAAGTGAACCAACAATGCACTAGCTTAAAGGAACCTATTTAGAAAATAAATAACAAACCTTTACAACCCCTTTAAGTAATAAGCAAAGATGTATAATAATTCCAAATATGCATAGAAACTAGGTAGTTTAAAAGACTAACACATATTGTTGAAGTGATTTAAATCAAAGAAAGTGCTGCGCTGACCTGTAATAATTATTGTTTCCCTGTGTACTTCCACATATATATATATATATATATATATATATATATATACACTATAGAATATATCTATAGCCAAATAAATATATATAGTGCTCTAGTCACAACTAATTATCAATAAAATTACTCTGTGCAACAGTATAATTCAACATGTGAAATAATATCTTGTTATAATATCATGATCCTATAATATCATTATCTGTCATAAAAGAAAGTCCATTATATAAGTGTTCAAATTGTCTATACAAATGAGCTCCAGTGCACGAAAGGTGCTTATGTGCCAAATGTTGACAAGTTCATGTGAAAACATGTGTTGATATAAAATTGTATATAAAGTCCATTCAAAAAATCAAATCCAAAAAAACTTGTGACAGCAAGCGTGTCCTTGTGTCCACTCAGGTGCTCCCCCTTCTGTATATGCGCTCACCTTAGAGCGTGTGACCTTACAGTTAAGCTTGGTCAAAGCAAGCATAGGAACCACCTCTGGGTTCAGTGTTTGTACTGGGATCCTGGGCTGGTTGCTGGCACGTTATCCACATGTATATAAGAGAGACTAGATAGCGTGATATCGTTTAAACTCTATTTATTATTAAACATTAACCCCTTATTTAGTGTACTCACATTTTGTGGGTGCTATAGTGCACTACTCTTCACAAGATCATAGGGAACGATGGGTTCACTGAACTACTGTGTCCTTTCCTTGCTAAGACCAATCCACTGCCTCATGCACCGTCCTGTCCCCTCCCCAATGCGTGTCGATACCGGGAATATGACGTATCTTCCTCAGGGAGAATTTGATTGAACGGATGCAATGTCAGTATTACGGTGGCCATTTTCTTATAGACTGCAGAGATTCTATTGTCCGTGGTGTGTACTACTACTATTATCATCAACGAATACCCAATGTTTCCCGGACTGTTATTTAATCTCTTTGTGTGTTTAACCTTATTAAAATATTAGCAAGGTAAAAACCACTAGAAAAAGACTTACTCCTTCTTAACTTAAAAACTCAGGATGGTGCATAGAAAAGAACACATTAATTGCAGTCAACATATGGACATATAATATGAATCACTATATTACACAACATCATCTTTAGCTACATATATTGATATATAGCTGCCATATACATAATTAAGTTAATATCCATGGACTATTTATGTTGTATTCTAGACCAATGTGTAAATGTCTATATATTCTAAGATAATAAAATCTAGAAGATATATATATACCAGGGGTATTTAATTTGGAGGAATCTGTTTTATCAGTTTCCTCCAAAGTTTGTAAAATCCACTTGGGGACCTGGAGCCTGGAGATTCCATAGCGTTATGGGTGGGACAGAATCTCCAATCCTGGGACCAGGTTTTGGGAACAGCCAGGAGTCTGTCTGGTTGGTTGAGCAGGTGGATCCTGGGCTTTTAGCAGAGTCAGGATTAGGGTTCTGGGCTCCACCCAGAGAGACAGGAGATCTCCAGAAGTCCAGAGAGTGCAGGTGTGCACTAGTGAAAGCCAGAGACCCAGGTCTGAGGGCCAGAGCAGTGAGGGGCTGCTTTCTAGATAGACGCTGTGTGCATTGAAGCTGTGTGCATCTAAGGAGACAGATGAGAGCCTGAGCAACAAGGAAGCTGAAAAGAGGTACAGTAGTTGTACCTGTTATATGGCCAAGAGGGCTGAAGCGTAAAGCCTAAGTGGCAGTACCGCTGAAGAGAGCCAGGTGGCTCAGCATTTTTCATTTATTGTTTTTGGGAGAAGAACCCCTGTGTGGGCAACCAAGTGCATGTATGAACTTTTTGTTGCTCTTAATAAAAGTGAGCTACCATGCCCTTAAAATAAAGTTCCTGTTCACTGTGAACTTACTGAAAAGGCATCTACCACTGAATTAGACATGCCCCAATGTCACAATATGTAAAAAATAAATATAAATATAAATGAATATATATATATATATATATATATATATATATATATATATATATATGTATGTGTATGTATATATATATATATATATGTATGTATGTATGTATGTATATATATATGTATATATGTATATATATATATATATATATATATATATAAATAAATAAATTATATACGCCTCCTACAGAAATACTACCAAAACCCTATCAGATTTAAATGAACTCATGCTAGGATTAGTATAGAGCTACTTGACAACTATCCCAGCACTGGTCCAGGGCCTATGGATGGAGGGGCACTTTCCTCATGCAATGATCCCTACCTCAGTATGATGGCCACTCATATTGGTAATACATTATTTTATTAATTACCATCTGGGTGTCAAGAATTACAAACCCACTAGAATACGCGATCATCCACATTTGTTCAGTCCTTTCTTTGGGGCATTCTTAATTCCCTTGTCCAATGTTACAAACTCTTCCCTAGTTAGAGCTGTACCACTGAGGTTATAAATCCTGTCCCCTAATCTTCCCTTCTTTTTTTGTTGTAACCTTCTTCCTGATCGTATTCCTCTTTTTCTATATTGATTCCTTCATTGCCGGGATTCCCCTGTCCCTTCTTTAAAACAGAGTTTCCTTGTTGGCTTCCCTGATTTGGTGCATCATACAAAGTTTGATATCTATAATAGGTGGGTATTTCATGCTATCATGGGATATCAGCAAAGATAATATACATTAACTGGATCTATAAATTGAAAACACCTCCCGAGGCATAGAAACAAAAACTTACGTTAAGTAAACGGACTGCAACTTCTATATATCCACGTCTAGCTGTCACCCTAGCCCATGGATAAATAATATTCCCAGAGGACAGTTCATGTGAATTAAAAAGAATTGCACTAGAAAAGAAAGCAGGCACAAATCAGCGGAGGAGATACATGACAGGGTGATAAGGATATCCAGTCTACGCAGCGTTAACTCAAATACTGTCTGCTTAACTATGCCCTCACTCATTGGCTGGGGAGGAAAGGAGATGGGGGGAGCTCAGAAAGTGTTGCCCTTCGCTAACCGGGCCTGTCTCACCACGTGCTCGGAGGTCTAGGCCTCCGGAGCACTTTAGCCCCGATAGGATCCCCAGGACTCGGTGCAGCAGTGGGAGCCCACCTTCGGACCCTTCAGGCCCCCCCTGCTAAGTGTACGCTGGCTAGGGCAGGTGGTGGACCTGGGAGAAATCCCCAACTCCGGCAGAGCCCTCGGGGGATGGGCACTCACCAGCGGGTGGCTCCAGTCCCATCCTCCGGATTCCAGACTGGGCAGCCATCGTGATGGCGAGGCTCTGGTTGGCACAATGGCCCGGTGGGGGAAAGAGAACGCTGTGGGCACTGGCCTGTCCCCTGGTGTGGCCAGCGGCCCTTCCAGGAGGATGGAGGATTAGCGTGAGAGGGAGGGCACGTCTGCCCCTGGAGGAAGAAAGATGGTGGCGTGCACCTCTAGGCCACTTGTGCGGCCTGGGAGTCAGGAGATGCGCAGGTCAGCATGGGTGGATGTCGGGAGCGACGCAGAGGACACAGGGAGCATCCAGCAGGTCGGCTCCGAGGGAGAGGACATCCTACAGAACAGAGGTCGGCTGGTCCAGCATTGATAGAGTCCCAGGCAGCGGTGAAGTTCATCATCTCAGGAAGGGGAGCTCGAGGAGGACGTCCAGGTGGCTGCGATGGAGTCTGGATCTGCGGCTGGTGGTGTCCCTGGCCTCATGCAGCCTGGTGAGTGTTCTTCTTCTATGCTTCCTTTTATTTCTCCCTCTGCAGGCAAGGGGTCAGGAGGCACTAGCTAGGCCTTTGGGGCAGGGGTCAGTGGTGCTTGCCCGAGATGTACTGGCCAGCCTGAAGGAGCTCTTACACAAACTTGAGGGGGTGCGGTGCAATGAACAGGGATGGAGACATTGCAGGATCGGCCAAGGATAACGGAGGAGTCAGAGCCTGGAGTTCCCCCTCCTTCACCGGTTCAGGTGGTGTCCGAGGTGGGTGTTACAGCGGAGAGAGACGGTGTGGCCATGGGGGGAGCAGGCAAAGGAGGGGGATAAGAACGCAGACAAGGCGAAATTAGCGGATTCGGGGAAGTGCAAAGTATATGTTTGCTTCGAGGGACCCTTGGGTGCCCACCTTAAGTCCGAGGTCAGGGAGAAGATTTGGAAGGGGGAGTACATGGAAATTTTTTCCTTGCTCCCCCTTGAAAAGTTTAACCTAGACTGGTTGAAACCTGGCGAAAGCAAGAAGGAGGAGGAGGAGGAGAAGAGGAGGTATCGCCTCATCCCTCGCACATTTGTCTGGGTGGACAATCAGTTTTTTTTAGTGGGTGCTGGTGGCACCGGTACCTCAGGTACGTCTGCCTCTAGGAAGAAGTCTGCTGGCAGTGTAACGACAGTACCTGCCACTTCAGTGACTCCTGTTGTTTTAAACATGAATCTTCAGGGTGCGGCAGTGGCCATTCACTCGCCCGCTGTTTTAAATCGGAAAAAAGTCAGACAGAGGATACACCTGGAAAGAGGGAGGACTCTGGTGAGGGTAGAAAGGATGTTTCCTTTCCTAAGCAGGTACCCGGATCGGGAGTCGGCTCAACTCCTTGGGGGGGATTGCAGAAGAATTTCGCATCCCGTGCACTTTGACGGTGGTACTGTCTTGGTCCAAGAATTTACACTCGGACCACTTGAATATGAAGGTGGTGTCGGAGAAGCTTTCTAAAGGAGTTTCCCTAGGTAGGATGAGCAGCCCCTTTTCCGCTCCTCCGTTCCTGGGCCTGGTTGTGTCCCCCCAGGGGTGATTCCCAAGAAGGAACCTCGTAAATACCACCTGATACACTATCTCTCCTACCCAAAAGGTTGATCATTTAACAATGGTATTGACCCCCGGAAAAAACAGAAGGCCCAGCAACTGAGCTGGTCTTTCTGGGTATCACCATTGATTCCGAGGCCATGGAGTGCCGTCTACCAGAGAACAAATTGGTGGTCCTGAGGGGGGAGGTTAACGGAGCAGCACAAGATTCAGTTAAGGGAATTACAATCATTGCTGGGGAAGTTGAATTTTGCCTGCAGGATCATCCCTATGGGCAGAATTTTGAAGAGTTTTTCACTCTCTCCCAGGGTGTCATAAACCGGATGTGACCAGAACTACGTGACTGCAGAGTAAACCAAACAAAGTAGGTGAAAATAAGTGATTTTATTAAGATAAAGGCATATAATGTGAATACAACACCAATACCAAACAGAGTGAGAAAACCAAATAACAGTGACAACCAACCAGTATATATAACAAAGGGGATACCAGAATCATAGTCAAGCCAGGCCAGGGTCATAAACAGGAGGTCAGCAGATAGAGGGAAAGGAGAAAGGGATCAGGTTGCAGGACAAGGTTCCAGGGATGCAGGAATAGACAGGATCAGGTACAACAGGTTCAGGATGCAGGAATCAAGATGCAGGATCAGGATAACAGGTAGCAGGTCAAGGCTCAAGGACAAAACCAAGGCAAACATGTGAGTGCTTGCTGGATATTTATAGGCCTGTGATTGGCCTCAAGTGACACCTAATTGCAGGAGGTGCTGTCTGCTCCACACTACCAGGATCCAATCCACTGTTGGACGCCAGTACTGCAGCCCAAATATGACATAACATCAGCAAGGAAAAGCTCTCCTGACAGTTCCAAACTGCCAGGAGACACCTACTGGTGGACCTCAGTACTGCACATCAAAAGACAGATATTACCAGCAGATGGAATATTTCCTGACACAGGGGATTTTTGTGATACCACCATATTTGGGATGATGCTAGCTGGGATCTGGATCCGCCCTATTGGATAAATAGTTAGGCTTCTACCTATGGTCTTTTTGGTGACTTAAAGATCTTTAGACTTTTTTGATCTATTCATCATGTCCCACAGCATACAACATCTCCCTTCTAATATCCCCTGTTTAACCTCCCTGGCGGTATCCCCGAGCGTGACTCGGGTTTGGTTTTTTCTTGTAGAATCGGTAATCCCGAGTCACACTCGGGGTAACATTGCAGAGCGGCCAGCGGAGATCTTACCTTCTCCTGGCGCTCCAGCGATGTTCTCCGCTGTCCTCCGCTGTCCTCCCCTGTGATCGCCGATGCGATCGCCGGCGAGATCACGGCATCTCACTTCCTGGTTCCGTTCCCTGCGAGCAGCAGCGGCGCATGGGAGCGGAACTGGGCGGGAATTTTAAAAAGTGAAACACAAACACATAAATAGAGGTGATACACTGTAATCTGAGAGGATTACACTGTATCATCTCTATCTGACTGATAACTGTACAGTGCCCCTTGCCTCCAATAAAATAAAATCTAACATGGCATCAAAAAAGCGCTACTTCGCTACAAAATCGCCTTTGAACCAGCTGAGTGACAGCGGTAGCGACACGGAGTTGCTCGCACAAATTAGCGATAGTGAGTCGTGGGGAGATTTGTCATCTGACACTGACACGGATCTGACAAGTAACAGCGGTGATGATCCTGCACCTGACCTCAGAGATGTGCGCAATTGGTGCCCTATCGACTGCGATACAGACCAGGTAGCGCCGCCAAGATTCCCCTTCACTGGATCACCTGGGATGAAGGTAGATGTCGAACGGGACAACCCTCTGGCATACCTGCAATTATTCCTCACTGAGGATATAATTGAAAAAATTGTCACAGAGACAAATCGCTACCAAAACAGCAATCCGCTACGCTGCATGCCAGGTTTTCCCGAAACAGAAAGTGGGAACCAATGACCAAAGAGGACCTCGGGCAGTTCCTGGGATTCATTATTCTTCAGGGGGTGGTGGGGAAACCGCTCCAGAAATGGTACTGGACCACCAATAAATTACTGGCCACTCCGTTTTTTGGCGCCGTGATGTCCGAATACAGTTTTTCCCTCATCATGAAATATTTCCACTTCACAAACAATGAAGAGTTTGATGAGGCCACGTATCCTGCACCCAAACTAAAAAAAATCTGGGAGGTATAGCAAATTATCGTGACCAATTTCCAGCGGACCTACGTGCCAGAAAGGGACGTCTGCGTGGATGAAAGCTTGATGGCCTACAAGGGACGCCTTGTAGGCCATCTGGATACAAGCTGGATACAATTTATTGCATCCAAAAGAGCGAGGTTTGGCATAAAATCCTACATGCTCTGCGAGTCATCCACCAGGTACATATGGAATTTGGTCATTTACACCAGTAAAGGCACAAAGTTCAACCCCACGTACAGCGGCTATGGGATGGCCACATCATCAGTCCTCACACTGCTGGAGCCATTGCTGAACCAGGCATATTGTGTGACCATGGACAACTTCTATACGTCTCCGTAACTTTTTGAGGTTTTGCTACAAAACAAGACCGATGCGTATGGTACTGTTAGGCCTAATCGACGTGACATGCCATCTCTGTTCTCCAGGAAAAAGCTAAAAACCGGAGAAATGGTTGCCTGGCAGAAAGGTAAGATGATGGCAATGCGATGGCGAGACAAGAAGCACGTGTGTCTCATGAGCACGGTGCACAATACCTCCACTGCCATGGCCCACACCAAACGTGGGAAAGATGTGCGGAAGCCGCAAGTCATGATAGACTATAATTGCACTATGGGAGGTGTCGACAGAGCTGATCAGGCAATGACATTTTATCCGGCTATGCGCAAACAGCAAAAAAGATATTATAAAAAGATTTTCCGGCATCTTCTGGAACAATGCCTTTGGAATGCATATGTTCTATACAGAGCACAGAGTCACAAGCCTCTTATTCATGCCGATTTTACCTGGAAGATGGCTGAGCAGATTTTCATCAAACACCAGACACCATCAGGAGCTGAGATCAGACCTGGACGACATGCTTTTGACGTTGTCAACCCAGAACGCCTAACAGGTCGTCACTTTGTGGACTACATACCACCAACTGCAAAAAAGGCAGCACCTACCAAGATGTATATAAAGGGGTGGGTCCTGCGCAAATCGTGCCACTCAAATAAAATACACAAATTCAAAATAATATAAATATGTGCATACATACAATGCCGTGAAAAAAAATATAGTCCAAAAAACAGCACGCATAAAAATATATAAAAAATATATAAAAAAATGGAAAAAAGGTTTAATGATAGAACAATAATAAAATGTCCGCTACTCAAGGCTCCCAGAACTCTCACCTTTAAACGAAGTGAATAAGCAAATCAAACAAACTCCAGGATTCTCTTATTTCATTCATAAATAATAAATAATAGCCATCAGGCAATCCAAAGGAGGGATGCAATGATACAATTCCGCCACTAGAGGGCCAGTCCCAGCTTCCAGAATAGCTGAAATGGATCTTCACTTCTATTTCACAGTGTATGGCTCAAAATAAGAGAGAGGAGGGGGAGAGAGAGAAACAGGAGACTTCCATAGTGTAGTAGTTTAAAAAACGGCAGGTAAATTTATTAAAAAGCAGTAAAGACTCTCACATTTTAATTGCAAAAACAAGCACAATCAGGAAGAGGGTATAATGACAACTTCCTCCCGCCTTACTCTACTTCCGGTTCGTCCTCTGGCCAATCCCTACGCGTTACGTCATGTGACTTCTTCATGGGTTCCCCATGAAGAAGTCACATGACGTAACGCGTAGGGATTGGCCAGAGGACGAACCGGAAGTAGAGTAAGGCGGGAGGAAGTTGTCATTATACCCTCTTCCTGATTGTGCTTGTTTTTGCAATTAAAATGTGAGAGTCTTTACTGCTTTTTAATAAATTTACCTGCCGTTTTTTAAACTACTACACTATGGAAGTCTCCTGTTTCTCTCTCTCCCCCTCCTCTCTCTTATTTTGAGCCATACACTGTGAAATAGAAGTGAAGATCCATTTCAGCTATTCTGGAAGCTGGGACTGGCCCTCTAGTGGCGGAATTGTATCATTGCATCCCTCCTTTGGATTGCCTGATGGCTATTATTTATTATTTATGAATGAAATAAGAGAATCCTGGAGTTTGTTTGATTTGCTTATTCACTTCGTTTAAAGGTGAGAGTTCTGGGAGCCTTGAGTAGCGGACATTTTATTATTGTTCTATCATTAAACCTTTTTTCCATTTTTTTATATATTTTTTATATATTTTTATGCGTGCTGTTTTTTGGACTATATTTTTTTTCACGGCATTGTATGTATGCACATATTTATATTATTTTGAATTTGTGTATTTTATTTGAGTGGCACGATTTGCGCAGGACCCACCCCTTTATATTCATTATTTGATAGTTTGTGCTCACTATTTTGTCCTGCTGCATTTTTTAGTTAGCATTTGCACTTTATATCACTCAGGTTCTTTTTCACAGCATCTGTGTTTCATTATATCTGATTTTGGATTTTGTTCCACTTTAGTCACTTATTACCACTTAGCGGCGCGAAGGCTGACCACTTTTACCTACCAAGATGTGTGTGGTTTGCTGTTCAAAGAGAGATAGCAGTGGAAAAAAAGTCCGAAAAGAAAGCCGGTTCTATTGTAGGGAATTCCACATCCTTGCCGCTCTTACAGTAAAGAACCCTCTACGTAGTTTAAGGTTAAACCTCTTTTCTTCTAATTTTAATAAGTGGCCACGTGTCTTGTTACACTCCCTTCCACAAAAAAGTTTTATCCCTATTTTGGGGTCACCAGTAGGGTATTTGTAAATTGAAATCAAGTCCCCTCTCAAGCATCTCTTCTCCATAGAGAATAAATTCAATGCTCGCAACCTTTCTTCATCACTAATGTCCTCCAGACCCTTTATTAGCTTTGTTGCCCTTCTTTGTACTCCATTTTCAGTACCTCCTTCCTGAGGACTGGTGCCCAGAACTGGATAGCATACTTGAGGTGCGGCCGGACCAGAGTCTTTTAGAGCGGGAGAATTATCATGATTGTGATGTTGGACTGTGTGCTGTACCTGGTTTCAAAATTTATCACACTCAGGATGTTTATTGAATTTTCTTTGTTTGACAAATTTCATTATTTCGCATTACATTATTGAATAAAATTATATTATTTATTAGATTATAATTCATGATTTTGTGTTTCAAACTTTATCACATCTGAGATGTCTACTAGAGTCTTGTTTGGTCAGGTTTTAGTAAGTAATTACTAAGAATTGCAGGCCTATAATACATAACACCAAATTTCCATGCAAAAGAATTGTACGGCTTTTGGTATAAAATTCCTGACAGAATCATACCGCCAGGGAGGTTAATAAGATTTTGATGATCAGCTCACAGATGGCCTCTATAGGTTTCGGCGGTATTCAGCTGCATTGCCCCTATATTTTTTCTTTATTGGAAACTTTTTCTGTCCAATCACTGACTGACTAACACGTATTTACATGATCCTCCTGCAAGATAGTGAGATCCTTCTCTTCTTTGCAATTTCTGAACCCCAAATGTGTCCTGAAGAAGTGTACAACGAAATGTATCGATTCATAACTGTGTATGTGATTTTTATTATTTCTTTCATGTCTCTGGTCTTTATACTATATGTACTTTTCAATAATGTATTTTTTTTTTTTTGTACTCCCAGTGTTTGTTGTGCCTTTAAAGTCCGACCACAGGTTTTCTTTGAATTCCTTTTTTTTTCTTTTTGTTCCCAATGTTTGCAGATGAGGCAATGTGAGTGCTTTTTCTCTTTTTTATTCATTCAGTTAAGGCAGGCATGTCCAAAGTCCGGCCCGGGGCCAATTGCAGCCCGCGGTCCTGGTTTTTCTCAATTTAGTGTGCCGCGGGAGCAGGGCTGTCAGATGAGCCGATCCCCAGCACAGTGAGAAGCTCCGTGAGCTTCAAAAGTGAAAGTAAAGTGCAGAGGAGTGTGCTATACTCTCTGCTTCCCCCCTACAGTGCAGTGCAGGGCTGAATGAGGAAGCTGCAAAGGTACTGTACTATGCTACAAGCTAAATTAGTGTTAAAAAGGGCTTTATTCATGTGTGTGTGTGTGCATGTGTCTGTATGTGTGTGTGTGTATGCGTCTGTGTGTGTGTGTGTGCACATGTGTGTGCACATGTGTCTGTATGTATGTGTGTGCACATGTGTCTGTATGTGTGTGTGTGTGCACATGTGTCTGTATGTGTGTGTGTGCACATGTGTCTGTATGTATGTGTGTGTGCACATGTGTCTGTATGTATGTATGTACGTGTGTGCATTTATGCCTGTATGTATGTGTGTGTGCACATGTGTCTGTATGTATGTCTGTGTGTGTGCATGTATGTGTATGCGTGTGTCTGTATGTATGTCTGTATGTATGTGTGTGTGCACATGTGTCTGTATATCTGTATGTGTGTGCATGTATGTCTGTATCTGTGTGTGCACATGTGTCTGTATGTATGTCTGTGTGTGTGCATGTATGTGTATGTGTGTGTCTGTATGTATGTGTGTGTGCATATGTGTCTGTATATCTGTAGGTGTGTGCATGTATGTCTGTATCTGTGTGTGCGCATGTGTCTGTATGTATGTCTGTATGTGTCTGTAAGTATGTGTATGTGTATGCATGTGTCTGTATATATGTGTACTCATGTATATGTATGTATGTGTGTGTTTGTATGTATGTGTATATGCACATGTGTCTGTATGTATGTCTGTATGTATGTGTATGCATGTGTCTGCATGTGTGTGCGGCGTGCATTTGTCTGCATGTGTGTGCATGTGTCTGTGTGTATGTTACTTTTAATCCGGACCCCCCCCCCCATTCTTATACCATCAAAACTGCTTTTGTAGGGCTTGTGTGTGATATTAGCCAGGACTGCTGCTCCTCTGAAAAGCAATCCAAGCACATTTGAATGGCGGTAAAGAGGCATTATGTTGCCTCCTCACCACCTGTTGTAAGCCCATAAATGCAACATCTGTGTGGCTGTGTACTGTGTGTAGGGCAGCCCATTAATTTCAATGGACTTCCCTACTCACAAATGCAGGGAAAGAAGTTCCCAAGCTTTTTTTTTTTTTAAATTGCACTGCACCAAATGCACCCTACATTTTCCAATGTGTGGGGTACCATTAAGAATTAACGGTACCCCCTAAAGTGTAGAGCATTCATCTGTGTGTTGGGAACGAGCACGACAAAAGGAAGAGAATTCTTGTTGGGCTGTGTATTAGTGCTCAGGTGGACACACTTAGACCGAATTTTTAATGGTTCAAAGAATGTCAGGCAAAATGGTCGGCCCTCACGCATGTTCACTTCATCAAATCTGGCCCTCTTTGAAAAAAGTTTGGACACCCCTGAGTTAAGGGAACTACAGTCATTGCTGGGGAAGTTGAATTGCAGGTTCATCCCTATGGGCAGAATTTGCCGCCGGCTGTCCTTGGCTACAGCAGGCGTTGGCGCCCCATGACATTACATTCGTTTGACTAAAGAATTAAGGGCAGATCTTAGGATTGGGACTCCTTTTTGGAGTCCTATATTGGTCGATCCCTGTGGATAACCGGTCCCATCAGCAGTGCCGACTTGGAGCTATTTACAGATGTGGCCAGGTCGGTGGGTTATGGGACTTACTTTCAAGGAAAATGGAGTGCAGGACGGTGGCCGGAGTATTGGATTTCGGAGGGTTGGGTAAAAAACCTGGTTTTGTTGGAACTGTTCGATTGGGCTGGCGGTTGAAATTTAAGGTAATGCCTTTTAGGGGGTTCAAGTGGAATTGTTTTGGGGCATTGTTGCAGAGCTTTGCCTTGTTTCTGCTCTGGAGCATTTCCTTTTGGTACGTCTACAACTAGGGGGTTGGTACACGCGGATGGTTCCGGGTTATCCAGATTTCAATTTGTGGCAGTCTTTCTTGTCAGCAGCAGGTCTTGCCCCGTTGGAGTATGTATTGCATTCGTTCCACATTGGGGCAGCCACTGAGGCATCTCGGTGGGGTTCTGATGACAAAGCGGTCAAGCAAATAGGCAGGTGGGAGTCCAATAGATTTCGGCCTATACATCAGGCCTCATTTATTATAGGCCCTAGGTGGCCGGTGGGATTTACTTTCTTTCTGTTTCTGTTATCCTCTTTATGTTGTCCGTCAGTTGGTCTTGTTATACGGTGGATGGTACTGTGTGTTCTGTTTCTTTACAGGTCAACATTGCCTCGTCTGGATCCTGGGGCATTCATATGTCTTTTGGGGAGCCAGAAGGGAAGATGTTAGGCCTGAGGCTAGGCAGTTAGGCCTTCCCGGGAATTGGGTAGTGTCTGATGGATCGGTGTTCAGGGTATGCTCTGGAGTCAGGTGGTCCCAAAAGTTAACCATTTTGCTAGACTGGACAGGGCCCCAGACATCCTCATAATAAATGCAGAGGACAATGATCTGGGCATTAGATCCTCCTGGACACTGATCAGAGATATCAGATTCGATTTTCTCCAGGTTTGCAGCTCTTTTACGGGCACTATCATACTCTGGTCAGACATTGTGGCCCATACGGAGTGGTGCGAGACTAGATCGGTGGAAAACCTAATAAGGCCAGGGTCAAGGTCAATAATGAGTTTGGGAGGTATGTTGTCTGGAATGGGGGGCTGGTCATCAGACATTTAGAATTGAAGTCCAATACTTGGAAATTCCTGAGAGGTGACAGAGTACACCTCAATGCAGTGGGTACGGATCTGTGTTTTTTGGGATTGGAGGATGGCCTGCAGCGTGCTTTTCGCGTTTGGTGGGGCACGCAGGTGTAAGGCTTTACACTTACGTTGCTGTGGAAAATGTGGTCATTGGGTAAACGGTGGGGTACCATCTGAAGTATGGTATCCTCGAGTGGGAATGGTTCACTGCATAGTGAGCAGGTATTGTTAAGAACCCTGGGTGACTGAGGTCAGTTGGGTTTAGGCCCTGAGTCAGTAGGTTGTGACTGGGGTGGCAACTCAGCTAGCTGGTGCCTCAGACACAAAATATGTTAAGGGTATATTGGTACCGTCAAGCATATCAAAATCAATGGATATGAGATAGGTCAGAAGTACTATATTAGTTATTTTAAATAAAGCTGTTCTGTTAATAAAGGGTAAATTTTGGCCATTTACCCCACCCGTTGTGCTGCGTGGTTCTTACTTAGATAAGGGGTGTCAATGTTTATAATGTGGTGAGAAGATGGTTAGTTGGGTGGTTAGCTCTTAGCTACCCTAGTCAAGAAAGGACCATAGCTGAGCAGTCACAAATCAGTGGAGGGGATACATGACAGGGTGATAAGTGTATCCAGTCAACGCAGGGTTAACTAAAATATTGTCTGCTTAACCATGTCCTCACCCATTGGCTGGGGAGGAAAGGAGATGGGGGGAGCTCAGAAAGTGTTAGCCGCTAGCAGGTGGTGGGGTTTCAGCCGTGCAGAGCAGGAAGCAAGGAAAGAACATTCCTGCCTCCTGCCCCTGTTTTGTGCTGTATATGTTGGTTTGATTGCTATTTCATTTTGATGTGAGGGTTTTGGGGTCCTTGACGCGGTCTAAATATAGTCATTGGGTAAACGGTGGGGAACCATCTGAGGTATGGTATCCTCGAGTGGGAACGGTTCACTGCGCAGTGAACGGGTATTTTTAAGAACCCTGGGTGACTGAGGCCAGTTGGGTTTAGGCCCTGAGTCAGTAGGTCGCAACAGGGGTGGCAAATCAGCTAGCTGGTGCCTCAGACAAAAAATATGTTAAAGGTATATTGGTACAGTCAAGGATCTTAAAATCAATGGATGTGGAATAGGTCAGAAGTACTATTTTAGTTATTTTAAATAAAGCTGTTCTGTTAATAAAGGGTCGATTTTGGCCATTTACCCCACCCGTTGTGTTGCATGGTTCTTACTTAGATAAGGGGGTGTCAATGTTTATAATGTGGTGAGAAGTTGGTTAGTTGGGTGGTTAGCTCTTAGCTATCCTAGTCATGAAGATTTTGAGGTACAAACAGAGAAATCAACGAAGATGTTTATGGAAAAGGGATATCAGGCAGATTTTTTGGAAGTAGAGAAAGGAAGAATTAGAGACGTAGAAAGGGAAAGCCTATGAAAAGGACAAAAAATGTAAGTGATATCACTAATGACCATGAGGGTACCTGTATAGTCTTAGACTATAACCCACAAAATAAAGATGTGGAGAGGATTATTAATAAATATTGGGGATCCTAAAACAAGACGCACAACTAAAAGAAAGCTTGCCAGATAAGCCAAAGATAGTCTATAAACGTGCCCCAAATTTGAGGGATTAATTAGTACATAATGTTGTTGCGCCACCTCCACCCAGGCCAGTGATGTTTTGGGACATTAAGGGCTTTTATAGTTGTGGCAGATGTTATAGTTGCACAAGGATTCCAAATAACATCAGGAAATTGAAAACATTTATTAACCCTAACACCCAACAGTCATATGTATATGTCAGCTATATTGAAATGCGATGGTAGGCATATACTAATGTTTGTTGATAGCTATGCTAATCTTGATATATGTAGCTAAAGATGATGTTGTGTAATATAAATCAAGGTTGTAAGAGGTTAGTGCACTAGCAATTGCCATTGTTACCAACATGCAGAATTGCTCACTCACTTCTGCATTAGCTGTCAGGAGTAAACAGTGAGTAAACAGTGATCACCTGATTCTCCTTATCTCTGGCACAAGGGGAACTTTGCAGAGGTCTGCATTGGGTTCCTGGTGGCCATCTTGTGTCTGACTGGACACAGAGATCTCCCAAGATTTATGCAGCCATTTTGGATCCAGAGGGGGTACATGTAGCCCCTGCTGGGTCATTCTGATGAGCCAACCCTGTAGGGAGTACATAGATAGGTACACACCCTAGGAACAGAGACAAAACAGGGATGGTCTGAATTACCCCTAGATACTACTTCGAGTTTGGGGGTGGACCCTGTTGCCTAGTCTGCACTGGGATTGGACCATCTTTGCTCACTACACTACCAGCACAGCCCCCTTTCTGAGGGGCTCACTGTGAAAGCTTAAGAGGACCTGTTTAAAGGGTCAGTCCTTGAGTACACTCCATCATGTATGTTCTGCATAACTTAACTGTCTTACAGAACTAAAAATGCCTTACTGTCCAGATTTCTGATTTGGGATCACAACCACATTGTTGCACTGTTTGCTATCCATTACATAAACAACAGAATTCCTGGAAGACATTGGGTAGGATTTACTAATGGAAAATAGACTGTGTGCTTTGCAAGTGCAGTTTCTCTCACTTTCCCCAGAGCCTTGTGAATGTTGTGAAGCACAGTTGTGTATTCTTTACAAAGTGAAGCTTCACCAGATGCATTAAGCTCTGCGAAAACCAAGTTCAACTACACTTGCAAAGTGCACAGTGTATTTACCTTTAGTAAATCCACCCATCGTCTCGTGTGGTTCTTTTAATTTACTGCCACACAGTTGCCCTGCACACAAGCTGATCTCTTTTGCAAGTAAATGTTATTAAACAATTAAACAGGCTTTACATTCATTTTGTATCTTTATTTTTTAAATAAAAATAAATGTATAAAAGTTAAAAAGCAAGGGAAACATCAATTTAAAAAGTATAAAGTTAAAAAGCAAAACAATTAAAGTTTCCCTTTAACCATCCGAGATAAATTTCCCTGAACTAAAAGGACATTTTGGTGCTTGTTAAATCACATCATTATATTATACAGGCAAAGTAGCAAGCATTAGCAAAAGAACTCTTTGCCATGTTTTTTTGTTATTTTAATTAGCACAGATCACACTTATGTAACAAAAACAATTACGGCTCGTTTACACCCCAGAGACCTTTAAGATTAAACCCTACTACACGAGTGAAACATGTTAGAGGATCTTTCCTGATGGGTAGAGAGCCAGCTGAAGAAGGCATTTTGTGATCATTTATTTTCTGATTCACTATACTAGTGTGCGGTCCTGGGAAACATTTGTCACAAATGACATTTCATTCAATCCTCTGCAGTATGGTAACTAGTGGTGACATGAGGTTGGGTGCAGTACAAGTCTGCATTTTTACGCAACACACTTTGATCCACTCCAAGGAAGTGTTGTGAGGTGAACAAGCACATAGAAAACAACGTGCCCTAGCAGTGAATCTGCATTGATCTGTGCATATTAACAAAGTTCACTGTCCATGGTCCAAATGATCCCAGAGGCTTCTTTCTACTTCTCTATGGCTCAGTGGCTTCTAGGCATGAGAAGTCTGAGAAGTGTTCCTGATGCCTCCTGAACACCCCTTTAAAAGTGCAATAAAAACGGAAGTGATGCCTATTAAGCCACACCCAATGCGTTTCTTCACACTGTCGTCATCAGGAGCTCCTGATGTCAGTGTGACAAAATACATTGGGCAGGGTTTGTTGGCTTCACTTCCGCCTGTGTGGTTCCGGACTGTGGAACGGAGATTGTTTGTTGGATGACCATGTGCATACAGCTTGTGTAATGCAAGAATGTTTTATTGTGAGTAGCTACTTGTATACATTTTTATTGCACTTTTAATAAATGGAATCATGCTATGGATGTTGCCTGGCCTATATTTCCTTGTGCATGTACGAGTGATGGAGTAATGAGAACAGCTAAAGGAGAAGCTGGTTTGCACTTAAAGCACTGGATTTATGAATTTTGAAGCACTAACCACACTTTTTTTTGAAGCATATGAACTGTATACAAATATTGAACTTATATGGATTTATTCACAAGCACGGAGCACTTTGTATGTTTTTTATCCTATTTATGTACCATATTTAATTTGATGTGATTTTTTTTATTTATTTAATGTGAGCAGCTTCATATCTTTGGAGTGAGGTCACAGAGCACTTTAATATTCATCAAGTTCATTTGAGCACTTTATTTAGGGGTAGCGCCACACATACTTACTGATATTGATTGCGATTAACCCTTACCAGGATAATCCTAGTGCAGACAGCTACACTTAATATACACATTATAGCACTGGGTTTATTATATTTAACATGTTAGAATGTTGATACATTAGAGCAATAGCATTGTAACCCTATACATATTTTGTTATACACCAATATGTCATAAACCAAATTACAAACCTCATAACCAGAGTCAACATGGATAGGGCAGATAATAGAAATTGCAGTTGATTAATTTAATACAGGTGGATATATCGCCAGTATGATATATGTCCAGTGCATTTCCAAATAAAGTAACCTCCTGTCCCAATCTCCTCCCTGAGGGTCAGGGTGGACTCTATCTAGAACAATAAACTTGAGTATTGCAACATGATGGTCTATAGGTGATTTAAATCTTCAATAAGCATACCACATACATTATCATACATTTTCCTCCATAGTTCTGTTTTAGTTTTGCCAATATAGAATGAACCACACAGTCACGGTCATGTAAACCATTAAGTAAAACATATCGTCTGCAACAGTTCAAAAAAACAACCCTCACTTTCACCTAGCTTGTTGCCACAAAAGGGATTTTGTACTAACCTGTCTTTGAGGTTGATCTCTTATATGGAATTTTGGTGGAACCTGCTATGCATTGACTCACTTCAGACCACCAGACCATCAATAAACCCTTACAGACCACTTTTTGCTACAGGTAAGCCTATAATAAGGCTTACCTGTAGCTACCCAGGATATCTCCAAAACCTGCACGGTTTAGGAGATATCCCCTGTATTTGCATGTGCAGACGTCATTGGCACATGCGCACTGAAGCAAACAGAAAACTGAAGCAAAGGCATGTATGTACCATTGCTTCGGTGAATGTGCAGTTACCGGTGGCTCCCGCATGCATGCACGGGAGTGATGTCATCGTGGCTCTGGCCGATCACAGCGCCAGAGCTGCGATACCCGGAAATAACCCCTGAGAGTGACGTCGCCGGCCGGTGCTGTGTATGGGCATCGCGGCGAGGGCTTTGATCTCAGGTGAGTATTACATAATGAGCTAGTATGCATAGCATACTAGCTCATTATGCCTTTGTCTTGCAGGTGTTAGTTTTTTTTTTTTCAAAGTGGGTTTACAACCACTTTAAGAGCAGTTGATAGATATAAGGCGGCTCAGTGGACTCAAATGTTGAAAAGCTTTATTGGCTACAAAAGTACATCCAGTAAAACAATGCTAATGTGTTTTGGTCGCTGTGGCCTTACTATGAGTATCAGTGTTAAAAGTATTGAAACTGCACATCCCAGCCACAAGCACCGGTTTTCAGCCTTGGATAGCATCACCAGCAGTAGAGCTTGGGTATTGTATGTATTCAGTTAAGAGCAGGTACCAGTACTTTTGTAACATACAGTGGTGTGAAAAAGTGTTTGCCCCCTTCCTCATTTCCTGTTCCTTTGCATGTTTGTCACACTTAAGTGTTTCGGAACATCAAACCAATTTAAACAATAGTCAAGGACAACACAAATAAACACAAAATGCAATTTGTAAATGAAGGTGTTTATTATTAAAGGTGAAAAAAAATCCAAACCATCATGGCCCTGTGTGAAAAAGTGATTGCCCCCCTTGTTAAAACATACTATAACTGTGGTTGTCCACACCTGAGTTCAATTTCTCTAGCCACACCCAGGCCTGATTATTACCACACCTGTTCACAATCAAGGCATCACTTAAATAGGAGCTGCTTGACACAGTAAGGTCCACCAGAAGATCCTTAAAAGCTACACATCATGCCGAGACCCAAAGAAATTCAGGAACAATTGAGAAAGAAAGTAATTGAGATCTATCAGTCTGGAAAGGGTTATAAAGCCATTTCCAAAGCTTTGGGAATCCAGCGAACCACAGTGAGAGCCATTATCCACAAATGGCGAAGACATGGAACAGTGGTGAACCTTCCCAGGAGTGGCCGGCCGCCCAAAATTACCCCAAGAGCGCAGCGACAACTCATCCAAGAGGTCACAAAAGACCCCACAACAACGTCCAAGGAACTGCAGGCCTCACTTGCCTCAGTTAAGGTCAGCGTTCATGCCTCCACCATCAGGAAAAGACTGGGCAAAAATGGCCTGCATGGCAGAGTTCCAAGGAGAAAACCACTGCTGAGCAAAAAGAACATCAAAGCTCGTCTCAATTTCTCCACAACACATCTTGATGATCCCCAAGACTTTTGGGACAACATTCTGTGGACCGATGAGACAAAAGTGGAACTCTTTGGAAGGTGTGTGTCCAAGTATATCTGGCGTAGAAGGAACACTGCATTTCATAAAAAGAACATTATACCAACAGTAAAATATGGTGGTGGTAGTGTGATGGTCTGGGGCTGTTTTGCTGCTTCAGGACCTGGAAGACTTGCCGTGATAAAAGGAACTATGAATTCTGCTGTCTACCAAGAGATCCTGAAGGAGAATGTCCGACCATCTGTTCGTGTACTCAAGCTGAAACGAACTTGGGTTCTGCAGCAGGACAATGATCCTAAACACACCAGCAAGTCCACCACTGAATGGCTGAAGAAAAACAAAATGAAGACTTTGGAGTGGCCTAGCCAAAGTCCTGACCTGAATCCTATTGAGATGTTGTGGTATGACCTTAAAAAGGCCATTCATGCTCGAAAACCCTCTAATGTAACTGAATTAGGACAATTCTGCAAAGATGAGTGGGCCAAAATTCCTCCAGGACACTGTAAAAGCCTCATTGCACGTTATCGCAAACGCTTGGTTGCAGTTGTTGCTGTTAAGGGTGGCTCAACCAGTTATTAGGTTTAGGGGGCAATCACTTTTTCACACAGGGCCATGATGGTTTGGATTTTTTTTCACCTTTAATAATAAACACCTTAATTTACAAATTGCATTTTGTGTTTACTTGTGTTGTCCTTGACTGTTGTTTAAATTGGTTTGATGTTCCGAAACACTTAAGTGTGACAAACATGCAAAGGAACAGGAAATGAGGAAGGGGGCAAACACTTTTTCACACCACTGTACATTTAACTTGATACTGACAGCTGCTGCAGCTGGATAAGGCTGAACAGTGCACTCAGCGAGGCAGTATGCACCCGGGGATGAATGCCTGGAACACAGATTTCCTGCTTTTGAAACATTCATCCCTTGGCCAAACTGCACTAAATGTAAGTACTGCCAGCAGCAGGGCTGGACAATGCGCCTGACGCCTGTGCTAATCACTGGAGCTCCATGCATTGGGGCTAAATGCCCAATGTGCATTAGACCTAAAGTGGAACTAAAGCCACTAATATAATAATTTGCCAAAGTGTTGAATTCAATGCATGCCTTGATAAGGGTTACAGTTACTAGTGTGCTTATGCCAGCTCTCAACCTATCTGCCAAGCCATCAAATGGCAGACATGATAGCTGATCACATGTGCAGCACCATGGCAACTGCAGGTGAAAAAGAGGCTAAGATGTCACTTCGCTTCCTTGCCAATAAAAGATGACAGTTTTGTTTTACTTTAAGTTATCCTTTTGCAACCATTCAAGAAGAGTATCAGCATTAATAGTTCTCTATGCAACATAAAAGACTAACTCCAGGTTTAATTTAATTTTAAATAGTTTGATTGGACCAGGCTAATCCAAACAAATTATTTACTTTACAAATAGATGCCTGTGTGAGCTGTGAAAACTATATGTAGCATCAGCTACTGTACATACAGTATACAGTGTTGTATTCTGGCAGTGGGATGAAGACAACACTAAGTCAGGCTGAGTGCTGCTCAGTTATTCAGAGGAAGCTTTGTATTTTATGAATGAATATATGACTTCCTCTGATTGGCTGAGGTAGAGATAGTGATGTCATGCTTTTTCATAGCTTTGATGGGGATAGGGAGCTCCTGATCTCTGCTGAGTTCATCCACTTTCCCCACTTAGGGTTGCACTCCATCAGTTGTTCAATTTGGTAACTACTGGGGTGTCTTGAGACTAAATCTCCTTCACATCTATGGCATGTTAGCATTCTAAACCGTCCTATCTTTTTTTCTTTATCTTACACCTTCCTTTCTCTCCTCCTCCTCCTATTCTCCCTCTTTCTTCCCCCATTCCTCCCCCTCCTTTTTTTATTTTCTTGAGCCTTCACCAGTCCCCACCATGGCCATGTTTAACCCAGAGCCTCTCTGCCTCGTTCTCAACAATGTAAAGGGGTTGAACACCCCAGAGAAACGATCAATGGTGCTCTGTAACCTGAAACAAATGAGGGCCCATGCATGCTTCCTCTAAGAGACTCATTTTCATGCCGATAAAATTCTGAGACTCCCTCGCTTTTTCCCGACTGCCTATCATGGCTGCTCTTCTGATTCTAAATAAAAAGGTGTGAGTAACTTGGTCTGTAGCTCTACTCCATGGCTGGAGTATGATCGGTGGAACAACATGGTCTCTGTTTGTGAAGGGTACCTTGGTCACCTTGGTAAACCTCTACCTCCCTAATTCGAACCAGATTGATTTTTAGAACCCATTTTGTCCAAGCTAGGTGACTTTGGGGAGCAAGCTGTGATCCTGGGGGTGACTTGAACTTCACCATGGACCCGACCCTGGATGCCTCCAGGTGTGCTTCCCAGATCTCTTATGCGGTGCTGAAACACCTAAAGAGGAATTTTTATGCTTTTCACTTTTTTGGACGTCTTGAGAATCCTGAACCCGACGCAAAGGGATTATACCTTTTTACTCGCATCCTCACGATTCATACACCAGGATCAGGATTGAGCTCTTCATGCTGCCCCAATCACTTCTGTCCAGGGTGGTGTCAGCCTTGATCGGCTCCATTACTTTCTCAAACAATGCCCTAGTTTTCATGGAAATTGACTTGGTGTCTTCTATCCCCAAGCAGTGGCTATGAAAGCTAAACAACTCCCTGATCTAGTCCCCTGAGATCATAGAAGAGGTATCTAGAGAGATGAGAAATTATTTCTCTTCCAATGTGACCCCAGATAGTGTGCCTTTTATGGCAAGAGCTTCATCAGGGGACTCCTAATCAAAATTGGCTCCTGACTCAAGAAAGTGAGGACTCAGCAAATTGTTGACCTACTGGAAAAGATCAGATCCCTAGAGGCCATTCATAAAAGATCGTTGGTGGCTCAGGCGCTAACGGACCTTAACACTCTGAGAAATCAATTGCATTACCTGGGTCTAGTGAGGGGCAACGTTGTGGTTGCTAAATGCAAACTAACATTCTACGAACATAGCAATAAGTGTGGCAATCTTTTGGCGAGGGCCCTGAGAGCACAACAAGCCCGAGCATTCATCCCCTAACTTCTTAGTGATAGCAACACCAGGGTACATGCCACAGAAGAGATCGTGGATAAATTCTACAAGTATTATGCCTCTCTTTACAATCTTCTGTGCCCATCCTCTGAAAGGGAGAAATCTTTAGAACGTGGAGACATTCGAGACTACCTACAACAAATCTGAGTTGCCCCGGCTGCCTGATGAGATTCTGGCAGCACTGGTGACCCTGGCGATGGCTTGAATGCAATCTGGTAGAGCCCCGGGTCCAGATGTTTACCCCCTCTTGTATTACAGGACCTTTGGGGAAATCTTGACTCTGCATTTCCTTATGGCGTTTAATGCAGCTGGAGAGGGGGCTATCCCCCTCAAGGGTACGTTGCGGGCACATATCACTGTGATCCCGAAAGAGGGCAAGGATCCCCTTTTTTGCCAAAACTATTGGCTGATTTCTCTCCTTAACATCGACCTAAAAGTTTTCACCAAGTCCTCTCGACACGCCTAATGGATCTGATCCCTCAACTTGTCCACCCTGACCAAGTGAGATTCGTCCTCACGAGGGAGGCACGGGGCAACACTACAAAGGCGATCAAGCGATCTGATTCATGCTGCTCGGACGAGAGGGGACCCCTATGTTGCTTCTCTCAACTGATGGCGAAAAGGCGTTCGATAAGATGAACTGGACCTTCCTGACAGAGAACCTTTGTTGCCTGGGGCTAGGCTGCTGAATGATAAATTGGGTTCAGCAATTTACTCCTGCCCATGGGCCCAGGTGAAGGTGAATGGCCACCTTTTCCCATCCTTCGAGATAGCCAATGGGACGCGACAGGGGTGTCCCCTATCCCCTTTAATATTTATTCTGGCCCTTGAGCTTTTCCTTTGCACAGTGAAGGATAATCCCAACATCACGAGCTTACACCTGGATACTACACTGTCCCCGAAAATCGCAGTGTTTGCTGGCGATTTCTTATTTTTCGTGACTAACACCCTGGAATTGGTACCCAACCTGCTACAGCAATGGAAGACATATGGGGCCCTATCCTTTTACAAGATCAACTTCCAGAAATTGGAGGCGCTTAACATTTCCATGCCAGCCCCGCTGGCCACATTACTTTGGTCAGATTTCCCTTTTAAATGGGCAATGTCACACATTAAATATCTGGGCATCCTTTTGCCCAGCAGGATGGAAGACATATTCCCCCTCAATTTTCCTCCTCTGATGACGGCCATTGAAAAGGATCTTCAGTCCTGGCAACACAGACTGTTTTCCTGGTTCGATCGCTGTGGAATTGTAAAAATGAGCATTATGCCCAGGCTGTTGTACCATTTTCAGGCCCTCCCTGTTTGGATCCCGAGTTCCTTTCCCAGGGCAGTGAACCGCATTATTATATATTTTCTCTGGGCCCATAAGCCCCGTCGGTTGGCCCAATCTATTCTGCGGCTGCCAAAAGTGCTGGGCAGCATGGCTTTGCTGGACGCCAACCTACATCATATGGCCTGTCATCTGACACGAATCCTGGTGTCGACATGGTTCTTTGAAACATTGGGTCCAGTTGTAAGGGATCCTTGCTTGGACCCAGCTAGATGTATTACCCTTGTGCTAGGCAAACTTACCATGCCGGATATTAAACCACCACACTGTAGGCGATATGTGTCCGATTGTCCAAAAAGCCTTTTGCGACTTTTCCGTCACACCCACTCTATCGCCACTCACCCCTGTTGTAGAGAACCCTGCCTTTGGGCCGGGACTTGATGACCCTGGATTCCAGGCTCTGAAAGGCATTGAAAGATCCCAGGTTCGGCATTTCCCCAGGAACGGACAGTGGCCGACCAGGCAATGAATCATGGATGACCCATCTTTGGAGGGTCTTTCCTTCTGGCAAAAACTACAGCTGGCCCATTTCATTGGCTCTTAACCTTCCCCAGAGCCCTTCAGGAGAAGCTTTACTACCTTTGAGCTACTGTGCTTGGAACGGGCCCCATGTAGTATCCCAGACTTATCAGCTGCTATTAGCGACACCCCCCCCCCCCCCCCCGAATTTCAGACCCCCTACATATCGAAGTGGGAACATGACCAGGGACTTCAGTTAACAGAGAGACAGGTGGAGAGACTTCTTCTTTTCTCTTGTAAGGTCTCTGTCTGTGCTAACCATCAGGAAGCAGATTATAAGGCGGTATAAGGTGATACTGACAAGGTGGTACTATACGCCAGTGAGGATCCACAAGATCTTCCCTCAGAGCACTAATCTATGCTGGAGATGTGGGGAGGAATGGGGGTCTCTCATCCACATCCTCTGGTCTTGTCTACTTTTTCTTCCTTACTAGACCGAGGTGCACCACATTGTTCAGAAATTCACGGATCGCGAGCTGCCTTGGACTCTTGCATTCTTCCACCTTCACCACCATGAGATTCCAAGAAAGATCTACAGAAAATCCATCTTGCTTCTCTTGCTTACAGTGGCGAAGAGCTGCATCCCACTGTGCTGGAAGCAGCAGACACAGACACAGGCGGTGGCCGTTTGGTTGAAAAAGGTAGCTGAAATCAATGCAATGAAGGACTTGGTGGCACCAGATAAGGGCCTGAGAAATTTCGGAAAAAATTGTTTTATTGGCACAAGTTTGTCTACTCTGAAGGGCATGCAGGTTTGGTGACTTAACTCCCTAGAGCAGGGATATGCAATTAGAGGACCTCCAGCTGTTGCCAAACTACAAGTCCCATGAGGCATAGCAAGACTCTTATAGCCACAACCATGACACCCAGAGGCAGAGGCATGATGAGACTTGTAGTTTTGCAAGCTTGCAAATCCCTGCCCTAGAGAGCTGAGATGAATGGCTGTTGTCTACCCCCCCCCTTCCTTTTTTCCTCCCCTCTTTTTCTTCCCCCCTCTTTACTAGACTTTTGTTATTTCTCTCCTTTGTTGCTGGGCCCCTTGGGTCACTCCTACTCTTTCTACCTTTTGAATAAAACAGTGTTAACTGTTTAAAAAAAAATGTGTGGGATACGGAGACTTCCTAGCACTTTAAGACCACGGTCTGAGCTGCATTTCATATGTTTTTACTATTGATGTCACTGTGATGTCAGTGCATGAGATCTTGTATGTGGTGATGGCCTACTGCATGTTCAAAATTGTTGAGGTTTCTGTACCACCTTATGCTCTATTTAAATAATGAATTGGAAAAAAAAAAAGAAATGCCAGCAACATCTTCCTTAGTTATTCACAGGTATCTTAATTTTGAATGGAAAGAAAAAAGAATCCCTATTCCAAATCATTTGTTAAAAAACAGTCAATCCACTTACAAAATAAAGTGCTCAGCCCAGCACACACAATTAATTTTCTTACATTTATTACCAAAAATAAAATAAATTGATTTGAATGTGAATTGAATGTGTGGCTAGGGGAAACCTTCCTGTGCAGCTATTGTATTCTGACAATGGAGAGAGTTTCCTGCCATAAGAAAACATTAGTTTGGCTATAGCCTGCAGCATTGATCAAGTGAAAATTTTCAGGCTGGTTGTACCAAAACCGATTGAGAGATCGACTTCTGTACAACAAGCCTGCCCATAGACAGATCAGAATTCAGCCGGTACCTACTGTCACCACTACCCCTCTCCATTCTGATGCATGCAGCATGCACTGTTTGTAATATTTATACCAGCATAAGGGTAGTGTACAAAAATTCTATAAATTATGGTCCCCCTGGCTTGCTGTTTATCTGTTGCCGGTTTACTCTGTTATCTAATTTTATGACATATTATTTGTGTTACCATTGAATGAATGAATGAATGAAATACTTGTATAGCGCACAATGCGAACTGAATCGCCTCTAGATGTATTTCTGGAGCTCTTCGTTTTTTTAGTTTTTCCCCTGGTTGTCTTTATGTATTGTATGGACCTGGTCATTGGTCCCACCCACTGTGCGGCTTGTAGGTTCTTTGGATATATCTGTGTATCTGTGTGTCATATATGCCCATTGAGAGACTATTATATATTGTGATAGTCATGTTTTAAAATTTTTATATGCCTGTCCTATAGGGCTTCATTGAAATCTCTGAATAGATCACTAGAGGGTGTGATACCAGGTCCACAGGGTTTTAGCTATGTGCGTATGCGTGGATGCATGCGCACTCATCGCTATTGAACCTATAACAGCGGAGACAACTCTGGGAAGATATTACATCATGAGCGGACGGAAGTGGCGGGTGGAACGCATACACACCCGTACTTCCTGGCCGCGCCTCCTGAATACACGGCATTGGTCGAATATGTGCGCAGGAGTGGAAGTAATGTATTATAGTATTGTTGGCGCTGGTTGCCCTCATTATGCACTATACAGGCTATCTACCATCCACCATCCGGTATGACCCTCATAACACCCCTTCTCAGAGAAAAACACTAGGATCCTGAGGTGAAGGTAGGATGTGGTTGACACATTCACATTATTGGTTACTTACTATGTACATGTTAGAATATCCAATGAGGGTTTGTGCACTTCCAACCCACCCCACCTTATCCTAAGATAGGAGTGTACTTGCACTGATCCACTGGGCGGAGCTGGCCCATGCAGATGGGTGTGTCTTTATTGGGTGGGCGGTGTTTGCATAGGCATGTGGAGATATACATAGAAGCATCTGCAAGAGACAAGTCACTGTCTGTTTAGGCTCTGAGGAAAAGGGTATGCCCTTGAAACGCATCAGCCATCTAGGATATCGTCTGATCCTCATAACATCAGGACCGGTTTGCCGGTGTTCAGAGATGCTGTTATACTATTTGACAAGCCTTAACTTCTTGTTTGTTGTGAGTATAAACATTGTTTTTATGCTTTAAATAAAAATTTGTCATTGGTAATGCACAAGGTCAGTGCGTCCTCCTTCTTTTCCTTGTCTTTATGTAATGCCATGATATGCAGCTTGATTTTGTGTACCGGCAGTTGCAGCTGAACTGTTAAATATCTTACATGCATTAGTGAGATATGTTTATGGAACATACTGTTTTGTTATTTCATTTTCCTTTTCATTGTTATTGTTGTTTTGTATATAAAATCCCCCAGAAAATATTCAAGAAAAAAAAAATACAGCTCGGGACGTTTGTTGTGTGTACATCTGACAGGTAAAAATTAGATTTATGGCCATGTGTTTGAGTATTTGCTGAGTATATCTCTTTATGTTCTCATGGGCTGTATTTTGTATGACTGTTCTTATTTTAGATATATAGACTGCAAGCTGGACAGGACTTGGCTCTGTTTGGGCATTGGGGGACTGCTGCGTTTGGGAGGTGAGGGACTTTGTGTCTTGAGGTTTGTGATGCGTTTTTTGTTCGATTTTCTGCGTTTTTTCAATTTTTTATTTTTTTATATTTTTTTCATTTTCTTCCTTTGGGGTATAGTGCCACAATAACCCTGAGAGGGCTACAAATATGCCTTTTATCTTTTTTTTCTATTAGATCCTGTGGATACTATCTTCCTGAAGGCTTATGTCCCCATCCTGAGCTCCTTTGTTTTATAACAACTCTGTTCAATCAACTTGCAAGGTGGGTAGGTGCAGTCCCCTTAATGTAGACCTGGATGGGTTTCTCATCTGCCTGTACCCTTATGTCTATCGATCTGAAAAGCAGGTTTTCTGTAACTGTATGTTCAGGTACTATTGTATATATTTTTCAGAGACATATGTAGCAATTACAACCCTCTCTATGGGCCTCTCTGGCCATATGTGGAGGCAATCCGGCATCACCTGCAGTGTTGGTGAAGGAAATTTCTGTGTTGATGTTTCTCCCCTTCTTTGGAAGTAAGGGGATTACTT
Organism: Lithobates pipiens; assembly: GCF_037356315.1. Lineage (NCBI taxonomy): Eukaryota > Metazoa > Chordata > Amphibia > Anura > Ranidae > Lithobates > Lithobates pipiens. The sequence continues at coordinate 356,704,954 of NW_027507748.1, read as the reverse complement.
AACACTTGGGCTATGCAAAGGGGTTGTCTCCTTTTTTTTTCACACATTTGCAATCTTTGAATTGGAATATTATGTCACACGTTGTGTCATATTTCTTGTATATACTGCTATGTTACCTATATTATAAAGTTTTGTGTCTTATTGCTATTTATTTACTAATTGATTTTTCTTTTTCTATGTGTATTTAGAGAGTAACATATTGTTTTTCTGTGATGTGGACACTCCTAGTCCCTTGTTCCTGAGGAAGCCGATTAAGGCGAAACATGTTGAATGTATTGGGATGGAGATCATGTTGGTCCTTAATAGAATGTCACCTGTTTTTCTATATCAGGTTTCTGTTATAGACCATAGGGAACTGTATTTATTGTTGGATTTTATATATATGTGGAGTATTTGTTAAATAAATTTATATTTTTTCATTATATTTTTCTTTATTCTTGATCTTTTGGCACCGTAAAAGTCCCTCACCTCCAACATAGGTGACAGGGTGCCATCTGGTGAGCAAATATCCTCAGGGAACCATGTGAGAGCAATGCTTGTATTATGCTGAAAAGGAACTGTGACTTTCCACTCAGGCAACAATTGCTTAAATTGTATTGGTGCTCCCCCCGTTCCGCTACACTAGAATCACAGAACAAACTAATTCTACAGTCAAATAGTGCTTTACATTTTCTAGTAATTATTCAAGGAACCTTTATAACAGGGATGTCTAAACTTTTGACCTTCCTGTAGAGGTGCACTTAATTCAGGATGCATTTGACCGAAAATCGAAACCGAAAATGACATTTTTCTAAACTATATATATATATATATATATATAATTGTATTATATTTGACTTTTTAATGCATATCATGAATTTAAATGAATATGAATTTATTGTTAGCTATTATCAGCACCTTTAGCTCACGAAAAGTTCAAGAAAAATGAATGCCTTCACACTGGTCCATTTTGCTTCCATTGTGGTGTTAAAAATCGTGTTTGCTGCATTTTTGGTCAGTTAAAAAAAACAGAATCAAAAATGCACCTCCCTGTTGAAATGCATTAAAAATGCAGCAAGAATGTATTAATAACGCACATCTGTGTTAAGTTTTTTTGAGTCATATGACCTATGAAAAACACGCCATAAGCACAATAAATTCACGGCAAAATCGCGACAAAACAGCAGCAAAATCACGTGTCGCCAAAAGTGAGTGTCTACCTTCCTGGGCCACATTGGAAAAAGAGAAATCGTCTTTGGCCACATATAAAATATACTAACAATCAGTGTTGGTCATCTTACTTTAAAAAAGTAATTAGTTAAGTTACAAATTACTTCACCCAAAAAGTAATTGCGTTAATAACTTGGTTACTACATTGGAAAAGTAATTAGTAACTCAGTAAAGTAACTGACTTTTTAATATTCTATAGATGGGACTAGCGAGGGAAGTGAATGCCGCCACCTCCATTGGCGAGATTGACACCTCACGAGCCCCGTCGCCTTGTATGGATTTAAAGGGGAACCCTTGTGCTGAAAAAACGGTATGGTGGTCGCCCCAAAGTTCATAGCAGACCCTTATCCAAACACGTAGCCCGGCCAGTCAGGAAAGGGGGTGGGGACGAGCGTGCGCCCCCCCCTCCCGAGCCGTACCAGGCCGTGTGCTCTCAACATGGGGGGGTGCTTTGGGGAAGGGGGGTGATCACTTATATAGGAATGGGGCATGGTCACCGGGTGATGTCACACGGTGGCCCCACCACTTATGAGGTCAGGTCCCGAGGCATGCTGGGACTGTAGTGTTCATACGGGGCAGGGCCACGTGTGACATCACCCGGTGACCACGCCCCATTCCTAAATAAGTGATCGTGCAGCGCTCACGCATTACAGTGGGAGAGAGCGTCATGTCAACATCGGAAGAAGAGAGAAGAAGGAAGAAGGATGGAGGAGACCGGGCTCCTCCGCTAGTAAAAGAGCTGCAAGAAGATAGCTGAGGCGCCCAGAAGAAGACGCCGGAGAGCAGGAGAAGAGGCTGGACACTGGGAGAAGAGGCCGAACAAGTCAGAAGAAAATCCCTGACGTCAGAAGAAGACCCCTGGAGCTGATTAATAAATTACTTTAAAAACCTGTGTTGTGTTTTTTTTATTAACATTTTTTTCCCCAGGTGAATGGATAGGGTTACATCGTACCCCATACTCATTCACATAGGGTAGGGGGCCTCCTTATTAAAGGGGGCTCCCGGATTCTGATAAGCCCCACGCCCGCAGACCCTGACAACAAACGGCCAGGGTTGTCGGGAAGAGGCCCTTGTCCTCATCAACAGGGGCACAAGGTGCTTTGGGGTGGGGGGGCTGCAGGGCCCCCTTCCCCAAAGCACCCCCCATGTTGAGGACACGCGGCCTGGTATGGCTCGGGGGGGGGGGGGCGCTCGCTCGTCCCCACCCCCTTTCCTGACCGGATGGGCTGTGTGCTCGGATAAGGGTCTGCTATGGACTTTGGGGGGACCTTCACGCCGTTTTTTCAGCGTAGGGGTTCCCCTTTAAATCCATACCAGGCGACGGGGCTCGCGAGGTGTTAATCTCGCCGATGGAGGCGGCGGCGGCGGCATTCACTTCCCTCTCTTGTCCCGTCTACCTAGTTCCGGGCGGTAGATGAAATTGCAGTAACGCCGCAGTAATGGGAATGGCGTTACCATGAGGGGAAGAGTAATCAGTTAAATTACTCGTTACCCTCTAATTAAACTGCGTTAAGTAACACCATTTATTTTAACTGAGTAAGGCCGCGTACACACGGGCAGACTGTCTGCCCAACTTAGTCCGCTGAACAGTGTTTCAGCGGACAATCCGCTCGTGTGTGGGCTTCAGCGGACTTTTTCAGCAGACAGTCTGACGAACAAAGTCTTACGGAATTTCCGTAAGACAGTCCGTTCAAACTTGGTTTTGTCCGTCCAAACTTGGTTTCAGCGGACAGTCCGCTCGTGTGTAGGCAAGTTGGACGGACTAAGTATGGCGCATGCTCAGAATGGATTTACACGGCCGAAGGTTGCATTGCAGTGTATAGGACGTCGTTTTTCTAGTCCCGTCGTACGTGCTGTACACGTCATCACAAACGCTTTCAGCGGACTGTCTGCTCATCGTGTGTGGTCAAGTCCGTTCATGCTAATTTTGAACGGACTGTCTGTCGGATTGTCTGCCTCACTTACATGACTGCTAACAATAAGGATAGCTGATGAGCAGAAAAAGTTGGGCAGTTCACAAGTTACCTATCTGAGTAACAAAACATAATTTTTTGTAAAATTATTTAGTATAAAAGTAAAATAGGGCAAAATAAAACTAGTGTGATATTTGACACTCTTTTTTTTTTTATAAACTAATGCATCTATATCTGGTTTGAAGGATGTAGTAACAATTGTCAATGAATTCTCATCAGATATTTTGGTTCTAATTTTGCCCTTCATGTGCTTAAAAATAGTTGCTCACAAATATAGATGCTGCCCAAAACTGATGACATGAATAAGGAGTGGGAGATTTTTCTTTGGGAAGAAAACACTTATAAAAGTCCAGTAAAGTGACACTGTCAATTTTTTATTCAGACATAGGCCGCGTACACACGCGGGGACTGTTCGCCCAACTTTGTCCGTCAAACAGTTTCGGCAAACAGTCCGCTCAAAATTAGCATGGACGGACATGGCCACACACGACGTACGAACAGTTTGCTGAAACCGTGCGCGATGACGTGAACGGCACGTACGACGGGACGAAAAATACGACGTCCTATACACTGCATTATAACTTTCGGCGTGTAAATCCTTTCTGAGCATGCGCGGAACTTAGTTTGACGAACAAGCCTACACACTAGGGGACTGGTTTCAGCGGACAGTTTTACGGAAATTCCGAAAAACTTTGTTCGTCAGACTGTCCGCTGAAACTGTCCGCTGAAAGCCCACACACGAGCGGACTGTCCGCTGAAACACTGTTCAGCGGACAAAGTTGGGCGAACAGTCCGCCCGTGTGTACGCGGCCTCATGTGTTTACTAAGTATAAATGCATTTTTACAAAAAATTTGAAAAAATAAAAGTTTTAAGTAAGTTTACGATTTTCTGTTGGGCTGTATTCACCACCATCTTAGGCCGCTTGTGGCCCTTCGGGCCACAAGTTGGACACCCCTGCTTTAGAAGTAGGAGACACCAAATGCAGAGAGGTAGAAAGGTTCAATAAACACTGTCACCTTGTATTTTCAAGACAAAGTGACCTCCCCCTTCCATCCAAATAATCCAGATATGAAGATCCCACTATGTTAAGGTAATAAAATGATCTTTTCGCCTCATTGTAAGATTACTCCTAGATGTTAGTAATGTTTTGGCACCTCTAAATTCATTGAGATGGTCATTTAAGAAAAGCAATGTTGCTGTTTTATAGATCATGGAAGTATAAAGTAGCATTTTATGGTATGGAATACTGCAGAAGCTATAGTTTGTGGAGAGGCCAGAAAGTTGGAGACCATGATCCATGACTGAACAGTTTTTCTTTTTTTTATGAATAATATGGTATAATTTGAACCTTGTGTTGCAAATACTTAACTTTTAATACACATGCACATAATTTTGTGGCCTGGATGTTTGAGGTAGCTTTTATGCTTACTTTATACAATCTATATGGAAAGGAACTGTTCCCTGCAACAACTACACTGAAGTATTAATGAACAAAAAATTAACATGTCATAGCTAGCATAACTTTGAAACACTCTGATCTAATTTATTATTCTTATGGGGATGTCAGATGAACATTTCCTAAAAGCCTCAGTAATGTTACACTCTAATCAGTGGCTGTTATGAAGCTCACTTAAAGGGGTTTTAAAGGCAGAAAGTTTTTTTTAATCTTATTGCATTCTATGCAGTAAGATAAAAAGCCTTATGTCTGTAGCAGCCCCCCCCCCCCCAGCACCCCCCAATTACCTACCTGAGCTCCTTCTCTCTCCAGCGATGTCCACAATCCCCTCAGCCATCTAGGACACTCCTCCAGATTGGCTGAGACAGAGCAGCAGCGCCATTGGCTCCCGCGGCTATCAATCAAAGTCAGTCAGCCAATCAGGGGAGAGAGAGAACGGGGCCAGGTCAGGGCTCCATGTCTGAATAGATACATGGAGCTCTGACTCGGCTTGGGTGTCACCTGTAGCAAGCTGCTGGCGGAGGGGGCACTCAAAGGAGGGAGAGGCCAGGAGCAGAGAAGAGGCACCCAAAAAGAGGAGGATCCGGGTTGCTCTGTGCAAAACCAACTGCAGAGAGGAGGTAAGTATATGTTATTTTTTTTTTTTTAAACACAAGCCTTTACAATCACTTTAACTCTGTAAGACTATCAGCTAGAATACGGTGTACACTTTATTATGTATTTATGAGATGGAATTCTGAAGCGCTGAAATCCGATTAGGCTGCTTAGACTTGGTGGATGATCACCCAAATTATTAGGCAACTTCATACTATACAGCCAAAAGTTTGGGGATGCCTTACCATCACACATATATGATTTTGTTGGAAATCCCATTCCAGCACAACTGATATTAAGATGGAAAGAAGAGAGGATTGCTGCTCCTCTTGACCAGCCAAAGTGAATTAATGATAAGGAGTGGCCTCAGCCTACATGTGTCCACCAAGCCAAACACCCTTAAGGTTTGGAGTTGGCCCTCCTTTGCGGCTATAACATCCTCTATTTTGAGAAGACTTTCCACAAGGTTTTGGCGTTTTTGTTTGGAAAAGCTGGAAATCTAGCTAGCAAACAGTATTTTAATTTATTCAAATGGTGTTACTTAGGGTTGAAGTCAGGGCTCGGTGCAGGCCACTCAAGTTTTCCCACACCAAACCATTGTACATGGACACAGTCCTACTGGAGCAAAAAACGGCCCTTCTCAATAAGCTGTAGTACTAACAGTACCCTTGAGCGGAAACACCTGGACTCAATAATTTACTGAAATTCATCCATATTCAGCAGGAACCAGGCGAATTTCAGTATGCATGTATTCCTGTTTTGATCAGCACATGTAGCAGATGGCTGCAGCACTGATCTGTGTATTGTGATGGGGGGGGAGTCCATCTTTCAGAATACAAAAGCATGGCTGGGAAGTAGGGATGAGCAGAACACCCCCCCCCCACCCCCTGGTTCGGTTCGCAGCAGAACATGTGAACAGGTAAAAAATGTGTTCAAACACGCAATCACCGTTAAAGTCTATGGGACACGAATGTGAAAAATCAAAAGTGCTAATTTTAAAGGCTTATATGCAAGTCATTTCCATAAAAAGTGTTTGTGGACCCGGATCCTGCACCAGGGGACATGTATCAATGCAAAATAAAGTTTTATTTTTTCGGGAGCAGTGATTTTAATATTAATTGAAACAATAAAAATGAAATATTCCTTTAAATATGGTACCTGGGGGTGTCTATAGTATGCCTGTAAAGTGGCACAGTTTTCCCGTGTTGAGAACAATACCACAGCAAAATTAAATTTCTTAAGGAAAAAAAAAGTAATTTAAAATTGCTTGTGACTGTAATGTAATGCCGGGTCCTGGCAATATAGATGAAAATCATTGAAAAAAACTGGTATGTCTATTAAGGGGAACCCCGCACTCAAATTAAAGAAAATAATGGTCTGGGGGTCCCCCAGGCCCCCAGGCACTATATACTCTAAACAGCAGTAAATTTACTATATGGCATGCTCTATATACTCTGCAGAAAATGTTTTCTTAGGTGTTGGTGGTACCAGAACACTGTAAGCCTTCACAGTTACTCATGGTGAGCGCAGGAATTGGCCCTGCTGTGAAATACTATATCAAGAATTGTAATTACATGCCCCTGTTAAACAGGGACAGGAAAATTGGGCCTTTCATGGTGGTAGTACCAGAAAAATGTAAACCCTCACAGTTAATCTTGTTAGGCGCAGGAGCGCTCCCGGCTGTGAAATATTATATCAAGTTTTGGAATTACATGCCCATGTTAAACAGGGGCAGAAATTTTGGCCTTGGATGGTGATGGTGGTGCCACAAGACTGTAACCCTTCATAGATACTCTTGTTGGGCACAGGAATGGGCCCTGCATAGAAATATTATATCAAACATTGTAATTACAAGCCCCTGTTAAACAGGGGCAGAAAAATTGGGCCTTGGGTGGTGGTGCCACAGCACTGTAATCCCTCACAGATACTCTTGTTGGGCGCAGGATTGGGCCCAGCGTGGAAACATTATAAAGAATTGTAATTATATGCCCCTGTTAAACAGGGGCAGAAAAATTGGGCCTTGGGTGGTGGAGGTGCCACAACACTGTAACCCGTCACAGATACTCTTGTTGGGTACAGGAACAGGCCCTGCTGTGAAATATTACATCAAAAATTGTAATTACATGCCCCTGTTAAACAGGGGCAGAAAAATTGGGCCTTGGGTGGTGGTGGTGGTGCCCTAAACCAAAAATATTGTTGAAAGCTAGAATCCTCTAGATTGAGGAGAAATAGGATAGTCAGGATAGGCAGTCTTCAATGGATCCCACATCCATAGAAAATTCAATCCGTTACATCAGCATCAGATGCTTGATAGCTGCTGATCCAAAATTGATTCATTTTTATGAATGTGAGCCTATCAACTGAGTCTGTGGACAAGCACACTCTATGATCCATTACAAACCCTTCAGCAGCACTGAATGTGCATTCAGAAACCACGCTGTATGCAGCACAGGCCAGTAGCTCAGTTGCATTTTGTGCAAGTTCTGGCCAGTGGTCCATCCTCAAGGCCCAGTAACTCAGTGGATGCTCTCTTGGAAAGGTCTCCAAGTCTGCTCTTGCCCCTAGATATTCCTGCACTATGTAATGCAGATGCTGGCGATGGTTTCTTGAACCGATCAGACCTTGGTGCTGAGGAATGGAAAATTGTTTAAAGGCATTGGTCAGCCGGTCCCCTTCTCCACCTCTCTTTCTCTGACTGAACAAAGCCTCAGCAACATGCTGTCCAGCACCAGGAAATAGTAACCTCCCAGGGTCTGGAAACGCATTGCACAAACCTTTCTTCACAGCCTCCTGAAGATGTTTCATCCTATGCTACCTCTGCAAAGGCAGGATGAGTTCTGAAAATTTACACTTGTAACGTGGATCAAGAAGGGTTGCCAGACAATAATGATCCCTCTCCTTGATACCACAAATCCTAGGGTCCTTTCACAGACTTTGCATAATTAGGGAGGCCATGCAGCATAAGTTTGCAGAGGCATTCGATTCTGAGTCCTCTGAGTCACTAAGGATCACATTATCCGTAATAACCTCCTCCCAGCCACATACAACTCCTTGGGTTTCTGGGGACTGAAAACCATCCCTTGAAGACTGCTGCTGAATGTAATTCTGTACATCCATGCTGACACAATCCTCCTCCTCTTCTTCCTGTATGTTTGGTGGGCCTGCAGGAATGCATAAAGGGGGCTGGATAAAGGGGGCCTTGAGAGGTAAGGAAGTCCTCCTCTCCCACCTGCTGTTCTGCCTCAAGTGTCCTGTCCATTATTCCATGAAACGCGTGCTCCAACAGGAAGACCAGAGGGACAGTGTAACCGATGCATGCATTGTCACTGCTCATCATTCTTGTGGCCTACTCAAATGGTGACAGGACAGTGCATGCATCCTTGATCAGTAGCCACTGGCATGGCGAAAAAGGAGCCAAGCTCTCCTGACCCTGTCCTGGTGCCATACTCGCACAGGTACTCATTCATGGCCCTCTGCTGCATGTGCAGCCACTGCAGCATTGCCAACATTGAGTTCCACCTGGTGGGCATGTCTCAAATGAGGCGGTTGGTGGGCAGGTTGCATTCCCTTTGAAGTTCAGCCAGCCGAGCAGTAGCACCGTATGACTGGCGGAAATCACCGCAGACTTTTCTGGCCTGCCTCAGGAGATCCTATAAGCCTGGGTACCTGCTCAAGGGGGTGCCGCTGCATCATCAAATTTAAGACATGTGCTAAACAAGGAACATGGGTCAAGTGTCCCTGTTGGAGGGAGGAGAGAAGATTGGTGCCATTGTTGCATGCAACCATTCCTGGCTTAAGCTGGCATGGTGTCAACCGCCTCTGAGCCTGCCCCTGCAGAGCTGACAGAATCTCTGCCCCAGTGTAAGCAGACCAACTCAAGCACTGCATGGTATCTTTTTGCCTGAATGCTTGTGTAGCCCCTTCAACGCTTACAGAGCACCACTGGTTCAGAGCACAAATATGCAGAAGAGGCCATAGAGGAAGAAGAGGAGGGGGTGGAGAGTGGTGGCAGAATCACCACTAGCATTTTGGAGGCGTTGTGGAGGAACAAGTTTCAACAATACTGAACCCTGTTCTGCATCCTTCCCAGCTGCCAGAAGAGTTACCCAGTGTGCCGTGAAGGAAAGGTAACGTCCCTGCCCATGCCTGCTGAACCATGAGTCAGCGGTAATATGCACTTTACTGCTGACCGCCCTGTCCAACGAGGCCAAAACATAGCCTTCCACATGCTGGTAGAGAGCTGGAATGGCCTTCCGTGAAAAGAAATGGCATTTTGAAACCTGCCACTGGGGTACAGCACATTGCACAAATTCACAAAAGGGGGCAGAGACTGCCAGCTGAAAAGGCAGCAGTTGCAGTGCTAGCAAATTGGCCAAGTTAACATTCAGACGCTGAGCATGTGGATGGCTCGGTCCAAATTTCTTTTTATGCTTCAGCAGCTGGGGTAGGGAAATTTGCATGCTAAAATCAAATGGTGGTGTACTGCTAGAAGATTGGCTGCAAGTACTTGGGACACCTATTGATATACCTTCCTTCCTCTCAGTGCAGGTTTTTGAGAGGACTGGAGGTATAGTGGGGTTGGAGAGCCCAGATGACACCAGACATATGACGACCCGCCATGAAGTCCACCTTTTTCTTTGATGTGGGTCTTTCAAGTGCTGTTGCCAACGGACTGCATGGCGGGTCATCATATGTCTGGTCAAGCATGTGGTGCTAAAGCGGCTGCTGTTCTGACCACGCTTGATCCGTTTCAGACATAGGTTGCAAACAGCAATGGTGCGATCTGCTGCACACGTGTCGAAAAAAGGCTACACCAAGGAGCTTTCAAAAGTGAGCGGGGGAGTCAGCAGGGCCCTGCACCTGCGGAGCTCTGCAGTGTGATGCAATAGGGTGGCTGCCCTTAAGCTGTCCCCTAGAGGACATCCTGCCCCATTGGCGTTGTGCCTCCTCCTCCTCTCTTCTCTCAGGCACCAAAGAAGAGTCAGTGACCTCATTATCCCCTCCCATCCTCATCACTGGAGCAAACTTGGCAGTATGCTGCAGCTGGGGGAACATGAGTGCCAGTTTCTTGTCCTTCTTGGGCACCCCTCTCTCTAGGCTCACGTTACTCCCTTCCTCAACCTGGGAACCAACATCGGATCCTTAAAATCGCTGTGCATCCTCCAGCAGCATGTACCCGAGACTGTGGTTGAATAGTTCTGGGGACTCCTCCGCGCATGATGGTAGGGATACAGAAGGAGTTACTGTGGATAAGCAGCCAGTGGAATAGGCCCCTTTGGCAGCTGCATTGGAAGGCAAACTACTCTGAGCCTGGATGACAGAGGATGAGGAGGATGAGTACAGCTGTTATCCACTCCACCAACTCGTCTGCATGTTGTGGCTCAATAACATGGCCAGCAGCAGAAAAAAAGGACGAGCGTGCCCCACGGCCACCTGCAGAGGATGCACCATGTCCACGACCAGCAGTGTTGACTGTAGACACAGAGTCTGCTTGCCCTCTATTAGTGGCCTGTGAGCGTCTGCCTCTCCTTGGTGGCCTTCCAGACATGATGTATATTTTGTTGTGCAACACCACACTACACTGTATTAGATACTGTGTACACCACCAGAAGTGTAGTAGACACGGTACACACTGTATTAGATACTGTGTACACCACCTGCACTGTATTAGCAACTGTACAATGGCTACACTGTATTTTATACTGTGTACACCACCAGAAGTGTAGTAAAAATTGTACACACTGTATTATATACTGTGTACACCACCTGCACTGTATTAGCAACTGTACTATGGATGCACTGGATTTTATACTGTGTGGATTTAGTCCCCCTGAGCAATGATTGGCCAAAGGCACCCTGCCTTTGGGCAATTATCCCTCTCTTAGCAGAGAGCACTGAGATTGGCCAAAGCATGCAGTTTAGGAGCATGCTTTGGTCAATCATCATACAGCAGTGCATTATGGGGCATTCCATGGTGCTCGAATTTGCCGTGAAACGGCCAATAATGTTCGCTGTTCTGCCAACGGGTGAACACCCGATGTTCAAGACGAAGTTATGTTCGACCTGAACATCAAGCTCATCCCTACAGGGGAGATCCCTGCATCCACATCACTTGTATGTACTGTGTATACACCTTCCTGGGCTCAACCGGATTTAGTCTGATGGAGCAGTATTAACAGGGCTAGCTAGCTAGCTATGACCAGGTACAGGACCCCATATGTTAGAATTGATGTGCAGGCCCCCGAAGGCACAAAAGAATGCAGGACTAAAGTTAAACATACATTGATTGAAATTCAGCTGGTTCAGCAGGGACTGGACGAATTTTAATCCATGTATGACCTGTGTGGTTGAACAAGCTACCAATCAAGTCTCCCCACTGTCAGAATGCAATGACACTGCAGGGAGGAATCCCCTCATCCTCAAAAGTATGGATGGGGGAATCAGGTCAGTTTTTCCTTTCGTTCAACCCAAGTCATCTATGACCAGGTTTAAGTCCTAGTCACTTTGGTGGATGTTGTCCAGACAATTTCCCCCGTACAACTTTTCAAGTGGTGTGGCATTGTTTAGAGCTGCCTTGACTGCTTTACCAGCAGTATGCAGCCATACCTGTGTTGAGCCTATTGTGGGTGCGGTGTTCCTGCTAGCAGGAGCTCGGCTTTACCTTGTTAGTCAAGTCCATCTACAGTCTATCTAATGGAACTATCACTACCCTCACCACAGATTGACAATGCTGCTGTCTAAGGGTGGCTCTGTGGCTCCTCAATAGAGTGTAGCCACCCTACGACAGGAAGTGTGTTACTTGCCAGATCACCAGGTGAAATAAAGGGTAAAAAATTCTAAATAAAACAAAATAAATTCAGCCACCAAATTTATGGTTTAATCCCATTTTAAGTCTGCCAAAGTAACATGCTGACAAGAAGAGAGAGCAGAGAGATGGCCCCATCAGTCTGGTGTTGCTCCTTAACCACTTCAGTCCCGGACCATTTTGCTGGCCAAAGACCAGACCACTTTTTGCAATTTGGCACTGTGTTGCTTTAACTGACAATTGCGCGGTCATGCGACGTGGCTCCCAAACAAAATTGACGTCCTTTTTTCCCCACAAATAGAGCTTTCTTTTGGTGGTATTGTAGGGGTTAAGTGTTCCTAGGGGTGTGTTACTAACTGTGGGGGGCTGGCCTTTCTTTTAGTGAACACTGATCTCTGCTCCAATCACATGGAGCAGAGATCAGCGTCACTTGTTGCTAGGCAGAACAGGGAGATGCTGTTTACAACGGCATCTCCCAGTTCAGCCGCCCCGTGAGACGATCGTGGGAATGCCCACGGCGATTGAGTCCACGGGACCCGCGACCGGACTCACGGGGGTCCCAACCGGCACGCGAGCGCACCGCCGGCAGCGCGCTCACAATGGCAGGGCGGCATTTAAGATTGGACGTACCTGTACGCCAATATGCCTGCCCGTGCCATTCTGCTGACGTACATCAGCGTGCACCAGTCAGGAAGTGGTTAATTGTCTAGTCACAGTGTGGATGCAGGGAGGCCACTAAGCTGTGTAGCTGTACTGCTATAGGAAAATATGAGGTCATTATCCTTCCTGTGTAAATATCAGGGCTGGCTGCATAATAATTAAAATAATTTAGCAGGTAGAACTGGCCATTTATATACAGTGCTGTGAAAAAGTATTTGCCCCTCCCTGATTCTTTATTTTTTTGCATATATTGCTCACACTTAAATTATTCAGATCATCAAACAAATTTTTATATTACTCAAAGATAAACCGAGTAAATCCAAGATGCAGTTTTAAAATATTATTTAATTTATTAAGGGAATAAAAAACTGTTCAAATCTGCCTGGCCCTATGTGAAAAAATAAATGCCCCCTCCCATGCTGAAACATGAATTAACTGTGATTAACCACAATTTTTTGGAAAGCTGAGTCAAATTTCACTTGCCACACCCAGTCCTGATTACTGCCAGACCTGTTGAATCAAAAAATCACTTAAATAGAAGCTGTCTGACAAAGTGAAGCATGCTAAAAGGTCTCAAAAAGCAAAACATCATGTCGTGATCTAAAGAAATTCAAGAACAGATGAGAAACAAAGTAATTTACATGTATCAGTCTGGAAAGGATTACAAAGCCATTTCTAAGGCTTTGGGATGCCAGCGAACCACGGTGAGAGTCATTATTCACAAATGGAGAAAACTTGGAACAGTGGTGAATCTTACCAGAAGTGGCAGGTCAACCAAAATAACTTCAAGAACACAACAATGACTCATCCAGGAGGTCATAAAAGAACCCAGAACAACATCTAAAGAACTGCAAGCCTCACTTGCCTTGGGTAAGATCAGTGTTCATGATTTAACAATAAGAAAGAGACTAGGCAAAAATGGCATCCATGGGAGAGTTACATGGCCAAAGCTACTGCTGACCCAAAAGAACACAAAGGCTCCTCTCACATTTACCAAAAATATCTTAATTATCCCCAAGACTTTTAGGCAAATATTCTGTGGACTGATGAGACAAAAAAATAAACTTTCTAGAAGGTGTGCGCCCCGTTACATCTGGCATTAAACTAATACAGCATTTCAAAACAAGTATCACATACCAACAGTCAGTGGCGGCTGGTGCTCAAAGTTTTTGGGTGCAAACTGAAAAATTCTGGAAAAAAAACCCATTGATTGCAGCCTCACTGTGCCCCATAAAATGCAGCCACTGTGACAATAATTGTAGCCTCTGTGCCCATCATACAGCCTCTGTACCCATCATATGCGGCCTGTGCTCATCATATTCAGCTTCTGTGCCCATGATATGCAGCCTGTGCCCATCATATGCAGCTCCTGCCCATATTATGCAGCCTCTGTGGCCATCTTATGCAGCCTGTCCCCAACAAATGCAGCCTCTGTGCCCGTCATATGCAGCCTGTGCCTATCATATGCAGCTTCTGCCCATCATATGCAGCATGTGCCCATCATATGCATCTTCTGCCCATCATATGCAGCCTGTGCCCATCATATGCAGCTTCTGCCCATCATATGCAGCCTATGCCCATCATATGCAGCATGTACCCATCATATGCATCTTCTGCCCATCATATGCAGCCTGTGCCCATCATATGCAGCTTCTGTCCATCATATGCAGCCTATGCCCATCATATTCAGCCTCTGTGCCCATCTTATGAAGCTTCTGTGCCCATCCTATGCAGCTTCTGTGCCCATAATATGCAGCATGTGCCATCATATGCAGCTTCTGCCCATCATATGCAGCCTGTGCCCAACATATGCAGCCAATGTGACCCCTCCACCATCAGACTGGTACTTACCCCATCCGAGTGACAGCAGTGAGCTGTGGGATGGGCAGGCGACGGCTCCTGCATCCTCTCCTCCTCCCATTCCAGGCTGTTGGGTCCTCGTCCTCTCCTCCTGTGTCAGTCCGATCTGCCAGCTTCCTCACCTGTGAATGTGTGTCTCTTACGCCAAAGTGCCGGGCATCCAATTGGGAAACAGGTCTCACTGACCTGCCTCCTGATTGGCAGGGGGGCACTGTGGTGTAAAAATAGTGAAAATTTATTTGCTATGGTCACACAACAGGGTGGGATCGGATCAGGGCACACTCTCTGTGCCTCATGCTCTAATCAGGTACTTAGAAAAAAAAATCCCTCCCACGCTGCCATAAGAGTCCATGCGTCCGGCACCCTGAAAGGGGCCGAGCACCTGGATCGGGAGGTGGTGACAGGGATTGGGGGGGAGGCACCCGTACGCCCACAATGCACGGGCCACCCCTGCCAACAGTCAGATATGGTGGTGGCAGCGTAATGGTCTGGGGCTCCTTTGCAGCTTCAGGACCTGGACGACCTATCATAATGAATGGAACCATGAATTCTGAGCTCTTCCAGAAAATCCTAAAGGAGAATGTCCGGCCATCAATTCATAACCTCAAGCTCACGTGCACTTGGGTTATGCAGCAGGACAATGATCCGAAACACAACAGCAATTCCACCTCCAAATGGTTCAAACAAAGCAAAATTTAGGTTTTGGAGTTGCCTAGTCAAAGACCAGACTTAAATCCAATTGAGATACTGTATCATGACCTCACACAGGCCATTCATGCTGGAAAACCTTCCAATGTGGCCGAATTAAAACAATTCTGCAAAGAAGAGTGGGCCAAAATTGCTCTACAGCAATGTGAAAGACTCATTGCCAGTTAGCGCAAATACTAGATTGCAGTTGTTGCAGCCAAGGGTGGCACAACCAGTTATTAGGTTTAGGAGGCAATTACTTTTTCACATAAAGCCAGGCAGGTTTGGACATCTTTTTTGCCTTAATAAATTAAACCGTCATTTAAAAACGGCCCTTTATATTTACTTGGGTCATCTTTGTGTAATAATACAATTTGTTTGATGATCTCAGTCATTTAAAGTGGTTGTAAACCCTTACAGACCACTTTGACCTACAGGTAAGCCTAGATTAACCACTTACAGACCGGACCATTTTGCTGGTCAAAGACCAGACCCCTTTTTGCAATTCAGCACTGCGTCGCTTTAACTGACAATTGAGCGGTCGTGCGACGTGGCTCCCAAACAAAATTGACGTCCTTTTTTTCCCACAAATAGTGCTTTCTTTTGGTGGTATTTGATCACCTCTGCAGTTTTTATTTTTTGCGCTATAAACAGCGTCAATTTTGAAAAAAATGCATTATTTTTTACTTTTTGTTATAATAAATATCCCCCAAAAATATATAAAAAAAATTTTTAGGCCGATACGTATTCTTCTACATATTTTTGGTAAAAAAAATCGCAATAAGCGATTATTGATTGGTTTGCGCAAAAGTTATAGCGTTTACAAAATAGGGATAGTTTTATGGCATTTTTATTAATAATTTTTTATTATTTATTTTTTTACTAGTAATGGCGGTGATCAGCGATTTTTATTGTGACTGCGACATTGTGGCGGACACATCGGACATTTTTGGGACCATTGTCATTTCTACAGTAATCACTGCTATATAAATGCAGTGATTCCTGTGTAAATGACACTGGCAGTGAAGGGGTTAACCAGTGGGTGGCAGTGTAGGGGTTAAGTGTTCCTAGGGGTGTGTTGCTAACTGTGGGGGGGTTGGGCTTTCATTTAGTGAACACTGATCTCTGCTCCAATCACATGGAGCAGAGATCAGCATCACTAGTTGCTAGGCAGAATGGAGAAATGCTGTTTACACAGCATTTTCTCCATTCAGCCGTCCCGTGAGATGATCGTGGGTATGCCCGCGGCGACCGGACTCACGGGGGTCCCGACCGGCATGAGAGGGCGCCGCCGCCGGCGCGCTCACGATGGCGGGGCGGCATTGAAGATTGGACGTACCTGTACGCCAATATGCCTGCCCGTGCCATTCTGCCGACGTACATCGGCGCGGGCTGGTTTGGGAACTGGTTAAGGCTTACCTGTAGGTGCAAGAAATATCTCCTTAACCTACGCAGTTAAGGAGATATTCGCAAGAAAGACTAGCTCATTATGCCTTTGTCTTTCAGGGTGTTTTTTTTTTTTTTTTTTTTTTTTTTTTTTTTAGAGAGAGGGTTTACTTAAATATGAAAGGGGGCAAAATACTTTTTCACAGCATTGTATATATTTCTGCCACACATTAGCTTGCCTGAAGTTAAGCTTTAAAATAAAAGGCGATGTCAGATGAAAAAATGTACTACTGAATGATATTATAATCTATTACTGGGTGTTGTACTGTAAAATGTACTGTTGGGTGATATGCTATGACTATGCCCTACATAAAACATTTTTGCAATGCTAAGGGTGCCTATGTATTAAAGTTACAGTGCCTCCCTCTCTGTAGGGGAATCTCTTGTAAAAATTTTGATCACTGACAATCTGCACAGAAAACAACACAGGGATATATAAAATCACCGTTACAGGTCTGCTGCATAAGTCTTTTTCCTCCTTGCTGCATTGATTTTTGTTTGACAGCCTATTAAATGATTGCTGGTGAAATGCTTACTATGGTACAGTTGCTTTAACAGTTGGAACACAGGCAATTAACTTCTCAGTTCTGTTGCTTCTATCATCACCATTTACGTACCTGAAGGGTAAATTCATTGTAATGGATATTTCAGTTTATGAAAATGCTGGATAGCTGAATCACTCTGCAATACTGATGCTGAGACTTGTATTTCCAGGTCTTCCCACCATCTATAGCCATTAAAACGGGTTCTAATCACACAACAGGAATGTTTCTATCAAGGAAAAGGTAAAAGCTGATATGGGTGTTGCAGGAGCAGTGAGACTGCAAGGCAGGGAAGGCAGAGGGTAAATCAGATCATCAAAAAACAATGGGCATGTCATTTTTGGGTGGCCAGATTTTTTAAAATCTAAGTGCACTTTAAATAAAATTGTCTCCCCATCACCAGCACCCTTGTAGGTCCAGAAATTTGTAGTTCCGAAGAGACTATTAGTGGCAAAAAATTGAGGGTTCCACTGATAACTTAAATATCACTTTTGAATTAATAAACACCATGTTTTACTTCTGTAGCTCTACCCCGCATGAGCCACTAGATAGGATGGGTCCTCTGTTCTTAGCCACGAATAGGGATGAGCTGGGTGTTTGCGGGTTCGGCAAAGCCAGGAACTTTATGGGGCGTTCGCGCCACATTCGTGTGGCACTCATGGCCCACAATGCACTGCGGCATCACAGTGCATTGCTGGCTGATGATTGGCCAAGCATGCATTATGACCCTATGACCCGCATGCTTGGCCAATCACAGCGCCAGCTGCAAGGAGAGCCATAATTGGCCACAGGTGCCTGTGGCCAATTATAGCTCAGAGGGTTTAGTACACGCCCCACACTATATAAGGCCACCTACATGGTGGCCTTGCATAGTGTGTTGCGGACGGCTCAGAGACAGATAGGCAGAGACAGTGTCTAAATTTCTTTTGAACCTAGCGCAATTACAGTCAGTGGATTGTTCCCCTTGCCCAGTGTACACCTGAAGCTACCCCAATTTCTGGTGTTGTTCTAGTCCTATACCACAGGCAGCTGCAGCAGTTAGTCAGTGTATTGTGCCACCTGCACAGTGTACACCTGAAGCTACCTCCAATTGCTCGTGTTGTTCTAATCCTATACCACAGGCAGCTGTAGCAGTTACAGTTGGTGTACTGTATTGGGTGGCACAGTGGTGTAGTGGTTAGCACTCTTACCTAGCAGTAAGAAGGGTCGCTGGTTCAAATCCC
This sequence comes from Lithobates pipiens, assembly GCF_037356315.1. NCBI lineage: Eukaryota > Metazoa > Chordata > Amphibia > Anura > Ranidae > Lithobates > Lithobates pipiens. Next base: position 356,686,498 of record NW_027507748.1, on the reverse strand, counting down.
AACCACGACACTACCTGTCTGTAGGGATGAGCCGAACACCCCCCCTGTTCGGTTCGCACCAGAACTTTCGAACGGACCCCAAATTCGTACGAACGTTAGAACCCCATTGAAGTCTATGGGACTCGAACGTTTGAAATTAAAAGTGCTAATTTTAACAGCTAATATGCAAGATACTGTCCTAAAAAGGGTTTGGGGACCTGGCTCCTGCCCCAGGGGACATGGGTCAATGCAAAAAAAAGTTTTAAAAATGTCCGTTTTGGCGGGAGCGCTGATTTTAATGACGATTAAAGTGAAAGAAAAAAGTGAAATATTCCTTTAAATATCATGCCTGGGGGGTGTCTGTAGTATGCCTGTGAAGTGCCACGTGTTTCCCATGTTTAGAATAGTCTCTGCACAAAATTACATTTAACGGAAATAACGTCATTTAAAACTGCTTGCGGTTTTAATGTTATATCTGGTTCCTGCAATATGGTTGAAAATCATTGAGAAAAATGGCATGTGTAGCCCTCCCTGCCCATTACCAGCCCCTTTGGGTCTTGTACGCATATTAAGGGGAACCCCGTACCCATATTATAAAAAGGAAATACGTGTGGCCCCCAGGCCCTATATACTCAGAACAGCAGTATACAGGCGGTGCAAACAAGACAGGGACTGTGTAGGTTTGTTGTGTTAAGTTGAATCTGTTTGTAATTTTCAACTCGTACATTTTTAAAGTGTAGCTCCAGTCCAAAAAAACTATTTTTAAGCTTTTTGGAAAACATAGGGAAGGGTTATCACCCCTGTATAATTTGTTTTGCCGTCCGTCTTTTTCAGAGCACGCAGACAGCACGCACAAACTCCTCCGGCTGACTGCAAGCTCTATTTAAAACGAGCAAGATAGTTAGCTATATAGGTGGATATAGCAGTGTATACTGCGTTCAGAGCATGCAGACAGCACGCACAATCTCCTAACACTGACTAAAAGCTCTATTTAAAACAAACAAGATAGTTAGCTATATAGGTGGATATAGCGGTGTATACTGGGTTCAGAGCACGCAGACAGCACGCACAAGCTCCTACCGCTGACTGCAAGCTCTATTTAAAACAAGCAAGATAGTTAGCTATATAGGTGGAAGTTTTTATTTCCAGGAAACTGCTACCATATTAACAAATATAACATTTCAAACTATGAAATTACATCATAAACAAACACAGAAAACTAGACCAATAAACAACTTAACCAAACTTCTTATGTGTTTTCAGCACTCTGCCCCGGAAGAGTAAGGGGTTATTAACTCCCGAAACTGAGCATCAGTTAAGTTTTCAAGAATTTTATCCCACTTACTACGTTCCTTCAACTTTTTCTTCTTTTTTTTTCCAATGCCACCCTTATTACCCAGCACCGGGCTCTTTGAACTCTCTGCCACCACCTTGGACTCTTGACCATGTTGGGGTACCCCAACCTCCTCACTATCTCCCGTATCGGACCCCTGCTCATCATCAGACATAGATGAGCCCGAGGACTCCCTCACTACCACAGAAGGCCCAGGAGGCGGGGAGGGGGGTACAGGACTAGGGGACCTGAGAGGGCTCCTACTCCTAGAAAGACTTGCACACACAGGTTTTTGTCTTACTCCTCTTCTCCCAGTAACCCTTCCCTGCCTCTCCCCCACCAGACTCCGCTCCCTTCGGGCCGCCACCTTCCCTCCAGGAGCCACACCGGCGGCAGGAACAGCAGGAGAGGGGTCCCCAACCTTAGAAACACCAGAAGAGGGAGGGGGTACTTTACCCGGAGGAGGCACTTTACTTGAAGGAACCTCTCCCCCAGGGCATCCGCCACCTTCCGCAGGCGTGCCCCCAGCAGATGAGGCAGCGCCCGCAGGTGGGACACCACTGGGACACGGGACCTCCCCGGGAGCAGGGACATCAGCAGGTCCCGGGGGCCTCTCCCTATGGGCCCTAGGGCACCTGCTGAATGGATGCCCCATCAGCCCACACAAATTACATTGAATGAGCCCACAGGACTCGCTAAAATGACCAAACTTATTACATTTGGCACAACGCACCACCGTGCAGTCCGCACTGAGATGGGTTGGGCACCCGCACCGGAAACAGCGGCGGGGCTGACCGGGATAGAATACCAGAATACGATCCCTGCCTATAAAGGCACTACCCGGGATGTGGGCAACGGTGTTACCTTGCCTCCTTAACCTCATTCTGGCATTCCAAGCCCCGGTCCACACCCCGCGCTCATCCAACCCCTTTCTCAGCGGGCCCTGCAGTTGGCCGTGCCTGCTCAACCAAGTACTAATGTCTTCTGGTGGCAGACTTTCGTTGCGCACCAGGACAGTAATACTTTTAACCTCTTCCTGTCTACTTATTGGGAAGACCTTAAACCCTTTCCAGGGATCTGTACCGCTAATAAGCCCAAAGGTGGTTATAAACAATTCCATAATAACCACGCTTACAAAACTGATATCAAAGTCGCGGGACCCCGCGGGATGAATCACCGCAAAGATTTCCGCGACCTTGATACCTAAGGAGATCACCATGTCCACCACCTGCCCCCTACTAGGGCACTGACCCTCTCCCTCCCACCTCAATTGAACCACATTTCGGCGTTTTCTTTCCGGTCCCCCAGTCCCCCGTGACCATGAATTGGCCCCGGAGAACTGGTCTGCCGGAGGGACCCGGAAATTTCCCGCAACAAACTGTTCATATATTGGGCCGAGCGGCGCCACAGATCCTGCCACATTGGCATATGAACGCCGTTCGCCCAATGCTGTCAGGAGCTTGACCTCCGGCGACCCCTGCAGAACCCGCCCAGGGACGGACCTCGGGGCAGGAACCGGCGCAGCCGCCACAGGTGTCGCACCAACAGCATCCTTCCCTGGGACTCTCTTGCTATTACCCTTAGGCTGGACCAAGGACCCAGGAGGCTCCCTTCCACCGGCAGAAGCACCCTGAGCCTGTCCTGCCAGAAGCGCATCCCAGTCCTCAGACCACCCTTCACTTAACTCCATATGGGCCCCACAGGAGTCCACTCTAACTTCCTCCTTCTGAGAACCCTCCAAACTACGAATAAAGGCTAGTGCCGGATCATTCTCACCCAAAGGCTCCATAGGGCAGTCCCCCCAAGCCACATTCTGCGCTGGACATAAAGAATCACCAGCCGATGATCCAGACTCCTTTCCCGCATCGGCAGAGGCCCGAGAACCGGAAGCCGCGGAGGACGCGGACCGGAAGTGACGCGTGACCACCTCCGCCGGAACTCCGCCCACATCCGGCGCGCCACTCCCGGAAACCGCGGGAATCGCGGCCCGGAAGTGACGCTCGGCAACCTCCACCGAGGCTCCTCCCCCTTCTTTCGCGCCATTCCCGGAATTCACCATCTGATTGGGTTGAATCTTGCTAGAAACACCCCCTGCCTTCCGGGAAGACGGCGTGCTTCTCCCACCCTCCGCCATTGCAGGAATACCGATAACAACCCGCTTAGGCACCACTAAACAGTCCGAGCAGGATTTCCCAGCTTTGGTCTTCCCCTCACCTTGAGACTGATTTACAGCAGTGATGGCCGACATCTCAGCTGACGGCACATCCTGCTCACAGCTGACTCCAAGGCTCACCGGGGCATTTACAGGTAAGTCCTTTTTTCCTTTAATCTTCTTTCCATCCTTCAACTTGGGGATCTTCACAATCGGGGTTTTTTGTATACACTTTGGGTCATTTGCTGTATCCTCAGGCACCCTGTTTTTTACACCATCACCCACCTTACTGACAGGTAGGGGTACAGATGACACAGAGGCACCCTCCACAACATCCCCTTCTAAGTCCATCACCTCACCGCCAGTCTCTGGAGCTACCACCTCCATTGCTGAGGCACTATCCAAGTCCTTCTTTCCTTCATCTGAACCATGGGCTTTGGCTGTAATGGCCGCTGGCTCCCTATCACCCAGTGGGGTTTCTTCCTCCATAGCCGGGTCTACCTTACTGCTTTTGTCCTCCGCCGCCTGGGAAAGACCACGTCTTCTCACGGCCTGGGAACCTTCCTTATTAGCCACACGAAGGGTCTCAATAATCCCTTGCACTGTCTGTGCACTCTCACTTGTGGGTTCCTCCGCCTCTCTCATGGGCTCCGCCACCTGTGATAGACGCTGGTTGCGGCGTCTTACCGCTTGAGAGCCTTCATCGCACGCCACTCTCATAACTTTATCTATATTCAATATTCAACAGAAAGTCCTTTTCGCTTGAGGCACTTTCAATTAGATTTGATAAAAGCTCACCAAGCATGTTACACTGCTCTTTCAGTCCATCTATGACAGGTTTGAATTCTGTTCTCTTCTTGATACCTGATCTGTCGCGTCTATTCCTCAGCTCAGCCAAAACTTTCATTTTCTCGCAGTAACAGCGAGAAGCCTTTACCATTAAGCTCTTGGCTTTTCTTTTCCTCTCCGTAGATTTCTCCACGTCTTCTCCTGGCTGTCTCAGAGACCAGTCAACCAAGTCAAGCTGGTTTTCCAAGTACAGCCTCTCCTCCTCAACGAACTCCAGGAGCTTCAGGGCTCCACGCCTTTCCTCAGGCCGAGAAACAGGCCCCTGGCCTGGGCTGACCGACGCCATCAGCTCCCTGTCCTCCTCCACCACTCTGGAAGTCCTCAGAGCTCAGAGCACGCAGCCAGCACGCACAATCTCCTACCGCTGACTGCAAGCTCTATTTAAAACAAGCAAGATAGTTAGCTATATAGGTGGATATAGCGGTGTATACTGCGTTCAGAGCACGCATTTAAAACGAGCAAGATAGTTAGCTATATAGGTGGATATAGCGTTGTATACTGCGTTCAGAGCACGCAGACAGCACGCACAATCTCCTAACACTGACGGAAAGCTCTATTTAAAACGAGCAAGATAGTTAGCTATATAGGTGGATATAGCGGTGTATACTGCGTTCAGAGCACGCAGACAGCACACACAATCTCCTAACACTGACTGAAAGCTCTATTTAAAACGAGCAAGATAGTTAGCTATATAGGTGGATATAGCGTTGTATACTGCCTTCAGAGCACGCAGACAGCACGCACAATCTCCTAACACTGACTGAAAGCTCTATTTAAAACGAGCAAGATAGTTAGCTATAGAGGTGGATTTAGCGGTGTATACTGTGTTCAGAGCACGCAGACAGCACGCACAATCTCCTAACACTGACTGAAAGCTCTATTTAAAACGAGCAAGATAGTTAGCTATATAGGTCGATATAGCGGTGTATACTGGGTTCAGAGCAGGCAGACAGCACGCACAATCTCCTAACACTGACTGAAAGCTCTATTTAAAACGAGCACGATAGTTAGCTATATAGGTGAATATAGCGGTGTATACTGCGGTCAGGGCACGCAGACAACAACCACTACAGAAGAGCGAAAAATCGGCCGATAACGATCGGTGTATACTGTGTTGAAGGTACACAGAACACCCACTAACTGCTACAGACGCCAACACACTACACAAGGCCGCCGCGCTGACGGCCTTATATAGTGTGGGGCGTGTACTACACAGCCTGAGCTATGATTGGCCACAGGCATCCTGCCTGTGGCCAATCATGGCTCTCCTCGCTGCCGGCGCTGTGATTGGCCAAGCATGCGGGGTCACAGTGCATGCTTGGGCAATCATTAGCCAGCAATGCACTGCGCCATCGCAGTGCATTGTGGGCCGTGAGCGCCACACGAATTTGGCGCAAACGGCCCATAACGTTCGGAATTCACCAAACAGGCGTACAGCCGATGTTCGAGTCGAACATATGTTCGACTCGAACACGAAGCACACCCCTACCTGTCTGGAGTTTGCATGTTCTCCCTTTGCCTGCTTGTGTTTCCTCTGGCTATTCCGGTTTGCTCCCACATTCCAAAGACATACAGTTAGGCTAATTGGCTTCTGTCCAAAATTGGCCCAAGTATATGAGTGGGAACCTTGTATTGTGGGTTCCTTGAGGGTAGGGACCAATGTGAGTGTGCAATGTACAGGGATAGGGACAATTGTAGACACTCAGGTTGAACTGGATGGACTAGTGTCTTTATTCAACCTTACAAACTATGAAACTATTGTGCCACCTGCACAGTGTACACCTGAAGCTACCCCAATTGCTTGTGTTCTTCAGATCCTATACCACAGGCAGGCAGCTGCAGTAATTACAGTCGGTGCACTGTGCCATCTGCTCAGTGTGCACCCAAAGCTACACCAATTGCTGGTGTTCTCATCCCCCTGCAGGCCATTAGTATGTCTGGAAGGCCAACAAGGAGAGGAAGACAGTCACGAGTCAATAAAAGAGGGCAAGCAGGCTCTGTGTCTAGAGGCAACAGTGCTGGTCGTGGACGCAGTGCATCATCATCAGCGCGTGGCCATGGGGCACGCTTGTCCTTATTTTCGGCAGCTGGAAGTGTTGAGCTGCAACATGCCGAAAACCTGGTAGAGTGGATGACCAAGCCCTCCTCATCCTCTCTCATCCAGGCTCAGGGTACTGGCAAAGCAGCTGGCAACGTGGCCTCTTCCCTCATCTCAATGGCATCAGTCACTCCTTCCGTAGACTTACAGTACCATGTCCTCCTGATAAGTCCCCAGAACTGTTTGAGCACAGTGTTTGGCATATGCTCCAGGAGGATGCCCAGCATTTTGAAGGCTCTGATGATGATACCCAGCTAGAGGAAGGCAGTAGCGTGAGCCCAGAGAGAGGGGATGCCCAAGAAGGACAGCAATCTGGCAGTCATGGTCCACCAGCTGCAGCATACTGCCAGGTTTGCTCCAGTGATGAGGAGGGAGGGGATGATGAGGTCACTGACTTCACGTGGGTGCCTGATAAGAGAGAGGAGGAGGAGGAGAGGCACATCTCCAACGAGGCAGGATGCCCTCCAGGGGCCAGCTTAAGGGCAGCACACCAACTAAATCACACTGTAGAGCTCCGCCTGTGCAGGGCGCTGCCTCTGTACGTTATTCCAAAAGTTCATTGGTGTGGGCCTTTTTTGAGACAAGTGCATCAAATCACACCACTGCTATTTGCAACATACGACTCAAGCGTAGCTCGCGTGGCCAAAACATCAGCCGCTTGGGCACCACATGCTTGACTAGACATATGTTGACCTGCCATGCAGTTTGTTGGCAAGCGTACCTTAAAGACTCACACCAAAGAACAAAGCGGACCTCTCTTTGCTCCTCATCAGCTGGGATCTCCAACCCCACTATATCTTCAGTCCTCTATGAAACCTGCACTGAGAGGAATGAATGTGTAGAATTAGGTGTGTCACAGCCAAGTACTTGCGGGCACTCTGCTAGCAGTACACCGACGTCCAATTGTACCAGGCAAATTTCCCTGCCCCAGCTGCTGGACCGTCGAAAGAAGTTCACTCCCAGCCATTCACATGCCCAGAGATTGAATGCTAGCTTGGCTAAATTGCTAGCACTTCAACTGCTGCCTTTTCAGTTGGTAGACTCTGCCCCCTTCCGTGAGTTTGTGCAGTGTGCGGTTCCTCAGTGGCAGGTTCCCAAATGCCACTTTTTCTCACGGAAGACGAATCCGGCTCTCTACTGGCATGTGGAAGGCAATGTCCTTGCCTCGCTGGACAGATTGGTCAGCGGTAAGTTGCATATTATCGCTGACTCATGGTCCAGCAGGCATGGACAGGAACATTACCTATCTTTCATGGCGCATTGGGTGACTCTTCTGGCAGCTGGGAAGGATGCAGGACAAGGTGCAGTAGTGTTGGAGGTTGTTCCGCCACCATGTTTCCAAAATGCTACTACTGGTTGTGACACACCTCCCCCTCCTCTTCTTCTTCCTCCATGGCCTCTTCCTCTGCTTTGTCCTCAGAATCAGCGGTGCTCCGTAGGCGTTCAAGGGGCTACGCAAGTATGCAGGCAAAAACATGTCATGCCGTGCTTGCGCTGGTGTGCTTGGGGGACAGGAGCCACACTGGGGCAGATATTCAGTCAGCTCTACAGGGCCAGACTGAGAGGTGGTTGACGCCATACCAGCTTAAGCCAGGAATGGTGGTTTGCGACAATGGCACCAACCTCCTTTCTGCCCTCTGACAGGGACAACTGACCCATGTGCCCTGTGTGGCTCACGTGCTTAACTTGGTGGTGCAGCCATTCTTGGGTAGTTACCCAGGCTTACAGGATGTCCTGAGGCAAGCCAGGAAAGTCTGTGTTCATTTCCGCCAGTCATATAATGCCAGTGCTCGGCTGGCTGAGCTCCAAAAGGAATTGAACCTGCCCAAGAACCGCCTTATCTGTCACATGCCCACCAGGTGGAACTCAACGTTGGCCATGCTGCAGTGGCTGCACACGCAGCATAGGGCCATCGATGAGCACCTGTACGACTACTGCACGAGGACAGGGTCAGGGGAGCTCGGTTTCTTTTCCCCATGCCAGTGGGCCATGATCAGGGATGCATGCACTGTCCTGTCACCATTTGAGGAGGCCACGAGGATGGTGAGCAGTGACAGTGCATGCATGCATCAGTGACACTGTACCTCTTGTCCACCTGTTGAAGCACGCTCTGCATGGAATAATAGACAGGGCACTTGAGGCAGAACAGAGGCAGGAAGAGGAGGACTTCTCAAGGCCCCCTTTATCCAGACAGAGTTCCTGCTGTCCCACCGATCACACAGGAAGAGGACGAGGAGGATTGTGTCAGCATGGAGGTGGAGCCTGGCACTCAGCATCAGCAGCAGTCTTTTAGGGATGATTTACAGTCCCAAGAAACCCGTGGACTTGTACGTGGCTGCGGATCATGTCGTACTTAGTGACCCAGAGGACTCCGGACCGAATGCCTAAGCTAACCTACGCTGCATGGCCTCCCTGATCCTGCAAAGCCTGCGGAAGGATCCCCGTATTCAGCAGATCAAGGAGAGGGATCATTACTGGCTAGCAACTCTCCTTGATCCACGGTACAAGAGTAAGGTTGCGGACCTTATCTTGCCATCGCAGAGGGAGCAGAGGATGAGACATCTCCGGGAGGCCTTGCAGAAAGGTCTGTGCAACACGTTCCCAGAGACTGGGAGGTTACAAATTCCTGGTCCTGGAAAACGTGTTGCTGAGGCTTCGGTCAGTCACAGAAGGAGTGGTGGAGAAGGTGGCAGTCTGACCGATGCGTTCAGACAATTTTTTAGTCCGCAGCCCCAAGGTATGATCGGTTCCAGCAACCATTGCCAGCATCTGATTTACATGGTGCAGGAATACCTAGGGGCAAGGTCAGACTTGGACACCTTTCCCATAATGAAAATTCTCTGGGTTACTGGGTCTTGAGGATGGATCACTGGCCAGAGCTTGCACAGTATGCAGTTGAGCTACTGGCCTGTCCTGCATCCAGCGTTCTTTCAGTACGCACATTCAGTGCTGCTGGAGGCTTTGTAACCGATCACAGGGTGCGCCTGTCCACCGACTCGGTTGATCGATTGACCTTCATAAAGATGAATGAGTCTTGGATCACCACCAGCTACCGAGCACCCGAAGCTGATGTAACCAAATTTTTTTTGATATGTCACATCCCTTCAAGACTGCCTAGGTTGATGCTGAGTGACTATCCTGTTATGCTGACTGACTATCCTCTTCCTCCTCAATGATCCTGCTGATAGCTTGGAAGAGCATTTTTGGTTCTGGGCGCCACCACCAGTGGCTAAGGCCCAATTTTTCAGCCCCTGTTTAACAGGGGCATGTTAATACAATTTTTGATGCAATATTTTGGAGAAGGGTACGTTGCTGCGCTCAACTACAATATTTGAGAGTGGTTGCAGTGTTGTGGCACCAGCACCAGTGCCTAAGGCCCAATCTTTCAGCCCCTGTTTAACAGGGGCGTGTAATAAATTTTTTTTGATGCAATACATTGCAGCAGGGCTCATTCCTGAGCTCCAACTAGAGTATCTGTGAGGGGTTGCAGTGTCGTGGCACCAGCACCAGTGGCCAAGGCCCAATTTTTAAGCCCCTGTTTAACAGGTGCATGTCATTACAATTCTTGATATAATATTTCACAGTAGGGCCCGTTCCAGCGCCCACTGAGAGTAACTGTGAGGACTTACAGTGTTGTGGCACCAGCACCACCACAACCACCAAAGGCCCATTTTTTCTACCACTGTTCAACAATGGCATGTAATTACAATTCTTGATATAATAGTTCACAGCAGGGCATTGCAGCGCCCACCAAGAGTCACTTTGGGGGCTTACAGTGTTGTGGCAACACCAACACCTTAGGCCCAAATATCTGCAGAGCATATAGGGCAGGCCCCTTTTTTCAAACATCCAACTTGCAAACGGAAGAAGACAACAGGAAGTGAGATGAAAAAAGAAGGACGGCCAAAAAAATTATACAGGGGTGATAACCCTTCCCTATGTTTTCCAAAAAGCTGAAAAATAGATTTTTTGACTGGAGCTACACTTTAAAAATGTACCAATTCAAAATTACAAACAGATTCTACTTAACACAACAAACCCCAAGTCCCTGTCTTGTTTGCACCGCCTGTATACTGCTGTTCTGACTTTATAGGGCCTGGGGGCCCCACGCCTTTCCTTTTTTTAATTTGGGTACGGGGTTCCCCTTAATATCCATACACGACCCAAAGGGGCTGGTAATGGGCAGGGGGTATACCCATGCCATTTTTCTCAATGATTTTCATCCGTATTGCCAGAACCAGACATTACATTAAAACCGCAAGCAGTTTTAAATGACTTTTTTTCCGTTAGAAATGTGATTTTATGCAGGGACTGTTCTAAACACGAGAAACATGTGCCACTTCACATGCATACTATAGACACCCCCCCCCCCGGCACGATATTTAAAGGAATATTTCACTTTTTTTTTTCACTTTAAGCATCATTAAAATCAGAAAAAAATGCAGTTTTTAAAACTTTTTTTTTGCATTGATACATGTCCCCTGGGGCAGGAGCCGGGTACATAAACCCTTTTTAGGACAATAACTTGCATATTAGCCTTTCAAATTAGCACTTTTGATTTCGAACTGAAAGTAATTTTTGTACCCAATAGTAGTGCTATATCAAAGAAAAGAGGCACCAAACCATGTAGTAAAAGCATACTATATTACCACCCAATTAGGTTGGTAACTAGGCAAGTTTAAAATAGAATAACAATGGTAAAACCACAATTTAGCATACAAAGTGATTAACAGTAAGGACTAGGCAAAATATGATAGCAGCTCCCCTGAACCATACCAGGCCACATGCCCTCAACATGGAGGGTGCCTTGGGGCAGGGGGGGGCTCTGCTCCTCACCCCCCCCCCCCAAAAGAACCTTTTCCCCATGTTGGTGAGGACAAGGGACTGTTTTCCACAACCCTTGCTGGTGGTTGTGAGGGCCTGGTATGGAATGGGGGGACTCTACGCCATTTTTTTTCTTAATTTTTTTTGTTTCCAGCAATTCTTTTTACAGCTGATGACTCATCAGGTGTTAAGGATGCGGCAGCCACCTGCTCCTTAACAACCAGCTTGTTTACTGGTTGTTAAAGAGGAAGTAGACCCTGATGGTTTTACTTCCTCTTTCATTCCCTGCAAAGGTAAAGCATAATGGACTACTATGCATAGCATAATGGACTACTATGCATCGGCAAAGCCGCAATGACGTCACTCCCGCGCATGCGCACGGGAACCGCCACTCGCAGCATATCGCCGTTGACCGCCTGTCTTTCGACACATATCTCCTAAACTGTGTAGGTTTAGGAGATATTTCTTGGAGCTACAGGTAAGCCTTAATCTAGGCTTACCTGTAGGTCAAAGTTGGTTGTGGACATTGATGGCCTTCCGCTCCTAACAACCAGTACACATTCCTTAAATACCGCGTGCCTCGACCACTACTTAATTAGTACATGTATTTCATTATTTATTTATTTCTGTGAACTATGTTTAACACTTGTTTGTGTGGTATTTACCAAACGTTTTCTGCGTTTTGTGGTAAATACTGCAGATTGATATAGTAAATTGACAGTTTCAGGATTGAATGCTGTATTTAGGGAAAATGCGCCTGGACACCTCATACTGCATGCGATCTGCTTTAGTGAATAAAGCCCGGGATCATTTGTGGCATTAGTTGTTGCAGAGTATGTTTCTGCTTCCTTTGTTTTTCTTATTTGTTACCTGTTTTTCGGTCTGTTTGGTCGTGCTTTGTGTGCTTCAACCATGTTTGATGAAATAGTGTGTTTTATGGCAGCAGCTGTAGTAACTTCATATTTTTTTAATGGAAAAAAAAAAAAGAAAGAGGAGTAGGCCAATATACTGGGTCCATCCTGTTATTGCAAAAAGCCCAGAGGGGCCAGTTGAGGGTCATGTTCATATGAGGAGAAATTTTTTGAATACACCATGATGTCATTGAAAGGTCAGTTTGAGTTCTAGTTGTTTTTATCCTATTCTGTCCACTAATCCTACGTTTTCTTTTCACAACGTTTTGAAGATTTACTGGGTTTATTTAGCAGCCATATGGAGCGCATGGACACTTTCTTTAGAAACAGTATACCACCTGTTGAAAGGGTAATTATCAGGTAAGTGTAATCATTCTTCTTTTTAAAAAAAAAATCGTTCTCTGCAGACCCCAAAACCAAATAAACACACAGGCACACATGTCAAAAATAGAAAACATTTATTTTTTGTATATACAATTTTGATTTTTTTTTTTTTAATAACTGAAGACAAAAATGTCCAAAATGTCCATACACGTGAAACTTGTCCAATAAATGAAATTTGTACCAGCTGACCAAAAATTACAAAGATCGGCCATAACTTTTCAACCACTAAAAAGTAATGGAACAAAATTGATTTTCTTGTGACAATGGTACCCGACAGTGGATGTGATATATAATAATGGGTATATTGTGTATAGTGGGAATATTATAGTAGTGGGTTAGTCTAGGCAGCAAGTGAACATGTTGTTCCTGAGGTGGATGTGTTGACAACAGGAAAAAATGGACAAGCATAAGGATTTGAGTGACTTTGATAAGGGCCAAATTGTAATGGCTAGAAGACTGGGTCAGAACAGTTTGCGGAGGAACAACTCATGTGGGATGTTCCCTGTCTGCAGTGGTCAGGACCTACCAACAGTGGTCTATTGGCAAACTGTTGACAGGTCAATGGGTGGCCAAGGCTCATTGATGCATGTGGGAAGTGAAGACTGGCCCGTGCAGTCTGAACCAATAGAGGAGCTACTGTAGCTCAAATTATTGAAACTGTTAGGGCCCGTTCACACTACCGCGAAACGACTTGCGCGCGACTTATCGACGCGACTTCGACGCGACTTTCGACGCGACTTAGCGCGACTTCGACGCAACTTAGCGCGACTTACAAGTCGCCTCAAGCACAGGCGACTTTGCCTGTGGCCAATCAGCGCTACTCAGCTCTTGTGACATCATTGTTGTTCCTGTCGCTTCCTGCTTCCTGTCGTGTGTCTTGTCCTGTCACCACAATGTTGTCATTGCCTTATTTGATGACAGCTGTAGTAACTGCTGGTGTGGCAGTGTTAATGGAAGAGGAGGAAGAGAGGAAGCGAAGGATGAGGATGAGAAGACGACGCCGCTACTGGATCCATCCAATTATTGCAAGTAGAAACAGTAGAGGCCAATTTTGGGCCATCTATGAAAATTTGCGTGTTTTTGAGGACAAGTTTCACAACTATACCCGGATGTCAATTGCAAGGCAAGTACATATGCTAATAGACTATTTTGTCCCATTTAATTTTTTTTTTTGAAAGATATATTTTGTAGCATTTAACGTAGAGAATAAAATGGCGAAGATTGATATTTAGCAGAATTGTTTGTCATCTACCTATGCTAAACATCAACTGGGGTGATCGGCAAGCTTGCATGTATCACATTAAAGCGGTGCGCTGGCTGGAAGGTGAAAAAAGTCCTGCTAGCCGCATCTTTGGAGCAGTGAAGGAGCGGTGTATTCACCACTCCTAACCGCTCCTACCCATCAAAATCAATGGGACAGGGTCGCACAACCGCTGGCAAAGCGCCTCTGCATCGGCGCTTTTAACCCTTTTTCGGGTGCTAGTGGGTGTTAAAACCACCCCGCAAGTGCCCCCAGACCACCGCTAAAACGACGGTAAAACGCCGCTAAAAATAGCAGCCTTTTACCGCCGACGGCCGCACCAGCCCAGTGTGAAAGGGGTCCTAGAGGCATCAGATTTGCATATGTTATTACATCGGTAATAGTGTAGCTACAAATGTCAGATATTTCTCATGTAGAATATAGCAAATTACATTTTTTATTCATTTTACAGTTTTGATGAATTGCTTCGTCTAGTTTACAACCATCTGGAGCGACAGAACACCTCATATAGGAGGAGCATCTCACCTACTGAAAGATTGATTATTACGCTCAGGTAAACTATCTATTTTTTTGATGCACATTACCATTATCACATTGTTATTATATGTGCAACAATCTAGCCTGAGCTCATTTGTCTTGGCTTCTCCTACGGGTCATATGAGTGCAATTATTTTGCAATCCTGTGCCCCTTTTCAGTGCAGAGTGAGCAGAAGTCCACTTTGTGCAGATATCACGAAGATTAGTTGAGACAGCGCATCATCCTTCATTTGCCAGCAGCTGGCTGGACTGATGACAGTGTCAGCCTCTCAGCAAGCTGCTATCCACCCCTCCACATTGAGCGTGGGGGAGCAGAGCAGCTGAGAGACAGCACCTCCCATCTTGGGGAGAGGACAGAACAGAGACATAGACGATGTATGTTGACTCAGTTCTGTGTGAAGAAACAGCAGTGGACAGATGCATCATTGCTGCGATGTTGCATCCACCTAGGTGCGTAAGATTCTTCCAAATAAACATATTGTTGAAGAAATATTGCAAAATTTATCACACCAACATCCTTTTTTTTTGAAAAAAACTTTAATTATTAGAACAATATATAACCATATATCAACAAAACAGAATATATTTTTATTTTTAAAATCTTACAGGTTATGGTAAACTGGCTCATATGGTGAGGAGCTGGTGGAAGGCCTTGGGGATGGTGTTGGTGGAACATTAGCTGAAGTTGCTGATGTCAGTGGGGATGGAGAGGGATAGGGTATAGGTGGATGGGCAGGATTAAGGGCATTTCCATACTCATCGGAGTAGGGACGGAAGTGAGGGGGATAGTAGGGATGGGTTCTGGGTGGTGGTGGGGTTGAGTATGTATAGTAGGGTCCGGATGGTGGTGGTGGTCCAAACATGGAAGCGGATGGAATAGGATCATTTCTAATGCTCGCTTCCATGAGATCCATCACTGCCTTCTTTACGTCATTTTTCCTCTCCTGCGGAACTCTTTTTAGCATTCCGGCGACCATGAGTCCAAAACCATGGTCTTCGGAATGCAGCTCATCCAATTTTTGGTTCATACGATCAACCAGTTCGGAAAATCGCTCTATGTTTTGAGAGTTACTTCCCCTCGCTGGCCTACTTCGTTGTTGACGGAGTCGGATAGGCTCAGCCGGCTGCTGACTATTGGAAGCCTCTCCCTGGTTGCGGTCTGGTTCTTCACCTTGCTGTTCTTCCAGCAGCAAAGGATGATCCAAGGAAAGCGACAACGAGCCTTCCACTTCTTGAGATGCTGCCTCCTGTGCTGCATCCTGCCGTTCACCAGCAACTTCCCAACTGGATTGTGTTCTGCAATAAACATATAAAAGAACAGTTACCCCCTTCTTAGTAGAATTGTATAGTATCACTTTACAACTATGTAAGATGTTATCTTACTCTCTCAGCTCCAGGAAAGGCCGCAGAAACTCTAGTTCGTCTGCGTGCACATAGGGGACGATACGCTTTCCTCCAGACCCACTCCTGGCCTCATTCAATTTGCGAATGTAGCGAGTAAAACAGTCGCGCAAACCCTTCCACCGGATTTGTAATATTGATACTGCAAAACATAAATAGGAACATAAAAGGGTTTATGTCTTTTGTCTTTCAGATACCTGGCAACCGGTCATTCCCTAGTTAGTCTACATTATGAGTTCATGTTGGGCAGATCAACGATCAGCTACATTATCCAAGACACCTGCCAAGTCATATGGGATGTGCTTAACAGCATGGTTATGAAGCGGCCTACACAAGATAATTGGCGTGATATAGCACAAATATTTTGGCGTCGGTGCAATTTCCCAAATTGCCTTGGAGCTATAGATGGGAAGCATGTGCGTGTCGTTAAGCCTGTTGGTAGTGGAAGTATGTTCTACAATTACAAAAAATATTGTTCTTTTGTACTTCTTGCTGTTGTCGATGCAAACTACTGCTTCACCTATATCGATATAGGATCCTACGGAAATAGCTGCGATTCGCGTATTTTTGCAAATTCCTCATTTGGTGAAAGGCTACGATCTAATCAGCTAGATATTCCTGAGAACTGTCCTCTTCCGGGCACAACTGAACCCCCAATACCCTATGTGTTTGTCGCAGATGAGGCTTTTGCATTGTCGCAACACCTAATGAGGCCTTACTCCAATAGAAATCTGACAACCCCCAAGAAAGTCTTTAATTACCGGCTGACAAGGGCAAGAAGGATGGTTGAGTGCACGTTTGGAATTCTTGCCAATAAATGGCGTTTGTTACATACGCCTATTGCATTAAACATTGAAAATGCAATTACTGCTGTCAAAGCAGCTTGCGTGCTGCACAATTTTGTACGGGTACGTGACGGGTACCGTTTTGAGGATTCCCTTATGCATGACTTGGAAAGTGCACATATCACTGCTGCAAGGGGATCCTGCGATGGTGCCACTGTTCGTGAAAAGTTTGCATCTTACTTTATTTCACCGGCCGGTGACTTAGAATGGCAATTGGATGCCATTTCCTAACTGCATTGCTCACTGCTTTACATCTAGAATTTGCTAATGTGTTATTATGGTTATAATGTTTTCATGCTATGTAATCTTTATTTCATGTAATAAAAATGATATGTTGGTTATTTTTTTTTCTATAATGTAATAATAAAAGAATCATTCATTCATGATCATTCATTATTATCATTTATTAACACTAGCAGTTAGCATCAGTGAAAGAATACACAAAAGTGACGTGGCAGGTGACGTGGCAGGTGACGTGGCAAGTGACGTGGCAGGTGACGTGGCAAGTGACGTGGCAGGTGACGTGGCAAGTGACGTGGCAGGTGACGTGGCAGGTGACGTGGCAAGTGACGTGGCAGGTGACTTGGCAGGTGACGTGGCAGGTGACGTGGCAGGTGACGTGGCAGGTGACGTGGCAGGTGACGTGGCAAGTGACGTGGCAGGTGACGTGGCAAGTGACGTGGCAGGTGACGTGGCAGGTGACGTGGCAAGTGACGTGGCAGGTGACGTGGCAGGTGACGTGGCAAGTGACGTGGCAGGTGACGTGGCAGGTGACGTGGCAGGTGACGTGGCAAGTGACGTGGCAGGTGACGTGGCAGGTGACGTGGCAAGTGACGTGGCAGGTGACGTGGCAGGTGACGTGGCAGGTGACGTGGCAAGTGACGTGGCAGAACACATGCATAATAAATAACACCATGAATTTAATAAAAAGGTTAAACTTACATTTGTCACTACGATCGGTCGGCAGCATTGTTTCCCAATCTTCAATAGTTAGTCTGCATATTTCCAACCAAGCACTATCCCTCTTGGATTGATCCTTGTAGTTGGGATCTTGCTTATTATATATGCAGGGTCGCTGCCTCACATGTCTGATTAGGGACTCATTATCCACTGGCTCCCTGTGCTGCACTTCTCTGCGGCCTCGGGATGACATGTTCTCTCAATTCTTCAATCACTTCTTTTCTTCACTTCACCTCACACCTACCCACACTTCACACAGGAAGTGATCAGTGTATGGGAAGGGGGAGGGATGCCATAATTGTGTTCTTCTTCCTGTTAAGTCGCTTGCTTACAGACGGTGATCCGACTTGTAGGCGACTTGTATTGAAATCTATGGGTACAAGTCGCCTATAAGTCGCCTTGAAGTAGTACAGGAACCTTTTTGGAAGTCGCTCCGACTTGAGTAGCGGTCATTAAGACGGCTCTCATTCACTTTAATGGAATTACTAATGTCAAGCGACTTGGGGCGACTTGCGGTCTGACAAGTCGCGTCCCAAGTCGCGGTAGTGTGAACGGGCACTTAAAGCTGTTTTGGCAGCAAAAGATAACAAAACCGACAACAGATAGAAAGGATGTAAGTTTGATCAGAGCTGCTCTGATAAGTGGTCAATGATTGGACAGGGTCATTTCAAGACACTATTACATTCATTGCTTGTGCATCACGTCCATGCGACAAAGATATGTTGGGGGAACTGGTGGGTAGGGATGGCCGAACGGTTCGCCCAGCGGTCATTTTGCGGCGAATTTTGGCTGTTTGCGGTCCGCCCGATCAGCGGACTATTGCCGCCGTTCGCCCGGCGGACTTCCGTGTTTACTGTGTAAAAGAACTTTGACCTATGATGACACATCCATCATGGGGTACAGGACAGCCAATTGAGACATTACAGCACATGGACACTTGGACATTCAGCCTAACTTATAAATAGACCCAATCCGGCGGCCATTTTACATTCTTTCTACTATCACTATAGGGAGAGGTTGCTGTGTGGAGCAGGGAGAGACTGCAGTGACCCAAATCGATAGCTATTTGGTCCACAAAAGTTCTTTTCAGGACTGGTATAGGTGTTAGGTGTAGTTCAGGATATAGGCTTGAGGCACTGCTGTGCTACTGATTTTTGCAGCAGCCTGTCTTTTGTCAGTGTAGAGAGAGGGGCAGGACGCTGTGTGCTGCAGGGACAGTCAGTTTAATCATAAGCTGTTACTATTAGGTCCACAAAAGTGCTATTCAAGTTATTGTTCCAGCAGCCTCTGTTTTGTCAGTTTAAATAGGGACAGGCAGGAAGCTGTGTGTGAGGCAGTGAGGGACAGTCAGTTTAATCAGTAGCTGTTACTATTAGGTCCACAAAGGTTCTTTTCAGGACTGGTATGGTAATAGGCTTTTACATGTATAATATTCTTTCTTCCAAATATAGAAAGAATATTATACTTGACTGCTGTCCTTCTGCTGCAGTAGTCCTTTATCAGTATAGGGACTGAGGTACAGTCTACTAATCATTCACAACCTACTTGTTCCACAAAGGTCCTTATAAGGACTGGTAAGGTCTAGGGTACTACAGTACATAGGGTTGAGTGAGGTACAGTCTGCTATTCCTTAAGGACTGGTATAGGTCCACAATACATAGGGTTGAGGTACACTACTGCTGATTGCTGCCCTACTGCTGCAGTAGTCCTTTATCAGTATAGGGACTGAGGTACAGTCTGCTAATCATTCAAAACCTACTTGTTCCACAAAGGTCCTTATAAGGACTGGTAAGGTCTAGGGTACTACAGTACATAGGGTTGAGTGAGGTACAGTCTGCTATTCCTTAAGGACTGGTATAGGTCCACAATACATAGGGTTGATGTGCACTACTGCTGACTGCTGCCCTACTGCTGCAGTAGTCCTTTATCAGTATAGGGACTGAGGTACAGTCTGCTAATCATTCACAACCTACTTGTTCCACAAAGGTCCTTATAAGGACTGGTAAGGTCTAGGGTACTACAGTACATAGGGTTGAGTGAGGTACAGTCTGCTATTCCTTAAGGACTGGTATAGGTCCACAATACATAGGGTTGAGGTGCACTACTGCTGACTGCTGCCCTTCTGCTGCAGTAGTCCTTTATCAGTATAGGGACTGAGGTACAGTGTGCTAATCATTCACAACCTACTTGTTCCACAAATGTCCTTATAAGGACTGGTAAGGTCTAGGGTACTACAGTACATAGGGTTGAGTGATGTACAGTCTGTTATTCCTTAAGGACTGGTATAGGTCCACAATACATAGGGTTGAGGTGCACTACTGCTGACTGCTGCCCTACTGCTGCAGTAGTGCTTTATCAGTATAGGGACTGAGAGTTTTGTCACAGGGTCATTTAAAAAATGACAGGCAGAGGAAGAGGCAGGCCCTTCCGCAGGGGTGGTAGGGGTAGGGCAGGAGCAACAGGCTTGAGCCAAAGTGGGAAGTTGCAGAAGGTGCGTTCAATTACTTTAAAGGACGCACCAGACTTGGTTGAGTGGCTCACTCAGCCTTACTCTTCTGCACCCTCCTCATCCTCTCGATCTGCACCCTCTTCTTCACTCTCTGCTTTGTGCACCCCCAAACAACACTATCACCAACAACACCACCACCACCACCACCACATACCTTCCGCTTGAGTCACAGGAATTATTTTCTGATCCATATCAAGACATTTCTGATGTGCAGCCACTCTTGGTATTGGATCAGGAAGAGGAGGTAGCAACAACCGCCACTCAGCAGTCTGACGACAGTACCCAGATCAGCCCAAGGAGGAGGTTGGTCCCCGCTGTTCCTGCTTACTCCGAGATCTCTACTTATAGCGGTGGGGAAGGTGACGTCGATGATGACGTGTCTAGTGATGTCACGTGGGTGCCCACAAGAGAGAAAGAGGAGGGGAGTTCAGAGGGAGATATGGACCAGCAGATAGGGAGGAGAAGCAGAAATAACTTACATTGCACAGGAGGGACAAAGCAGACTGCAAATGTATCAGGAGCGAGTCATCGACCATGTACGGTCACATCTGGCGCTCCCAGGACACCGGCACATGGCTCCACAGTGTGGGCTTTTTTTAACGTGTCCGCTGCTGACAATAGCGTTGCCATCTGCAATCTTTGCAGTCAACGCATTAGTCGCGGTAAGCCCAACACTCACCTAGGGACGACCGCCTTAAGAAGGCACATGAGCAGCCATCACCGAGCCCAGTGGGAGCAACGGAACACACAAAGCCACACTCCAGGCTCTCACCGTTCAGCCTCATCTTCTACTTCTCCTCTCTCCTTACAATTGTCCTCCACTCCACCTTCCATCACGCCAAGCTCACGTTTTTCTGCAAAAAGGCTGGCTTCCGTGGGCCTAATGTTCGAGCGCAAAAACCCTCTTGCCCAACGGTTGACGGCTGGCTTGTCAGAACTGATAGCCCGCCAACTACTGCCATATAAACTGGTGGACTAGGAGGCCTTTTCGAAAATTTGTGGCCATTGGAACACCACAATGGAAGGTCCCAGGAAGGAAGTATTTCTCACAGAAGGGCATCCCAGAGCTATATGGCCATGTTCAGCGGCAAGTGAATGTATCTCTGGCACACAGTGTCGGTGCCAAGATACATCTGACCACAGACACGTGGTCTAGCAAACACGGGCAGGGAAGGTATATCACTTTTACTGCCCACTGGGTGAACCTTCTGATGGCCGTCAAGCATGTAACCCGTGGCACCCGTGTGGATTTGGCTTTACCGCCATGGATTGCATGCAGGCCTGGCTCTTCTTCTCCTCCTCCTCCATCCTCCTCCCTCTCCTCCTCGGCTGACTCCTCCTTTTCCGCTGCTAGCGTCTCTTCCGCTGCGCCACCCAAGCTCCCCAGAACCTATTCGACATGCCAGGTGAGACGTTGCCATGCCGTGCTGCGTCTGTTGTGCCTGGAAGCCAAGAGCCACACTGGTCCGGCAATCCTTTCAGCTTTGCGTTCACAGGCAGATCAGTGGCTAACACCACTCAATTTGACAGTTGGTAAAGTGGTGTGTGACAACGGTGCCAATCTGCTTAGCGCATTGAAACAGGGCAAAATTACGCACGTGCCATGCATGGCACACGTCTTAAACTTGGTCATGCAGTGATTCGTTGTCAAATACCCTGGGGTCCAGGACATCTTGCGGCAGGCAAGGAAAATCTCGGCCCATTTCAGAAGATCTTACACGGCCATGGCTCGCCTTGCTGACATTCAGCGGTGACACAATCTGCCGGTCAGACGTCTTATTTGCGATTGCCCGACGCGATGGAACTCAACCTTCTATATGCTTGATAGGCTGCTCCAGCAGAAATGTGCAGTTAACGTCTACCTGTATGAACTCTGCGGCAGAACAGGTTCTGGGGAGCTGGGTTTTTTTTCACCGCGCCAGTGGCTGCTCATGCGCGACGCATGCAGACTTCTGCGGCCATTTGAGGAGATCACCAAACTGGTCAGTCGCAGCCATGGCACCATCAGTGACATGGTACCTTATGCCTTCTTTATGGAGCGTGCATTGCGTCGTGTCATTGATCAAGCTGTGGAGGAGCAGGAGCGAGAAGATGAGGAAGTCGTAATGCTGGATGAATTCCCAGGGGGGGCTACTCTATCTGAGACAAGTAAACAACAGGAGTCTGAAGAGGAGTCAGAGGAGGATGGTGCCGGGTGGATGAGGAGGAGCAAGAAGAGCATGCTTTAAACCTTTCTGGGATCCCTGTTTTTTGTGCGTGGATGGGGAGAGGAGAATGAAGAGGACGACATTATCCTGGATGATGAGCAGGAGCCAGGCCACCACACCGCTTCCAGTTTAGTGCAAATGGGGGCCTTCATGCTCCAGTGTTTTAATAGGGACCCCCGTATAAAAAGCATAAGGGTCAAGGACCAGTACTGGGTGGCAACGTACTTAGACCCCCGGTACAAACACAAAATGGCGGAAATGTTACTGCCGTCACAGAGGGCTGTCAGAATGGAGCACTTCCAGGTCTTGCTTCGATAAATAATGCATTCTGCTTTTGCGTGCGCTGGCAGAGGAGCAATTCCCACTCCCAGAGAAGGAGTTGTGGGTACCAATCCAACAGCGCCTGCAAGAAGAGGCCGGTTTGAAGATGTGTTGGTGACTTCGGATATGAGGTCATTCTTTCAGCCGACCCATCGACAGGTGTCATCCGGATCCAGCATCAGGGAATGCCTAGACCGTCAGGTGTTCCGACTACATCTGGTTAACGGCCGATGTGGACGCTCTGAGGAGTGATGAACCCCTGGACTACTGGGTGGGCAGGCTTGACCTCTGGCCAGAGCTTGCCCAATTTGCAATCGAACTGTTGGCTTGCCCCTCATCCAGTGTCCTGTCCGAAAGGACGTTCAACGCAGCAGGGGGGATCGTGACCGATAAGCGTACTCGCCTAGCTCACGACAGTGTTAACTACCTCACATTTCTAAAAATTCATGAGGCATGGATCTCGGAGGAATTCAACACATGTGACCAGTAGACCATGTATATGTCTATAAACAATTTTTTTAATCGAGCACACAGACCTTCTTTCTTCATTTGGCTCACTTCCTTGTCCAAAAAAAGCACACCGTACTATATGCCCGTACCCTCCTCTTTGAAGAGGTTAAGCGGTGTCATATTTCTACTGGGGCTGCTTATTATGAGGGGCTCCCACCATCCATGTGCTGTGCTGACTTCCTCCTGGGGCTGCTTATTATGAGGGGCTCCCACCATCCCTGTGCTGTGCTGACTTCCTCCTGGGGCTGTACCTCTGCTGTGCATATTATGAGGGGCTCCCACCATCCCTGTGCTATGCTCACTATGAGGGGCTCCCACCATCCCTGTGCTGTGCTGACTTCCTCCTGGGGCTGCTTATTATGAGGGGCTCCCACCATCCCTGTGCTATGCTGACATCCTCCTGGGGCTGCTTATTACGAGGGGCTCCCACCATCCCTGTGCTATGCTGACATCCTCCTGGGGCTGCTTATTATGAGGGGCTCCCACCGTCCCTGTGCTGTGCTGACTTCCTCCTGGGGCTGTACCTCTGCTGTGCATATTATGAGGGGCTCCCACCTTCCCTGTTCTATGCTCATTATGAGGGGCTCCCACCATCCCTGTGCTATGCTCATTATGAGGGGCTCCCACCATCCCTGTGCTATGCTGACTTCCTCCTGGGGCTGCTTACGGTGCAGGTGTCAGTGCTGTATATCAGGGTGCTGGTGTCAGTGCTGTATATCACGGTGCTGGTGTGAGTGCTTTATGTCACGCTGCTGATGTCAGTGCTCTCTATCATGGTGCTGGTGTCAGTGCTGTATATCACGGTGCTGGTGTCAGTGCTTTATGTCACGCTGCTGATGTCAGTGCTCTCTATCACGGTGCTGGTGTCAGATCACTCTATCATGGTGCAGGTGTCATTGCTGTATGTCACGCTGCTGATGTCAGTGCTCTCTATCATGGTGCTGATGTCAGTGCTGTATATCACGGTGCTGGTGTCAGTGCTGTATATCACGGTGCTGGTGTGAGTGCTTTATGTCACGCTGCTGATGTCAGTGCTCTCTATCACGGTGCTGGTGTCAGTGCTGTATATCATGGTGCTGGTGTCAGTGCTTTATGTCACGCTGCTGATGTCAGTGCTCTCTATCACGGTGCTGGTGTCAGTGCTGTATATCACGGTGCTGGTGTCAGTGCTTTATGTCACGCTGCTGATGTCAGTGCTCTCTATCACGGTGCTGGTGTCCGATCACTCTATCACGGTGCAGGTGTCATTGCTGTATGTCACGCTGCTGATGTCAGTGCTCTCTATCACGGTGCTGCTGTCAGTGCTGTATATCACGGTGCTGGTGTTAGTGCTTTGTGTCATGCTGCTGATGTCAGTGCTCTATATCACGGTGCTGGTGTCAGATCACTCTATCACGGTGCAGGTGTCATTGTTGTATGTCACGCTGCTGATGTCAGTGCTGTATATCACGGTGCTGGTGTCAGTACTGTATATCACGGTGCTGGTGTGAGTGCTTTATGTCACGCTGCTAATGTCAGTGCTCTCTATCACGGTGCTGGTGTCAGATCACTCTATCACGGTGCAGGTGTCATTGCTGTATGTCACGCTGCTGATGTCAGTGCTCTCTATCACGGTGCTGATGTCAGTGCTGTATATCACGGTGCTGGTGTCAGTGCTGTATATCACGGTGCTGGTGTGAGTGCTTTATGTCAAGCTGCTGATGTCAGTGCTCTCTATCACGGTGCTGGTGTCAGTGCTGTATATCATGGTGCTGGTGTCAGTGCTTTATGTCACGCTGCTGATGTCAGTGCTCTCCATCATGGTGCTGGTGTCAGTGCTGTATATCACGGTGCTGGTGTCAGTGCTTTATGTCACGCTGCTGATGTCAGTGCTCTCTATCACGGTGCTGATGTCAGATCACTCTATCACGGTGCAGGTGTCATTGCTGTATGTCACGCTGCTGATGTCAGTGCTCTCTATCACGGTGCTGCTGTCGGTGCTGTATATCACGGTGCTGGTGTTAGTGCTTTGTGTCATGCTGCTGATGTCAGTGCTCTATATCACGGTGCTGGTGTCAGATCACTCTATCACGGTGCAGGTGTCATTGTTGTATGTCACGCTGCTGATGTCAGTGCTGTATATCACGGTGCTGGTGTCAGTGCTGTATATCACGGTGCTGGTGTGAGTGCTTTATGTCACGCTGCTAATGTCAGTGCTCTCTATCACGGTGCTGGTGTCAGTGATGTATATCACGGTGCTGATGTCAGTGCTCTCTATCACGGTGCTGGTGTCAGATCTCTCTATCACGGTGCTGGTGTCAGATCACTCTATCACGGTGCAGGTGTCATTGCTGTATGTCACGCTGCTGATGTCAGTGCTCTCTATCACGGTTCTGGTGTCAGTGCTGTATATCACGGTGCTGGTGTCAGTGCTCTCTATCAGGGTGCTGGTGTCAGATCACTCTATCACGGTGCAGGTGTCATTGCTGTATGTCACGCTGCTGATGTCAGTGCTCTCTATCACGGTGCTGCTGTCAGTGCTGTATATCACGGTGCTGGTGTCAGTGCTTTATGTCACGCTGCTGATGTCAGTGCTCTCTATCACGGTGCTGGTGTCAGATCACTCTATCATGGTGCAGGTGTCATTGCTGTATGTCACGCTGCTGATGTCAGTGCTCTCTATCACGGTGCTGATGTCAGTGCTGTATATCACGGTGCTGGTGTCAGTGCTGTATATCACGGTGCTGGTGTGAGTGCTTTATGTCACGCTGCTGATGTCAGTGCTCTCTATCACGGTGCTGGTGTCAGTGCTGTATATCATGGTGCTGGTGTCAGTGCTTTATGTCACGCTGCTGATGTCAGTGCTCTCTATCACGGTGCTGGTGTCAGTGCTGTATATCACGGTGCTGGTGTCAGTGCTTTATGTCACGCTGCTGATGTCAGTGCTCTCTATCACGGTGCTGGTGTCCGATCACTCTATCACGGTGCAGGTGTCATTGCTGTATGTCACGCTGCTGATGTCAGTGCTCTCTATCACGGTGCTGCTGTCAGTGCTGTATATCACGGTGCTGGTGTTAGTGCTTTGTGTCATGCTGCTGATGTCAGTGCTCTATATCACGGTGCTGGTGTCAGATCACTCTATCATGGTGCAGGTGTCATTGTTGTATGTCACGCTGCTGATGTCAGTGCTGTATATCACGGTGCTGGTGTCAGTACTGTATATCACGGTGCTGGTGTGAGTGCTTTATGTCACGCTGCTAATGTCAGTGCTCTCTATCACGGTGCTGGTGTCAGATCACTCTATCACGGTGCAGGTGTCATTGCTGTATGTCACGCTGCTGATGTCAGTGCTCTCTATCACGGTGCTGATGTCAGTGCTGTATATCACGGTGCTGGTGTCAGTGCTGTATATCACGGTGCTGGTGTGAGTGCTTTATGTCAAGCTGCTGATGTCAGTGCTCTCTATCACGGTGCTGGTGTCAGTGCTGTATATCATGGTGCTGGTGTCAGTGCTTTATGTCACGCTGCTGATGTCAGTGCTCTCCATCATGGTGCTGGTGTCAGTGCTGTATATCACGGTGCTGGTGTCAGTGCTTTATGTCACGCTGCTGATGTCAGTGCTCTCTATCACGGTGCTGATGTCAGATCACTCTATCACGGTGCAGGTGTCATTGCTGTATGTCACGCTGCTGATGTCAGTGCTCTCTATCACGGTGCTGCTGTCGGTGCTGTATATCACGGTGCTGGTGTTAGTGCTTTGTGTCATGCTGCTGATGTCAGTGCTCTATATCACGGTGCTGGTGTCAGATCACTCTATCACGGTGCAGGTGTCATTGTTGTATGTCACGCTGCTGATGTCAGTGCTGTATATCACGGTGCTGGTGTCAGTGCTGTATATCACGGTGCTGGTGTGAGTGCTTTATGTCACGCTGCTAATGTCAGTGCTCTCTATCACGGTGCTGGTGTCAGTGATGTATATCACGGTGCTGATGTCAGTGCTCTCTATCACGGTGCTGGTGTCAGATCTCTCTATCACGGTGCTGGTGTCAGATCACTCTATCACGGTGCAGGTGTCATTGCTGTATGTCACGCTGCTGATGTCAGTGCTCTCTATCACGGTTCTGGTGTCAGTGCTGTATATCACGGTGCTGGTGTCAGTGCTCTCTATCAGGGTGCTGGTGTCAGATCACTCTATCACGGTGCAGGTGTCATTGCTGTATGTCACGCTGCTGATGTCAGTGCTCTCTATCACGGTGCTGCTGTCAGTGCTGTATATCACGGTGCTGGTGTTAGTGCTTTATGTCATGCTGCTTATGTCAGTGCTCTCTATCACGGTGCTGGTGTCAGATCACGCTATCACGCTGCAGGTGTCATTGCTGTATGTCACGCTGCTGATGTCAGTGCTCTCTATCACGGTGCTGCTGTCAGTGCTGCATATCACGGTGCTGGTGTGAGTGCTTTATTTCACGCTGCTGATGTCAGTGCTCTCTATCACGGTGCTGGTGTCAGATCACTTTATCACGGTGCAGGTGTCATTGCTGTATGTCACGCTACTGATGTCAGTGCTCTCTATCACGGTGCTGGTGTCAGATAACTCTATCACGGTACAGGTGTCATTGCTTTATGCCACGCTACTGATGTCAGTGCTCTCTATCACGCAGCTGGTGTCAGATCACTCTATCACGGTGCAGGTGTCATTGCTGTATGTCACGCTGCTGATGTCAGTGCTGTATATCACGGTGCTGGTGATTTTTGACACTGTATATCATGGTGCTGGTGATCATCTCCTGCACCCTCTTCTTTGCCTACCCTGACCTTCCCTCTCCTCCATTGCCTTCATGGGCTCCACAGTCCTGAATTGTCACAATTTCACATATAAAAAAAGAATGCTTGTAGTTGTCGATCCCAGATTCACCTCATACATGTGTTATGTCATTGGCCATGTGGTGGGACTATGTTTGCACAGCTAGTAATTATTTTGTGGCTGCAAATTTGACCTGTAAGTTTGCAAAGTTCGCCTCCCATTGAAGTCAATGGGGCCCGCCGCGAACGTTACGGTTCGCGGTCCGCGTTTGCGAAATGTCCCATCGGAAGTTCGTCCATCACTACTGGTGGGTGTAGAAGGATTTGGCACCTGAGTTCAGGATTTGAGTCCTGAAGCCATTTAGATAGGGTTAAAAAGGTTGGGAAGCATAGTGATAGTATTGTGGTACTGGGATTGGGTACTGGGTTGCTGGGAAGATGGTGTTGGCGGAGGAGGGGTTGAGTAATGTGTATAGAGTCCGTAAGGAGGTGAAGGTTTTGGGGATCAGTATGTAGGATCCTGATCAGAGCAGGATAGTGGAATGAACATAGCAATGTATTGAATGACACCTGACTGCATATTAGCCTGCAGTTCCAAAGACACCCTTTTGATTAGTCCTTCTAAACTCCATGCAAATGTCAGACCTTAGTAGCAGTGATGTAGCGTAGGGGGCAGCCGGTGCGCTCACCTCATGTGCAACATTTTAAGGGGAACAGAAATTAGTTCCTGTCCCCCGGAAAACCCATGGCTCCATCCATCTGCTCTTCTGACCACAGTCCACCTGATCATCCATGAGGTGAAGTGACAGCCGGCTCAGGAGCTGCAGCTGTCCTGGAAGGAGGGGATCCCCACACTGCTCTGTCCACCTCCAGCATGCCTGAGCTTCACACACACACACCCCTTCTCCCACTCCGTTCTCCCTGCCCATGTGCTGCATCTGTGAAAGGAATGTTGCGGTGGGAAGTTTAAACAAGCAGCTGACAGCCACACTGAATTAGAAGCTGATGACTGAGAGCCCCTGGGGGCCATCCAAGTGAGTAAGCACTGTCATTGTGACCACACCCTCCCTTCTCTCTCTCTCCCTACCCCCATCTCTCTTCCTGCCCATTCCTCTCTCCCTCTATTTCTCTCCTCCCCCTCTCTCTCTCCTTGCCCTCCTCGCTCTCTTTCCCTGCCCTCTCGCACTTTATCCCCACCCCCTCTCTCTCTTTGTCTCTCTGCCCCTCCTCCCTCGCTCTCCCTGCCACCTCTCTCTCTCTCCCTTTTCCTGCCCTCTCACAATTTCCCACAGCCTGAGCTTCTGATTGGCTGCCCGCAGCCTTTTATTATTGGTTGAATCTGAGAAGATATCTCTGACTATTGTAGTCAAAGAGATATCTCAGATTCAACCAATAAGAAAGGGCTACGGCCAGCCAATCTGAGGCTTAGGCTGAGAGTGGAGGAATCCTTTCCACGGCCACAGTTTAATACTGTACTGGTGTAAGGGACCCAAGGAGTGCTAAAAGTCCATGGGTTAGGGGAGCAAATGACTTGCCTTGCCCCACTCACTGACAATCCACGCTATGCCACTGCAAAGGTGCGGTACTATTTGACATAGTGGCCATACCCTCCCACATATCATGAAGTCTTGTCCTGCTGCTCCCCCTCCCTGATTTATCTGGGACAAACAGGGGCCAGGCTTTGTGTGGGTGTTAATTCCTTCTCAGCCAAAGGGGTCACAGTATACGATATAGTGATTTGTATTTGTGGCTTCTGAGTTTTTTAAACTCCTTCTTCACTGTTTTCCACTGCTACAGGAGCATCCCCAGCTGCTTTCTGTGCTGTAAATAGACATTTTGTTTTAGAACAGCCCTATTTCATAAAGCTATATTTATAAAAACATACATAATCACAGATGCTAGCTTACTGTCTCATATTCAAAATTGGCTGAAGAAAGTCTATTTCACAGGCATGGAGATATGCGCATAGAGCTGACGCTGCTGATCCACGTCTGATTTCCTGTAGAAGTCTTTGGTGGCATGCATATGCATCCTTTAGGCTCTTCCACTTGGTCTTAAAGGGATTGTAAAGTAAAAAATGTTTTTTTTTTTTTTTTAAATAACAAACATGTTATACTTACCTCCACGGTGCAGCTCGTTTTGCACAGAGTGGCCCCGAACCTGCTTTTCTGGGGTCCCTCGGCGGCTGTCTCTGCTTCCTCCCGCAGGTACTTCTCACGTTCATGCGAGCTCCCTGACATGGTGAGAAGCACCTGTGGGCGCGCTCCCATGATACAGCCGGTGGCTATAGCCGCTCGCTGTATCACATGGCCCCGCCCCCCGGCGCTCCGTGTCAGTGGATGTGATTGACAGCAGCGCGAGCCAATGGCTGCGCTGCTTTCCATCCATCCACTCCAGCCAATCAGGGGGCAGGCTGAGCGGTGAAGAGAACGGCGGGGGGTGAGCGCGGGATTTTCGAGGGGTCGGGTAAGTAAAATGGGGGGGCTGGGGGCGCCGGCAGTGTCAGAAGTTTTTTCACCTTAATGCATAGAATGCATTAAGGTGAAAAAACATTTACCTTTACAACCCCTTTAATCAGTTTCACTGTTAAAAGAAAAAGGTATTTTTAGGTACTTAGCAACTGGGCATTCATTGGTTATTCTGCATTTGCATGTATGGTTGGTAAATCAATGGCAGTCTACATTATTCGTGACACTTACTCAGTCACATGGTGGTCATGAAAGAACCTACAAAAGAAGAATGGTTACAGATATCTGATGTTTTTTTGGGGAATGCTGCAACTTCCACAATTGTGTGGCTAACAATAATTGTCAAGTAAAGTGCCTTGAAAAAGTATTCATACCCCTTGACATTTTTCAGATTTTGTCATGTTATAATCAAAAACGTAAATGTATTTTATTGGGATTTTACATGATAGACCAACACAAAGTGGCACATAATTGTGAAGTGGAAGGAAAATTATATATGGTTTTCAAATTTTTTTCATGTTTGATGTGTCCCCCACATGGCTTCTCGCAAACTGCAAATGAGACTTCCTATGGCTTCCTTTCAACAATGGCTTTCTTCTTGCCACTCTTCCATAAAAGCCAGATTTGTGAAGTGCACGACTTAGGCCGCGTACACACGCGGGGACTGTTCGCTCAACTTTGTCCGTCAAACAGTTTCAGCAAACAGTCCGCTCAAAATTAGCATGGACGGACTTGCCCACACACGACGAACGAACAGTTAGCTGAAACCGTGCGCGATGACGTGAACGGCACGTACGACGGGACGGAAAATACGACGTCCTATACACTGCATTACAACTTTCGGCGTGTAAATCCTTTCTGAGCATGCGCGGAACTTAGTTTGACGAACAAGCCTACACACGAGGGGACTGTTCGCTGAAACCAAGTTTCAGCGGACAGTTTTTTGGAATTTCCGAAAAACTTTGTTCAGCAGACTGTTCGCTGAAACTGTCCGCTGAAAGCCCACACACGGGCGGACTGTCCGCCGAAACACTGTTCAGCGGACAAATTCGGTCGAACAGTCCCCGCGTGTGTACGCGGCCTAATAGTTTTCCTGTGGACAAATTCTCCCACCTGAGCTGTGGGTCTCTGCAGCTTCTTCAGAGTTACCATGGGCCTCTTAGCTGCTTCTCTGATTAATGCTCTTCTTGCCCGGCCTGTCAGTTTATGTAGACAGCCATATCTTGGAAGGTACACTCTTCATTTTTGGATGATGGATTGAACAATGCTCCATGAGATGTTCAATGCTTGGGATATTTTTTATAAACTAACCCTGCTTTTTTATCTGCCATTTATCATTTTCCTTCAACTTTACAATTATGTGCCACTTTGTGTTAGCCTATCACATAAAATACATTTACGTTTTTGGTTGTAACATGACAAAATGTGTAAAATTTCAAGGGGTGTGAATATTTTTTTTTAAGGCACTGTACATAGGGAGTGGAAGCAAGTGCATTCATTATAAAAAATATTTAACTTTTGTTATGTGGTAGCTGATGCAAATGATTACTTTAGGTATATTGGGATAGGGTCATAAGGATGCAGACTATTTTTGGCCACTCTCCATATGAGCAGATACTGAATTAAGATGGACTTGACTTTTTTTGACAATTGTCCACTGCCAGGAACAACTGGCTCAGCTCTACTAAATGAATTTGTGAGCAACGAGATCTTTTCTTTGGGTTGAGTATCTGCTAAGGCCCTATTCAAGTCACATTCTGAATTCACAGAAGGTGTTCAATTATCACCTCACCAGTGCACACAGGGTTGTGGAATGTGCATTTGAAATCCTTTCCAGTAAGTGGAGTTTTTTTTTTGCAAAGTTCCATTTTCTTAAAAATGCAAAGCACTATCGTGCAGTTAAAGCTGCATGTGCCCTGCACAACTTTGTCTGCCAGAATGATGGCTTCCTTTTTGAAGACTCAATAATGCCAGAATGATGGCTTCCTTTTTGAAGACTCAATAATGCCAGAATGATGGCTTCCTTTTTGAAGACTCAATAATCCACAACATGGAAAAGGTCTATTGGAGCCAAGATTGGGGAAGCCTGCAAAGTACACATATCAGGGGTGAATTTGCACACTACTTTATGTCTCCCATGGGACAGGTCCCAAGGAGTTTGGCTATATGCATTTGAGCACTCAGATGTGAACAGGCACCTTAGAGAATACATTTTTTGGATTTGAGCATTTTGCATCTTCAAGCTACAAAATGCTCAGGTATGAATGGGGCCTTAGATCTGGAGACTCAGTTGCTGAGATTTTTCCACCAGAGTCTCTGTGAGATAAAAGAAAATCATTTGGCTGCAAAACTCTCCAGTATTGAATACAGGCCTATGATTTTTGAGAGGACTAACCATTTAACCAACATTTAGATGGAAAACTTTTTAGCTATATACTTTTAATTACATACATAGAAATGGATTGCCCTCTTGTGGGCATTCCTAGGAAAAACAAGTGAACTAACAGTATTGAAGTATTCTATCTTCGGAAAAAAAAATTAGTCATTGACAGTGAAGGGTATTCTGCAACACAAAGGTACTAAAAAAACAAACAAAAAAAACATGTTTTTTGCATGCAAATAATGCACATCACAATACTTATTTGCAAGCATGTATTTTAAAGAAGGGCTGCTCTGTTGGTGGTCTTGTTAGACAAAATACTACACAACATAATGCCAGTTTTCTCCTCTAGTATTGTTAAACAGAAGTCAGCTGCATCTGAAAATATCACTCCCAACTATACTTTACCTTCGTAGGTGTTTTTTCTCATTTTCATATTATGATATATTGCTGCACATTTAAACTTTGTATTTGTATTATATACAGTGAGGGAAAAACATGATTTGATCCCCTGCTGATTTTGTAGGTTTGTCCTCTGACAAAGAAACAATCAGTCTATACTTTTAATAGTAGGTTTATTTTAACAGTGACAGACAGAATAACAACAAAAAATATACAGAAAAACGCATTTCAAAAAAGTTATAAATTTATTTGCATTTTAGTGGGTGAAATAAGTATTTGACTCCTTTGCAAAACATGATTTAAGCCCCATACACACTATCAGATTTTCTTCTGATTTTTTCCTTCACATTTACCAAAACCATATAATATGAGGTCAAACGTTAGGAGTTTCAATTTGTATGCAATCAGGCAGGCCCTTGCACTACATGGTTTTGGTAAATCCGAAGGAAAAAAATCAACAGAAAATCTGATAGTGTGTATGGGGTTTTATTACTTGGTGGCAAAACCTTTGTTGGCAATCACAGAGGTCAGACGTATCTTGTAGTTGGTCACCAGGTTTGCACACATCTCAGGAGGGATTTTGTCCCACTCCTCTTTGCAAATCCTCTCCAAGTCATTAAGGTTTTGACGCTGATATTTGGTAACTCGAACCTTCAGCTCCCTCCACATATTTTCTATGGGATTAAGGTCTGAAGACTGGCTAGGCCACTCCGGGACCTTAATGTGCTTCTTCTTGATCCACTCCTTTGTTGCCTTGACTGTTTTTTGGGTCATTGTCATGCTGGAATACGACCCACTTTCCATGCCCTGACTGAAGAAAGGAGGTTCTCACTCAATATTTGATGGCTCATGGCCCCGTCCATCATCACTTTGATGTGGTGAAATTGTCCTGTCCCCTTAGCAGAAGAACATCAAAAAGTATAATGTTTCCACCTTCATGTTTGACAGTGGGGATGGTGTTCTTGGGGTCATAGGCGGCAATCCTTCTCCTCCAAACACAGCGAGTTGAGTTGATGCCAAAGAGCTTGATTTTGGTCTCATCTGATCACAACACTTTCACCCAGTTCTCCTCTGAATCATTCAGATGTCCATTAGTAAACTTCAGACAGGCCTGTACATGTGCTTTCTTGAGCAAGGGGACCTTGCGCATACTGCAGGATTTCAGTTCTTCGCAGCATAGTGTGTTAACAATTGTTTTCTTTGTGGCTATGGTCCCAGCTGCCTTGAGATCATTGACAAGTTTCTCCCTTGTAGTTCTGGGCTGATTCCTCATTGTTCTCATGATCATTGAAACTCCACGAGGTGAGATCGTGCATGGAGCCCAGACCGAGGGAGATTGTCAGTTATTTTGTGTTTCTTCCATTTGCGAATAATCGCACCAATTGTCACCCTCTTACCAAGCTGCTTGGCAATGGACTTGTAGCCCCTTCTAGCCTTGTGTAGGTCTACAATCTTGTCTCCGACATCCTTGGACAGCTCTTTGGTATTGGCCTTAGTGGAGAGATTGGAATCTGATTGATTGCTTCTGTGGACAGGTGTCTTTTATACAGGTAACAAACAGATTAGGAGCACTCCTTTTAAGAGAGTGCTCCTAATCTCAGCTTGTTACCTGTATAGAAGACACCTGTGAGTCATAAATCTTGCTGATTGATAGGGAATCAAATACTTATTTTACTCATTAAAATGCAAATCAATTTATAACTTTTTTGAAATGCGTTTTTCTGGATATGTTTGTTAACTGATCATTTCTTTGTCAGTGGGCAAACGTACAAAATCAACAGGGGATCAAATACTTTTTTCCCTCATTGTATTTATTTGGAGTATTTTACGGAGGCATTGTCACCTTGGCCATATAGCGAAAAGTGACAGTGTCTTGGCAAAGTCCCCCTGACCCCTCCAATACTCACCTTACTAGCACTCCTTGTCCGATCCTTGCTCCTCTGTAGCTGAAAAGACTTGTGTTGATGAACCAGGAGTGGTGATGTCATTCCCCTGCCAATGTGCTCTGGCCTAGACATAGGAAGCTAAACCTGAGCAAAGTCACAGGGAAGGAGGTCACATGCCTCCCCCCGAAGTGCACAGTATTGTTGACAACTGCAGAGGAACAGGGAACTTGGGTAAGAACTGGTAAGGTAATTGTGGGATGTTCTGGGGTGGGGGGGGGGGGGGGGGTTGCAATGACACTGTCATTTTGTGCTGTATGAGCAAGGTGACAATGGGGGTTATTTACTAAAACTGGAGCATGCAAAATCTAGAGTAGCTCTGCATAGAAACCAGCTACCAGGTTTTACTGCAAAAGCCTTATTGAACAAGCTGAATTTAGAAGCCGCCCCAATGTCTTTCAGAGGTGTAAAAAAAACATCTGAACTTATTGCATGTATGTGTGAAAGGAATTTTAAAACCGATTATCTTCTGTTCTGAGAATATTTTACATTGAATAGGGATGAATGGAATGGTTTAGATATGATTTTGCCCCAGTGGAAACTCAACTTTGCTAATCAAGCAGTAATTAAAGCAAAATATTTAAAATGTAAAATAATGCTTTTTGGAACAAACATGGGTCTAAAATAGTTGAAAAGAGCTTCTGTAACCTTCAGAAGCCTTTAAAAGCCTACTGCTAAAAACCATCCAACAAAATCTTCAGTGTTGCTGAATTGGTGGGGAAATGAAAACCCCCACTAGTGATGGACATTATTTCACAACTCTCTTATACAAACCAATCTATGCATGTTATGTCATTTTCATTTCATGACCCAGCATAGCTTGCAGAACACATTATCTCCCATGGAACTATGCCATGATCAATTAATCAATATGCACTGGCACCTGTCTAAGGCTGGGATTACTTGTAAGATTTCCTGGTGGGAAACTGCGTTGATGTGAATATGGAAAATTATTTCTCTTGTTTTTAAAACTGTAAGCTCCAAACCTATTAAATTGATTTTCCCCTTTATGTTTAAGGAGTTCCCATCTTGGAATAGATACTGTGGAGTTTGGGAGTTCTGATTACATTGGTTGCATGCTTGTTCTAGGAAAGTGATTGACAAGTTAGCAAAGAAAGGATGACAACAATGCATTTTTAAAGCTATACAGACAATTGAAAATTGTAACCATGTTATGTATTTATTGCAAAAATCATGACATTTATCGTTACATAAAACTAGCAAATGTACCTGAACCTGTCTTGATAACTCCAGTATACTCCGCTAGGTTACTGTACCCCAGCCTGAATTTTACAGCTCCTTCCAAAAATGGATGCAATGGGGTGTAGCATGTGGTGTTTCACAAAGATACAGCCGAGGGAGCTCTGTGATATGATAATGACCTGGCTCTCCTCCAGCATTTTGTGTTTCCATTTTTCTATTCAAAAGAGTAAGGCTCCACTGGCATTGAAGTCCCAAAGCCTGTGGAAGAGTAAATACATTTCTAAAGCAAACTGATGTGTTTATAAAAATATGTAGTATCTTTTTTTTTCATTGTATACCCATGCAGCTCCTGCTTTATAAATTGCTCCTTAAGAATCCTTATCCTGGTGTTATTTTTGCGAATTGGAGCCTATTGTGCATTATTGCACAACATTGTACAAAAACAAAATGCTTCCTCCTCAATGTGACCTAAGGTTATAGGGACCCTGGCATCCCAGAATGTACCCCGCCCCTTAACACCCCCATTCCACATTATAGTACTTAACCTCAATGGTGGTATTCCAGAGCGTGACTCGGGGTTGATTTTCTCTGCTAGGAGCTGTAACCCCGAGTCACGCTCGGGGGGAACATTGCAGAGCTGTCAGCGGAGTCCCCTTACCTTCTCCTGGCGATCCAGCGATGTCCTCCGCTGTGATTGCCGGCGAGAGCGCCGACCAGCATCTGACTTCCTGGTTCCGTTCCCTGCAAGCGGCAGCGGTGCATGGGAGTGGAACTGGGCAGGTAATTCAAAAGTGACACACACATAAAAGAGGTGATGCATTGTAATCTGAGAGGATTACACTGTATCATCTCAGATCTGACACTTGATCACTGTACAGTGCCCCTTGCCTGCCATTTTATTGTCATTTGTGCCCATAAAATATTCATAACATGGCATCAAAAAAGCGGCACTTTACTACAAAAGCACTTTTGGACCAGTTGAGTGACAGTAACAGCAACACGGAGTTGCTCGCAGAACTGAGCGATAGTCGTGGGAAGATTTGTCGTCTGACACTGACACTGATCTGGCAAGTGACAACAGTGATGATCCTGCACCTTAGCGATGTGCGCACTTGGTGCCCTATTGACTGTGATACGGACCAGGTAGCGCCCCCAAGTTTCCCCTTCACTGGATCACCTGGGATGAAGGTAGATGTTGAGTGTGACAACCCTTTGGCATAACTGCAATTATTCCTCACTGAGGAGATAATTGAAAAAATTGTCACAGAGACAAGAGCAGCAATTCACTATGCTGCATGCCAGGTTTTCCAGAAACAGAAAGTGGGAACCGGTGACCAAAAAGGACAGTTTCTGGGACTCATCATTCTTCAGGGGGTGATGGGAAAACTGCTCCAGAAATAGTACTGGACCATGAAAAGTTACTGGCCACTCCATTTTGTGGCACCATGATGTCAGAATACCGGTTTTCCCTCATCATGAAGTATTTCCACTTCACCAACAATGAAGAATTTGATGAGGCCACGCATCTTGCGCCCAAACTAAAAAAAATCTGGGAGGTATGCCAAATTATTGTGACCAATTTCCAGTGGACCTATATGCCAGAAAGGGACATTGGCGTGGATGAAAGTTTGATGGCCTACAAGGGACGCCTAAGCTGGATACAGTTTATTGCATTCAAAAGAGCACGGTTTGGCATCAAATCCTACATGCTCTGCGAGTCATCCACTGGGTACATCTGGAATTCGGTCATTTACACCGGTAAAGGCATGAAGCTCAACCCCAGGTACAGCGGCTATGGGATGGCCACATCATCTGTCCTTAAACTGCTGGAGCCATTGCTGAAACAGGGATATTGTGTGACCATGTACAATTTCTACACGTCTCTGGAACTGTATGAGGTTTTGCTACAAAACAAGACTGATGCTTGGTTATGGTACCGGTTAGGCCTAACCGACGTGACATGCCATCTATGTTTGCCAAGAAAAAACTAAAAACCGGAGAAATGGTTGCCCGGCAGAAGGGTAAGATGATGGCAATGCGATGGCCAGACAAGAAGGACGTGTGTCTCATGAGTACTGTACACAATACCTCCACTGCCATGGTCCACACAAAAGGTGGGAAAGACTTTAATAACACCATGGAAGGTGTTGACAGAGCCGATCAGGCAATTACATTTTATCCAGCGCAAAGAGCAAAAAAATATATTATAAGAAGATTTTTAGGCATCTTCTGGAACAATGCCTTTGGGATGCATATATCCTGTACAGAGCAGAGTGACAAGCCTCTTGTTCATTCTCATTTTATCTGGAAGGTGGCTGAGCAGATTTTTGTCAACCACCAGATGCCATCAGTAGCTGTGAACAGACCTGGATGACGTGCTGTTGACGTTGCCCACCCAGAACGCCTGACTGGTTGCCACTTTATGGACTACATACCGCCAACCGCAAAGAAGGCAGCACCTACCAGGATGTGCGTGGTTTGCTGTTCAAAGAGGGATGGCAGTGGAAAGAAAGTCCGAAAATAAAGCGGGTTCCATTGTCCCGATTGTGACGTCGGACTTTGTGCTGTACCTTGTTTCAAAATGCATCACACTCAGGATGTTTATTGAATTTTCTTTGTTTGACAAATTTCATTATTTTGTATTACATTATTGAATAAAATTATATTATTTATGAGATTATAATTCATGATTTGGGGTTTCAATTTTATCACATCTGGGATGTCTAATAGAATCTTGCTTGGTCAGGTTTAAGTAAGTAATTACTAAAAATTGCAGGCTTACAATACATAACACCAAATTTCCATGCAAAAAATGGTACCGCTTTTGGTACAAAATTCCTGACATAATCATACCGCCAGGGAGGTTAAGAGTGTTATAAGTGTGTTGTAAATAAAGTTTTCAGGTATAGGGAAAATTAATTCAGAATGTTGCAGTGCTGTATAGAAAGAGCTGTAGCTTAAATATGTCAGGGATCTGAATACATGTACTTCTATGAGGGACTTAGAAATAGGGATGGCCGAACTGTTCGCCCGGTGGATGGTTCGCGGCGAATTTTGCATGTTCGCGATTCGCCCGATTGGCGGACTATTGCCGCTGTTCGCCCGGCGGACATATGTGTTTACAGTGTAAAAGAACTTTGACCCATGATGACACATCCATCATGGGGTACAGGACAGCCAATTGAGACATTTCAGCACATGGACAATTGGACATCCCCCCTACCTTATAAATAGACCTGATCTGGCAGCCATTTTACATTCTGTCTTATGTCAGTTTAGGAACAGGACGCTGTGTGAAGCAGGGAGAGACTGTAGTGACACAAATCACTAGCTATAAGGTCCACAAAAGTCCTTTTAACCCTTTCATGACTAAGCCTATTTTTGGAATTTGGTGTTTACAAGTTAAAATCCATATTTTTTGCTAGAAAATTTCTTGGAACCCCCAAACATTATATATATATTTTTTTAGCAGAGACTCTAGAGAATAAAACGGCGATTGTTGCAATATTTTATGTCACACGGTATTTGCGCAGTGGTGTTTTAAACGCAACTTTTTGGGAAAAGGGACACTTTCATGAATAAAAAAAAACAAAACGGTAAAATTAGCCCAATTTTTTTGCGTAATGTGAAAGATAATGTTACGCCGAGTAAATAGATACCAAACATGTCACACTTTATAATTGCGCGCACTTGTAGATTGATGACAAAGTACGGTACCTAAAAATCTCAATAGGCGACGCTTTAAAAATGTTTTACGGTTACCAGGTTAGCGTTACAGAGGAGGTCTAGTGCTAGAATTATTGCTCTTGCTCTGACGATCGCAGCGATACCTCACATGTGTAATTTGAACACCGTTTACATACGCAGGCACGACTTCTGTATGCGTTTTCTTTGCTTCGCGAGCTCGCGGGGACGGCGGGCGCTTTAAAAAAAAAAAATTTTTATTTTTTTATTTATTTTAAAATTACTAAATTGTTTAAAAAAAAAAAAAATTTATCACTTTTATTGCTGTCACAAGGAATGTAAACATTCCTTGTGACAGTAATAGGTGGTGACAGGTCCTCTTTATGGAGGGATCGGGGGTCTAAAAGACCCCCCACCCCTCCTTTACACTTCAATGTATTCAGATCGCCGAAAACGGCGATTCTGAATACCAGATATTTTTTTAAAACCGGCGCCATTGGCAGCCGAGTAAACGGGAAGTGACGTCATGACGTCGCTTCCGTGTTTACGATGAGGAGACTGGAACGAAGCCGATTACGGCTTCGTTCCAGTTCCTCCACAGCAGCCGGAGGCGTCGGATCTCTGATCGGTGCTCCCGATCGAGCGGGAGCACCGGTAACAGCGGCGAGAGGCGGCGGGAGGGGGGGACGTCCCCTCCCGCTCCTCCGGCATAACAGCTGAGCGGCTTTTAGCCGCATCGGTTGTTATGCCTGGATAGCCAATCGCCTGCTGCAAAAAACGGTACCGGGATGATGCCTGCAGGTGCGGGCATCATCCCGGTATAACCCCAGGAAGCCGAGTATGCATATCTGCGTACGCTCGGTGGGAAAGGGTTAAGGACTGGTATAGGTGTAGTACAGTATATAGGGTTCAGTGCACTGCTGTGCTGGTGATTGCAGCAGCCTGTCTTTTGTCAGTGTTGGGAGGGACAGGATGCTGTGTACAGCAGGGACAGTCAGTTTAAGCACTAGCTAGCTTACTATTAGGTCCACAAAGGTCCTTTTAAGGACTGGTATAGGTGTACAGTATATAGGGTTCTGGTGCACTGCTGTGCTGGTGATTGCTGAGTGCACTGCTGACTGATTCTGCAGCTGTCTTTTGTCAGTGTAGGGACAGGACGCTGTGTGGAGCAGGGACAGTCAGTTTAATCACTAGCTATTACTATTAGGTCCACAAAGGTCCCTTTAAGGACTGGTATAGGTGTACAGTATATAGGGTTGTACACGTATAATATACTTTCTTACAAATATAGAAAGAATATTATACTTGACTGCTGCCCGATTCTGCAGCTGTCTTTTATCAGTGTAGGGACAGTCTGCAAATTACTAGCTACTAGGTCCTTGTAAGGACTGGTATAGGTGTACAATATATAGGGTGCTGGTGCAGGGCTGTGCTGCAGATTACTGCTGGTTTCTGCAGCAGTCTTTTATCAGTGTAGGGACTGAGTTACGGTCTGCAAATCACTAGTTAGTAGGTCCACAAAGGTCCTTGTAAGGACTGGTATATGTGTACAATATATAGGGTGCTGGTGCAGTGCTGTGCTGCAGATTACTGCCCTATTCTGCAGCAGTCCTTTATCAGTGTAGTGACTGAGGGACAGTCTGCAAATCACTAGCTACTAGGTCCACAAAGGTCCTTGTAAGGACTGGTATAGGTGTACAATATATAGGGTGCTGGTGCAGGGCTGTGCTGCAGATTACTGCTGGTTTCTGCAGCAGTCTTTTATCAGTGTAGGGACTGAGGTACAGTCTGCAAATCACTAGCTACTAGGTCCACAAAGGTCCTTGTAAGGACTGGTATAGGTGTACAATATATAGGGTGCTGGTGCAGGGCTGTGCTGCAGATTACTGCCCTATTCTGCAGCAGTCCTTTATCAGTGTAGTGTCTGAGGGACAGTCTGCAAATCACTAGCTACTATGTCCACAAAGGCCCTTATAAGAACTGGTATAGGTGTACAATATATAGAGTTGTGGTGTACTGCTGCTGACTGCTGCCCTATTCTGCAGCAGTCTTTTATCAGTGTAGTGGCTGAGGGACAGTCTGCAAATCACTAGCTACTAGGTCCAGCAGCCTGTCTTTTGTCAGCGTTGGGAAGGACAGGATGCTGTGTACAGCAGGGACAGTCAGTTTTAGCACTAGCTAGCTTACTATTAGGTCCACAAAGGTCCTTTTAAGGACTGGTATAGGTGTACAGTATATAGGGTGCTGGTGCACTGCTGTGCTGGTGATTGCTTAGTGCACTGCTGACTGATTCTGCAGCTGTCTTTTGTCAGTGTAGGGACAGGACGCTGTGTGGAGCAGGGACAGTCAGTTTAATCACTAGCTATTACTATTAGGTCCACAAAGGTCCCTTTAAGGACTGGTATAGGTGTACAGTATATAGGATTGTACACGTATAATATACTTTCTTACAAATATAGAAAGAATATTATACTTGACTGCTGCCCGATTCTGCAGCTGTCTTTTATCAGTGTAGGGACAGTCTGCAAATCACTAGCTACTAGGTCCACAAAGGTCCTTGTAAGGACTGGTATAGGTGTACAATATATAGGGTGCTGGTGCAGTGCTGTGCTGCAGATTACTGCCCTATTCTGCAGCAGTCCTTTATCAGTGTAGTGACTGAGGGACAGTCTGCAAATCACTAGCTACTAGGTCCACAAAGGTCCTTGTAAGGACTGGTATAGGTGTACAATATATAGGGTGCTGGTGCAGGGCTGTGCTGCAGATTACTGCTGGTTTCTGCAGCAGTCTTTTATCAGTGTAGGGACTGAGGTACAGTCTGCAAATCACTAGCAACTAGGTCCACAAAGGTCCTTGTAAGGACTGGTATAGGTGTACAATATATAGGGTGCTGGTGTAGGGCTGTGCTGCAGATTACTACCCTATTCTGCAGCAGTCCTTTATCAGTGTAGTGACTGAGGGACAGTCTGCGAATCACTAGCTACTAGGTCCACAAAGGTCCTTGTAAGGGCTGGTATAGGTGTACAATATATAGGGTGCTGGTGCAGGGCTGTGCTGCAGATTACTGCCCTATTCTGCAGCAGTCCTTTATCAGTGTAGTGACTGAGGGACAGTCTGCAAATCACTAGCTACTAGGTCCACAAAGGTCCTTGTAAGGGCTGGTATAGG
This sequence comes from Lithobates pipiens, assembly GCF_037356315.1. Taxonomy (NCBI): domain Eukaryota; kingdom Metazoa; phylum Chordata; class Amphibia; order Anura; family Ranidae; genus Lithobates; species Lithobates pipiens. Next base: position 356,643,387 of record NW_027507748.1, on the reverse strand, counting down.
TGTACAATATATAGGGTGCTGGTGCAGGGCTGTGCTGCAGATTACTGCTGGTTTCTGCAGTAGTCTTTTATCAGTGTAGGGACTGAGGTACAGTCTGCAAATCACTAGCTACTAGGTCCACAAAGGTCCTTGTAAGGACTGGTATAGGTGTACAATATATAGGGTGCTGGTGCAGGGCTGTGCTGCAGATTACTGCCCTATTCTGCAGCAGTCCTTTATCAGTGTAGTGTCTGAGGGACAGTCTGCAAATCACTAGCTACTATGTCCACAAAGGCCCTTATAAGAACTGGTATAGGTGTACAATATATAGAGTTGTGGTGTACTGCTGCTGACTGCTGCCCTATTCTGCAGCAGTATTTTATCAGTGTAGTGGCTGAGGGACAGTCTGCAAATCACTAGCTACTAGGTCAACAAAGGTCCTTGTAAGGACTAGCATAGGTGTACAATATATAGGGTTATGGTGCACTGCTGCTGACTTCTGCCCTATTCTGCAGCAGTCCTTTATCAGTGTAGTGACTGAGGGACAGTCTGCAAATCACTAGCTCTTAGGTCCACAAAGGTCCTTTTAAGGACTGGTACAGGTGTACTATTTGGTGTGCAGTATATAGGTGTGTAATACACGTATAAAATACTTGCACATATAGAAAGCATAGCATAGTGCGTTTCCACTGTGCAGCATTGTGACTGCTGAGCGGTTCTGCAGCTATACTAAAAAGAGTGACAAACGCAATAAAAAAAAAAAGTATTATAACTGGTGTGATAGACCAGTGGCCCCCAAAAACGACAGATTGAAGCGGGGTGTTATATACCTTCTTCCACATAAAAAAAAATGACAGGCAGAGGAAGAGGCAGGCCCTTCCGCAGGGGTGGTAGGGGGTAGGGCAGGAGCAACAGGCTTGAGCCAAAGTGGCAATTTGCAGAAGGTGCGTGCGATTATGTCAAAGGACGCACTAGACTTGGTTGAGTGGCTCACTCAGCCTTACTCTTCTGCACCCTCCTCCTCCTCTCGATCTGCACCCTCTTCTTCACTCTCTGCTGTGCGCACCCCCAAAGACACTACCACCAACACCACCACCATCACCATATACCTTCCGCTTGAGTCACAGGAATTATTTTCCGATCCATATCAAGACATTGCCGATGTGCAGCCACTCTTGGCATTGGATCAGGAAGAGGAGGTAGCAACAACCGCCACTCAGCAGTCTGACGACAGTACCCAGATTGGCCCAAGGAGGAGGTTTGTCCCCGCTGTTGCTGCCTACTCCGAGATCTCTAATTATAGCGGTGGGGAAGGTGACGTCGATGATGACGTGTCTAGTGATGTCACGTGGGTGCCCACAAGAGAGGAAGAGGAGGGGAGTTCAGAGGGAGATATGGACCAGCAGAAAGGGAGGAGAAGCAGGAAGAACTTAGATTGCACAGGAGGGACAAAGCAGACTGCGAATGTATCAGGAGCGAGGCATCAACCATGTACGGTCACATCTGGCGCTCCCAGGACGCCGGCACATGGCTCCGCAGTGTGGGCTTTTTTAACGTGTCCGCTGCTGACAATAGTGTTGCCATCTTCAATCTTTGCAGTCAACGCATAAGTCGCGGTAAGGCCAACACTCACCTAGGGACGACCGCCTTAAGAAGGCACATGAGCTGCCATCACCGAGCCCAGTGGGAGCAACGGAACCCACAAAGCCACACTCCAGGCTCTCACCATCCAGCCTCGTCTTCTACTTCTCCTCTCTCCTCACAATTGTCCTCCACTCCACCTTCCATCATGCCATCCTCACGTTTTTCTGCAAAAAGGCAGGCTTCCGTGGGCCAAATGTTTGAGCGTAAAAAAATGATGACGCCGGATAACCCTCTTGCCCAACGGTTGACGGCTGGCTTGTCAGAACTGATAGCCCGCCAACTACTGCCATATAAACTGGTGGACTCGGAGGCCTTTCAAAAAATTGTTGCCATTGGAACACCACAATGGAAGGTCCCAGGAAGGAAGTATTTCTCACAGAAGGGCATCCCAGAGCTATATGGCCATGTTCAGCGGCAAATGAATGTATCTCTGGCACACAGTGTCGGTGCCAAGATACATCTGACCACAGACACGTGGTCTAGCAAACACGGGCAGGGAAGGTATATCACTTTTACTGCCCACTGGGTGAACCTTCTGACGGCCGTCAAGCATGTAACCCGTGGTACCCGTGTAGATTTGGTTTTACCGCCACGGATTGCATGCAGGCCTGGCTCTTCTTCTCCTCCTCCTACTCCATCCTCCTACCTCTCCTCCTCGGCTGACTCCTCCTTTTCCGTTGCTAGCGTCTCTTCCGCTACGCCGCCCAAGCTCCCCAGAACCTATTCGACATGCCAGGTGAGACGTTGCCATGCTGTGCTGCGTCTGTTGTGCCTGGAAGCCATGAGCCACACTGGCCCTGCACTCCTTTCAACTTTGCGTTCACAGGCAGATCAGTGGCTAACACCGCTCAATTTGACAGTTGGTAAAGTGGTGTGTGACAACAGTGCCAATCTGCTTAGCGCATTAAAACAGGGCAAAATTACGCATGTGCCATGCATGGCACACGTCTTAAACTTGGTCGTGCAGCGATTCGTTTGTCAAATACCCTGGGGTCCAGGACATCTTGCGGCAGGCAAGGAAAATCTCGGCCCATTTCAGAAGATCTTACACGGCCATGGCTCGCCTTGCTAATATTCACCGGCGACACAATCGGCCGGTCAGACGTCTTATTTGCGATTGCCCGACGCGATGGAACTCAAACTTCTATATGCTTGATAGGCTGCTCCAGCAGAAACATGCAGTTAACGTCTACCTGTACGAACTCTGCGGCAGAACAGGTTCTGGGGAGCGGGTTTTTTTTTCACTGCGCCAGTGGCTGCTCATGAGCGATGCATGCAGACTTCTGCGGCCATTGTGATGAGATCATCAAACTGGTCAGTCGCAGCCATGGCGCCATCAGTGACATGGTACCTTATGCCTTCTTTATGGAGCGTGCATTGCATCGTGTCATTGATCAAGCCGTGAAGGAGCAGGAGCAGGAAGATGAGGAAGTCGCAATCCTGGATGAATTCCCAGGGGGGGCTACTCTATCTGAGACAAGTAAACAACAGGAGTCTGAAGAGGAGTCAGAGGAGGATGGTGCTGGGCAGGTGAGGAGGAGCAAGAAGAGCATGCTTTAAACCTTTCTGGGATCCCTGTTGTTGTGCGTGGATGGGGAGAGGAGAATGAAGAGGACAACATTATCCTGGATGATGAGCAGGAGCCAGGCCACCACACCGCTTCCAGTTTAGTGCAAATAGGGGCCTTCATGCTCCAGTGTTTTAATAGGGACCCCCGTATAAAAAGCATAAGGGTCAAGGACCAGTACTGGGTGGCAACGTACTTAGACCCCTGGTACAAACACAAAATGGTGGAAATGTTACCACCGTCACAGAGGGCTGTCAGAATGGAGAACTTCCTGGCCTTGCTTCCAGAAATGCTGCATTCTGCTTTTGCGTGCGCTGGCAGAGGAGCAATTCCCACTCCCAGAGAAAGAGTTGTGGGTACCAATCCAACAGCGCCTGCAAGAAGAGGCCGGTTTGAAGATGTGTTGGTGACTTCTGATATGAGGTAATTCTTTCAGCCGACCCATCGACAGGTCTCATCCGGATCCAGCATCAGGGAACGCCTAGACCGACAGGTGTCCGACTACATGGGGTTAACGCTCTGAGGAGTGATGAACCCCTGGACTACTGGGTGAGCATGCTTGACCTCTGGCCAGAGCTTGCCCAATTTGCAATGAAACTGTTGGCTTGCCCCTCGTCCAGTGTCCTGTCCGAAAGGACATTCAGCGCAGCAGAGGGGATCGTGACCGATAAGCGCACTTGCCTGGCTCACGACAGTGTTGACTACCTCACATTTCTAAAAATGAATGAGGCATGGATCTTGGAGGAATTCAACACATGTGACCAGTAGACCATGTATATCTCTATAAACAATTTATTTAATCGAGCACACCGACCTTTTTTCTACATTTGGCTCACTTCCTTGTACAAAAAAAGCACACCGTACTATATGCCCGTACCCTCCTGTTTGAAGAGGTTGCGCGGTGTCATATTTTTGGGGCCCAGCAGCGAGTTGCTGGTATCAGTGCTGCTGCCAGTGCTCTCTATCACGGTGCTGGTGTCAGTGCACTCTATCACGGTGCTGGTGTCAGTGCACTCGATCATGGTGCTGGTGTCAGTGCTCTCACGTTGCTGGTGTCAGTGCACTCTATCATGGTGCTGGTGTCAGTGCACTCTATCACGGTGCTGGTGTCAGTGCACTCTATCACTGTGATGGTGTCAGTGCTCTATATCACGGTGCTGGTGTCAGTGCTCTATATCACCGTGCTGGTGATCATCTCCTGCACCCTCTTCATAGCCTACCCTGACCTTTCCTCTCCTCCATTGCCTTAATGCGCTCCTGAGTCCTGAATTGTCAAAATTTCAGAGATAAAAAAAGAATGCTTGTAGTTGTCGATCCCAGATTCACTACATACATGTGTTATGTCAATGGCCATGTGGTGGGACTATGTGTACACAGCTAGTAATTATTTTGTAGCTGAAAATATGACCTGTAGGTTTTTAAAGTTCACCTGCCATTGAAGTCAATGGGGCCCACCGCAAACTTTGCGGTTCGCAAACTTTTGGCCGCGTACACGTTCACGAAACGTCCCGTCGGCAGTTCGTCCATCTCTACTTAGAAAGTGTGTCCTAATTTCCAGTGTCACGTTATAAGCTGTGCACCCAGTCCACTATGCAAAGTTCAATCATGGACTATTCAGGAAACTCTAATACTGTTCACCTGTTGACAGAGCACTACAGTAAAGCCTTGGATTGCGAGCATAATTTGTTCCAAAAACATGCTTGTAATCCAAAGCATTAGTATATCAAAGCAAATTTCCACGCAAGAAAAAATAATGGAAACTTAAATGATTCATTCCACAACCATTTATTCATAGGTCCTTCAGTTTATAGTCCATATAAAAAGATTATAGCAATGTAATAGGTTGTGTAACCATAAAATGTCCATCCACAAATGGAAGCCTCCACAAGAGGATTAGAAGCAAAATCCAGCAGGAGCTACAGAGTATAAATGAGAAGAGAGGCATCTCTAAGTGCAGCAATATGGTTACATTTAATGAAGGTACAGCATTTAGCAACTCACATGGTTGATGATTAAAAGAGGAAAGACTACCCTGCAGTAGAGAGATGTGAAACCTTGAACCCCTCATGGAGCACAGAGTGGAAGGGATGACGTCAATGGCGGTGAAGAGGATGGTTTATGTGGACAGCTTTACCCCAAATGCCTGCATATTTAGATGTGCCTCTTTTTTTCATTAACCATGCGAGTTGCTAAATGTTGTACCTTCACTAAATGTAACCATTTTGTTACATTTAGACCCCATACACATTATGAGATTTTCTGCAAATTTTTTTCTTCAGATTTACCAAAACTAATAATATTAAGGTCAAATCTTAACCACTTAAGCCCCGGACCAATTTGCAGCCAAAGGACCAGGCCCCTTTTTGCGATTCGACACTGCGTCGCTTTAACTGACAATTGCGCGGTCGTGCGACATGGCTCCCAAACAAAATTGGCGCCCTTTTTTCCCACAATAGAGCTTTCTTTTGGTCATATTTGATCACCTCTGCGGTTTTTTTTTGCGCTATAAACGAAAATAGAGCGACAATTTTGAAAATAATTAAATATTTTTTACTTTTTACTATAATAAATATCCCCCAAAAAAATATAAAAATAATTTTTTTTTCCCTCAGTTTAGGCCAATAGTATTCTTCTACATGATTTTGGTAAAAAAAAAAATCGCAATTAGTGATTATTGATTGGTTTGCGCAAAAGTTATAGCATTTACAAAATAGGGGATAGTTTTTTTACTAGTAATGGCGGTGATTAGCGATTTCTATTGTGACTGCGACATTATGGTGGACACATCGGACATTTTTGACACATTTTTGGGGCCATTGTCATTTATACAGCAATCAGCGATACAGTATTTAAATGCACTGTTCCTGTGTAAATGACACTGGCAGTGAAGGAGTTAACCACTAAGGGGCAGTGTAGGGGTTATGTATGACGTTTTGTTTTTTTATTGTAGGGGGCGTGGCCTGGCATGTGACGTCACTGATCGTAAAAGGGAACAGAAGATCGGTGACAGCTACACAGGGAAGCACGGGGAGAGGTTTGTTTACACAGACCTCTTCTCGTTCTTCAGCTCTGTGAGCCGATCGGGTCCACTGGTCCCACGGCCACGGAGCTCGGGACCGGGTTGGGAACGTGCTGGCGGCGGCTTGCTCCCGACCCACAGCTGGGCACCTAAAGAGCCACGTACAGGTACGTGATTGTGCCCAGCCTTGCCATTCTGCCGACGTATACCGGCGTGAGGCGGTCCTTAAGTGGTTAAAGTGGTTGTAATCCCACAAAAAAAAAACCTGCAAGACAAAGGCATAATGAGCTAGTGTGCATAGCATACTAGCTCATTATGAAATACTCACCTTAGATCGAAGCCCCCTCAGCGGTCCCATTACACAGCTCCGGCCGGCAACATTACTCCCAGAGTTACTTCTGGGTAGCGCGGGCTCCGGCGCTGTGATTGGGCAGAGCTGCGATGCCCTCACTCCACGCGGGAGCCGCCGGTAACGCCACACAAACTGAAGTAATGGCATAGGCTTCAGTGCGCATGTGCCTATGACATCGGCACATACAAATACATGGGATATTTCAGAAACAGTGCAGGTTTAGGAGATATCGGGGGGATAGCTACAGGTAAGCCTTAGTATAGGCTTACCTTTAATGAACAGTGGATTGTAAGGTTTTACATCTTTTACATCTTTATACAATCAGTAAGGCCCTTGCACTACATGTTTTGGTAAATCTGAAGACAAAAATCTTCAGAAAATTTAAGTGTGTTTGGGGTCTTAGAGGAGCCCTCTCTTCTCTTTTATACTCAGTTGTGACATGCCGATACTTGTATATCAAGACATCCCTTATATATCAAGTCAAAACGTATTTAAACATTTTGCTCGTCTTGCAAAACCCTCTTAAACCAAGGTTTTACTGTACTTCAAACTGAATTTAGCATGCAATCATAGCATTTCTTGATTTCTCCCACAGAGGAAAACTAATGCCGCGTACACATGATCAAACAATTGGGTGGAAAAGTCCGGCAAACTTAATTCCGCCGGACAATCCCCCCATGTGTAGCCTCCGGCATACTTTTTTTGACCCGAAAGTACGGCGGACTTAGAAAGTAGTTTTGCACTCCAATCTTCCCGCCGGACTTGCATTTCGGCGGACAATCCGGCCGTGTGTGTGCCAGACCGCAGTACTTTTGAAATGAATGGACTTTTCCCGCCCGGAGAAAAGTCCGCTCATTTCGAGCGGGTCTCCAGGTAAGCGGGGCCCGCGAAGGAGACGTCGCTGGCCCCGCCACCTGGTATGGACTTAAAGGGGAACCCCAACGCCGGAAAAAAATCGGCGTGGGGGTCCCCCCCCAGGTCCACATCAGACCCTTGTCCGAGCAAGCTACCCGGCCAGCCAGGAAAGGGGGAACGAGCGAGCGCCCCCCCCCCTCCTGAGCCGTACCAGGCTGCGTGCCCTCAACACGCGGCCCCCCCACCCCAAAGCACCTTGTCCCCATGTTGATGAGGACAAGGGCCTCTTCCGGACAACCCTGGCCATTGGTTTTTGGGGTCTGCGGGAGAGGGGCTTATTGGAATCCGGGAGCCCCCTTCAATAAGGGGGCCCCCGGATACCAGCCCCCCACCCTATGTGAATGAGTATGGGGTACAATGTACCCCTACCCATTCACCTGTGAAAAAAGTACAAAAAAAACACAACACAGGGTAAAAATAGTTTATTGCACAGCTCCGGGGGTCTTCCGTCTTCGGGGGTCTTCTCGCCGGACTCCTCCGCTATCTTCTTCTAGCTCTTTTGCTAGCGGAGAAGCCCGGCTTTCTTCCTCGCCGCCGCCCATCTTCCAACTTTGGGGGTCTTGTCCCCCTCTTCGGTTCTTCTGCCGGGCCACCGCACCTTCTTATAACTCTTTTACAGGCGGTGGCCCGGTCTTCTGTCGCCGCTGCCGCCTTCTGTTCTTCTGTTCTCTTCAGATCTTGACTCAACGCTTCCTCCCCTCACAATGGCTCCCACGCGGCGACTTATATAGGGACATCACTCTGGGACTGTGACACCATAATGGGCGGGGACATCATCCGGTGATGTCCTTATATAAGTCGCCGTGCGGGAGCCATTGTGAGCAGAGGGAGTGACGAGTCAAGATCTGAAGAGAAGAAGAGAACAGAAGAACAGAAGGCAGCGACGACAGTGGCGACAGAAGACCGGGCCACAGCCTGTAAAAGAGCTATAAGAAGGCGCGGTGGCCCGGCAGAAGAACCGAAGAGGGGGACAAGACCCCCGAAGTCGGAAGAAGGGCGGCCGCGAGGAAGAAAGCCGTGCTCCTCCGCTGACAAAAGAGCTAGAAGAAGATAGCGGAGGAGTCCGGCGAGAAGACCCCCCGAAGACGGAAGACCCCCGGAGCTGTGCAATAAACTATTTTTACCCTGTGTTGTGTTTTTTTTTTGTACTTTTTTCACAGGTGAATGGGTAGGGGTACATTGTATCCCATACTCATTCACATAGGGTGGGGGGCGGTATCCGTGGGCCTCCTTATTAAAGGGGGCTCCCGGATTCCGATAAGCCCCTCGCCTGCAGACCCCGACAACCAACGGCCAGAGTTGTCGGGAAGAGGCCCTTGCCCTCATCAACGTGGGGACAAGGTGCTTTGGGGTGGGGGGGCACGCGGCCCCCCTTCCCCTAGGCACCCCCCATGTTGAGGGCACGCGGCCTGGTACGGCTCCGGAGAGGGGGGGGTGCTCGCTCATCCCCCCCTTTCCTGGCCGGCCGGGTAGCGTGCTCGGACAAGGGTCTGATGTGGACCTGGGGGGGACCCCCACGCCGATTTTTTTCGGCGTTGGGGTTCCCCTTTAAGTCCATACCAGGTGGCGGGGCCAGCGACGTCTCCTTCGCGGGCCCCGCCTACCTGGAGATGCGCTCTAAATGAGCGGACTTTCCTCCGCGTGTGTGGGCGAGTCCGTTCATTTCAAAAGTAGGGCGGATAGTACGGCGGACTTAGTACGCCATATTAGTCTGCTGAAAAAGTGCCGTGTGTGCAAGTAGCCCGTTCGGAAAGTCCGATGGACAGTCTGGCGAGAAGTCCGCCAGACTAAGTCTGTCGGATAGTCGGCTACGTGTGTACGCGGCTTAAGGGGATTGCTACATTTTTAGGCTCTACTTGTCTTTACTGCCCCCTACAGTAAGTGACTGTTTCTGAACTCTATATCATGTGACATAAAAAAATTTGCAACAGCCACCATTTTATTTCCCAGGACATTTGCTTTTAGAAAATATAAAAATATATAATGTTTGGGGGTTCTAAGTAAGATTTTTAAAATGTACCACTTCCCACCCAGCCAATGTACATATGAGGCCAGGCAAGTGTCCTCCAGTTCTGGAAGGACATCCCTGGACATTCCCTGGGGCGCATTCCTGTGAATGCTGTATCCAGTGGATCACAGTGATCGGGTACCAGGGCACTGAAAAAGTCTCACACATGTGGTATCCCCATATTTAGGATGCATGAAAGAATGTTTTTTTGGGGGTGTAATTATAAGTATGCATATGCTTGTGTAAAATCTAACTTGGTAAAATGACAACTTGGTAAAGAATTTTTTTTTTTTTTTTTTTTACAAAACATTTCGACTTAAAAAAAATTCACCATGGACCGTCTACTTTCCAAAAATTGGTCATTTGGGGGTTATTTGTACTGTTCTGGCATTTCAGGGCCACAAGAAATGAGACAGACAGTCAGTACATCAGTATTCATCAATTTTCTAATATATACACCAGGGATTGTAGATGCTATATTATTCGCACATGTAGGTGTAGCAGCCATAACCCTTTGTAGGGCGGCCTTAACTTTATGGGCTTACTGGTTACCTCCGCTTGGCTTGTTCTTCCACGTCTAGGGGTTCCCAGGGTTGATACTCAACAACTTGGACGCTGACACCAATAAAATCCTTTTGAAAGGTTTTATTTTGCAGGGGTAACATCCAACAACACAGTCTCGTATAGGAACAGAGGGCAAGGGTGAAGAACTCAGGCACCTTGAACTGCAGACACAACAAAGTCTCTTATTTCAATCCATTTTTATTGGTTTACCAAATACATGTATACAATAATTCTCTTGGAACTAAATAATAGACATCACACACATTTATCCACAATAATATAAAAAGCCATAAACCCTTTTTGTGGTCATAACCTTGACTTGGCCTCAACTTCCTCCCTTCCCCCTGAATGTACACGAGTACCAATTTTTCCAAGTCGAGTTTCTACTCCACTGGATGGGAGAGATGGAACAGAGCGCTGGCGAAGCTGAGGGGGCGGGGGGGGGCGGGAGTCCTCAACTCATCCGTCTGATATACCCAAATATGCAGTCCACTAGTTCCTAGAAGGGGTTAATGGGGCGTAGCACAAGCTACCCCTACGACACCCCCCCAACGAACAGCCCATCTCATTCAGCCAACGGCTCCATAGGCCCTCAAATTTCTTTAAGTTATTTTGCTTAATATACCACACCCTCGCACACCAGATCATAGAGCTAATAACTTTAATCCATTCTACCAAGGAGGGGGGTATTTTAGACTGCCAGTTCAACGCTATTAATCGCCTAGCCTAGTATAGACATCTTAACACTGCTATTTTTATTGGGGCTTGAATCCTGCCCTCCTCGAAACTTCCCAGAAGACAAAGCTTTGCCTCTGGCTTCAATATAGTACCAAAGGTTCTATTTAACCTCTCAACTATTTCCACCCAGTTTCTCAACAGTTTTGGGAATTTCCATAACATTTGTAGCAAATCCCCTGGTGCTCCACACCTAGGGCATTCATCTTTAGGTATCACTCCAAGTTTACACATTCTTTGGGGAGTGTAAACTGTATACCTAAAATATAAATGGGACACTCTTTGTGAGTGGGATATTGAGACCAGGCTTCCTTGTGCTAGAATCTTCCCCTATTGTTTCTAGGTTATTGCCCCTAAGTCTCTGGTCCACCTTATTCTACTCTTATCGGATCCTTTTCTGCTTAGATTATTATCTCCCAACTTGGCATATATTTTAGAGATCAAGCCTTTCCCTGACTAGTGATGGACGAACTTCCGACGGGACGTTTCGCGAACCGTAACGTTCGCGGCGGGCCCCATTGATTTGCAGCCACAAAATAATTACTAGCTGTGCAAACATAGTCCCACCACATGGCCAATGACATAACACATGTATGAGGTGAATCTGGGATCGACAACTACAAGCATTCTTTTTTTATATGTGAAATTGTGACAATTCAGGACTGTGGAGCGCATGAAGGCAATGGAGGAGAGGGAAGGTCAGGGTAGGCAAAGAAGAGGGTGCAGGAGATGATCACCAGCAGCGTGACATACAGCAATGACACCTGCACCGTGATAGAGTGATCTGACACCAGCACCGGGATAGAGGGCACTGACATCAGCAGCGTGACAAAGAACTGACACCAGCACCGTGATATACAGCACTGACACCAGCACCGTGATAGAGAGCACTGACATCAGCAGCGTGACATACAGCACTGACACCAGCACCGTGATATACAGCACTGACACCTGCACCGTAAGCAGCCCCAGGAGGAAGTCAGCATAGCACAGGGATGGTGGGAGCCCCTCATAATGAGCATAGCACAGGGATGGTGGGAGCCCCTCATAATATACACAGCAGAGGTACAGCCCCAGGAGGAAGCCAGCACAGCACAGGGATGGTGGGAGCCCCTCATAATAAGCAGCCCCAGGAGGATGTCAGCATAGCACAGGGATGGTGGGAGCCCCTCATAATAAGCAGCCCCAGGAGGAAGTCAGCACAGCACAGGGATGGTGGGAGCCCCTCACAATGAGCATAGCACAGGGATGGTGGTAGCCCCTCATAATATGCACAGCAGAGGTACAGCCCCAGGAGGAAGCCAGCACAGCACAGGGATGGTGGGAGCCCCTCATAATAAGCAGCTCCAGGAGGATGTCAGCATAGCACAGGGAAGTTGGGAGCACCTCATAATAAGCAGCCCCAGGAGGAAGTCAGCACAGCACAGGGATGGTGGGAACCCCTCATAATAAGCAGCCCCAGCAGAAATATGACACCGCTCAACCTCTTCAAACAGGAGGGTACGGGCATATAGTACGGTGTGCTTTTTTTGGACAAGGAAGTGAGCCAAATGAAGAAAGAAGGTCTGTGTGTTCAATTAAAAAAAATCGTTTATAGACATATACATGGTCTACTGGTCACATGTGTTGAATTCCTTCCGAGATCCATGCCTCATTCATTTTTAGAAATGTGAGGTAGTTAACACTGTCGTGAGCTAGGCAAGTACGCTTATCGGTCACGATCCCCCTGCTGCGCTGAACGTCCTTTCGGACAGGACACTGGACGAGGGGCAAGCCAACAGTTCGATTGCAAATTGGGCAAGCTCTGGCCAGAGGTCAAGTCTGCCCACCCAGTAGTCCATCACTCCTCAGAGCGTCCACATCGGCCGTTAACCCGATGTAGTCGGACACCTGACGGTCTAGGCGTTCCCTGATGCTGCATCCGGATGACACCTGTCGATGGGTCGGCTGAAAGAATGACCTCATATCAGAAGTCACCAACACATCTTCAAATCGGCCTCTTCTTGCAGGCGCTGTTGGATTGGTACCTGCAACTCCTTCTCTGGGAGTGGGAATTGCTCCTCTGCCAGCGCACGCAAAAGCAGAATGCATTATTTATCGAAGCAAGGCCTGGAAGTGCTCCATTCTGACAGCCCTCTTTGACGGTGGTAACATTTCCACCATTTTGTGTTTGTACCGGGGGTCTAAGTACGTTGCCACCTAGTACTGGTCCTTGACCCTTATGCTTTTTATACGGGGTCCCTATTAAAACATTGGAGCACGAAGGCCCCCATTTGCACTAAACTGGAAGCGGTGTGGTGGCCTGGCTCCTGCTCATCAACCAGGATAATGTCGTCCTCTTCATTCTCCTCTCCCCATCCACGCACAACAACAGGGATCCCAGAAAGGTTTAAAGCATGCTCTTCTTGCTCCTCCTCATCCGCCCCGGCACCATCCTCCTCTGACTCCTCTTTAGACTCCTGTTGTTCACTTGTCTCAGATAGAGTAGCCCCCCCTGGGAATTCATCCAGCATTGCGACTTCCTCATCTTCCCGCTCCTGCTCCTCCACAGCTTGATCAATGACACGACGCAATGCACGCTCCATAAAGAAGGCATAAGGTACCATGTCACTGATGGCGCCATGGCTGCGACTGACCAGTTTGGTGATCTCCTCAAATGGCCGCAGAAGCCTGCATGCGTAGCCACTGGCACGGTGAAAAAAAACCCAGCTCCCCAGAACCTGTTCTGCCGCAGAGTTCATACAGGTAGACTTTAACTGCATGTTTCTGCTGGAGCAGCCTATCAAGCATATAGAAGGTTGAGTTCCATCGCGTCGGGCAATCGCAAATAAGACGTCTGACCGGCAGATTGTGTCGCCGCTGAATGTCAGCAAGGCGAGCCATGGCCGTGTAAGATCTTCTGAAATGGGCTGAGATTTTCCTTGCCTGCCGCAAGATGTCCTGGACCCCAGGGTATTTGACAACGAATCGCTGCACGACCAAGTTTAAGACGTGTGCCATGCATGGCACGTGCGTAATTTTGCCCTGTTTCAATGCGCTAAGCAGATTGGCACCGTTGTCACACACCACTTTACCAACTGTCAAATTGAGCGGTGTTAGCCACTGATCTGCCTGTGAACGCAAAGCTGAAAGGGGTGCTGGGCCAGTGTGGCTCTTGGCTTCCAGGCACAACAGACGCAGCACGGCATGGCAACGTCTCACCTGGCATGTCGAATAGGTTCTGGGGAGCTTGGGCGGCGCAGCGGAAGAGACGCTAGCAGCGGAAAAGGAGGAGTCAGCCGAGGAGGAGAGGGAGGAAGATGGAGTAGGAGGAGGAGGAGAAGAAGAGCCAGGCCTGCATGCAATCTGTGGCGGTAAAAAAAAATCCACACTGGTTACATGCTTGACGGCCGTCAGAAGGTTCACCCAGTGTGCAGTAAAAGTGATATACCTTCCCTGCCCATGTTTGCTAGACCACGTGTCTGTGGTCAGATGTATCTTGGCACCGACACTGTGTGCCAGAGATACATTCACTTGCCACTGAACATGGCCATATAGCGCTGGGATGCCCTTCTGTGAGAAATACTTCCTTCCTGGGACCTTCCATTGTGGTGTTCCAATGGCCACAAATTTTCGAAAGGCCTCCGAGTCCACCAGTTTATATGGCAGTAGTTGGCGGGCTATCAGTTCTGACAAGCCAGCCGTCAACCGTTGGGCAAGAGGGTTATCCGGCGTCATCATTTTTTTACGCTCGAACATTAGGCCCACGGAAGCCTGCCTTTTTGCAGAAAAACGTGAGCTTGGCGTGATGGAAGGTGGAGTGGAGGACAATTGTGAGGAGAGAGGAGAAGGAGAAGACGAGGCTGGACGGTGAGAGCCTGGAGTGTGGCTTTGTGTGTTCCATTTCTCCCACTGGGCTCGGTGATGGCAGCTCATGTGCCTTCTTAAGGCGGTCGTCCCTAGGTGAGTGTTGGCCTTACCGCGACTAATGCGTTGACTGCAAAGATTGCAGATGGCAACACTATTGTCAGCAGCGGACACGTTAAAAAAAAAGCCCACAGTGTGGAGCCATGTGCCGGCGTCCTGGGAGCGCCAGATGTGACCGTACATGGTCGATGACTCGCTCCTGATACATTAGCAGTCTGCTTTGTCCCTCCTGTGCAATGCAAGTTATTCCTGCTTCTCCTCCCTATCTGCTGGTCCATATCTCCCTCTGAACTCCCCTCCTCTTCCTCTCTTGTGGGCACCCACGTGACATCACTAGACACGTCATCATTGACGTCACTGTCCCCACCGCTATAATTAGAGATCTCGGAGTAGGCAGCAACACCGGGGACCAACCTCCTCCTTGGGCTGATCTGGGTACTGTCGTCAGACTGACTGTGGCGGTTGTTGCTACCTCCTCTTCCTGATCCAATGCCAAGAGTGGCTGCGCATCAGAAATGTCTTGATATGTGACTCAAGCGGAAGGTATGTGGTGGTGGTGGTGGTGGTGTTGTTGGTGGTAGTGTCTTTGGGGGTGCACATAGCAGAGAGTGAAGAAAAGGGTGCAGATCGAGAGGATGAGGAGGGTGCAGAAGAGTAAGGCTGAGTGAGCCAGTCAACCAATTCTGGTGCTTCCTTTGATGTAATCGCACGCACCTTCTGCAATTTCCCACTTTGGCTCAAGCCTGTTGCTCCTGCCCTACCCCTACCACCACTGCGGAAGGGCCTGCCTCTTCCTCTGCCTGTCATTTTTTAAATGACCCTGTGACAAAACTCTACAGAAGTGCAGTATGTATGTGGAAGAAGGTATATAACACCCCGCTTCAATCTGTTGTTTTTGGGGGGCACTGGTCTATCGCACCAGTTACAATACTTTTTTTTTGGATTGCGTTTGTCACTCTTTGTAGTATCGCTGCAGAACCGCTCAGCAGTCACAATGCTGCACAGTGGAAATGCACTATACTATGCTTTCTATATGTGCAAGTATTTTATACGTGTATTACACAACTATATACTGCACACCAAATAGTACACCTATACCAGTCCTTAAGGACCTTTGTGGAACTAGCAGGTTGTGATTAGCAGACTGTACCTCAGTCCCTATACTGATAAAGGACTGCTGCAGAATAGGGCAGCAGTCAGCAGTAGTGCACCTCAACCCTATATATTGTGGACCTATACCAGTCCTTAAGGATTAGCAGACTGTACCTCACTCAACCCTATATACTCTATTACGCTATACCTTACGAGTCCTTAGAAGGACCTTTGTGGAACTAGTAGGTTGTGATTAGCAGACTGTACCTCAGTCCCTATACTCATAAAGGACTACTGCAGCAGAAGGGCAGCAGTCAAGTATAATATTCTTTCTATATTTGGAAGAAAGAATATTATACGTGTACAACCCTATTACCATACCAGTCCTGAAAAGGACCTTTGTGGACCTAATAGTAACAGCTAATGATTAAACTGACTGTCCCTCTCTGCAACACACAGCGTCCTGTCTGTCCCTATCTGCACTGAGAAAAGACAATCTGCTGCAACAATTACTTGAATAGCAGTGCCTCAAACCTATATCCTGAACTACACCTATACCATACCAGTCCTTAAAAGAACTTTTGTGGACCTAATAGCTAGCGATTTGGGTTACTGCAGCCTCTCCCTGCTCCACACAGCAACCTCTCCCTATAGTGACAGTAGAAAGAATGTAAAATGGCCGCCGGATCGGGTCTATTTATAAGTTAGGTGGAATGTCCAAGTGTCCATGTGCTGTAATGTCTCATTTGGCTGTCCTGTACCACATGATGGATGTGTCATCATAGGTCAAAGTTTTTTTACACAGTAAACACGTAAGTCCGCCGGGCGAACAGCGGCAATAGTCCGCTGATCGGGCGGACCGCGAACAGCCGAAATTCCCCATGAACCGACTGCCGGGCAAACCGTTCGGTCATCCCTAATCTGGAGTTTGAAAAAGTACTTCCCCATAAACGTTTACTGTACAAAGTAGGGTCCATGGACCATAGGGTGAGTACATGGATTGAAAACTGGCTACAAGGGGCGAGTTTAGAGGGTGGTGATAAATGAGGAATACTCTGAATGGTCAGGGGTGGGAAGTGGGGTCCCCCAGGGTTCTGTGCTGGGACCAATCTGGTTAAATTTGTTACGACCTGGAGGATGGGGTAAACAGTTCAATATCTGTATTTGTGGACAACACTAAGCAAAGCAGGGCAATAACTTCTCTGCAGGATGTGCAAACCTTGCAAGAATTTCTGAACAAATGAATGGAGGGGGCAACTAGGTTTAAGGTAGAAAAATGTAAAATAATGTATTTGGGTGGCAAAATATGAGTACAATCTACTCACTAGGGGGAGAACCTTTGGGGGAATTCAAGGATGGAAAAGAACATGGGGTTCCTAGTAGATGATAGGCTCAGCAATGGCATGCAATGCCAAGCTGCTGCTAACAAAGCCATCAGAATACTGGCATGCATTAAAAAGTGGATTAACTCCAGGGATAAAGCGATAATTTTCCCACAAGACTTTGGTCTGGCCTCACCTGGAGTAGGCTGTCCAGTTCTGGGCAACAGTCCTCAGGAAGGATGTACTGGAAATGGAGCGAATACAAAGAAGAGCAACAAAGTTAGTAAAGGGTCTGGAGGATATTAGTTATGAAGAAAGGTTGTGAGCACTGAACTTATTCTCTCTGGAGAAGAGATGCTTTAGAGGGGATATGATTTCAATTTACAAATACCATACTAGTGACCCCACAATAGGGCTAAAATTAGAATGAATTAAAATTAGAAGAAAACAGTATTTTTTATAACAGCTTACCTGTAAAATCCTTTCCTTTGATGTACATCAGGGGACACAGAGCCATAGTACTTACTATGTGAGTTATAGGGCCACTGATAGGTGATGGACACTGGCATGACCCAATGCAAGAAGTGCACTCCCTATATAACCCCTCCCACTATTGGGAGTCCTCAGTTTTGTAGCCAAGCAATACAAGTGTATACCAAGAAGGGAGGGACCTCTGTGTCCCCTGATGTACATCAAAGAAAAGGATTTTACAGGTAAGCCGTTATAAAAATCCTGCTTTCTTTTCTTGGAAACAGAGCCATAGTACTTACTATGTGGGATGTCCCATAGCAATGGCAACTGAAGGGAGGGATACAACAAAAAAGTAAGGCAAAAAGGAGGCCAGAGGACTCATACTGCAGCCTGCGGTATACTATGCCCAAAGGCAATATCCTCATGACCTTTAATATCGATTTGATAAAATCTGATAAATGTATAAACCGAAGACCAAGTCGCGGCCTTACAGATCTGAGCCATAGAGGCCTGATGATGCACCACCCAAGAGGCACTAATCGCCCTGGATGAGTGTGCTCTAACATTAGAAGGAAGAATTTTCTTGTTTAAGTCGAAGCTTGAACATTACTTGACAAATCCATTTGGAAAATAGCAGATTTTGACGCTGCCTGTCCACATTTTGGACCCTCTGGCAGTACAAACAAAACAGCTATGAGTAAGTGCTAATTTCAGCGTGAAACGCGTCAGTTTCTCTGTTCTACATTCCCTTTGCTGCTGTAACTCATATGATGTGAAGGTTTTTTGGTGGAAATAATAAAGGCACAATTTATTTTACCTGATCTGGAGTGCAGCTATCCAGAGTTTTTTCGGTTCCTTCATTTGGCTAGTGCAATCAGCCTGCACCTGGGACCCCTATTTGTTTGGAGTGGCCAGTTTCTTGGTGGATCGGCCTGGAGCGGTGGATTTTTCTTTTTAAATGAAAACCTGTTACCCCTTTTGGTAGGAATTTCTTCTGCTAGAAGAGTATCGGAACTAGCGGCTCTGTCTTGTAAAGAGCCATATTTGATCATGCATAGAGATGAGGTGTCCTAGCAGAAGAAATGGCAACCAGAAAGATTATCTTTCTTGTCAAAGAACCAAGGGAATTTCTCGTAAAGGCTCAAACAGCTGATTCAGCAAAGCCGATAAGACCAAATTTTCAATGCCAAGGATTTCGAGGTGCCTTTATAGGGGTAATAATCCATGTTACCCCCTAAATAAGTTATGCACCAAGATTGGGAAGTAAGAGGCCATTGAAAAAAAAACTGACAAGGCCGGGATCTGGCCCTTGATGGAAGTCAAGGCCAGCTTCATTTCAGATCCCATTTGCAGCAATCAGGGATCCTGCCTATGACATACTTCCTGGATCCACACCAAGAAACATATGCCTTCCAGACTCTATAGTAAATGATTCTGGAAGCCGGCTTCCCGGAATTAAAAGTAGACACTACCAAAGGAGATCACCCACAATCCTTTATAAAGTGTGATTCAACAGTCAAACCTGTTCAATTTTTTGTCCGTAAGGTAGGATGAAATACCGGACCTTGTGCGAGAACGTCTGGCTATAATGGCAGAGTCCGAAGGACTCCTACTGCAATCTTTATGATCTTGGTAAATCAAGATCTTCTGGGATCCACTGGGGTCCCCAGAATCACCTTCTTTCATTCATGCTTGATCCTGTGGAGAAGGAGCGGAAGTAGCAACTGGAGGAAATGCATAGATCAGTGAAAACTGATCCCATGGGAAGACTAATGCGTCTGTTCCGTCTGCTAGCGGAACAAGGGGTTCTCTACACAAATTTGTCGAATTTGTAGTTGAATCTGGACATGAATAGGTCCATGTCCGGAATACCCCATCTCTGACATATTGCTTGAAAGATGTCAGGGTGAAGAGACCATTCTCCCCGAAATAATTGTTGGCGACTCAAGTAGTCCGCCTGCCAATTCTTTATTCCTGAAATGAAAATTGGCGATAGGCAAGGAATGTTGTGTTCTGCCCAAGCTAGAACATTATTCACCTCTTTTTGGGCTGCACAACTTCTCGTGCCCCCCTGGTGATTGATGTAAGCCACCGCCGTGGCCTTGCCGGACTGAATCCTGACAGGACAGTCCCGTAGTCTGACCGTCCAAGATTCTAAGGCCAGACGTACTGCCCGAATCTTCCAAAATGTTGATAGGCAAGGTCCTCTAACCTGGACCATCTACTCTGGACAGAATCTTCTTCCAGGGCTGCTCCCCAGCCTAGAAGTCTGGCATCTGTTGTCAACACTTTCCAGGATACAGATCGAAAAGATTTTCCCTTTTGCTGGATAACCCCCACCAATTTAGGCTCTGACTTACATCGGGAGCCAAGCATATTGGAAAAAAACCAAGGCCAGACCAACAGGATGGTGTTTTGAAGCAGTCTTGAGTGAAAACTGCGCGTAAGACACGGCCTCAAAGGAGGCCACCATTTCCCCTAACAATATCATGCACAGCCGAAAGGAAGGATTTTTCTTTGTTTTGATAAGTTGAATTAGTCCTACAATGGAACTAATTCTAGTCTGGGGTAAGAATACCTTCTTCTGTACGGTATCTATAACCAGCCCCAAGTACTGTAATCTCCTTGATGGTTTTAAGGAGGATTTTTCTAGGTTAAGTATCCAACTTAGGGATTCCAGGTAGTTACAGCTGTGATCAGACTCTGGTTTAGACCCGAGACTGAATGATCTATTAAAGGTAGATCGTCGAAATAGGCTAGGATCGTTATGCCTTGAGCCCTTAATCTGGCTAAAGGAGGTGCCAGAATCTTTCAGAACGCCCGTAGTGCTGTGGCTAAACCAAATAGCAGGGCCACAACTAAAAATGATGATTTAATATTTCAAAGCACAAAAATTTCTGGTGAGCAGGAAATATTGGCACGTGGAGATATGCATCTTTGACATCGATTGATTGGTGTTGCTGACAGTGCATTTCATCTTTTGCATTTATCAAATAAGTGTGATTTAGAGTTTATGTCACCATGGTGATTATTTTTTCACTCATATTCATTTATGATTTTGTTATAGTTTAATAGTTTAGTTGGATATATTAGCGCTGCACTGTATGCACTTTTTTCACTGCGTCACCAACCTGAAACAAACCACCCTCTTGCTCTGTCCCTCCACAGCCAAGCAGCAGCTTCACACACACTGCAATTTCCTGTACATGTGGCCGGCGTCTAACCCCGTTAGCCATGCCCCCCAGCACGAATTACGGCCCAAAGTGTTTTCCCGCGTGAGCGGCGTCCTGTGAGACATAGCGGGGGGGGGGGGGTAAATCCTCCACTGAGCAGCCAGCGCGGTCTGTCTCCCTTTTTAAAAAAAAAAAAAAAAAAGAAAAGGAAACTGCTTTGGCATATCAATCCCCCGAAGGGGAGAAAAAAAAACATTGGGGGCGCAGGAGGTGAACCAGAACCCCCTTTCTTACCCGAGGATCTGCTTGTGGCCGGAGGAGAGGAGAAACAAAGGCTTCTGCGCTGTTTCCAGCATCAGGCCGGTGAGTGCTCAATACAGCCCCCACTGGTAACACATAGGCATGACAGCATTATACATAGGAGAAATTCCTGAGAAAATCTCCCTTACTTTTCCTTGCAGCAGGGTTATCTGAGATAAACTCAATCTTCACCATTCACGGTGGGCTCCAAAACCTTTAGGAACAGGGGAACCTCAGGTTACCCACAATCTTGGACCTGCGACTGCACCCTGCCAGTAAAAAACTTTATGGCATTACTACCAAAAAGTACTGGATCCAAGGGTCCAGCTCTCTAAAAGAGAAGCGTTCACAAGAAAAAACTCTTTTCTTTGGACACAAGGCCCGGGTACCACTCATTTAGCCCATGAAAAGACATCAGAACGGATCCAGTCAGCATGGCTAGCCCTTAGCAGGGAAGCATCCAGTGGAGCTCAGCACAGCTTTACTCGTGACCAACACCTTAGATACTGGCAAAAAAACTGAGGATTCCCAGTAGTGGGAGGTTATATAGGGAGTACACTTCTTGCCTTAGGGCGTGCCAGTGTCAATGACCTATCATCCACATAGTAAGTGGCCCTATAATCCACATAGTAAGTACTATGGCTCTGTGTCCCCTGATGTAATAAAAGAAAAGAAGTTTAACCTTAAACTGCGTAGATGGTTATTTACTGTAAGAGCGGCAAGGATGTGGAATTCCCTTCCATAGGCGATGGTTTCAGCGGGGAGCATCGATAGTTTAAAAAAAAAAAAAAAGAGTTGATAAGCACCTGAATGACTGCAACAAATACAACGTAATACTGACATATAATCACACACATAGGTTGGATTTGTGTCTTTTTTCAACCCCACCTATGTAACTTATTTGGCTCAGATGGTGTCAAGCATGTGTGGCAGCAACCAGGTGAGGAGTACAAAGACAAGTGTGTCTTGCCTACAGTCAAGGATGGTGGTGGGATTGTCATGGTCTGGGGCTGCACGAGTCCTGCCGGTACTGGGGAGCTACTGTTCATTGAGGGAACCATGAATGCCAACATGTACTGTGACATATGGTCAAAATGTTTATACTGAAATATTAAACAGTTTTATATTTATGAAAATAAGCAAGGATCTATGATTAGGGAGATTCCTACTTATTGCCACAAATCAACAAAATAACTCAAATTTGTTTTCTAGTGCTTACTTGAAGACAAGAGGAGTACAAAAAAAGATATGCAAAAATATTTATTCACTAAAAATCAGTGCAAAATAATATCAAAATATAACTGGTGACAGACAAGCAAATAATATGGATCGACATTTCAATAAAGTGGATGATACAGATAATGAGGAAATTAACCACAAGATCTTATTTTAAAACATCAATGTAACAAAACTGAGTGATTTCTTTAAGAGAGATTAATTATATAATCAGTGGCTCAACAGAATGTGAAAACAACAAGGTGTTGACTGTGAAATGTGGCCTCTCTCAGATAACAGACATTTACAAGCTCAGATTATTTTAATGGCACATGGACAAATTTGTTATACCATGTTGAGAGTTGGTGATTTTAACCAGACTTATATTTAAAGGTAAAGGTCATTTTTCATCACTAAACTATTCACTAGAACTTGAAATTGGCTTCAATGAGAGGATACAAAAAGGTTTATCCCTCTCTGATTTAAAAAGGAAAACAATTCATACTGGCAGTTAGAATTACATTTCAATTAAAATCTATAGGCTACACAGACTAATTGGTTTAGTTATATGTATGTTCAAACTATTTCCTACAGATAATTTGAAATGTATACTTTACCAGAAAACCCAAAGTCTTTTGTCTGAGAGATGTCAGCTGTTTGTTCCAATAGACATCTCTTAATAGACATCTCTTCCCTCCTTGATTTTTCTGCCCCCCCCCCCAATCTATTCTCAAACTCTTATCCCCCAAAGAAAATAGGCACGGATGTGCTTTCCACGTAATCAATGCTGTCAAATTACGTCTTATTTACAATGTAACCATGGCACAACTGCCTAAGAGCACAGTATTGGACCTCTCCACATAGCTACCAAAAGGGGACAGTATTGGATTAAAAATGATTTTGGAACTTTTCTTAAAATGTCAGGATATCATTCCAAATAACCTTTGACCTGAGCCTTAAACAAAACCATAAATATAATAGGGTGGTCTAATATTTTGTCATCTGTCAGACTTCTCATTTCTTCATAGAATATCTTGCTTTCAGTAAGTCTGAACAATGCAATTAGCTTTTACTCCAAATACCTTTGGTAGTAAGGTAATTGGTTTCTCAAAATACGACTATTGTACATGTATTTTCACTCGTATATACATACATACGAATATGTTTCAGTGAGTACAATCTAACAAAATATAATGAATATATGTTGGATATTATAAAGTACATAAACCAAAAGATGTAAGATTATTCAATTAAGAAGGCATAGACTTGCCCCATACAATGTAATAATAATACAATAGAAATTATTGCTAATATAATTACTTGTGATTAATAATACTAAGGCAACTCTTAAATAAGCCCCTTTTTCTTTTTAGTATTGAGACAAAAACAATTCACTGTCTCTATTCAGAGTTCTAGTTGAGAGTTGAGTCATCAATGTCACTATACACATTCTGGTATCATGGCCAGTCTATCTGGTTTGGTTGTGAGAGATCCTCACAATTTATGACTTGAGAATAGGTGATAAGACTTTTAAAAAGTTATTGTAAGAAACTCTATTCACTCTGTTTAAGCAATGAACTGGCATTTACCTTTTTAACAATCAGAACAAAATATCTTCCAAGATGTCCATGAAACCTTATATAAATATGTGAAGGCCTTAAAAATTAATTATTTTGAATCTCAATAATTCTGACAATACTGAAGCAATACCCCTCCCTTTGGAGACAGGGCGGCAGGGCAGTATTCCAACATGATAAAGACCCCAAACACACCTCCAAGACTACCACTGCCTTGCTAAAGAAGCCGAGGGTAAAAGTGATGGACTGGCCAAGCATGTCTCCAGACCTAAACCCTATTGAGCATCTTCAAATGGAAGGTGGAGGAGCCAAGGTCTGTAACATCCACCAGCTCCGTGATGTTGTCATGGAGGACGACTCCAGTGGCAATCTGTAAAGCTCTGGTGAACTCCATGACTAAGAGGGTTGAGGCTGTTCTGGAAAATGTTGGCCACACAAAATATTGATACTTTGGGCCCAATTTGGACATTTTCACTTAGGGGTGTACTCACTGTTGTTGCCAGCGGTTTAGACATTAATGGCTGCGTGTGAGTTATTTTGAGGGGACAGCAAATTTACACTACTATACAAGCTGTACACTCACTTCTTTACATTGTAGCAAAGTGTAATTTCTTCAGTGTAGTCACATGAAAAGATATAATAAAATATTTACAAAAACACTAGGGACGTGCTCACTTTTGTGAGATACTGTATATTATACAGATTTTATATAGCGCCAACAGTTTGCACAGCCATTACAGTTACATTACAATTTGTTACAAGAGGAATCAGAGGGATCTGCTCATTGGAGCTTACAATCTAAAAAACACAGTATAATTGGCATTCCTAAAGTTTTCAGACCCTCTTCATTTTTTTCAATTTTGTTATGCTGCAGCTTGATAATATGTAGTCAAAGTTATTGTCAAATAGGAATTCCAGCTTTTCCTTTCCAAATCAGATGCATTGCGCAGGTGATTGAATTACAACACACTGTCAGTTTGTGTGCAACTTACCTCCTTTAGTTTTATATGGCAGGTTTCTGTGTCTGTGATGTCACTCCTGCTCCTGGCTGAATTTTAGAATGATCTGACTTCCTGCTTCCTTCGCCAGTCCTGATACTACAACTCCAATGATCCTTTGAGCCACTGTAGTTTCAGGGCGGCTATGGGACTCACTTGTGAACAGCTCTAGGAGCTGATATACCTGAGAGTCTTAGGGTGTGGTTGGTGCAAGGGGAGCAATGGAATCTGAACTCTGTACAGTGAACAGTGTGCCGTCACGCAGGTAGGAAACAAGCAAAAAGTGTAACTATTACAATCCATCTCCTGGACAAGAAATGTGCAATCCTAGACATAAAGAGCACACAGAAGGACTGATCACATGATCATGTTTTTTTTCTGCTCAGATTTCATTCTTTTTAACCTGTTCCCATCCGTGCTATAGCCGGAATGATGGCTTCAGCACGGACCTACATTGCTGGGAGGCAGTCAATAAACATCCTCGCAATTTGCACGCTTCCTGCACGTGCAACACGTGCTGTGATCACCGAGTAAATGAGACTTGGGTAATCACAGATCGGAGCAAGGGGCCAATTCCGGACCCTTACCACATGATCAGCTGATCACGTAATGTAAAACGAAGATCGGTAATAGTTTTTTTTTCTCCTCACGCTGAGAGTGTGAGGAGAAAAAAAAAAGCCGATCACCGGCTTCTGTGTAATGGACATTGGTCCCGAAGAGGAAGAGGCACAGCCGCCTCATCTGTGCCAATCAGTACCGCCTGAGAGGGCCCACACAGTGCATATCAGTGCCCACCAGTGTTTATTAGTGCCACCAATTTGTGTCATTAATGCCCATAAGTGCCACCCATAAATGCCCACCAGTGGTGACAATCAATGCCTCATCAGTACCACCTACCAGTGCCCACTGTCCATCATTGCCACCCATCAGTGCCACTTATTAGTGCCGTTCAGTGCACCCTTTCAATGCCCTTCAGTGCAACCTATCAATGCACTTCAGTGCCGCCTTATCAGTGCAGCCTGTGCCCATCAGTGCAGCCTCATTAGCATACATCAATGGAGAAAAAATACCTGTTTGCTAAATTTTATAACAAAACAAAAAACTTGTTTTGAAAAAAAAAACACATTTTTTAATAATAATAAAAAAAAAAAAAAAAAAAAACGACAACTGTAACGTTAGCCAAATTATTTTTTTTTAGATTGTGAAAGATAATG
Organism: Lithobates pipiens; assembly: GCF_037356315.1. Classification (NCBI taxonomy): domain Eukaryota; kingdom Metazoa; phylum Chordata; class Amphibia; order Anura; family Ranidae; genus Lithobates; species Lithobates pipiens. The sequence goes on along the minus strand of NW_027507748.1, from coordinate 356,617,336 downwards.
TTACACCAAGTAAATTGATACCTAACATGTCACGCTACAAAATTGCGCCCGCTTGTGGAATGGCGACAAATTTTTACCCTTAAAAATCTCAATAGGTGACGTTTAAAAAAATTCTACAGGTTGCATGTTTTGAGTTACAGAGGAGGGCTAGGGATAGAATTATTGCTCTTGCTCGACTGATCGTAGTGATACCCTATGTGAGGTTTGAACACCATTTTCATATGCAGGTGTAACTAACGTATGCATTTGCTTCTGCACGTGAGCTCAGTGGGATGGGGTGTGCTTAAAAAAATAATTTTTTGGGTGGGCAGGTACCTGGTTTTGACAGGAACCCACTTCCGCTTCCGTTCGGATCGTCATGGCAGATCCAGCAAAAGTTTTCCTTTCATGCTTCATTTTACTTGGTTTGGAGTTGCCCTTTATATTCATATCAGACACAAATGATGGATGAGGGTCTGGTATGGATAATAAAAGGGAAACATCACACTTTATTTTTGCGGCAGAGTTCCTCTTTATGATCATAGCAGACCCTGGTATGGATATTAACCACCTCAATACTCTGCCATAGCTGAAAGACAGCTACAGCGTGGCTGTCCTATTTTGGTAGTGTACATTGACGCCCTCCCAGAACACGCCTCCCACCAGCATCCTGGGGTGTGCATTGGGGGCACTCTGACTGCTGTGTTCATTGAATACAGCCAATAACAGATCAAGGTAAAAGGGCCAATCACAGCTTCCCTTTACTATGTGATCAGCTGTAACCAATCACAGCTGATCACGTTAAACTGGCCGTTATCGCCTTTCCTTTCACACTATCACTGTGTGAGGAAAGGAGAGTCAATAACCAGCAAGGCTGACAGGGCACAACACTATCACTGTGTGAGGAAAGGAGCGCCAATAACCAGCAAGGCTGACCGGGCACTTATCAGTGTAGCCACATGAGGGCATATCAGTGAAGAAAAATTATTTGCAAAATTTTATAACAGAAACTGAGAAAAACTGATGTTTGGTCTTTTTCATGACTACGCAATTGTCATTCAAAATGCAACAGCACTGAAAGCTGAAAATTGGCCTGCGTGGTAAGGGGGTGAAAGTGCCCAGTATTGAAGTGCTTAAAGGGGAAAAATCACACTTAACTTTGAGTTTCCCTTTAAATTCATATTAGACAATATTTCTGGATGAGGTCTGGTATAATAATAATAATAATAAAGGGGAATGCCACACAGTTTTTAATACTGAGTTCCCTTTTATAATCATAGCAGACCATAATCCTAGATTAGGGTCAGGTATGAATATTATTAAGGGTAAACTCACCAATTTCTTTTGTAAACTGCAGAGCTCCCCTTTATATTAATTCCCAACACTAATGCTGGATGTGGGTCTGGCATGTATATGAAAGGGGAACACCACGCTTTAGTTTTACAGCGGAGTTATCTTTCAAATTCATAGCAGACATTAACCCTGGATTAGATAGTTCCCTTTTATAATCCTAGCAGACCTTAATTCTGCAATACAGAATACTTTATTAATCCCAAAGGGAAATTGTTACAACACAGACACACTTAAAGACAATGCAAGATCGCAACAATAAACTGAACAAAATGCAAAACACACAGAATTAACCCCAAACAAAATTAAAACTACATTACAAATAAATAAAACATCCATAACATTAAAATACAACAGAGTAGATAATACACATTAAAATAAACAGTCAAATTACCAATTACAAATAATCCACCACTTTCTCTACCACCACCCCAATTATTAACCCACACAATACCAACACACTATAAAAACACAAAATCCTGATCATAAACCAGAATAAAATCTTTACATCCAGCCCTCACAGAAAAGAATTAGATATCTTGATCACCACAGGAAAAAGTGATTTCCTGTGTCACTCTATGGTGCATCGTGAGTCTAACAATCTGTCACTGATGGTACTCTGCAGACTGACCAGCGTATTGTGGAGTGGGTGGGAGGAGTTGTCCAAGATTGAACGCAACTTGAACATTCTCCTCTCCAACACTATAAGACTCCAATTCAACATCACTGGACTTGCAAATCAATTTGTTGAGTCTGTTGGTGTCGGACACCCAAAGCCTGTTTTCCCCAGCAGAGGAGAACACTTTACGCATCTCTACTCTCCTACAGCTTTGCATCCAGGGTCTCCAGATCAAACCTACTAAAAAAAATGGTTCAGTTCATTTGCCCTTTCCACATCACCCCTGGTCCCTCCGCCAACCTGTAATGGTTCTCATCCCACTCCAGACATCTCTCACTTTGTTTTCCTGGAGTTTTTACTCCAGCTTTCTCCTTAGCCTCTCTAATCTTTATCCTCAGGTTCCTCTGAATCATTTTTTCTCCTCTCTATTACCCACACTAAAAGCCATCTTCTTGATGTTAAGAATATCCCTAGTTACACACAGTTTATTATTTGAATAACGAACAAACAATTCTTGTTGGAACAATAGAATCTACACAGAAATTAATGTTATGCACTCAGTAAGCCCATCAATTTTCATTCCATGTGGCTCACAGTGCATTCCAATCTGTTGCCTCAAAACAGTCCCGCAATAACTCAAAGGACTCCTCAGACCATCGCTTCACTGATCTGGTGGTCACAGGTGGTCGTTTAACAAGGATTGAGGTAGACCAAATTATGATCTGATATGCCAAAAGGTGGAAGAGGAGAGCTATATGCTTTCTCCACATTGGCATACAGCAAATCCAAGGTTCTGGTATAGAAAGGGGAACTCCACACTTTAGTTTTGCAGCAGTTACACCCTTAAAAAAATCATAGCAGACATTAAAGTTTTTGTAAACTCTGTTACATCACTTGTGCTTACAGGTAAGCCTATAAGGCGGCTTACCTTTAGGTACTGCAAATATCGCCTAAACTTGCAGTTTAGGAGAGATTCACTATATGCTCTGCTGCCAACGTCATCAGTGCATGTCCACTGAAGAAATGGGCTGCTGGTGCCGTTACTTCAGTACTCGTGCTGTGACTGGCAGCACCTGCATGGGAGTGACATCATTGCGGCTCTGGCCAGTCACAGGGCCAAAATGAAGCTACAGGCTTAACCTCTTACATTATATAGACCAATCATCCCTGCACACAGAACGTTCTATTGCACTACAGTCCCCACACCACTGTAACATGCAGGCCTCTCACCCCTTCCGCGTGTCTCGTGCGACTTGACGTCACTTTGTCGCTCCGCCTCAACGTGGCTTATTTACCATCAGTACTGGCACCAGTGACCCAATCCTTTTAAGGACAAGTGGGAACTGGAGAAGGCAGAAGCTGGGAGGCAAGTGACAGGTGTGGAGCTTTTCATTTTTTTTTCTCTTCATGTTGGCGGCGTTTATAGTGGTTGACGCTTTTTTTTTTTTTTTTTTTCTAATAAAGGACAAAAACTGTCTGCAATCCTACTCATTCACCAAAAAAAGTGTCAAAAAAAACAAAACAATGTACCCCATACTCATTTACAGAGGAGGAGAGGCCAGGATATAGGGGCCCACCTTGTTAAACATGGGGACTGGAATAGTATTAAATAACAAAAAAAAAAAAACACGAATTTTCTGAATTAGTTTCGTATCCTTGGCATTAGTTATGTATATTCATAATAGGACTGGGAGGCCATGGCATTCTTAACAACCATGACTCGTCTGTTCTCAGTGAGATTCCCCGTTGACAGCAGTATGTAAACAAAACAATTTCTGGCATTAAAATTTTATTTTTATTTTTTTAAAACAGCATGTGGGTCCCCCCTCAATCCATACCAGGCCCTGGTCTGATATGTATTTTAAGGGAAACCCCACACCAAAAAAAAAAAAAAAAAAAAAAAAAAAAAACTCATTATAGATAGATAGATGGATATATATATATATATATATATATAGATATATATATATATATATAGATAGAGAGATATAGATATATATATATATATATATATAATGGTGTGGGGTCCCTCCAATTAGTACCTGGCCCTTCAGGTCTGGTATGGAGTTTAAGTGGAACCCAACACCAGAATTGGGAAAAAAAAAAAAAAAAAAAAAAAAAAAAAAAAAATTACAAGGGGTCCCCCAAAATCCATACCAGACCCTTATGTGAGCATGCAGGAAAGGGGGAGGACAAACGAGCGCAACCTCCCGAACAATGCCAGGCTACTACAATCTTCCGGGGCTGAAGTGGTTAAAGGAGAAGTTCACCTTTAGAAACATGTAACATGTTCCCACTGCTGCAGCCGATCTCCGACTTTAATGACAGCAAGCAGGATATCTTCTCCCCAAACTTGCTGTCGCAATAAAAAAATAAATAGGATTTTGTACTCTCCGTAAAATCCTTCTCTGTAGTTCACTGAATGACACAGCTCCTTTACTTAGACCATCGGGTTGTTACGCCACCTTCAGGAGAGGACTAGGCAGAACATGTTAACAAGTACAAAACAACAGAACTTTATAGTTCCGCCCAAGGGGCGGTCCCTTCAGGAACATGCCCCCCAGCCTGCATCCTGCAGCCTCAGTACGTCAACAAGCAGTATAACGTAAAAAATAGGAGGGGAGGGTGCTGTGTCAGTCAGTGAGCTACAGAGAAAAGGATTTTACGCCGAGTACAAAAATCCTTTATGTGTACGGGCTGGCTTACGGGACCGCTACATCAGCAGAAGGATCTGCTGGCTCCTGAATTTTCAGGGTATCACGCACAGCTGTGATAAGTGCTCCAACAAGTGCTTTATCGCGCACGAACCCAGACGGGGAATCATCCTCACTGTCCTGGTCAGCATTGTCTGAAACTACAGAACAAGGGTCACCAGCCTCAGCAGGGCCCGAGTTTGTGTCAGAGCTCTCCCCTGAGGAGGGGGTGGGGGGACGGGCAGGTACCGTTTTTTTATCACCATTACGCCCACGCACCTCCTCCATCTTGGCAACAAACAAATTAAGGACCACTGACAAAGCGTCCAGAGGCACTGCACTGTCTGCAGGCAAACCGGTTGCAACTGCCTGGATTTTGGGGGAAGAAACACCAGTTTCTGAAGCCATGCTGACCTTACCCTGTCTGCCACCTATTGGGGACTTAGGACAGTGATGGTCCCACCCTCCTAACTGCTGCAGACTGAAGGGCCCCTACCGCAGGACTCACCACCCTGAGTTCTGCTCCATCCAGATAGGTGAGCCTGTGTCAGCTCCCTCTCAGATGCGTAAGAGACAAAATTGTGCGGTGCTGAGCTCCTCTATATAGAGCTGAAGCTGAAAAACGTGTTCAGGCTTCAACAAAATGGCCGCCGAGCATCCAGTATAAAGGACATAATCACAGGGAAAATGGCCGCCGGACTACAGTAAAATGGAGACACAGCATGCTGCTCCCTGGTCACACCAAAAATGGCCGGTATGCAATGAAGAACAGTGAAAAAACAGGCAGAGAAATGGCAGTAAACAACACTACAGCGATCAGCAGACACAGCCTCTAGACACCTCAGGGGAGAGACCTACAGACATCCAGGGCACAGCTTCCCAGCGCAGTCCCCACCCCAGGTGAGAGCCCCCCTGGGGAGCCCGTCTATGGCATACACAACGCTCAGCAGCCCATGCAGCATGCCCCATAGGGAGGGGGGGAGGGGGGGAAGACCGGGACAGGGAGAGAAGAGGGAGGTGAGGGACCCCCAAACCGACCTCCCAGGTAATGCCCAGCTGCTCAGCCCCACCGAGGCAGGGAGAGTCCTGAAGAGCTGGGAGACATTCCATCACAGACCCACTCTCCGATCAGTATGGGGTGGCTGCTGGCCCGGCACACATAAGTAGCCCGGTCATGTGTGCCTTGGGGCATTACGCCCACCCCTGGCGCTGGCGGCATGTCTTGGCCGACAAAGTGCGGAGCTCTGGTCTGCACACGCTCGCTGGCCAGGCTGGGGAGACTACATGGATAAGGGTATCCAGCCTGTCACCCAGATGGCTGTTGATAGCAGATCACAGGATCTTTAATCTTGCGCAAAAGGCAAGCTTCTGCAGAAAAATCCACGGACCAATGGGCCCGCAGGGTTCCTAGGTCCTTCTTCACTAGGCAGAAAAAAAAAAACAGGCTGCAGTAGCAGGCTGGGGGGTTGTTACCTAAGGGACCACCCGTTGGGCGGAACTAGAAAGTTCTACTTTTATTATAACATATTAACATGTTCTGCCTAGTCCTCTCCTGAAGGTGGCGTAACAACCCGATGGTGTAAGAAAGGAGCTGTGTCAGTCATTGAACGCAAGAATAAAAACCCATGGGGTTTTGCCCACCACATCATTCAAAGTTCTGTGAAAGGGAGAAATACAAGTACCAATGGCCATTGCGGCTGTTGGCTTGTAGTTCTCAATGAGCTACTAGAGCCCTGTTGAGCCTTCCAAGTAGTTCATTGTTCCTTTATCTGCCGATTGTGAGTGCAATGCTTTGCAGAGTCCTAGAAGAAAAAAAAAAAGGAATTTACCTGCAAAAAGTTGTGCATTAGTTTTACTTTTTACAAAGGTGAACTTCTCCTTTAAAGAGCATATCCATAATGTATCTTTCACAGGCACCTTCAGCTGACCAGACTTTGAGCTGCAAGGTTTTGTGCATGTAAATGGAGCTTAGAGCCACTCTGGAAACGTGCCATTATTTGTTCGATTACATCCACAAAAAAAATAAAAAAAGCATAGCAGGAGGCAATTGCTCACTAAGAGCCCTTTCACACGGGCGGTCCAATCAGGTCTGCATGTCAGTTTTTCAGGCGGAACTGATCAGACCACTCCAATCACCCCCCTATGGAGTGGCAGATGTCAGCAGTGATATGTCCACTGACATCTACCGCTATCTGATCCTGCCTGCCTAATCCAGACAGATGGTGACCCCATTTTCCATCCATCTGGAGGATTGGATAAGATTGGGTGAAAGCAGACAGGCAGTCCATTTTCACATGCTTTCACCTAGGGAAGAGCAGGCCTGTCAGTCTCCACTCGGCACAGTGAGCAGAGGGCAGACCCGTCATCGGCCTGCTCAGCAGTAACACACCTCATGTATTAAGAGTGCCAACACTCTGGTCCCAACTCCAGCTAATACTTCATAAGCAGTTAGAGAAAACTTTACTCCTAGGATAAGATTTTACATTAATAAAAGCTGACCACTGGAAACACTCCTGTTAGTGGTAAATAGTTTGATCTCTGTAATGTTCTGTTAAAACACGCTTATTGGATGGATCGGGTGAAAATTTAAGTCAAAAAGAAAAACTGCCATGACATCTAAGAATCAGTAAGATGCAATATAATAAATGGTTTGGGTTTGAGGCTAGGTTCACACTATTGCGAATCGGATGTGTATTTCCCAGCATCCAATTTGCATTGCAGGAGATTGTGACTGGCTCGCTATAGAGCGGATTCACACATCTCCGGTGCGAATTGCACAGGAGTCCTGTGAGTCTCTTGGTCCGCTTCAGGTCTGAATTCAGCCCTGAACTGGTGAATGGAGATGCACCAGAACCCCTGTGGTGAGCTGCTCCATGCTCTTGTGTGACTCCAGGCTAATACTCTAAGATTGAGACAACAGGTTCAACTACCATAATGAACCACTTGAACTCTTTACACTAGATAGAGCCCAGCAATTTTCAGAGTGAAAGTCTTGATTGCCCCAATTGTCATTCTCACCCATTCTATTTTTTCATGATCAGGGAATGTCTTTAGGTTTAGCAGGTCAGTTTTTACCCAAAGGAACAGGGTGAGACATGGAGTATCAAGTGCGACAACGCCAACACTTTTGCGTACAGAAGCAAACACACCAACATTTTCAAGCATAATGCATGAAGCTGCAACTTTGGGCGTACAGGAATCTGAGGGGTGAGAAATCTTTTGCTATATACGAGTCTTCTCCATTCCAGTCTATGGTTGCCTCATCGAAGGAAGGCATATTGTAATCAGACTCTGGTAGAGACAGTGGAGATAAAGAAAAGGCCTGGTATTTTGTTGCCCTGAACACGAATACCTATATTAAAACCTACCTATATTAAAAGCCTGTTGAGAATCTCACAAGTTGATAACTTGTGAGATAGTTGCAGAAATATCTGCCTATGTCTGGTAGGAGGTTTGATACATTCCTGAAATAAAACTAGAGTAGGATGCAGAACGATGGTTAAGATCAGATCCTGCTCCGATGCAAGGGCAGTGTAGTCACTCTGCCAAATGGCCGTAGAACACTCAACCCCAGAGTGAATGCTTTCCCTTTGTTTTTGCTGTAGCTTCCCCTATATTTATGGGTGATGGGTAACTCCCTGCCGAGTAGGGTGCAGAACATAAGGCAAGTTTGTCTGGAAGGAAAACGCAGCAAACCCAGGTGCAGACCAGTCAGTCATTCTTTGTCGCAAAAAGGCAGGAGAAAGCGCTTGAATACCTTTTAAAGTCTCTAGACATAAGGGACAGTAAAGTGTGTAACCTGTGGTATGATGCAAGACTTGTCATCCACCCGAGACTAACCTCTTAGTTGCGTTTTAGTGCCAAGTTTAAAACATTTATGAAGTAAAAGACATTCAGAAATACAGAATGACCCTTTGTTACATGTCCATGACACTGGTCCCTATGAAAGATCCAGGCCTCAACCATCACGGTGGGTATACCCCTGAAGGGGTCTTCAAGGTCTGGGTTTTGTAGGGATGGACTATGACCTGGCCCTGTAGAGCACCCTGTGGTTAACTACATGCACTGCACCAAGTGTTGAGGTGAGACCCAACCAGGATCCAGTGTCTGAAGCCACATACAGGTTATCCCCATGGTGAGGGGTCTAGATAGGACTCAGGTTTTACTGAGGTTGCACGGATTCAGATGCACTGCTTCTATTGTTGTATTAGAAGGCAGTGAATTTGACTGAAGAACCAAAAAATAAAACTAGTTAAGATGAGAATTATTTCTCTGCAAGGGAGAAGAGGTCTATCACCTTACGACACTAGCACACTGAGGACTCAGAGTGGGATACAGGTATAGAAAGGTGTCCAGGGAGGCATGTCGTCAAAAGCTTTGCCAGTGTCCAATTGCCTGAGGGTAGGAGAATATAACCCAGGGGCTATAAATACTTAGCCTGCGTCCTGTACGATTACAAGATAGTTACAGTGCCTTGGAAAAGTATTCATAACCCTTGAAATTTTCCACATTTTGTCATGTTACAACCAAAAACATAACATGTATTTTATTGGGATTTTGTGACAGACCAACACAAAGTGGCAGGAAAATGGTTTTCAACATTTTTACAAAAAAGGTGTGAAAAGTGTGGTGTGCATTTGTATTCAGCCCCCTTTACTCTGTACCCCTACCTAAAATCTATTGGAACCAACCCAATTAGTAAATATAGTTAACCTGTGTGTAATTTAATGTCAGTATAAAGCTGTTCTGTGAAGCCCCAGAGGTTTGTTAGAGAACCTTAGTGAACATACAGCATCACGAAGGGCAAGGAACACACCAGACAGGTCAGGGATAAAGTTGTGGAAAAGTTTAAAGCAGGGTTAGGTTACAAAAAAATCCCAATCTTAGAACATCTCATGGAGCACTGTTCAATCCATCATTCAAAAAAATTGAAAGGGTATGGCACAACTGCAAACCTACCAAAACGTGGCCATCCACCTTAACTGACAGGCCAGGTAATGAGAGCATTAATCAGAGAAGCAGCCAAGAAACCCATTGTAACTCTTGAGGAGCTGCAGAGATCCACAACTCAGGTGAGAATCTGTCTACAGGACAACTATTAATTGAGCACTTCACAAATGAGGCTTTTATGGAAGAGTGGCAAGAAAACAGGCATTGTTGAAAGAGCCGTAAGAATTCCCGTGGAAGGTGGTGCTCTGGCCAGAGGAGAACAAAATTGAACTTTTTTGCAGAAAACAAACACTGCACATCACCCTGAATACACCACTCCCACCGTAAAACATGGTGGTGGCAGCATCATGTTGTGAGGATGCTTTTCTTCAGCAGGAACAGGGAAGATGGTCAGAGTTGATGGGAAGATGGAAGGAGCCAAATACAGGGCAATCTTAGGAGAAAACCCATTAAAGTCTGAAAAAGATGAGACTGGGGCAGATGTTCACCTTCTAGCAGGGCAACAACCCTAAACATACAGCCAGAGCTACAATGGAATGGTTTAGATCAGTGTTTACCAACTTCAGTCCTCAAGGTGCCCCAAAAGGTCATATTTTCATGCGTTCCATTATTTTCCACAGATGATTTACACAGCTTCACTGCCTTAGTAATTACCACAGCTGTTTCATCTGAAGGAAATCCTGAAAAAAAAAATGACCTGTTGGTGCACCTTGAGAAATGGAGTTGAGAATCACTGGTCTAGATAAAAGCATATTCATGTGTTTGACTGGCCCAAAGTCCAGACCTAAACCCAATTGAGAATCTGTGGCAAGACTTGAAAATTGCTGTTCATAGACGCTCTCCGTCCAATCTGACAGAGCTTGAGCCATTTTGCAAAGAATGTGCAAAAATGTCACTTTTTAAATGTGCAAAGCTGGGAGAGATATATACACAAAAAGACTTGCAGCTGTAATTGCAGTGAAAGGTGGTTCTATACAAAGTACTGACTCAGAGGGCTGAATACAAATGCATGCCACACTTTTCACAAATTTGTAAAAACCGTTGAAAACCATTTATCACTTTGCTTCCACTTCACAATTACGTACCACTCTGTGTTGGTCCATCACATAAAATTCCAATACATTTATGTTTTTGGTTGTAACATGACAAAATGTGGAAAATTTCAAGGTGTATGCATACTTTTTCAAGGCACTGTATGTTTAACCACTTGCCTACAGGGCACTTGCACTTTGAATGACAATTGCGCGATCATGCTACACTGTACCCAAACACATTTTTTATCAGTTTTTTTTTTACATAGAGTTTTCTATTGGTGGTATTTAATCACTGTTGGGTTTTTTTTTTATACAAAAAACAAAAACTTGTATGTAAATTTTCTCCTTCACTGATAGGCTGAACTGGTGGGCATTGATGAGAAGGCACTAATATGCCGCACTTATGGGCACTGATAGGCGGTACTGGTGGGCGACAATGATGGGCATTGATCAACAGTGATTGGCAGCACTGACTGGCATTGCTAATGGGCACTGATTAGCACTATATTGTAATCAGGGCACTGATGATCGGTGCCCAGATTTACATGTGTAGATGTCCCCCTGCATGGAGATGCCAAGTAGTGCCGATTACCAGCATCTCCGTGTTTACATGTGACTGGCTGTGATTGGACTCAGCCGATCACATGGTTAAAGAGCCGTGGATGCGGCTCTTTACAGAGATTGGGGTCGCGCCGTGTCCTAATATAACAAATATAGGCGCAACAACTCAGGAATCATAAATCTCCCAATACAAGTTAAAAAGATAAAATTTCCATAATGGAGCCAATTAGTCCATATAGCATATATAAACAGTCTCTATGGTGACGTTGGGTGGGGGGAGTAGGGAAGTCAGTAAAAAAATGCAAAACAGGGCTGCCGTCAGTAGGATAGAAACCAAGTTCCAAAGACTACAGAGAAAACACAAGTGGAGAGGCGCCTTTGGGTGCAGTAGTTTAAGTAAAAACGGCTTTAATTTCATAATAAAATGCACTAACATAGTAGAAATTCACAGCATGTTGTCAACTCTCTGTATACCTCCACTCCCCACTCCTTTGGCCTAATGGCACTGGAACACTTCCTAGCAAAAGGTCCATTCATCAATCCCCGTCAGGCCTCTTTCATTTTGGATGCCACTTCTGTTTGACACATAAAAATCCTTATCAAAAATAAAATAGTTATGTGCAAACACAGGGAACAGCAATGGGGGCAAATTTTGCGCCCTTGTATGCAAATTTGGTCATGGGGTTTTGGGAGAATACATATATTCTCCAAAATGACCCCTTTGCACGTTTTGGTGGCTGCATCGACGATATCATAATTTGGGATGGTCCCGTCAATGTGATTGACCTATTTGTAGACTATAGCAAAAAGAACCGATATGGCCTGTCTCACTTTTGTCACCAATCCAGACATGCTACCTTTCCTTGACCTTGAGTTGAGTCATGACAAAGTCACCTCTGCTATCATTTAAAAAAATACTGTTAAACCTACAGTGGGTAACTCGTATCTGCATCACAATAGCTGTCATCTTCCGAAATGGATTGAGAATATCCCAAAAAGGTCAGTTATATAGACTCCGACAGAACTGTACAAGGGAAAGCAATTATGTCGAGCAAAGTATTCTGCTTAAGAATCAGTTCCAGGCTAAAAACTACCCCGTGGCATCTATTGATCAAGCTTACCAATATTACTTAAAAGGAAAACCTCAGAGAATATCTCACGAACAAGATAACCATACTGTATGGTTCACCATTACCTTTTAACATTCATTATAAAAAGATGGAAAGAATTTTAGCTAGTCGTTGGAGTATCCTATTGCAGGATCCACTCCTGAAACACTTCAATCCGGGAGAAACTAATATTCCATTAGTCGGGATGTTTCAATGTCGTAAACCTTTATGCAAAATGTGTAAAATATGTTAAACACGGTCAAAAGTCTTTTACCACCAAAGGGGTTATACACATTGAAGGATTTCTACAATTATTCTTCAGACTTTGTCATTTATGACCTCACTAATATATGTAGGCCACACTATACAAGCTCTCAGCACCAGGTTTGGAGAACACAGGAGATCGATTGAAACTGGCATTGATCCACAGTGTGCCCAGACACTTTACCCAAGCTCACCAACCGTCTACTAAAGGGTTACAAGTTTGGGTAATAGAGCAAATTCCCAACTCCCTTCCAGCTGCTGAAAGTTTCAAAAAGCTGTGTGCCAGAGAAACATTCTGGATTTACTCTTTAGATGTTCATTTATCCCACCAGAGGAAAGAAGGAATTGAAATTTCCACCATTTTATAATATATTACTTTTTATATAGTCCCTTTTCTATAGTCCCTCATTGGAGTATTATGAGCTCTCCTATGTGCATATATATGTATTTGCGGATATATATTTCCAAGTGTATATATTTATGGGTATATAATGTGCATAGGTTTTTATCTACCTTTTTATTAATGTATTCATGCATATGTGTTTTGATTTTTCTGCTGTGTATTATGTCAGTTGAAATGATGAGATACCACTACCTAGCATGTCCTTTGACATACATCTACAATACATGCAGCATAAATATCTATTAAATACACATAGGAGGTCCCTTGATTTTTACATGAGAATAGTTGTTTCCAAAAAACTCATGGCTGTATTAGATCAAAAGAGTGCTTCTACTAAATACTGAGCAAAGGGTCTGAATACTTAGGACCATGTGATATTTCAGTTTTTCTTTTTTAATAAATCTGCAAAAATGTCAACAAGTCTGTTTTTCTGTCAATATGGGGTGCTGTGTGTACATTGAGGAAACAAAATTAACTTAAATGATTTTAGCAAATGGCTGCAATATAAGAGTGAAAAATTTAAGGGGTCTGAATACTTTCCGTCGTGTGTGTATATATATATTTTCTGCATAGACCATATGAATTGTATATGTTTTTATTTTATTTATCCACTTGACTCATATCTATATTTATGATCATTTATTAGATTATTTTTATCTCTATTTCTTATTTTCATTATCACCATTTTTCTTAACCGGTTCCCGACCAGCGCACGCCGATGTACGTTGGCAGAATGGCACGGGCAGGCATATTAGTGTACAGGTACGTCCAATCTTTAATGCCGCCCTGCGGCGCGCTCGCTTCCCCCACGAGTCCGGTCGCGGGTCCCGCAGACTCGATCGCCACGGGTATACCCGCGATCGTCTCACGGGGCGGCTGAATGAGGAAATGCTGTTGTAAACAGCATTTGCCCGTTCTGCCTAGCAACTAGTGACCCTGATCTCTGCTCCATGTGATTGGAGCAGAGATCAGTGTTCACTAAATTAAAGCCCAGCCCCCAACAGTTAGTAACACACCCCTAGGAACACTTAACCCCTACACTGCCACCCATTGGTCAACCCCTTCACTGCCAGTGTCATTTACACAGGAATCACTGCATTTACATAGCAGTGATTGCTGTATAAATGACAATGGTCCCAAAAATGTCCGATGTGTCCGCCATGTCGTCGCAGTCACAATAGTAGCAGTAAAAAAAATATATATTAATAAAAATGCCATAAAACTATCCCCTATTTTGTAAACGCTATAACTTTTGCACAAGCGAATCAATAATCGCTTATTGTGATTTTTTTTACCAAAAATATGTAGAATACGTATCGGCCTAAACTGAGGGAAAAAATGTTTTTTTTATATATTTTTGGGGGATATTTATTATAACAAAAAGTAAAAAATAATGCCTTTTTTTCCCCAAAATTGTCGCTCTATTTTTGTTTATAGAGCAAAAAATAAAAACTGCAGGGGTGATCAAATACCACCAAAACAAAGCTCTATTTGTGGGGAAAAAAAAAAGGACGTCAATTTTGTTTGGGAGCCACGTCGCATGACCGTGCAATTGTCAGTTAAAGCAACGCAGTGCCGAATCGCAAAAAGTGGTCTGGTCTTTGACCAGCAAAACGGTCCGGGGCTGAAGTGGTTAATATTCATCATGATTTTTTAGACATATGTGTTTAATACTAAATGTTATAGTACATTTTTTTAATATGTTCCTTTATATATGTTTAATGGTTTTATATATGCTCTTATAATGCCCAGAGCCATGTTCATTATGCCCAGAAGCTGCCTATATACTTTGTTTTCGTCTGTATAATGTTCCACCTGCGTTTTCTCCTATTTATGGTTCCTGTGTGGTATACGTATTATGCTTGTTGAGAAAGGAGTGCGACTTGTAATTCCATCCATGTGCGCATGCTTGCGTAACGTGTCCATGTTAGATGACGCCACTCTCCTGAGCCAGCCGCACTGTGCGCTTCAATCCTCATTCTGAGGCCGCCATCTGGAGCCGGCGTATCCATCAGTCAGCTACCAGCGGCAAGGACTACATGGCACAGCACCCGGAAGCATCACCTCTACATATGTATACCATGCTTGTAAACGTCTACTACTATGTGTGAGTGCATTTTATTATGAAACGAAAGCCGTTTTTACTCAAACGACTGCACACAGAGGCACCTCTCCACTCGTGTTTTTTCGCACCGCGTCCTAGCAACATGGCGAGGCCGTTCTGGGACGCCGTCATATGACAGAGTCCCAGAACAAGAGCTGCACCGCCCCCGCCTTCATTTGACAGTGGGCGGGCAGCAACTAGTTAAAAGAAAATACCATGTATTATACTTGTTGCCTCCACCTGCTTACCAAAGTTTTGCTGTGCAGCGATGACACCAAACATATTTCTCTTAGCACAGGTTTAACATGGCAAAAATTATTTTATTCTTAGATGAATAAACATCCTTAGAAGACGTAGTCTTTTTTAATAATGAAAATTATGCAATAATTGGGAAAAAATACATAACAAACTGTATCTAAAAAGAAACTTTATTGCTGTCTGTGCAGAGATTTTTTACATGCATTCAATGCAGACAAGCACAATACTTAAAAAAAAAAAAAAAAAAAAAAAAAAAAAAGAATCTTTAATCCTCTATGTTTATTAATAATGGATCACAGAGGACTGGAACAAGGGTGCTTGTGTTTGACAGTCAAAAGGGTTAATGGCCTTTTTTTGTGCCAAAAGAGGCAGGATTTAGAAGGTAAACAAAAATAAACACAAAAATAAAACAGCTAGTTTTGGGTACAGATGAAATGTAGGACATGTCCTGACACTCACCTACTTGGTAAGGTGAACACTTTAAGCCCTTGCAGAAAGGATGCCTTGATCCCACTGAATCATTGCACAAGTGTTTGGCCAGAGTCATTTTACTGAAAAACATTCCAGAGAAAGAAATTCGGCATTTGATAGTCTGTTGCCAGTTGATAATCCTACAACCATTCAGCAGCAGATGGAGATTTCAACATAGCGCTTACATACAAACCACTTCTCTGCTGGGCACACTAGTGTATACGCTTCAAAAACAAAACATCTGGACAATGCACCAGATAAAAGTTTCCATAAACATACTGTTTCAGCATGACTGGAGAACTCTAGCCCCATTAGTGCATTGTGTCTCTCCGGTGAGAGAAACACATATATATACATGTTTATGTGTGTTTGTGTGCTCCTGTGCTTCCCACTGCCCATTCCTTCCCAGGATATTTTATCAGTCTCCGGTGACCTGTGTGGCTGATCCATCAGATGTTTGACCACTTGACTGGATGAACAAAGGCTGTGTGAGGTCCTGTCCGGCTGGCATGGTAACTTGCTGGATCTGGTATAGTTGCTGGAAAGAGAACAGACATTTTATAACAAAATGTAAGAAAAAGGTTTACACTGTAGTTTTCTATGGCAAATCATCTAACCTGTCCATCAGTGAACTGACTGAACTGCTGTTGGCCTTGCTGGACATCTGCTTGTGCAATCTGAGGAAAAAAAAAAAAAAAAAAGGTCGGCATTTTACATTTCATCTTCACTGTTGCTACTTCCTGTTCAATACAGTGGCTACAGGACTAAGAGGCAGAGGAATCGCTAAGTATTTGGATGCTATAGTTTTGTTTATAGTTCACAGAAAATGTGACAGGCAGGTAAGCTTAAAGCGGGTGTTCCACGAAAAATAAGATTTTTAAAACAGCTTACCTGTAAAATCCTTTTCTTGGAGTACATCATAGGACACAGAGCCTCAAGTATTTACTTAGTGGGTTATGGGCCTACCTTCAGGTGTTGACACTGGTATAACCAATACAGGATGTTGACTCCCCTGTATAACTCCTCCTTCCAGGAGAACTCAGTTGTTGTAGCAAAACAATATACTCTCACCCCATAAAACAGAGGGGTAGGAGCTCTGTGTCCTATGATGTACTCCAAGAAAAGGATTTTACAGGTAAGCCATTTTAAAAATCCTATTTTCTTTATCGTACATCATAGGACACAAAGCCTCAAGTATTTACATAGTGCGATGTCCCATAGCAATGCTACTTGAGGGGAGGGAGACACAACCCGTATGGTAACCCCCAGACTTGAGGACTTATACGGCTGCCTGCAGCACACTGCGCCCGAAGGCGATATCCTCATTCCATCTTACATTCACTTGATAAAATTTTTCAAATGTATGTACTGAAGACCAAGTCGAGACCTTGCAGATCTGAGACATGGAGGCCTGGCGACGCACTGCCCAAGAAGCACCAACCGCTCTGGTAGAATGTGCCTTAACTTGAAAAAGGGAGAATCTTTCCCTTTAAATCATAAGTTTGAATTATAACTTGCCGAATCCACTTAACAGTGGATTTCGATGCTGCCTGTCCTTTTTTAGGACCCTCTGGCAGAAGAAATAAGACATCAGTCTTACGAATTTGAGCAGTTTTGTTTAAATAGATTTTCAGTGCTCTCACTACATCAAGACAAGGTAGTGACTTTTCTTCCCTGGAACAAGGTCTTAGGAAAAACCATGGCAGGACAATATTTTCATTCAGATGAAAGCCTGAAACCACTTTTGGCAAAAAGTCTGGATGAGCGCGTAACACCACTCTGTCCTCATGAATAATCAAATATGGCCCCTTACACGAAAAAGCAGCCAATTCTGAAAGTCTCCTTGCTGAGGATATAGCAACCGAAAATATCAGCTTCCTAGTCAGAAGGACTAAGGGAACATGCTGCAACGGTTTGAATGGCTGTTTTTGCAACACTGACAAAACTAAAATTTAAGTTCCAAGGGCTTAAGGGTGATTTAACTAGCGGATTAATCCGCAGCACTCCTTGCATGAAACCCTGGACTAAAGAATGCATAGCAAGCAGTCTTTAAAATAAAAATTTATAAGGCTGAGACTTGGCCCTTAATAGTACTCAGGGCCAACTTCATCTCTACGCTTAATTGTAGAAAGGCAAGAATTCTGCCTATGATATATCTCCGAGGGTACCAACCCTTGGATTCACACTAGGAAATATAAGCTTTCCAGACTATAATATATAGCTCCAGAAGCTGGCTTCCTAGCATTAATCAAAGTAGAGATAACTGACCTGGAAAGCCCACGTTTATTCAGAATGTGAGTCTCAATAGCCAAGCCATTCAATTTAGCATTTGTAAAGTAGGATGGAATATTGGCCCCTGAGATAGCAGGTCTGGCCTTAGTGGGAAGAGCCCTGGAACCGCCACTCCCATCTTTACGATTTCTGCGTACCATGACCTTCTGGGCCATGCTGGAGCTACCAGTATTACAGACTTTCTTTCCAGCTTGATCTTGCAAATAACTCGAGGTAGCAACTGAATCGGGGGAAAAATGCATAGATCAGTAAAAACTGATCCCACGGTGTCACCAACGCATCTGTTCCGTATGTGAGTGGGTCCGTTGTCCTGGACACAAAGTTGACTAGCTTCATGTTAAATCTGAACGCTAGAAGGTCTACGTCTGGAATCATCTTTGGCACAGCCCAAAACACTTCGGGGTGAAGAGACCAGTCCCCCGGGAATAACTGCCGGCGACTTAGTCAGCCTGCCAATTCTCTACTCCCAGAATGAAAACTGCCGATAGGCATGGGACATTCTCTTCTGCCAAAGTTAGAAGGGGTGACACCTTAGGTACCTTTACGGTAGGTCTGGAAGACAGTGCAAAGCACAAAGCAGAGGTGCACACAAAATATTTGCTTGACAACAATTCTAACAAAGACAATGTCACCAAAATAACAGTTCTTTTGCAGCTAAGTAACAATAGTTTTTCCTGTCTGGAAATGCCTGTTTACACCCTTACATGCTTTGCGCTCTGGTGTCTTAGTGTGACAGACTGCCTCTTCAGTTAAAAAAATCTTTCTGAAATGAGTGTTCGTGATATAAAGCCTCAGGTGGAACCTGATTGGCATCCTCAGCGCTTCCCCCTCAGCTATGCGGCGAGTGCTGTGTGTGTGGATGTTACATCCAATACACAGCGCCACGTGACCTTGCAGACATGCCTCTGCGTCCTCAGGCCCTGCTAGGGACCCAGATTGGCCAACACAAAGTAAGGTGAGTATTTGTAACTTGTGGACGTACTATACACCTCTACAAGGGGGGAGGGGAAGAGGGGGGTTATGTCAGCAGATTTATAGTCTTTAAAACCACAGAAGCATAGGGCGTTTCCCAATATTACTAGGTGGAAGTGCTGGGTTGTAATTAAACCATGCAGCTAAAGAAGCTGCGTCAACAACCGCCCATATAGAAGTGTATACACATCTCTGTATTATCAACTGCTGTATCTGTACCAAATCCCACAAGATTTAAGGACCCCCTCTGCCGCTGGGACCACACATGTTCCAAGACAGAGCTGCACTAAGACACATACATAGGTAGTGCAAGTTCCTCCCTATAGGAGACATTTTTAAGGCATATAAGGTATATTGAAGCAAAAAGCAAAGCTTCTTGCCTTACCTTGTCCTCGCTGCAGGATACTGCTGATTTAACAGACAGATCCAACTTTCACCCATCACGGCGGGCAGGGTAGTTTAAACCTTCAAAGACTGGGGCCCTTTTAATAGGGGTTCCACTACTTTGGGCCTTGTATAGCACCCCTCAGGACAACTTTAGGTAATGTAGCAAGACCAAAAAGAGTCCTGGTTCTTTGGGTCCAGCTCTCAATGAGAAGCTTTACAGGCAAAACCTCGTTCTTGAATCGAGGTCCAGGTACCATCCTATGGCTTCAGTGGCGAGGATGGATCGGTTGTGGAGTTTTTTTTTTTAAATCCAGCATGGATCCCTCCTGGAGCTCCACAGAGCACATCTTCACTCGTGACCACCATCTTAGACACTGGCAAAAAAACTGAGTGCTCCTGGAAGGAGGAGGGGTTATATAGGGGAGTCAACTTCCTGTATTGGTTATACCAATGTCAACACCTGAAGGTAGGTCCATAACCCACTAAGTAAATACTTGAGGCTCTGTGTCCTATGATGTACGATAAAGAAAATGATTTTTTTTTTTTTTTTAAAGTCAGCAGCTCCAAATACTGCAGCTGCTGACTTTTAAAATAAGGACATTCACCTGTTCCCAGGGTCCAGTGACGTCGGCACCCGAGGCCGAAACGTCCCTCGGATGAGGCTGCCACCGCCATCTTTGGTAAGGAAATCAGGAACTGAAGCCTTTGGGGCTTAACTTCCCGGTTCCCTATTGCACATGCGCAAGCTGCACTGCACAATCCGAATGGTCTCTGCTGTCTCTGGGACCCGTGTGTCCCCCAGCAGACAGCGGGGGGAGGCGGGAAAAGGTGTAGACTCCTGTGGGAGTCTATGCCCAGAAGTGGGTGCAAATACCTGTCTTAGACAGGTATCTGCACCCCCGAAAGGTGCCAAATGTGACACCAGAGGGGGGTGAGGATTCCGAAAAGCAGAGGTTCAAATTTTTGTGTGAACCTCCGCTTTAAAGCAGGGGTATTAAATTAAAATTTGCGGAGACAGTAACATTTTCTACCATTAGAGGCCCTAATCTCAACCCCCCCCCCCCCTCCTATTTACAACACAGCCACCCGCCTTACATCACAACCCGCCCTTTATTTTGCTTCCCTCTTAACTTCACAACCCCTCCTTCACATCAAAGCCCCCTTTATATTATAGTTCCCCCATCACATCTCATCCCCCATCACATAGCAGCCCTCCTTAACAGCACAACTAGCACCCCCCCCCCACCCTTTACATCAGTGTGCTCACCCCCTTCCCCTCTCAGCTTAGCTGATGCGTTAGTATTGTGCACCTGATGAACCTTTTTTTTGTGCATGCAAATGGTAAACCAGCCACAGATATTCTAAGACACAAATTTTCTGTGATTAAGCATTGGTTCACACTAGATGTAGTGTAAATTCACTGCGGATTCCACATATGTCTAATGCTTTGGCTATTTAGGTCTAGGACAGCCAAAGTGAATTTGGGATATATTCTCTCTGACAGAATCAGTGTTTGCCCCTGAAGTTACATAGAAATAATTTGGCGATATAATTAGCAATGATGCAATTTAATTTAGCCATCAACACCACCAGGACTGCGTGTGAAGATTAAAAAAAAATATTACTACAGTGAACATGAAATACATTACCTGCTGAGCATTGGCTGCTAAGGTCTGGAGCTGCCCCTGCACCACCTGTGTCCCAGATACAGGCTGTGCAAGACGTATGTACTGCAGCTGTCCTGTGTTAAGCTGGACCTAGAAAAAAAAAAAAAACTCAAATAAAACAATAAAAAAAAAAAAAAAAAAAAAAAGGGGGGGGGGATGTGAAATCGGGGAGAACATAAACAAACATACATTTTACACCATATTCTAGCAACTGAATTGCTAAGTGGACAGCACACAAACTACCTATACTGAATGCACTCAGATTTTTCTTTTTCACACTCTTTATTTTAACCTGGTAATCCTGCCAATAACAATTTCTGTCCTAGGGTGACGTTGCTGCTCAGTACTCTGTATTAAAGAACATGGTTAAGACTACATAA
This sequence comes from Lithobates pipiens, assembly GCF_037356315.1. NCBI lineage: Eukaryota > Metazoa > Chordata > Amphibia > Anura > Ranidae > Lithobates > Lithobates pipiens. The sequence continues at coordinate 356,595,843 of NW_027507748.1, read as the reverse complement.
CATCTCTAAAAGGACCTGTTTTTTGGGCTCCACAGAGATACCAGGGAACAATGCTAACTGATAAAGAGTTTAAAAGGCAGAGTACAGGAAGTTATCTGCTCACAAGATTTCTAACTGGATAAACTGCTTTTTTTTGGCACTTTTAAAACAGATACACACTTTCAATGATGTTAAAAGAAAAAAAAAAAAAAAAAAAAAAAAAAAAAAGAAGAAGTAGTATGGCCAAAGCTTTTTGGCCATATTTCTATTGTGGGTCATATGAGTGAACTTTTCCTCTACTGTGACTCAAACAGCCACCGTCAGCTGTTGGCACAGAGCCACTTCAAGTTCTGGAAAGATCCAAACCCTATAGTCAGGATCCACCCAGCTGCTTGACTGACAGTTGGCCCCGTCTCTCCACATGTGGATGAGAGCCGAAGCCAGCTGCACTTGCTGTCTCCAGCCTGGCACTCTAGTGACCACTGGAAGGGCAGAACAGAACAGTGACTGACCAGCACTGCTCTCTGCTCCAAGAAACCAAGAGCAGAGTGACAAGTGTTCACTCAGTTCTCAGGCTTAGTCGGCAGGGGACTACTGCAGCATCAGACCAATGCTGCAGCATGGATGTTGGTTGACCTAGTTAACACCACCCAGTTCAAACTTGGATATGAAAATCAAAGCAGCCAGGTGGAAAAACCTAGGCTGAACAGTCAATCAGATGCAGTCACTGTTTAGGTATTCTGAAAGCAGTGGCTGTAGCAAGATACAGCTTGCTCTCGTTCAGCCCCATGGCTAGCCTTACACACAAGGATTTGGTGCGTCATACCGCACAACACAGTTTTAAGTATTGGGTGGAAGGTCTTTCCCCCCACCAGAATACACGGATCATCAATCTCAGCCATTGGTTGCAAGCACTGACAATGCTGGTTTTCTCTTGAACACAGAATTGCTGTGTACACACATACAAAAAGTTGTTCAGTTGCTGCTGAACACAGCTCAATCTCTAATTGGACGATTTTCTGGGGTGACTACAGATATTCCTCAGGGATAAATTCCGGTGTGAAAAAGATGGGCATAAACATATATAATTGCACTGAAATTAAACATGAATGTTTATGCAAATGATATGCTTCAGGCAGACTGTGTGGAGGTCATGTTCTCCTATTATTCTTCCAGGTCTATGGGTATATTTAATCTGGCTCTAGGCAGCTGCCGAACATGGTACGTACTGGAATCTGCTGGATCTCTCCTGTGTTGGTGATTATTTGCTGCATAACTTGCATAGTCTGTCCTGTTGCACTCTGTCCCTGCTGTGACTGCCCTTGTGGTTGGGCCTGGAGAATCTGGACCTGCTGTCCTTCTCCAACTTGCATTGTTACTGGTGTACTCTGTACAAGAAATACAAAATTTGAAAATCAGTGACTTCAACTTGATAATTTAAATCGTTCAAATGCAGTTCAATACAATTGAAACGCGAAATTAGCATGGGAAAAAAACATTTTGTTCTATACAGGTGCTACCAAACGTCAGTATGAGGGCCACATCAGATACAGTAAAAACGCAGATTACGAGCGTTTAGCAATATGAGCTATTATTTAAAAAAAAAAATACTTACTCTTTTTGCAAGCGTAGTCTTCCCAAAAGGAGCAGGATTCAAGCCAATGGGGTGTGCAGTACCGCATTTGGCCAGAGTTGTGGGGGCACTGGAGACACTCAGAAACACTTGGTTCTCGAGTGTCTCCAGCGGCCCCCACACCTTTGGCCACATGCAGTACTGCATACAATAGGAGTGGCTGTGGAACAGATACATTTCCATGATTTCTGAAGGGGAAACTTGCTTTGATATACAGGTGCTTTGGATTACAAGCATTCTTCTGGAACTAATTATGCCCATAATTCAAGGTACCACTGTATTTTACAAATATTCATGGCCAAAAAAAAAACTTTTCTAAACGAACAAAACAAGCTTTTTTGTAATCAGTAAATGATTAACAGAAAAAAAGCCTCCATAAAAGAAAGCAAAGAAATTCCAAATAAAAAAAAAAAACGTGAGCTGCTTAGCGTGCCCCCTTCAGTTCAGATCCCTAATTGAGTCCACCTCATTCATTGGGCGAGGATGGATAAAAACTTGTAGCGCCCTGCAGTTTGAAGAATCCTGCTCTATGAAACAGTGGAGCCACCACCTACCAATAGACAATTGCCCGCACTGCAGTGTGGTATGCTGTCCAATCCAACCCAACCCATTATAGTACAGCATGGGCGGGTCTTCACTTCATCATGTCTTCCTACTTGCCCGCACCCCATGGGTCGCATATTGGCATGATCCGTCACTGCTGTGTCTACCGGACACTGTGGAACAAAGATCGTTGTACCAGACAGCTGTGCACAGCCCTGGTAGCATATGATCGCATTCTGTCAGTTGTAAACAATGGCTGTCATTCATAGCCATTTGCTTACTAGTGTGAACTCTGATCAGTCACAGTGATCACATGGTTCAGTGTCAATCACAGCAGACCCGTACCATGCGATAGTGGTGGCCAATCCCAGCTATCCCAATACAGTGCAAAAATGATTATTACAGTAATGGCCATTGTATAAGCAATCAGTTAAAAACAAAAAAATCCTGATCTCAGTAAAGTGTCACTGTACTGCTCTGGTGGCAGTATGTATATATAAAAAAAAAAAAAAAAAAAAAACACACACAACACCGGAACACACACACTGTCACCCGTCACTGTTCCTGATCACTACCACACATGCTGGGACATGCTGTAAAAAGTTAATTTCTACTAAAGTGGCAATCATAAAAATTACCAAGAAACCAGACCAGGGGTAATAGTACCTGCAACTATAGACCTATATATTTATATTTACATTATTCTACATTCTCCAGGTCCATGAGCTCTGGAAAAGCCCAGGATTAATCAGGATTGAGGGAGACCATTCATGGGGTTCCACTCCTGAAGAAATTACAAGATTCCTGCAGCTGCGGGCATCATCCTGGTATAAACCCCTAAAACCGAGGCCGCATATATTTGAACGATCGGCGCAAAGGGATTAACATTGGTCTTTGAGCATTTTCGCTCACATCTATTTCGTACACAGACAAAAAGTTCAAAAACAAAAAAAAAAAATTAGGAGTCAGAATGTTTCTAGTCCACTTAATATACACATTTTAACCAAAGGTATTCTGGGATTTGAAAAGTTGAGCCGCTTTTTGCTTAATCAATCTGAAAGTTAAATACACAGCTAGCAGAAAGTTTGGAGATTATTTTCAAGTGAACAAGAGCAAACAGCATGAGCAAATAGCACAATTAGAAACTGAAGAATATGGTCTTGTAAGCCAAGGTTAAAATAGCTGCTTTAGGAGCCATTTGTGTTTATCATTGGCTGACCTGTCCTTGTTGAGGCTGAGCAATTATAATCTGCCCAGGCTGCAGGGTAGTTGTAGAGGATGAATTCTGTTGACCAGTTTGTCCTTGTACCTGCACAGCTGCCGGTTGCTGGGCCAAGGTAAAGTAGTACTGGACGGGTTCTGCTGGTGTGACTGCCTGCCGGACTTCTTCCTAAATGAAGATGCAATGGGGAAATTGGTAAATGAAAGGCAGTAATTTAGCATCAGCATTTAATAATAAAATAAATAAATAAATAAAATAAAAAACCCGGCAGTGGTATTTTTGATATTTCTGAATGTTATATAGCATTTAATTATGTGTCCACTTAAAAATGTTACTAAACCTAGGACCATGCATTCACTACAGCTGGTCTCCCCAGATACACAGAGCATGGAAATGCAATTATTTTAGTAACTATAAAAAAGGCCAAATACCTTTTCTCATTAGCCGTATATAGCAGTCTTGTGACTTCTATGAGTGTCTGGTTAAAGCTTGCAGGAGGAGTTTTCCTTTTCCCATGATTGTCCAATGACAATGCAGGACCCCTGACCCTCTGTCTGGACAGTGCCAATGGACCTTTGATGATCACATGCACTCTCCCAAGAAACAACCCATCTCATAATTTTGTATTGGGTGGAGACTGGCATATCGCCCAGAGACACTGGAATACCCACTTCCCTGGACAGACATCTTTCTGAATTCTTAATACACTCTGCATGTGCTGGTCATCCCATCTGTACTGTTCTGCCACCATACTGTAGATATTCACACTTACATGGAATTGTATATATAGACACTGAAGTAATGCTTCTATAACAAATTGACTGCTTTCCCCCAGTCAGACACTAAGTAACTAATCAAGAGATATTTGTTAAATGCTTTTAGACACAACTTGCATGAAAAAATATGCTTCAGCAACAGCAGGCAAACTTAACATTGTACAATGTAGTTTGTACAACATTGTACAAACTACTGTTTGAAATTAAAAAGGAGAGTGAAGCAATTAATTCAGTTTTTTTTTCTTTTGCAAAAGATACTCTATTCCCAGCAACGGAAATAGCAATTTTACTTTGGGTGAGGGGGATAATGCAGAATCATCTCTGACATGCCGAGTCAACAAACATTTAGAAATATGTACGTTGAATTGTTCTGTTGAGAATGTGCATGTAGTTTTCCATGCATCTATTGCGAATAAGGCCCCATTTGCATTAGCGTGCCTCCAAAGTCACACCATTTCCAGTGCGCAACATTGATTCAATTTTACACTCAATGGACCCAAGTCACACTAAAGTAGTGTAGACACCTTTTCAAAGTCACACCAATTTGAATAGCCACTGAAAAGAATTTGTCATGCAACTGATGTCTAAAGTAACATGACAAATCGAACAAGTGTCAATGGAGCCTTAAATCTATATAAAAAATTACCACTGTATTAAATTACACCTCCCAAACTGATATTCTGCATTAAGAAAAACATTTTGTTCATTTTGAGAAGACAAGATGATCATAGCTTTCAGTTTTCACTAAGGCTCTGTTCACACGATGGCATTTGAGATTGCCACAATTCCTAACCGCCGCAAATCACAGGATGCCCCGTTGAATTTGTGGTGCAATTTTGCCACGACTGCTGCCCAACGAATCGCCATAAAATTGCACAAACAATCGCGGGACGCCTGTCACCCAAAAGAAGTTTCGGGAGACAGGTGTTGTGCGATTTTACTGCAATTAGTTGGGCGACAATATCATGCCATTGAAAATAGAGATTGCAAGGGTGTCAGGTGATTTGACATTGCAGCAATTTGGAACACCATAGTGTGAATGGAGCCTAACACTTCTGCAGAATTCATTAATGAAAGACCTGCAACACAAGGCTCCTAAATATGGGGGCTGAAACCTCAAGGCTCTAGACACAACAAAAAATTGTAAAAGGTAACAGATATTTGAAAATTTCAAAAAAGCTAGTGGGTTATTCCATGACAGTGGGCGTAAACACCCTTCTCCCAGCCACCATATATTCACAGCTGAGAGTGTAGGATGTTTACATACACTATAATCATGGACCTTTGAAGGTGGTTCCTCAGCCCCATGCACATAATGTTAGACCTTGGGTTAAAAAGTTGCTACCTTCAGGTGACTGGACACTTCTACTCCTAAGGGTACCACTATGACCCTCTACCCCATGACCTTGGTTTTCTCTATAAGAGGAAGGAGGGCTGTATCCTGTGCAATACTTCAAGATATGGAATTCACAGGCATCGTCCCCAAGCAATGAATAAGGATAGGCAACAACCCGACAAAGACAACTATGCCAACAAGCCCAACAACAAGGGTAAACAGAACCAATTTAGACTGCCGCTAAAAAAAGCTTTTCAGCCTAAAGCTACAACAGCAGAATCTTGGACATTCACCCGGTAGAGGTAGAGCTTGGAGAAGGTATGAACTGAAGACCAGGTGGCAGCCTTGCAATGCTGCCACGTTTGCAAGATGGGCTTATCCATCTGACAATACTGGATTTCAAAAGCAGGATGTTGCAAGGCCAGGACAGAGAGTCCATCTTTGATATAATCTGCAGTTTTTAATGAACTGATCGCTCTGAAAATGAGCAGAACAATCTCTTGGGGTGTTTAGGAGCAGGGCGCAAAGCGGGAAGAACTAGGGTGCAAAACTACTTTGTCAAGGAACAAAAAAAAAAAAAAAAAAAAAAAAAAAAAGTCTCTTTACAAGACAGCCGCTAGTTCAGAGACACGTCCAACATGTTAGCCATTAAGGAGGAAACGTTGCATTAAAAAGAGCATAAAAAAAATCCCTGGTGGGCTCAAATTGTAGTTTCTGTAGGGCATAGAACACCAGATTAACATCCCGAAGGAGGCGCGGATGTAAAAGGTGGCCTTATCCAATTAACACCTTAAATAGTTTTTAAATTGGAAAATGAAGCCAGAGGTTTTTGCAACATAAAATCGACAAGGCTGAAACCTCACCCTTAAGAGTACTTAAAGCCGAGTTCCACCCAAAAGTTGAACTTCTGCTGGGAAGAGTGTGTACCTTCTTTTTAGAGGGACTTCCTGCCCCTCTATACCCTCCTCTCGCCCTAGGCAGCCCCTCCCTGCCAACAATCTTCCGGGACATGTCAAAGATGCCAGAAGTTTGCCTGGTCAATAGAGCGTAGTGCAACTTGTGCATGTACAGTGTGCGCCTGGCAGCGCAGCCATAAGCTGTCACGGCCGGGTGCCACAGTTGCTAACAGGGGAGTGGAGGGGGGAGAGGAGTGAGGCTCTGGGCGCCCGCATCGATGGACAGGCAAGTGTCTGTTTATTAAAAGTCAGCAGTGTTTTTCCTCTTGCTCCATTTTGGAGGAGCAGTCAAGGCATATATGAATTGGAACTGAAAGCAGGGAATCAGAGTATCTGATACCAGTGTTTGAGGATCTTTAGTCCTGGCCACAAACAGGGGTAACTCGCTGTTGAACCTGGAGGCCAGGATGTCAACAACTGGAGCTTCCCCATTTGACATATTGAAGATGTTGGGATAACGTACCAATTAATGAAAACAAAAGCAAACATGAATCCAGTTAACTTAGCGATGAGGGAACTCAACCAATATAGGTGGGTGATTTACGGATTCGTGTAGTTAGACAGGATACCTCCAAATGCTAAACACTGAATGTAGAGCAGTGACATTGATGTGAATTTCCCAACATACCCTATAGTAAAAAACACATACATTATTGACAGTGCTGTCACAATATGGCACCAGAACTATGAGCCCCACGCATACCCAATCACATTGGAAATAAAGGATGCTGCTATCAGTATTGCGTTAGACCAAGGGATATCGTATTAAAAAATTGGATACTATCAAAACTAGATTTGCCAGGTTATTAGTTGCTGAATGTCCATTTGGGACCAATATTGAAAATGGTGTCCATAAGTTAGTAGAAATCTTGGTAAGATAAGTAATAATGATATCACCGAGCACAGTAGTGATGGACTAATCAAGTGCTGTCATTCAGAGAAGCATCCCAGATTTATATATAAGCTGATCAGGTTGAAATTAATAAATTGCCTAACTACAATTATTCAGGCAATCAGACTTCAGTTGTCTTGAGACCTCATAAGTGCACGATATATATAGGTACACTCAATGATAATTTCATACATGAGGGGGAACGGATAGGGAGAGAGTCAGTTATATGGTAATACAGCCCAGAGACTCTCACCTCTTCATAGTGACAGCTGAAAACGCTGTGATTCTATCCAGTTTGTACTTCCCCCAGTGAGTAGAAATACTGCCACATTAGTTAGGCTTGAAGAGTGTCCATTCGGTGCAGTGCAGTCTGCTGTATGTCTGCTATGCACAAAGGTTTCCGATCAGCTGTTTGGGAGATTAATGACAGTGGCTCAGAAGTCAATACCGAGCAGACTTATCCAAATAGACCAAGGGAAGATAGCATTGCAGAGAAACCACCCACACACACACACACACACACGGTAGAGCTCGAGGCTAGTCGTATGACAGAGGTTTGCGCCAGACTAGCCTCACACTCTACCATGTGTCCGAGGTAATGTGCGTGGTTTCTCCACACCGCCATCTTCCCTTGGTCTATTCGGATAAGTCTGCTCTGTATTAACCTCTGAACCACCGTCGTTAATCTCCTGGACAACTGATCGGAAACTGACTCTTCAAGCCTAATTAACGTAGCAGTATTTCTATCACTGGGGAAGCACGGACTGGATAGAATCACGGCGGTTTCAGCCATCACTACAGAGCGCCATCACTACAGAGCCGTGAAAGCCTCTGGGCTGTATTCCCAACTTACTGTCTCTCCCCATCTGTTCCCCCTCATGTATGAAATGAACATAGAGTGTACCTATAGTTATCGTGCACTGTCAGGTGCACTTATGAGGTCTCAAGACAACTGAAGTCCGATTGCCTGAATAATTGTGGTTAAGCAATTCGTTAATTTCAACCAGCTTATATATAAATCCAGGATGCTTCTCTGAATGACAGTACTTTATTAGTCCATCACTACTGTGCTCAGTGATATTAAATTATCTCACCAGCATTTCTACCAACTTATGGACACCAGTTTCAATATCAGTCCCAAAAGGACATTCAGCAACTAATAAACCGGTAAATCTAGTTTTGATACTATCCAATTATTGAATTTGATATCCCTGGATCCAATTCAATACTGATAGCATCATTCATTTCTAAAGTGACTGGGTTTGCCTGTGCATGTGCGCGCGCATGTGCGTGTGGGGGGGTCCCATAGTTCTGGCACCATATTGTGACAGCGTTGTCAATATTGTATGTGCGTTTTTTACTATAGGATATGTTGGGAAATAATTTGACAATGTCACTGTTCTAAATTTTGTGTTTTTTTTAACATGCTATTGAAATAATAAAGCCAATTACATTATATATGGTATACCGTGGTGCTTTCTTAGGGCATTTGTTTGCCCCCTCCAAATTCTCTAACGTACCTATTCACCTCAGACTAGGCAGCAACAGCTGGGATGTGAATGGCAGAGAGAAGGCCGGACAGTGTTTCTCTGCCCAAGAGATGACAAGATTTACTTCTGTTAAAGCTGCCTGACACCCGATACCCCCCCTGGTTGATGCAGGCCACAGCCGTCGTGTTGTCCGATTGAACCTGATCAGGTGACCTTGATGAAGGGGGTCCCGTGACTCAAAGCTAGTTTAGTTGTTCTAAACTCCAGGATGGGGCGCTTGGCTTCCCTGGGTGTTCATATTTCCTGAACTGTAAGGGATATAAATACTCCTCCCCAAGCCTATGAGGCTATCAGCTGTTGTCACCCACTATGGTTGTGATAGAAACTACTTGCCCTGTTGTCAAGGTTGGATTGGGGAATCAAGCTAGGGAGGTCCTCGCTTGGCTCAAGAGGTATATAGAGAGTAGTCATGAATTAGAGCGTTTGTTCGAGGACAGATGCAAAGTTGGGAGAGATCGTGAATGGAATTGAGAGAAGGGGATGATCTCAAATAAGGCTACCACGACACCCATAACTCTTAGGAAAGAAGGCACCCCTTTGTGAGATTCTCAGATCCAAGCATTTGGTCTTAGAAAGGATTTTGTTTTCTGCAGTGAAGAACTTTGTCCAAGCTGTGTCCAGAATGAGGCTTAAATATTCTAGGTGAAGGGAAAGCCAAAAAGCAGACTCATGAAAATTGATTACCCAAATAAAAGCATGAAAGCATCCGAATAGTCCTTTGGATGTTTGCAGACCATTAAAGGGGAGCGGAGTCCTTCAGAAGAAGGTGGTCTACATACCCCATTATCTGAATGCCCTGAGTTCTACAGAGGGCAGGAAGGGGCACAAGTAACTGAATATTCTGGGTGTATAAGATAGGCAGTGTGGCAAATTGGAAGCATTTCTCTCCTACTGAAAAGTGTAGGACATGCAGATGAAGCAGGTAAATGGGAATAAGCATCTTGTATCCCTATTGATGCCAAGTATTCCTCTAGTCTCAGGAGGTGATAACAGATCTTGTGGATTCGATGCAAAACTTTGGCATATCAAGGTACTGGTTTAGAGATTTTAGCTCCCACGTAAGACTAAGGAAAAAAAAAAAAAACCAAACACCACAACAGCCTAAAGTTCATTAACATGCTGTCACAAGCCACAAATTTAGTTGAAATCAAGGTGTGGTTCCCACAAATTCCATTGTTAAATGTCAGGCAATAATACATCTAATAAGTGAACAGTATGCCATCTCCAATGAAGATTGTCAAAGAAGAATGTAGCAGCCAACAGCTGTAAACATCCGACTGAAAGCTCCTTTCAGTCTCACAGCTTCCAGTCAAGGATGTTTACAGCAGCTGAAACTGCCTGCGGATTAGGTTTTCTTCAAATACCAATGTCCATAAAAAAAAAAGAAAAAACAATGAACGAACACACACAGTATATATCACTGTACACAGAAAAGCAGACTAGTCATTTAGGCACATGTCTTAACGAGGACCATTGTACATGCTCTACTCAGGATTGGTTAAGTAGCACTTCTAGAAACATTCTCTTTCACTTCTTTGGCTGATAATGTGGTATCGGAAGATAGGTTTACCAAGAAACACAAAGCTACACTTTCAGGAGTACAAACTAAAATACTGCATATGGCATCAGATAACAGCTTCATTGGTTATGCATTATAAAAGATCTAGAGAACAAACCACCCATTGACTTATGTAAAAGGTGAACTTTCACTAATGAAATCAGCAAATTTTAGTAACGCAACAGGAAATCTAAGAAATAGAATGAAATTAGAAAACTGGCTAAAATAAGGGATAGAGTGTTGCAGGTTTGAACATGTAGATAACCACCTATTCAGTATCGTATAAGAATCGTCCAGTACCTTCAAGAAACCTCTCAAGCGTGTAGCAAGGCTATGGCTAAATATTCTTAAAAGGGAGTCATTCAAATTTAAAACAAACCCACACGCATGCTCTAGGTTTTGAGATGTAGTCACCACATTTGCCATTTGGTTATTTGCATTAACAAATGGGTGCATCAAATAAAGCTGCTTCTGAACTTACATCTGGCAGATGATATAAGCGCTCATTCTGCAGTCTAACTTCGCACAACAGTTAAAAATATTGCAATGACGCAACTTCCCCATTACTACCTTATGAGATACTCACCTGGCGTTTTGGAGGCTTTAACTCATCACGAGGAACAATGTCAATGAGGAAATCAAACTGGTCAAACTTAGTGATTGCCATGGCTATATCATTCCTCTGAAAAAAAAAAAATGCATATCATATATAATAGATTGATGATGAATGTCAGCCAAGGGGTTAAAATATAATAAATATGACACCTAAACACATGCTATTCTTGTGTGTTTTTTTACAGTGTTCCATTTTGTGCAAATAGGCTGCATAGGATGTGCAATAGCTGTGGCAAAAAATCAATATATAAGAAAAGTGTCATGTTAGCCAAGTCTTTGTATTTTTCTATATTGGTAGAAGTGTTCATTTGTCCTCTGGTCATATGCCTGCTAGAGGGGATTTCCATTCACTGTAGGAAGATTTCTTCTTACTACCTGCTCTGTCTCCGAAGACTAGGCTGAGGCTCTTCAATGAGACACCAACAGTAAAAAAAAAAAAAAAAAAAAAAAAAAAGGAAAAAGGTTAAGAGTGCTTCTATAGCCATACACCGGTGCTACTTGTCATAGGATTCGACAGTTCCAAATCACATGACAAGTCGCTCCCTATTGTCGGCACTAGAACTGTGCAAATCAGCGTGACTCAGTCTTTGCGGTGCCGCACTTTTTGGGAGACCAACCCATCCCTCGGCTCTTGGGTTCCAGCGCTGCCTTCCTCACTAAGGGAAACAGGCAGGAGCCTTGTGGCTTCACTGTCCGTTTCCTACTGCGCATGTGTGAGTCGCGCAGCAATTTGTGAATGGGACGTGCGGTGTTAGGAAACACACAGTTCCTAGAACAGAACACAGCGCGCCCCATTACCCAGAAGACAACGCAAGGCGAATAGAAGACCGAAGATCACCACGGAGTAGGAAGACTGCCTAGCAACAGGGATTTCTGGTAAGGTAAAAAAAAAAAAAAAATATTAATGCTTTTTTTTTAGGGTGGCCCTCCACTTTAAAGGTGCGACTTGCATAGACATCTGTGCATAAAGTCGCACAGATGTCAGGTGAGCCGTACCTGAAATAGCACTAACCTGTGGCTTTGAAATCGTGCTACTTCACTCATGCATTCAGTGTAAACTGGGGTTTAGGATTTGAAGGTTAGGTTAAAGTATAACTAAAGGTAAAAATTTTCACAGAGTGCAGAGATATTCGAATGCTTGTCAGTTTTAAACTGCGGTCTGTGCCACCGTTAAGGAGATTCTGTGTGTCCTATTTACCTATTGTCAAGAGAGAAAGAAAGAAAGAAAGAAAGAAAGAAAGAAAGAAAGAAAGAAAGAAAGAAAGAAAGAAAGAAAGAAAGAAAGAAAGAAAGAAAGAAAGAAAGAAAGAAAGAAAGAAAGAAAGAAAGAAAGAAAGAAAGAAAGAAAGAAAGAAAGAAAGAAAGAAAGAAAGAAAGAAAGAAAGAAAGAAAGAAAGAAAGAAAGAAAGAAAGAAAGAAAGAAAGAAAGAAAGAAAGAAAGAAAGAAAGAAAGAAAGAAAGAAAGAAAGAAAGAAAGAAAGAAAGAAAGAAAGAAAGAAAGAAAGAAAGAAAGAAAGAAAGAAAGAAAGAAAGAAAGAAAGAAAGAAAGAAAGAAAGAAAGAAAGAAAGAAAGAAAGAAAGAAAGAAACTCATTTTGGGTTGTCCCCAGAAAAGTAATAGAGGAAAAAAATCTTCCAATGGGGACACTAGTTCTAGGGACCCCCAAAGAATTCCCATAATTTGCAGGGATTTCCTCTTGCTTCCTGTTTGGCTATGGGATGGAAGGGAAATCTCCGCAATGAGACAAAGATGGCAAAAAAAAAAAAAAAATTACAGGGGTTATTCCTCCATTACTCCAATTATGCCTGTAGTTCTACTTTAACCTTCCAAACTGTAAAATAAAAAAAAAATAAAAAAATGTTCTTCCAGAAAAGACCTTGGAGAATATAATAGTACTTGTTGCAACTGTTTATGTCACATATCATCTTACATCAAATTACCTAGTTTCTGTTAAAATATAAAAGATGAGGTTGCGATGAGTAAGAGATTATACTTACCATGTTGAGCCATAAAAATTACGCATGGATGCGAGATAGCAACAAACGTTTACACCCAACATTGTTTAAAGACGCTGCTTTCTACATGAAGCTACTAGAAATAGTGCTCACTCAGACAGTTGCAATGATATGCACCATGCACAGCACAATCTTCATCATCCTACGTAGGCAGACCTGCTGACTTATTTATGTTATCTGCAACTACGTGGGGCCTGGGGACTATACATATATTTTTTTGCATAAACAACTTTATTGATATCACAAAGGGGTGCAGTAGCATCTGATTAAATAGTGAAATAACAGTTACTCAGAGATCTATTAAACCCCTGATCTCTGTACCACCTTCCGCTTAAGCTAATGAAGCACGCATTGTAATGAATTCTTTTCTTCCCCAGCTGCTGAAGAAATGACAGCCAAATCTGGAAGTGATGTAATACTCCTCACTTCTTTGTTCTTGGTAACCAGTGATTTTAAACTGAAGATAAGTGGTAATGTCTCATTGCCCTACACCTGCCAATTTTATTTTAAAATGCAGCATCTGTTAAAATCAGAATTCACTTACACAAGTTCAAAACATGGCAATCTCTGCACATCACATTGTGTTTCTAGAAGACTGATGGTAAAATGACCAATATTATTGAAAACCAGTTGAAAAGAGAACTTTTGTGATATGCAGCATGCTCATAGCATTCCGCATCTATCAGCACTACACCAGGAGAGGAGAAAAAAAAAAAAAAAAGGCTCTAGTTAACATTTTGGTTTATTAAATACACAAGAAAAGAGCTTTGTTTTGTTTTTTTGTGAAATCTCCAGAAACCAGTTTTACTAGTGCATTACCTGCAACGTTCTCCTTTTGTTATCCTCTGTGTGAATCCAGGCACGCAGCGTCAACTCTGTTATAAAAATCTGAGCAGCTTTGGCAAAAAGAACTGGAGCTTCTGCACTGATCATCTATAGTTAAACAAAGAACATGTCTGAGAATATATTCCATTATATGTGGTCTATGCAATAATAAAAAGCCAAATTGTTCAGAATTTTTTGTTGATACATTAAATACAAAATAAATGTAATTTTAAAATGAATAGTCACTAGCAATTTTTATGAGTGCTGACCAGGCTGACAAAAAGACATGTTAGGCTGGTTTTACAGTAACTAATAATTACTTTTGTAGTCTTGTGTTCAGACTTATTGGTTGCAGCTTATTTGTGAATATATTTGCATTCATTTGCTTAAAAGTGGTAGAGGGATAAGCGCAGGAATTTTTAATAATTTTATTTTTGTTGCACAAATACCATTTTTCTTGCTGCGATCCCTGGTGTTCTAGAATGAATATCTTTGAATAACATAAAAACAGTAGGATCATCCCTGAGGAAATTTCTGATAATACTGACCCTGAGCCCAATGGAATGAGAGGCATTTTCATGAGGCTCAAAAATGTACTAGTGGCAGAATTGCACACATCTTGGGATGTGGTATTCTTAGAAAGGTATATCAAGGATAACATGATTCCAAAGAAGTTTAGGTTGGAACGTCTATCCTGATAATAAGAAAAAAAAAAGAAGAAGAACTGAAAAAAATGGTTCCAGTATTTCAAAGATGCTGGTCTTGGGTTCCTTGAGTTCTTGGTAGCTAAGAAAACCAAGGTAGTCAAGCTACAAGTAGAAATTTGTGAAGTTCAGGAGAAATTGACCCCCTTTAATAAGGAGGAAAATTATCAAGCTTATATGAAGGAATCAAGGGAAATTGTAGCAGAAGAAGAGGACCAGCTCAAGGACAGGGTGATCGGCCCTGGTACCCTCAAGGCAACTTTCCTATGCAGAATAGATGTGAGCTTTTATATGAACAAGATGATGGGGATGAGGAATGCGATTACAACTATGCTTGGCCCTCCACGTATGGAATACCCTCAAGCAGGAGGTGGAGCTTCAGGGATTGCCCCACTAAAATCTGACCATTTTTTTTAAGGGCAAAAGTCAGGGACCACAAAGAAAAAACTAAGAGGAGGGAAGCAGAAGTGGAAGCATCCCCCAAAAAAGGAAACAAATAAATGTAGGAATTTTTAACCTTATTGGATAATACGAGTCTTAGAAACGCCACTTAATTCAATCATCTGCCAAAGCCACCACCTAATATTTCAGTTTTTAAAGAATTAGTTAGGAAGTAAAAGGTAAAAAAAAAAAAAAAAAACACCCCCTGTAAGGCAAAGGCATAATGAGCTAGTATGCATAGCATACTAGCTCATTATGAATAACTTACCTGAGAATGAAGCCCCCGAAGCGGTCCTCCGTCTTCCTCTTCGCCGCTGCCATGGATCCCGGAGCGACTTCCGGGTCTCGCAGTCACTCCCACGCATGGGAGCAGACACTCGCAGCATATCGCTGTGATTTGCGGCCTGCCTAGTGCGCCTGCGCACCGCTGTCTATGGGTAAATATCTCCCAAACCGTATAGGTTTAGGAGATATTTCTTGGACCTACAGGTAAGCCTTAATCTAGGCTTACCTGTAGGTCAAAGTGGTTTGTAAGGGTTTACAACCACTTTAAAGAATTACATGAGGCCAAATTTAGAAAAGGTACAGCAGAAAGATTCATGAGCGTATTAAATCTCTGTGTAGTTGTAAAGCTATAATTATTCACTCTGCAGATAAGGGAGGATGTGTTACTGAAAGACAAGATTACTAAAAGGAGATGAAAAATTCCTATCAGATAGGGACACCTATATGATTCTAAAAGGACAACACCAATTTGAATAAAAGATCGAACGGTCACAGTAGGGTTCGATACCCAGCTGATAAAAAGGAAAAAAAAAAGTTCATGGTACCAGTGACACCCAGGATTTCCATTATTTATTACCTACTGAATGTGCACAAGAGTTTGAATAACCCACCCGGGAGACAAATTTTTTGGGGAAAATTTTTATTCACATTTTCTTAAACAGTAACAGTACACAAAATATCCCCTCAAACATAATCACCCCCCCCCCCCCCCATTGTGCAATGTTCCAAGTATTACAGGCATTCATTCATAGTTACTATTAAGCCTGTCAGGCCTCTTCGATTAGCGCATGTTTCCTTCATACAACAATTAGTTCTTCAAATATACAGTAGCTCATACAGTATCATCTGAGGAGAGCCAACATTGCCATATCTTTTCAAACTTTTGGGGACACCCTCTGCTTAAATAGGTTGTTTTATATAAAAAGGTAATACTTTGTTCACTATGCCCTTCCAGAAAGGTTTTTTTTGTTTTTTTCCAACACAAAAGGATGGCTTTGCGTGCATAAAACAAGGTGAGGGAGAGCAGGGTTCTTTGTGCCCTGGAAGGGGCTACCTCCTCTACCAGGCCCAGCAAACAGACCGATATGGTCATGGGGACAGGTAGTAAGATCAGGCCCTGTAACGTTTTAGTAACCTCTGTCCAAAATTCTTGTATCGATTGCCAGAATACATGATCAAAATCCGCCCTTGCCGCGGTACAACATCAGCAAGGTGCATCATCCAAGCCATAAATGCTGGCTAGTCTTGCTGGGGTGTAATATACTCTGGAGTATTTAAAATTGGATATATCGATCACGAGCCGATACTAGGATCCAAAATGGGTGATCCCACATATCGTCCCAATCATCCCCTTGAAAATTGGGGACAAGTGAGCTCCACTTTTCTCTACATTTATGGAGTGTCGGGGGTCTTTCGGCAAATAGCTCTTTATAGGTTTCTGACAGCGTCTTTTGCACGGTTTCATCACAGAGCAATTGTTCCAGGGGTGAAGACCGAAGTGCCATCATGCCTGTGCCGAATTGCATGACAAATGCGTGACGCAGCTGCAGGTAATGCAAAAAGTACCAGTTTGGGAGGTCATGTTTAGCTTTTAATTGGTCAAGGGTGAGTAGTCGCCCCCCCCCCCTCCCCCCACTATGTTCTTTAGTTGTTTAATGCCAACTCTGGCCCATATTATTGGGTCTGGAATTTCACTAAAATGGGGTAGTCTGGGATTGAACCACAGTGGTGTGTCTAGTGACCATACCCCTGAATCAATGTGCATAAGCACGCTTGCCCTGTCCCATGCACGAATAGTGGCACGCATGGAACCGGTCAAGGGCGCCGCTACCTGTGGCCCTCTATACACCAAGAGGCAAAGACCTTCGTAAGAGCCCATTAAAAGCAGCCTCTAATACTGTTGCTGCATCACTATCATCTCTTCTTAGACAACGCCTAGCAAACACCATCTGCCCTGCAATAAAATACTTAAACAAATCCGGTAAAGCCAATCCTCCCTGTCCATAGGGTTCTTGTAATGTGCGAAGGCCTACTCTAGGGTGTCCTGAGCCCCATAAAAATGAGCTGAACAGGCTGTTTACACTCCGAAAGACAGCAGGGCACCCAGATGGGAGCGTTACGCAGAAGATATAGAAACACAGGTAAGATCTTCATTTTAAGGAGGTTTACCCTACCGATCAAGGAGAGAGGTAAAGATTTCCATGCCTCTAACTGTATTTTAACCTTTGTGAGCAGGGATATTAAATTAAGCATTAAGAAATCTGTAACTTTTGGGGATACTTGTAAACCCAAATATTTAATTTTGGAGACCCAAGTAATAGGAACCAAGTGTGATGCCCGGGCTTGAGCACCGCTATCAATAGCCATGATGTGGGACTTTTCCCAGTTTACCCGCAGACCAGGAGACGTATTGTTAATGGGATTAACGTCATCACCTCGCGGATTGGTAAATACGTTAATGAGTTCTTACATTCCTTGGTTAGCCTTTCTAAAAGATACTATACAAATAAGAGAAATCTCTTAATTGACTATGGAGGTTAATGCGTTATTAATGACAGCCGTTTCATCGCTATACACTATTACAGCTCATCGGAGATCTCAAGCGGCCGAATATTGGATTGATAAAGGACAACAGGTTGACTCCTCAAACTGTTAATTTTGGAACTTATGTTTTTCCTTGGAACACTATTTTATTTTTTGAGGGGGATTATTATTTTCAGCAGACTGGTGTGGCGATGGGGGTAAAATTTGCCTCAGTCTTGCCCATTTGTTTATGGCCCTATGGGAAAACAAATGTCATTTTCACGGATACGCATCTCAATTTTAAGTTTTGGCGTTGCTATATAGATGACAACTTTGACGCACTTTTATGAGATATCTGAATAATGGGTGGGCATTAAAATCTGACAAATGGTTTTATACCAGTGGGAAGTTGCCATCATCTGAATTTGCTAAAAGCTGTACCCAGGAGTCAATTCCAATGCTTTAGACGGAATTTATATAGTAGGGAGGATTATACAGTACAAGCATCCACATTTGAGGGATCGATTTATTGAGAAAGGCTATGATAGCCAGATTATGGAATTGGAAATGCAGAGAATATCGAATTTAGACAGAAAAACTTTTGGTTCGCAAAGATAGAACAAGGAATATTTCCAATCTTTTTTTGCCACTGCAGTATAGTATATCCCATTATCTGTAAAAAAGGAACATAAATTTGACCATTACAACAACGCTGTCTCCTCCACTTTACAAGGGAAGTTAATAACCAATGTCCACCTCACATGTCAAAAAAGATGGCCAGTTCTGGATAAAAACCAGCAGCAGGGCAGTACATGGAATAAAAAAAAATTACCTTAACATCTTCATCAAGTTTCATTATCTTCTTTATGCGAGCCAATGGAAGTTCCTGAACCCGGAAATCTTTCTGTGGATTAAGAAAATAAACCATACTAAAGATCGGAATATAGATTTTTTTATTTTACTCTATCGGGGATTAAAACAAATTATTTTTTGATCAAGACATTTTTCTTTTAGCCATACCCAACATCTCATATGCTGGAATTCTAAACCCTAAGGAGTCAGTTTAAATATACAATTTACTGTAAATTGATCACTAAGGTTTCCAGTTGGTCTCCATACGTTACGCTGTTGTGCTGAATAAACCTTTAAATTGTACACACACATTACATTTTTGCAGACTCTGCCGCTTGCAGTGTTTAGGAGAAAACAAGTTTATTAAGGCAATGAGTGCTCTTAGATCCCAATAGACAGTCTGCTTTACTGGAATTAAATCTGATATTTCTGCAATCTGTGCAAAATCAGCAGTGACTGCAAAGAAATCCAAAAGGTAAACTTTTAGGGTTCCAGTTATGAATTTATGGGTTGATAAACTACATTTTTGGCATTAGATAATACTTAAAAAGACTTGTTGGGCATGAGTGTCATGTGCACTGCAGACACAATATTAAACAAAGAAGCAACAGCCTCTAATACAGCAACGTTGTTAAAATTGGGAGTTACAGAGGGGATAATAGAGCGTGGGATATTAAACTTTTCCAAAGCAGCAACAATACATTTGTTAAAAGTCGTGACTGTCTTTTTTAAATTATCCTTTAAAAGAATCCTCACCAACTTGCATTTTCTCTCATACAAATCATAAGTTTATATGTAGATATGCGTTTTTGCTTTACAAACTTTAGGCTCCATGTATACTAGGCGCTTAGCGCAGACTTCTTGTTTGGACTGCAAGTAGTCTGCATTCTAGAAAGCGAAAGGGGAACTTTCAAGGTGCATGACAACATGCACCTTCATCCCTAAATCAGAAGAAAGGGGTTTGTGGGACTTTGAGTGAGGTGAAAGACACGCGTTAGGAGAAATGGTTTAACCACTTACAGACCGGACCATTTTGCTGGTCAAAGACCAGACCACTTTTTGCGATTCGGCACTGCGTCGCTTTAACTGACAAATTGCGTGGTCGTGCGACGTGGCTCCCAAACAAAATTGACGTCTTTTTTTCCCACAAATAGAGCATTCTTTTGGTGGTATTTGATCACCCCTGCATTTTTTTTGCGATATAAACAAAAATAGAGCGACAATTTTGAAAAAAAACGCATTATTTTTTACTTTTTGTTATAATAAATATCCCCCAAAAATATATAACAACATTTTTTTCCCTCAGTTTAGGCCGATACGTATTCTACATTTTTTTTTTTTACCAAAAATAACACACGCAATAAGCGATTGGTTTGCGCAAAAGTTATAGCGCTTACAAAATAGGGATAGTTTTATGGCATTTTTATTAATTATTTTTTTTTTTACTAGTAATGGCGGCGATCAGCGATTGTGACTGCGACATTGCGGCGGACACAACGGACATCTGACACCAATGTCATTTATACAGTAATCACTTATATAAATGCAGTGATTCCTGTGTAAATGACACTGGCAGTGAAGGGGTTAACCAGTGGGTGGCAGTGTAGGGGTTAAGTGTTCCTAGGGGTGTGTTTCTAACTGTGGGGGGGGGTTGGGCTTTCATTTAGTGAACACTGATCTCTGCTCCAATCACATGGAGCAGAGATCAGCGTCACTAGTTGCTAGGCAGAATGGGCAAATGCTGTTTACACGGCATTTCCTCCATTCAGCCACCCCGTGAGACGACTGCGGGTATGCCCGCGGCGATAGAGTCCGCGGGACCCGCGACCGGACTCACAGGGGTCCCGACCGATTGGACATACCCATACGCCAATATGCCTGCCCGTGCCATTCTGCCGACATACATTGGCGTGCGCTGGTCGGGAACCGGTTAATTGCCATATAAACAAAGCATTCCTCATAAGCATATGATACTCGTGTTCAACCATGTATTTTTTGTATGTACAAAGTGAGAATAAATGTAAATATATATATATATATATATATATATATATATATATATATATATATTTACATTTATTCTCACTTTGTACATACAAAAAATACATGGTTGAACATGAGTATCATATGCTTATGAGGAATGCTTTGTTTATATGCCAATTAAACAATTTCTCCTACCACGTGTCTTGCGCCTCACTCAAAGTCCCACAAACCCCTTTCTTTTTTCAGTAGTCTGCATTCTAAGCATTCGTCCATGTGTCCATACTGCCCTAAACATAAGTACAAGTCAATGTACTGTGCAGCCCCTTCAAGCTGCTGCAGCTGTCAGCCTCTCAGACTGACTAGCTGCCTGTAGCGGGGCTAGACAGCACAACTGTAAAAGTTACTAAGCATTGACAAAATTTAATTTTTTATTGAGCAACACTGAGGACATCATCCCATTTTATGTTAATCGGGCACTGAAGGAAGTTGTGAGCCTGCAGACACTAATGATTAAGGATTATAGAACAGATAGCCAGCTGGGTTCTTCAGACTGCCTCTGTCCCACAATAGTGGGCAATGACCTTCAGCAGCAAACCATTTAGTTGCTGGAGCTTAAAAAGGTAAGTCATAATTTAAAAAAATGGCATAAAAATTGTGAATGCAGGAGTGTACAGCTAACACATGAGTAAGAGATGAGCATATCTGAAGAGCCCTTAATATGTATTGGCATAGTAAAAATCTACACTGCTTGGAGTTATTGTTAAAAGTAATTAAATTTAAAATAAACGTATCCAAATTAAAATATTTTGATAGAATTACACGCAACAACCCCAACAAAAGGCAGATGGAAAAAAAGTGTCAATTAGCTAATAAATTTGATCAGAACATAAAAATAATCTGAAATACACCAAATCTGGTTAAAAGAAGAAAGTTTATATTGCTATAATTATCTGGCTATAGGGGTGTCAAACAGATCATAGCTTCACAAACTAATAAATCACTAACTGCAACAAAGAAGCAGCCAGAGAAGTTGCAAAAAATCTGAACTGGCATCTTCAATAAAGGTTTCAGTTTAGTGCCTCACTAGACAAAGAGGACAATACCCCCTTATCTGCATCTTTATAAACAAGTGAGCAGAAAAAGTGCTCATATTTCTATCCTTGCAGGTTTACTGTAAAAAAAACAGGAGTGTGAAGGCAAGGCTGGGACTATAAATTTTACCATGTGGGAATAGACTAATCTTTCTGACATCCAAGCTTTCCAAACATGAGATTGATTACTGCCCTCATGCCAAAAATCACTTTCCCTGTAAGGCCATCCAAATGTATCATCCTATTAGGACACCTTACTATAGTAGTGTCAATCAGCCTTGCACTTCTTAACACCCAGTGGTGTCTAAAGGAGGAAATCTGTAAACTGGATAATAACAGTTTTAAGACAAAAGTTAAGAATCAGAAAATGTCCTACATGCTACATTGTATGGCTTCCTGTGCCTGCCTGTGGTTGTCTGGCTACACAGGGCGCAGATGATGGATGTTGCTATTGCACAAGAACCCCCCCCCCCCCCCCCCCAAAATGGTGACAAGAGGATATTAGAGAGGCAAAATTTTGGATTTTCTGTGTATACTTTCATATGTCCAGTGCACGATAACTTTCCATTGGAATATTTGCACACTTTAGTGTTGTAGATGCTTGTGTCCAATTTGTGCGCTATAAAAAAAAAAAAAAAAAAAATAGGTCAAGCTTCTAGCCGGCTCCAGCTGTGGTAATCTGCTGTACTGTTAAATTTACAGAATTCCCCAGTAGAGAAGGGAGTCTGTTCTTTTAGATGACAAGTTTCTATGGCACCAACAAGAAGTCATGTTTATGGCCGCTAAAAATGCCATTCAAAATAATGAATAGTTTGGGCTGCTTGGTGTGCCCTTCAGAGCAACATTTTCACTTAGCAAGCTGAATGACAAGTCAACAAATTGTTACAAGCGTCTCTCCATGCTGCAAATTTTTGACAGCTGAGCACATGAAAGTCTCCATTGCTATTCTAAAAATGCAGTCAAAAGTGGAGCCCAGCCCAAGCTTAGCTTTAAGCCCTTGGGGTCATTTCAAGTCTGTTGTTCTTACCAGGGTAAAATGACACATCCAACCACTTCCAAAACATAGGCTGGATAAATTATTTATAATTAAATATATATAAAAAAAAAAATTTTGAGTGTACATTTTTTGTAATTTTCCAATCAAAAACGTAAATGTATTTTATTGGGATTTTTATGTGATAGACCAACACGAAGTGGCACATAATCATGAAGTGGAAGGAAAATAATAAAATGGTTTAACATTTATTTTTTGACAAATACATTTGTGAAAAGTGCGGCGTGCATTTGCATTCAGCCCCCTTTACTCTGTTACCTTTAACTAAAATCGAGTGGAACCAATTGCCTTCAGAAGTCACCCACCAAGTAACCTCTCTTCACGTTTAGGGTCCACTCCCTTGGACCTGTACAGCACCCTGCAGGAATGCCTTAGCGCTGTGGTTTCCAGGATTCTACTCCGCAGGGTCCAGCGCCCAGAGGTAGCATTACAGGCAAAACCTCGCAGGATCTTGAGTCTTCTTTGCAAGGCTCGGGTACCAATTACCTAGGCATATAGAGCCTGTGTCAAATGGATTTGATCGGTCAACCCCTTGATTCAGTTAAGAACCCTTTGTGGGACTAGAGACCTGGAGCTCAGAGAGCTCAAACAAAATGTGCCCGTCCACCTTGCAGACACTGGTAAAAAAAAAAAAAAAAAAAAACCTGATGTAATTCCTGTATGGGAGGGGTTAGATAGGGGATCGCTTCCTGTCTAAGACTTTTTCTACCAGTGTACATTCACCTAGAGTTGGCGTATAACCCAGTAGGTAATGAAAATTAGCTCAACTGTGTCCAGTGATGTATGAAAAAGAAAAATGTTTTTCAAAATCTTTACAAATAATAAAAAAAAAAAAAAAAAAAAAAAAAAAAGGTGTGAAAAGCATGGTGTGCATTTGCATTCAGGGTATCCGCTCCACCCCACCCAAAAAAAAATAATGACATGCCAAATGATAGGGGGTCACCTTCTCAAAGCGGAAGTTCCATTTTTGGGTAGCACTCCGCTTTTTTTTTTTTTTTAATAAAACACTGTAGAGTTAGCCCAATTTTTTTGTAGACAGAAAAATGATAGTACACCGCGAGAATTGTGATATTTCAAGCAAAAAATTGTGATCCTCCTTTTCCCCCCAGAATCATGCAAAATACATTTACGCATTTGGTTATAACATTACAAAATGTCAAGGGGTATGAATACTTTTTCAAGGCACTGAACACATTATATATATATATATATATATATATATATATATATATATATATATGGTAAAATAAGTATTGGACACGTCACCATTTTTCTAGGAAAATATATACTGGAGATCAAAATTAGACACAATTTATGAACACTGACTTTTTTTTCATGTGATTTGATGTAATTTTTGTTGTGGCTATACCATGCTAATAGAACAGGGCTTTTCAAAATAACCAAGGCACTGCAACAAAACACACATTTTGTAGAAAACAATGATCAAAATTAGAGAACCGCAATGACTGTAGCACAGAGCGATTACAACTAAAATTTCTGAGGGTTACAACAATTAGTAGGAAGTGTGCAGGCCCTTGCTTTGAATGACTTCAGCACATCTACAGCCACAGATGTGATTTTTGTTCCACTCTTCTTCCACAGTTCGGTGACTGTGGTGGTTTTTTGGCCATAACTGTCGCCAAGGATTATCCAGAGGTTTTCGATTGGGATTAGAACAGGACTCTGGACTGGCCATTTCATTATTTTAAGGTTTTCAGCTACAAAGGAACTGGTTTACCCCTTTTGCTGTGTGACATGGGTATTATTGTGCATGAAAATTGCTGGCTGATTGAGAGATGAACCCAGGGAAAGATCTGTATGTTGTCGAAGGTGGTTCTGATAAACATTTGCATTCTGCCATGTAGCTGTATAAGAGGCCCAACTCCTGCTGCAGAAAACATTCCCCAAACTATGGTGCTTCCGTCCTCCACCTATCACCGTCATCTTTACACACTTTGGGTTCAGTCTTTTCCCCAGTTTGACAATGAAGATAATGGTTTTCCATCAGGCCCAAATAAATAAAAACAACGTTTCATCACTCAAGTGAACTTTGGACCAGTTCTCCTTTTTCCATACAATATGCTCCTCAGCAAAGGTTAGTCTAGCCTTTTGATTCAGCTAATGAGGTTTGGTCACAGCAGAGTAGACTTTCAGTCCAAATTCTTGCACGACGAGACAGTGTATGACAAGACAGATCCTCACTTGGTTCAGTGCGGAAATGGCGAGCAATCGCAGCCGCAGTATTGAACAGATTACCCATTGAGATTCTGTGCATTATCCTGACCCTCTTGCATTTGTCTTTTGTGGACGACCAGCCTTCTTGGGTGGACTTGAATGATTTTGTGGCGTTGTAAAGAATACTCTAGAAATCAGATTTGGAATGACAAACTTCTCTTGCTATGGTTGAAGGGTCATCCCTTTGGCCTTCATCTGGACATTGGACAACCTGTTGCCAGAGGGTTTCAGTCACTTTAGAATGGCTCACAATTTTGCAAAGTCAGTGAAAACTGCAAAGTTAGGCTGCCAGTTAAATATCTTTTGTCAGATAAAGAAATTAGCACAAGGTGCCAGATTAACACCAATAACTGGGGAGGTATCCGAAACTGTCCTCTAATTGTGATCAATGTTCTTTTTCAAATCTCATTGAAGTTTTTTTTTTTTTATTCTGCCCTTCAAAATATTTGTAACTCATGAAATATATGAGTAACAAAACTGCTCTTTTACTCCTGCTTAGATAATTTCAAATAGGACTAAGCAGTGACCTTGAAACTAAGTAAATTGTAGGTTGTTCTCTAATTTTGATCTCAAGTGTATTTCTAAAGGTGCTATTGACATAAAATTTTCACCACATGTCGATACATGCAAACCATACATACAAATAAACCAAAACAAATAATTTCAGAAATGAAGTTGAGTTATGTGTAATAAAATGGAATGACACAGGGAAAAAGTATGAGGAAAGGGAGGTGCAAAAAAGGCATCAAAGCCAAGACACCAACTGTAATTAGGAAGCAATCCTGCCCATTCATTGTCAGTGCAAATGAGCATCAGCTGGTTCAGGTTCAACTGATGGCCTATAAGGAGTCATTTCCAAGGTGTCACACAAGAAACATCTCATGATTGGTAAAAGCAAAGAGCTCTCTCAAGACCTTCGCAACCTTGTTGCAAAACATACAGATGGCATTGGTTATAGAATTTCTAAGCCTTTGAATGTACTGAAGTGTAAAGAACATAAATTTCGCCATAAACCAGCCACCACCAAGTGCTCCTTGCAAGATTTCTGACAGAGGAGTGAAATTAATTCTCAGTGGGGGATCGCTCTCCTCCTTTCCCAGCTTGACCAGTACCTGCCACTTGTCGCCTTCCCATTGCTAATCAGGGGAGGGTGCCTAACTCTGCGGATTCACTTTTAAATGTTTATTGCCATGTACATTGCTGTACTTTTTCAATGACTGTTACTCTGTCCAGCTTGCATTGTTCTATGAATACTATTGACTCTATTGTACAACTATTAACCTGCTTTTTCTGAAAAAAAACGCAATGAAAATCTATTGAACCAAAAAGAATTATCAGAAGAGTTGTCCAAGAGCAGAGGACCACTTGTGGAGAGCTTCAGTAAGACCTGAAATTAGCAGGTACAATTGTTTCAAAGAAAACAATTAGGCTACTTTCACACTGGAGGCGCTATAGTGCTAGCGGAGGTTAAAAGCATCCTGCTAGTGGCCGAAAAGGGGCGTTAAAATGACGGTAAAGAGGCACTAAAAATAGCGGCGCTTTACCGCCAACTCCTTAGTGTGAAAATGCTCACTCAACCACCATGGCCTCTATGCACGCTCACCACGCAAGACTCCATTGCTGAAGATAAAGCATGTTGAAGCTTGTTTAAAGTTTGCTGCACAACATTTAAAACAAGCCTACAACATACTGGGAGAACATAGTCTGATCAGATGAGAACAAAATTTAACTCTTTGGATGCCATAATACACACCATGTTTGGAGGTCAAATGGCACTGCACATCATACCAACAGTGAAGTTTGGAGGTGCGAACATCTTGTGTGGGGCTGTTTTTCAGCATACGGTAGTGACAAACTTAATTAAACTTGCTGACCGCTATCAGCACATATATGTCGGCAGAATGGCACGGCTTGGTAAAGTAACATACCCGTACGTTACTTTGAATTTCCCGCCATGCACACGCCTGCCGCAAGCTCTGTGCCCGCGGGGATACCCACGATTGTGTCACAGAGCTGAAGAACTGAGAGATGCTGTTTACATCGACATCTCTCCGTTCTGCCTAATGACAGGACACTGATCGTCTGCTCCCTTTCATCTGGAGCAGCGATCAGTGTCATGTCACACACAGCCCATCCCCCAGTTAGAAACACACTGTTAGGACACACTTAACCCCTCCACTGCGAGTGACATTTTTACAGTAATCAATGCAATTTTATAGCATTGATCGCTGTATTAATGCCAATGGTCCCAAAAATGTGTCAAAATTGTCCGATGTGTCCGCCATAATGTCACAGTCAGGATAAAAATTGCTGATTGCCGCCATTACTAGTAAAAAAAATAAAAAAAAGCCATACAACTATCCCCTATTTTGTAGACGCTATAACTTTTGTGCAAACCAAACGCTTAATGGGATTATTTTACCAAAAATATGGAGAATACGCATTGGTCTAAACCGAGGAAAAAAAGGTTTATATATTTTTTGTGGATATTATAGCAAAAAGTAAAAAATAATGTGTTTTTTTTCAAAATTTTGCTCTTTTTGTTTATAGCGCAAAAAATAAAAACCGCCGAGGTGATCAACCACCACCAAAAGAAAGCTCTATTTGTGAGAAAATTTTGTTTGGGAGCCACGTCACACGACCGCAGTGCCGAATCACAAAAAGAGCTCTGGTCGGGAAGGGGATAAATCCTTCCGGGGCTGAAGTGGTTAAGGAAGGATGGATGGAAACCTGTACCAAGACACATTTGCTAAAAATCTGCTGCCATCTACCAAGATGATGAAGATGAAATGAGGGTGGACATTTCAGCAAGACAATGATCCCAAACACAAAGTCGAGGAAACTCTCAATTGGTTTCAAACAAAGAAAATAAAGCTGTTAGAATGACCCAGCCAATCACCCGACTTGAATCCAAATCAAAAATAAAGAAAAGAAAGAACTAAAGAAAAAAAGAGTTCATAGACAAGGCCCACGGAACCTTCAAGATTTGAAGACTGTGTGGAAGAATGGGCCAAAAATAACACCTGAGCAATGCATGCGACTAGTTTCTCCATATAGGTGGTGTCTATAAGCTGTCATTACTAAATGATTTTGTAAGTATTAAATAAATTTCAGTTAGAGCGTTTAATACTTTGTAGCGGTATCTTTCCATTTTATTATTAGACATAAAACTTAAATTTCTGAACTTTTTTTTTTTTTGTCTCTTTGTATGTATGGCTTGCATGCATTGTTACCGACATGTGGTGAAAATTTCATGTCAATAGCAGCTTTAGAGATATATTTACCTAGAAAAATGGTGACGTGTTCAATACTAATTTTAACCCACTATGTGTGTGGTGACAGGTACCCAGCTCCCACTTCCGCTTGGCGACTCGAGCAAAAATTCTCCTCTCCCCCTCACTTCCTGCAATCTTGAGGTCCCGAAGATTGCCCAGCCATTGAAAAGATGCAGAATGACTCGCACATGCGAAGTGTGCCACAGCCGGGGAGAGAACAAAGGGTTCGGGTGGCCTCATTGCTGGATCGTGGCACAGGTGAGTGCGTTTATTAAAAGTCAGCAGCTACACATTTTGTAGCTGCTGACTTTTAATAAACACAAAAACGGCTGGACCTTCACTTTAGCTGATGAAACGAACGGTCCACATGTGTGAAAGGGGCCTAACATTGCTTTCAAGTGCAGTTTTTGAGGTGGTCACATGTTACAACATATCTGGCATTCTATACTGCCATGAACAGGGTCCTCCTTATCCTCTTGTCAAAGAAGTGAATTGTAACAATAGTGTCTCCTTTTATTTTGTAAAGGGCTACACAAATTGTTGGCACCATATAAGTTCTGTATATTATTCTTCTACACAATTTTTGAAATACAATAAACTAGGCCAGTGATGGTAAACCTTGGCACCCCAGATGTTTTGGAACTACATTTCCCATGATGCTCATGCACTCTGCAGTGTAGTTGATCATCATGGGAAATGTAGTTGCAAAACATCTGGGGTGCCAAAGTTTGCCACCACTGAACTAGGCAGTGCAAAGACCTTTCTATCCAAAATCTGGTAGGCCCTTGCAGTATACAGATGTGCAAGGCTGGCTTTACATTTGCCTTGCAAAAATAGGGCTCGTCAAAGACTTTCCATGTTGTGTGTGAGCTATTAACTTTCCTACCTATACTACCTGTTGAAATGCTGTTTGGGAGGGATGAAAGATGCTATAGTTTAACCTCCCTGGCGGTATTCCCGAGTCTGGCTCGGGGTGAGATTTCAATACCATAAGCGGTATTCCTGAGCCAGACTCGGGATCCCATTGTAGGATCCATGTAGGGGTTTTACTTACCTTGTCCCCTGGATCCAGCGATGCCTCCCCGCTGTGATCAGTGAGCCACCGTGTCTCGCTCGATCTGTCACAGTGCTGAGCTATGTTCCCTGCGAGCGTTGCGACACACGGGGATGGAGTTCGGTGCCAAATTCAAAAAGTAAAAAACACAGTATACTGTAATCTTACAGATACAGTACTGTATCAAATAATTACACATCCCCTTTGGCCCTAGTGGTTTGTCCTGTATGCAGTTTTACATTATAGATACTATTCTTTATGCCAGGAAACTGGATTGCCCATAGCAACCAAAAAATGTCCGTTTACATCAAAAGTGCCTTTAGACCAGTTAGAAAACAGCGATAATAAATTAGAATCACTTGCAGAATTGAGCGATAGTAATTCGTGGGGAAATGCATCAAACACTAAAAGTAATGACAGCGACAATTCCGCAACTCAGCACATTTCAGCGTTTTTAATTCGATTACATTATTGAATAATTTTTATTATTTGTTATATTTATTTATAATATATATTTATAATAATTCATGATTTTGTATGTCAAATTTTATCATACCCGGGATGTCTATTAGACTCTTGTTTGGACGGATTTAAGTGAATTATTTCTAAGAATTACAGGCCTACAATATAAAACACCAAATTTCCATGCAAAATAATGGTACCGCTTTCAGCACCTAAAATCTAAAATAATCATACCGCCAGGGAGGTTAAAAGCTGTAAAAGGTGCAATACATTTATAAACCCATGAAGAACCATTCCTATTGTCCCCTACTCAAAGAGAGTGGTAAGTAAATGCTTGGATTGCCATTATGTCAGATTTAGCTAAAGCACCAAATTTGTTGTAGACATCTGTGTGTGCTGCAATGAATGCTTTGGCACTCTGGTGCAGTGTGTCTCAACCTTTTTTTCCCAGTCAAGGCACCCTTTTAAATTATGGACAGGCTCAAGGCACCCCATTCAAATATGTAAACAAAAAATAAAAAAAAAAATAAAAAAAAAAAGAAGGATTCATAATTTTTCCAATGCCGATTGAGTTGATTAGGGGAGGGGCAGATAAAAATCCTGTTAGCTGACAGACATGCTCCTCATCAACTGATGTTATTGGTTGTTATGATGCCCGCGGCTAGGTTGTAATGGTGTACAATGAAAACCCGTGGCTTTGTGTAACTAAAAGGCAAAAAGCAGGCTTGATCTGTCCGCTGGCTTGTATACAATTTCTGGGCAAATTTAGGCAATGTGCCAAGACACCCCTGAAGAAACCTGAAGGTACCCCAAAATGTTGAAAAAGGCTGCCCCAGTGTGCAGACAGCTTAAAACTTTACTATTTTAAAGTTGAAAACAGTCCTCTAGCATTGACACAAAAAGTCTAGTGATCTCTACAAGGACACTTTCTACAGGCCTAATCACATTCTCTGCTTTACAGATCACTATAGGGGGCATTTACATATCTACACAATACAATAATTTGAACATGGAACAGAAAAAAAAAACAAAAAAAAAATAAAAAAAACAAAAAAAAAACCCACACGCTTTCCAGTGTGACAACGTAAAATGTTACTTAATAGTTACTCTTAAATGTGTGTCACACACACACGCACGAGTGTAGTATATTTTTTACTTACCACTGTAAGATTGCGAATATCTTCCATCACTCTTGGCCAAAACGACTGCAAGCTTTGCTGTGCATCAGAGTTCCCTGCACCAAACCCCCCATCTGTAGACATGTTGAGACCTGAGAAAAAGAAAATGGATAAAAAAAAAAAATCAAAGATTTAAAAAAAAACACAACTAAAAGTATTAAATTGGCAAAAGGTGCTGAATATCCACCGAGATTGCCTGATATAACCAGCATTAACTAAATGGCCTGCACTACGCAGTTCTGCAGCCTCATGTTTATCTGCAATGCACTATAGAAATCCGAACAAAGGATTAATTGAGAGAGGGGCTCTCTGTGTATGAGTGAGAGAAATGTAGCACAAGGATCTCAACTAAAACATGTGCACTAGTATATAGCAAGAACTCATTTACAAAAAAGTTAACGAGCAATGCGACAAGGCCTCACAAGTCCTCAAACATTTAAAAAGGGGGAAAAAAATGACATGAGAAATTCCACATGGCTGCAGATGTTGAAAGTCAGTGTTAAATAAGATAATTGTTTTAGGTCCAAAATTTTATATATTTGCAAAGCTTTGATTTTCTTAGTAAAATGATGTCATACTTACCTACACTGTGCAATAGTTTTGCACAGAGCAGCCCCGATTCTCCTCTTCTCCGGCCCCCTGCCGACATTCCTGGCTCTTCCTCTTCGGTGAGTGCACTCAAGTCATTTTCTATAGTGACTCATGTGGGCTCACTCCTGAGCCACCATGTCTGCGTTTATTGACACAGACAGACAATGCAGCTCAGCTCCGCCCAAATGCTCTCTTGTCACAGAGTTTGATTGACAGCAGGAGGAGCCAATGGATGCAGCATTGATCTAATGTTGCATCTTCCCCCCCCCCCCCCCCCCCACAGAAATGAGCAAACGCTGCTTATCACTCAGTTCTCCCCTCTACTCTAACCCAAAAGTGGAAGTTCTGCCCTTTCATCCTCCACAAAAATTAATGAATAGGTAATCCAAGTGAAGGTCTCCTCACCCCCTTCCCATCACAGGTCCCAGAATGCTGCGGGATCATTCACAAATTACAGCGCAGCTTTTGCAGTGAGCAGTCAACTGTGCAGCCGCAAGGAGTTGCAGCTGGCTGCCCACAGTTAAGATGCTGGCACCAGGGACTGCAGATTGACTTAGGCATGGAGAGCTGGACCTCTGGGTAGACGAGTGTCTGTTTATTAAAAATAAGCAGCTACATTCTTGGTGGATGCCGACTTGTCGATAAGGTTCACACTTTTGCTTTCATAAAATAGATTGTTCATAAAAGTCACCGAACTACAGTGTTTACCAGACTGAGTTGAACAGCCTACAGTTACTAAACATCTTCCATCCTGTTTTATTTGTAGCCACAAAAAAGTGGTCAGAGTCTAAATATATCATGTGTGTTCTCTTTCAAGTATTAACAAAACCTTTAAACAGCTCCTGACATATGCCAAGTGTACTTGCTGCTATGAATCATAGAGCATGCAGCTAAATTTGGCTCCACGCTGCGAGTTTTGGATTCTGCAGTTGTAAAACTGGAAGAAGTAAATCAGATCCCCGAACATTCAACACAGTGACTCAATCACAGCTTTCACTGGTCAGAAACAAAAACCGTATGGCGTACACTGTACTAGGAAGAATTAATCAATGAGTAAAGTCTATAAAAGGAATTTTGCTGAATGAAAAATACAACCCCATTAAGCTTGCCCCCTGGATTCATGCCATCTGCAATGGTAAAATAAAGACCAGTTTTTATCTCGTGTCCTCTGCTATATATGGCGATCATGATCTGTTATCTATGAAGGACTAGTGTGAAAAAACTGTCTTTGGCTACACTCTAGTTCAAGGATTATCACCCTCATTCTTAGGAGTAGGGGTGTGTGCACGTCCATCATTCCATGTTTTTACTGGCAGCCAGAAAAAAAAAGGGCACTTTTTCCTGCGAGTAACGGGAAGAGGTTGCCAATAAAAAATATGGCTGTGACATGCACTCCAGAGCCAGTCGAGACCATTCAAGCGCCTGCTACAGTGTGTTCGGGCGGTGCCATTGGGAGGCGACTGGCAGAGGCCGTGCCAAAGCGTAGTGGCCGGAGCCTCGTGTGGGACTGTCATTGCTGTTTGGACTGAAGGGACCACCTGGCGCCAGGGCTGGTGCAAGGATTTTTGACACCCCAGGCGAAACCTAATTTTACACCCCCCCAGATGGCTCAGCCCCTGAATCCTTGCCCGAGCATTAGCGTGACAGGAGCCAGCACTAGAGGAAGCATATGGCTGCAGTAGAGAGCACTGATCATAGAGGCGCGCAGGGGAAGTTTCCGTTCCATCAGGACATGTCCCCCAGTGCTGTGCCTCTATAATGACACTACAGAGTTGCCAGCGTAACATGCAGCAGAGGCATCCCCTGCATCCCCCTAGATGTGCACGCTTTATCCCAGCCAGTGATGCAAGTAACTCAGTTAAAATAAACAGAGTTACTTAGAGGGTAGCAAGTAATCTGATTACTCTTCCCCTCATGGTAACACCGGTCCCATTACTTGGGCGCCGTTACCGCAATTACATCTACTGCCTCCGGGGGATGCTGGGACTGTGACATCATAAGGGGGCGGGGTCACCACGTGACATCACCCGGTGACCCCGTCCCTTATGCCTATATAAGTCGCCACACAACGCGTCCCTGCCATTATGGACAGAGAGCGTCGTGTGAGGAGGAGAAGACGACAAGACCAGGCCAACGCCAGTAAAAAAGAGGTGCAATAAGATAGCAGAAGAAGCGAAGAGCGGAAGACGACCCCTGAAGTCGGAAGACAACCCCCAGGCGGCACGACGAAGGAGAAAGCTGGGCTCCTCCGCTAGGAAAACAGCTAGCGGTAAAAGAGCAGAAGATAGCGGAGGAGCCCGGCAAGAAGACCCCTGCAAGTCGGAAGAAGATCCCCCCCCCCCCCCCCCCCCGGAGCATCTAACAAAGTACTTGAAAAACCTGTTGTGTTTTTTTTTTTATTAACACTTTTTTCCACAGGTGAATGGGTAGGGGGTACATCGTACCCCATACTTTATTCACATAGGGTATTACAAGGGGCTCCCGGATTCTGATAAGCCGCCCACAGACCCCGACAACCAAACGACTAGGGTTGTCAGGAAGAGACCGAAAATATACATAGCGTGGAGACTGAGAGTAGGGAACCAGCGACCAGGCGCCCTAGGCAACAGTGCACCCTAGGGGCCGCCTAGTGGTAGCACCAGCCCTGCCTGTCACTGACTCAGTAGGGGACGTGTCGGGTCAGTGAGGTGTCATGTGCTGCTGAACACTGCTGTCAGTGTCACCAAGTCAATTTCATGTATGTGTACCTGCCTATTCTAATTTCTTGCCCTCCTGAGTCCAGACCCTGAGCTTACTTGCTATATAAAAAAGAAAAAAAAAATGTTGCCGTAATATCTACCTTAAATCACATTGCTCATTGCATATTGCACTTAAAACTAATTTTGTATCTTTTGGAAATGCCAGTAAATTCTGGGTGCCCCATCAGTAAATTTTAATTTGGTAGGTTGGCAACACTGGTGTGTGTAAATAAACATTTAAAAAAATGCACTAGGACTTAAAGCACTATGGGTTAGCTACAGAGACTGCACGGCAGAGGCAAGAAAACATGAAAAAACACCATAATTTTAATGTACAACTTTAAGCTGACATCCAGAAAGTAAATGCGATTTCACTTCATAGAAAAGCCATTTTAGAAACTTTTTTCCCCCCACACGTAAAAAAAAAAAAATCAATGCACAGGATTTTTGAAATGGATACAAACTACCTACAATGGTAGTTCCATATAAGCATCCATATAAGAGGGGAAGCCAATAAGACAGCACTCACATTTTCCACTTGCCTACTGGCAAAATGAGGGCTGGCGAGCGTGGGCTGCCTCAGATCAGGGGTCGAGCACCACCGGAAGGGGGGTTGAATGGGAGCCCTTCTCCCACCAATCTCCCCAGGGAAGAGCGGAGAGCAGAAGGCCAGATCATCTCTGCAACAGCTTTCATGACAATTGCCAAGTGTTCCCCACACATACTGTCATGTATAGCCCCGCTTCCTGGCCCAGGTACTTTGATAGAGAGATCACCTGTCCAATGCTGGGATGTGTGAAGTGCATCGCAGTACCCGGGCCAGGAGGCAGGGCTGTATGCGACAGCAAGTGGCGGAAACACTCAGCAATTCAAATGAAAGCCATTACAGCAACGTTCCTCTGCGCTCTAATGATCTGGCCGGCAAACCTCTTCCTCTTCTCTCCTGCACAGGAGAAGTGGCACTGATGGGGACAGCTGAGGCGGAACTGATGGGGACAGGTGAGGCGGAACTGAAGTGAATATTTTTCAAACTTAATTCTGGATAAAACATTTAAGTGTAACTTCATGAGATAATTTATGAGGGCATGTTTAGGGGTGGAATTAGGAGTGGGGCAACTGGTGGAGAGTAACCCTGAAGACCTGACTAGTAGCTCAGGACTTGAAATTTTGAGTCCTGCAATAAGAGACACGATACAAAGTCTTGAGACATGACTATTGAAAGGGGGGGGGGGGGAACATCGTCAATGGGAAATCTATTAGTGTATGGCCAGTATAAAAGAGGCTATTCACATATTGCAACATTTATACAAAAAAAAAAAAAAAAAAAAAAAAAAAAAAAAAGTTGCCTAGCTCCCACTTCCTCTTTGCTGCCTAGGCAACCCTTCCCCTTTCCCTTCCGGCACAGGTCCCAGAAGATTGTCTGGCCACTGAGACTCACGCATGTGCAGTGCACACCCAGCTGTGAAGCAGCAAACCATGGAGAGGAGCGAGGCTTCGGGCAGCCGCATAGCTGGACCGTGGGACAGGCGAGTGTCTGTTTATTAAAAAGTCAGCAGCTACAGTTTGTAGCTGCTGACCTTTAATAAACTTAACAAGTGGAACTGCGCTTTCAGATAAAACACCTGTGTGTAGCAGCCCCCCCCCCCCAATACTTTACCTGAGCCTCATCTCTATCCAGTGATGTGCACAAGTGCCTCAGCCATCCGGAACGCTCCCTCCTGATTCGCTGAGCAGGAGAGAGGGGTGTGGCTGAACCACGGGTCTGTGTGCGATTTTGACAAGTACCTGCTCCCACTTCCTGTTGAGTTCACTGTGGTGAAGTCAGATTGAAGTTCAGCCCCACTCCTTACACACCCCCCCCCCCCCACCACCACCACCGGGATTATTCACAAACCGCGAGCGAGCTTTGCAGTAGGGAACTGGCTGTGAACCTGTAAGGCTTCACTGACAGTTTTCCTTAGCCTAAATGGTGGCAGCAGCACCCCAGAGCGGATTGAAAAGTTGGTTCGGGTGAAGACACTGCTGGATTTGTGGACAGGTAAGTGTCCCAATATTAAAATTCAGCAGCTACAAATACATCAAAGGGCTGAATGGCAGTGATCTCCAAAGCCCAGAAACACAGACAGCAGTGTATCCATTGCAAAGGTTTAGGTTTATTCCACACACTTAAATTAAACGAATGGTGGTTACCAGTTGATAACCAACCCTATACCACAGGCATGCAGGGGAACCGGGTTACCGATGAGGACCATGGGGATCCATGTTGGAACATTCTCGCCGGCCGCGGCAAGGAGTCGGGTGGATCCACGTCATGAGAAGTGGATGTCACCAGAAATTATGTACCTGGAACCAGGAAGTCTGTGGTGGACACTCAGACTGAAAACACAAAAACAGAGAATCACACCAGTCGCCAGGAGAATGTGTTTTGGGGTACACCCCTTTGTCATATCCCCATTTGAAGCTCGATGCACCAGAATGAAGTGCACTTTGGTGCAAATCTAAACTAATTCGCGGTGATCATCCTAAATTTTTTCCGTTTTGCAATGATGCGTTTCCACACAAACCCCGATCTCTCAAATGCAGTGCAGATCATGGTCAGCCCCTCAATTTAGTCTTTAAACCAATCTGGCAATAGTTATTTATTTTAAAGCCTTTTTTAAAAATCAGAACAATGACGTAGAGGCTTTCAGATTTTGGTGCCCTCAGACATCTATAGAAAAGCTGTTGCATAGAACTTCTAATCTGATTTCATGTGGTTGGTATAACGTATAGAATTTGCTTATAACCTTGTTAATTTTAATATTTACTCCATAAAACTGGCATATTTCCCATTACCAACTTTCCTCAAAGTCTTTTACCCACAAGATATTGCAGCCTTTAAATCATGCCCTGTTGGCACCACCCTGCTCAACAAAAGTCAACTGTCAATAGCAAGAGGGCAGTTGCAATGAACTGCATGGGGCTGCTTGTAAATAGCATAGAGTTTACAATGCCAATTGCTGGACTACCGGAGTGCAAACATAAGTCAAATATGGTGCTTCAAATTTATTAAGGCATGTTATTATAAGGCTGTTTAGTGTCTATTCAGTAAATCCAGGGTGATCTTCTATTTAAACTGAATAAAGGGCCTAGGCTGGTCTCAAGCTAATGCTGCATTTCCTTAGATAACTCTGCAGCTCAATATTTAAGGAAAAAAGTTTTAAGGCTTGCTCACACTGGCAGCTGGGGGCAGTAAAACTTGTGAATTAAAAGAGAACTCACCAGTGTCCTTGCAGTTCACTTAGAACTACAACGGTAGTTGTAATTCATTCACAGGAAACTGAATAAAAGACACAGCTCTATGGGCAGAGCCTTGCAGTTTTTAAATTGTGACAGTGAATGCAGTGCATTGCACACTCCCACACCATAGGGGGAGAGGGGGGAACTGACAGCAGGAGCTGGAACAGGTTACATGTTCCACCCTGAATACAGGTGGAACAAGTAACTTGTTTCAAAAGGTTAATGTACCCTTTGAAGCAGGGTCAAAAGTTGCCATTAGGTTAGCTTCCAAAAATGGCTAAAACCTTTTTTCCTGAAAAAGGTAGCTATGGCTCTCAGATATGAGTCACCCATGAAGATTGTTCCCCACTCAGATTCTTGCAATAGTCAAGCTGTGATTCTCTATTACCATGCCTGCACCCTTTCCCCTTCCCCCAGTACACAAGGAATCTTCTCCGTGTCCACTGCCACAGTTCAAAAAATAAAAATAAAAAAAAGGAAGGACGACACCCACCTGGCCACATCACTCATTCACAGTACTCTATAAATGGAAAACTACAAGGTCCAGCAACCCTTGCAGCTGTTGACTTGAAGTTTTCAATGACTTACCATGATCACTGTGGTAGTTAGTTTTCCTTTTAGAATGTATCGGCTTCTGTGTACAAGCAAGCCGATACACTGACAGATCTGCAGGAGATATGCGTAGCACCAGCGATCTCCTGATCACTGGTGCAATGCTCCCGCAACAAATATAAATGCACATTATTTTACCTTCAAAAAAAAAAAAAAAAAGTTTGCATTTATTTAAAAACAAAAAGGAACTTGTCCATTAAGAAAATGACATAACTGGTAAACATCTAGAATTAAAGCCTGCACAATTAAAACGATTTAATAAAAAAATTCAGAAACTTGCATACGCAGAGTTGTGATGGCATTATCTTAAAACTATGCCTATTTAGGTACGCACTTAAATCTAAAATGACTTTATCTAAAGAAAATTAACTGGTGGCGATACTGATGCGCAATTCAAGAGCAGATTACTGTGCAGATTAGACCTAATCTTGTGGAAATTGGTAGTGAAAAGTGCTACCAAAGCTGATCACTCACAGCTTGTCTACTTAACAGACCAGTTCAGTCACATACCACATCTGTCAGTGACTATGGTCCTCATAAGACTAAAATTTGCCATCTGTTCTGAAAGTTAAAGCGTTTGTAACCCAAAAGAAAAATATGGTTCCTTTAAAGCATGTTATACAGCACAGGGCTTGTGCTGTGTAATCCCCCCCCCCCCCCCCGCATCACCTGAAATACCTGGCTGATCCTGCCCTCCCCCTTGTAACCTGACCATGGTTTATCTGCTGAGCCCCGACACCATGGTCAGTTTACGTGGCTCCGTCATTCGCAGCTCTCCAATGTCCTCTCCCTCCCTGCCTGTCAGCAGCAATCTCTCCCCAGCCCTCCCCTCCTGTTGGTAAAATAACTGAGTATGTGTGCTATAAGCCTCTCTGTTATAATAACTGATGTGCCCTGGTGAATGTTTTTTTTTAAAAAAAATAAGCCGATATATACCTTATTTTATAGCGCTGCTTGGTGCGCACGTGAGTGGCTGCCTTTCTCCTCCTTCTGGCTGACTTTCTTGGCCCCGCCCGCTGTAACCGTCAGACCTGGAGAAGAGAGGCAGCCACTCACGTGAGCGGAGCTATAAAATAAAGTACTATTTTTTTTCAAAAGAATCACATACACCGGGGCACATCAGTTACTATAAACAGGTGAGATTGTAGCACACTCAGTGGCATAACCACTTTAAAGAAAGTGTCTAAAGCCAACATTATTATATTGCAGCTTATCAATTATTTTTTTCCCAAGCAAAGAACATTTTAAGCAAGTACAGAAAATACCCATTGAGCTTGTCAGAATTGTAGTGTTCTTGTAACTTTGAGGTGAACTGAAATCACAACAAATGTTTTCTTCCTTCCAAGCGCTCCTGTGTAACTACAAATCCCCACTGTAAGACAAAAGGAAGGGGTTCCTATTCCAGTTCAGGGGAGGAGCCTAGGCTCCTGTCCAATGGAAGAGAGTGAGCAGAGAGCCACTGTTCTTGTGCACATTGCTGGATTGAGAATGAGCTCAGTTAAGTATTTAGCGGGCTAAGGAGCTGCATTGAAAAGGATTTTTTTTTTAAACCTTGTACCTTTAGAACCACTTTAAAATCATAAAACAAGTAGAAATGCCAGACATTTAACCACCACTGCAAGGGTTAAACGCTCATTTAGTCTAGGGTGAACCAAATGCTCATTTAGTCTCAGGTGCACAAATTGCCTTACTTCTGGCTCCTCTCCAGCCATGCGACCATTTCCCTCCCAAGTCTAAGATGTTTTGGGCTACAGCCGCATGCTCAGCCCCACATTTAAAATACAGGGTTATTATCCCTGTATTGCATGTGATGATGTTGAGACACTCTACAGTGTGCAATTTGGATCATTCTGTTGAACTCACACCTGGCAACTGTGACAAGACTTTGTCACTGGGCAGTAGGTTCCTCTCCAGTAATCCTTGATCGTCTTGAGATTTCATTCTGCGCTGCACAATTAACGGCACCCTATGACAGAGGCAGCAAAGCAACCCCAAAACACAACTGAGCCTCCTCCATTGTTTCACAGCAATTATGGAGGTAGTCTTTTTGAAAGCTTCCTTTTTTGTCTCAACATAGAGCTGATGTGATTTCCCAAAAAACACCAGGTTTATCTTCGCTGTCCAACAGGCATTAATCCTGAAAGACTAGATGGTAAATAATTTTAGCAAATTTAAATTTGTCTTTTTTGCTTTGTTTTTTCTTTTAACAGTCCTCCTGGGTCTTCTTCCATTGAGCCGACTTGTTGCTCAAAAAGCAACAGATGGTGCATCAGACAGTGATGTACCTTGACCTTGGAGTTCAGATTTTATCTCTGGAAGTTTCCCTTGGCTAGCTTTCTACCATTTGTACTATCCTCCTGTTCAATATGGGGTACATTTTGTGCTTATGGCTACACCCAGGAGATTGACTACATTCCCGTGGGCTTTAAACTGCCTAATATTTATAACTCTAGTCACAGGGACATCAAGTTGCTTGGAAATGGTACTAGGCTTCATGCACACTGGTTTATTGCAGGGTGGATAAAAATCAATGCATTCAGAAGGAGCTTTGAATGCCTCTAAACTCTGCTGCTCCTAAATGCCTCCAAAATCTTCAGTGGCTTAGGCAAAAAAAGTGCATGTCATCTTGTGGATTTAAAATGTAAAATTTTACTGTGCAATCGGGGGTACAGCTATATTTGCAGCACTCCGATGCTGGACCTTTGGGTCTCTGGTTTCTTAACACTTTTACACACTATCCAAAACAAGGTTTCCTTTTATTAGCTGAACTGGATGGACTTGTTTCTTTTTTCAACAAAACTATGTCACTTGTCCCAAGATCTACTTTAATGTGTCCAAAAAAATTAGATGAGTGGCTCCCCATCAGTATTTTTTGATGTCCACAGGGTGGTGGAAGTGTCTGGGGAACAAATCTGCTTGGCATGTTAAACTTTGCCCAACTGCTAATGCTCCCTGCTAAGTGGAGAGCTCTAGCTCCGACTTAGTGGGAAGCATGTAGGACTTCCGCGAAGAGACCATTATTATCCCACAGAGGGCAAGGATTCTTTGCTGCAGCACTCTGACCGCTCCGCCTTTTTTCTCAGCTGTGGGGGCCCAACTTATGATCCTGCACACAGGCCTGCTGCTTTCAGAAAATGCCTGACTTGAGCTCATCATTGCACATCCATTCCAGACCCTTGTATGTGACATCACATACAAGTACGTGGGTTGGATGCGAGAGGTGGATCAGCAGGATGAGTGTGCCAGGACAGGTAGATGTGTCATCTCCGCTTCCTCTCACCGCTCTGCATATCATTGATGAGAAGGAGGTTCAGTGGTGAGGCAGATGAGTAGGGGGTTAGAGTGGTGAAACATATTTGCCGGGGGTATAGTGATCTGAGGTGTGAAGGTCCATGAATTTGGGCTGATCTGAGGCATGAGAGTGCTGGATGTTAATTTCTCACTACTAAAGTAGTTTACAGCATTTACTTTGTAAAAAATCCTTTCGAGATTGAGAGTGAAGTTTACTTTTTTTGTTATAAAATCGGCACGCTCAAAACATTTTTCGGCACACTGTGCTCCAAAAGTTTGCCTAGCCCTGCTCTAGGGCTACATAAGAGAAGGGATTTTGTTGTTTAAAGTAAAGCTGTTAGGGAAGGGGAAAACAGCAAAACAACCCTGTTAAAATTTTGTGCCAGCCCCTAGAAGCAAAGCAAATTTGTGAAGACCTGCTTTAAAGCAGTAGTAAACCGGTGCAGAAAAAAAAAAAAAAAAAAACAAGCCGCCCCCCCCCCCCCCCCGCCACAAGACAAATGGAATGGCATAATGTAGCACATTACGAAATACTTGCCTTAGAACGAAACCCTTCCAGTGGCTCCCGGCCACCTCTAAGGACTAACAGCTTCCGCCGGCCTTTCTTCCAGGTTAGCGGGCACCAGTGCTGTGAGTGGCCAGAGCCCCGATGATGTCACTCTCACGCCCTCGGTTCCGGCTAGAAGCTCTGAATATCCAGCATGGTATGCCAGACCTTTAGAGCACAAGGGCCGATAATGTCAGCAGCTGCATGCAGGGTGAATATCTCCTAAACAGTGCACATTTAGAAGATATCCATTTTACCTACAGGTAAGCTTTATTATAAGCTTACCTGTAGGTAAAAAAAACAAATCAGGCTTTACTACCGCTTTAACTCCACTGCACTTTTGTCATTCCTCTTCAACGCAGTTGTGAGTCAAAATGTACATTCGCTTCATTTTGGAGCTCACACGGGATTGATGTCCTCATGTAACAGTGTTTCTGGCTAATGACTGACCACTCAGACTGAAGTATTGCATCCAGGTAAAAGACATCACGTTTCCCAATACCATACAATAGAGCAGCAGAGGAACGTATTGAAAGTACAGGCGAGTCGAAGTGTGGGCTATTCTACTACTTCATTATCCCCTGAATGAGGCAGAGCCTCTTTAAAATGTGTAAAACTTACATGTATTTACCATTTAAAAGAATTACAGTATTTTTCACATCTTTTTTCCCCATTAAATGGAGGTCACCAATTTTGCTTGTACGTGATCCATGGTCAGTATCTACTTTCTAGACTAAAGCTGGCCATATATTAAACAATTTTGTTGTTCAATTTCCTTTAGATTTACCTTCAAATACATAGTGCAAAGGCCTGCCTGATTGCATACAAATTGAAAGTGACGTCTTATATGGTTTTGGTAAATCTAAAACCAAATTGTACAAGAAAAATATAATGTATAATGTATGGCCAGTCTAAGATGTTGGACCACAGATTACAGAATCAGGTAAGTGAAGCGTTTACAGCGCTCTGGTTTTATGACCAACCAGAGCAATGGTCTCACACATACATTCCAGTTCCTGTGTCAACTGGAGTGAGAGAGCATCAAAAAGGGAGGGAAGAAATGCTTTCCTTCACTGGTGACATTTCCCAGAATACCTAGGTTGTGTCACCTCCAGAACTGCTTTGTAACTGATAAACCAAAAATAAAAACAAACAAAAACAAAAATTTCCTTAAGGAAAATAAAAGCGGAGTTTAAACCAAAAGGGGAAGGTCCAGTTGTCCGCCTCCCCCCTCCGCTGCCACATTTGGTACCTTTTGTAGAGGGAGCAGGTATCTGCTCCCACTTCCGGCTCAGTTCACTCATTCACCCGCAGCTGGCCCATTAATAAATTGCAGCACACTTCTCACATGTGCAGTAGTCAAGATGGCAGCGGCAGCACCAGATAGCCAATTGAAAAATTGGCTCGGGCGAGGACAAATCTGGATCCCTGGACAGGTAAGTGCCCCAATATTAACAGTCAGCAGCTACAGTATTTGTAGCTGCCGACTTAATCCTTTCCAAAAAAGCCTGGAGCTCCTCTTTTAGGGCCAGCTCCCACCATAGAAACGCAGTCCGGATGCGTTTTTGAAGCTTTCCAGTACGTTTTTGATACAGTCCAGTGCATTTTTTCTCCCCTTTTTTTCTTAACCTTAAGGACATGTGTGTTCCAGTGAGTTTTTGGTGAGTTTAGATGCGTTTTACAGCGTTCCAGTACAGTCCAGTGGAGGGGAAAAAAATGCAGCATGTTCTACTTTCTGAACTGCATGTGGTGTGAACCGGACCTTAAAGTATGTGTGTACTCTTACCTGTTTTCATACACACATAAATGTACATACACGTATGCACAGTACTGTGCAGAAGTTTTAGGCAGATGTTAAATGTTAAAAAAATGCTATAAAATAATGCTTTCAGAAATAGAAGTGTTAATAGTATATCATTTTTTTTTATCAATTAACAAAAAGGAAAGTAAATGAACAGAAGAGAAATCCAAATCAAAGTAATATTTGGTGTGGCCACCATTTGCCTTCAAACCAGCATCAATGATTCTAGGTACACTTGCACACCGTTTTTGAAGGAACTTGGCAGGTGGGTTGTTCCAAACATCTTGAAAAACTAAGCACAGATCTTCTGTGGATGTAGGCTGCCTCAAATCCTTCTGTCTCTTCATATAATCCCAGACAGATTTGATGATGTTATGATTGGGGCTGTGTGGGAGCCAAACCATCACTTCCAAGACTCCTTGTTCTTCTTTACACCGAAGATAGTGGTTAATGACACTGGCTGTATGTTTGGGGTCATTCTCTTCCTGCAGAATAAATATGGAGCCAATCACATTCCTCCCTGATGGTATGGCATGATGGATCACGATCACGATCTGTCTAATTCTCAGCATTGAGGTCACCATTAATCCTGACCAAATCTTCAACGCCATTTTCAGAATTCCAGCCCCAAACTTTCAAGGAACCACCACCATGCTTCACTGTTGCCTTCAGATATTCATCACTGTATAGCTCTCCAGCCCT
Source organism: Lithobates pipiens (assembly GCF_037356315.1). NCBI lineage: Eukaryota > Metazoa > Chordata > Amphibia > Anura > Ranidae > Lithobates > Lithobates pipiens. The sequence continues at coordinate 356,551,245 of NW_027507748.1, read as the reverse complement.
TGACAAACAGTCATTCGCTACTGTCAAATTTTTCTACTTTTTACTACTCAGTCCGCAGCACCTGCTGCCATTTGTCTGCACCCCAGTTCCTAGGTTTTCGTGCATTTGTCATGGAAAGAAGGCTAAGCACTTGTTAATTAATAAAAATACACTATTAACCACTTGTCCTCCAGTAGATTTACCCCCCTTCATGACCAGCCATTTATTGCCTTTTGGTACTGTATTGCTTTAACTGACAATTGTGCAGTCGTGCAAAGCTGTATAAAATTTACATTTGTATCCTTTTCCCACAAATCGAGCTTTCTTTTGGTGGCATTTGATCACCTCTGGGTTTTGTATTTTTTGTTTAAATAAAATAAAAAAACAAACACGACCAAACAATTAAAAAAAAAAAACAATAAAAAAACACAACACACAACAATAAATTTAGGCCAATATGTATTTTACTGCATATTTTTGCTAGGAAAGTAATCCCAATAAGTGTATACTGATTGTAGATGCTATAATTCTCACGCAAACCAAACAATAGTATGGAATATTTTTTTTCTTATATACTATTAATGGCGGCAATCAGCAACTTATAGCGGGACTGTGATATTGAGCAGACAATCTGACACTTTGTGGGAATCAATGACACTAACACAGTGATCAGTGCTACACATATGCACGCCCACTGTACTAATGACATTGGCTGGGAAGGGGTTAAACATCTAGGGTGATCAAAAAGTGTTAAATGTGTGCCTAACAAATATGTTTGTGTGTGCTGTTTTTACTAAGGAATGTGTTGGATTTTATTTCCTGCTTTGCAGGGAAACAAAATCCACCACATCTCTGCCGACAGAAAAGAGCTCTGCCTTGTTTACATAGGCAAAGCTCAGTTCTGTGTCTCTCCTCGCCGATCAGCGGGTGACGGCAGACATCCATTTGCCAGCACTCACTGGTCAGCTTGTGCGGTGTCTAATCACAGCACAACTGCGGCGACGGCTGAAGTGCTAGATCACGTACTAGGTAAGTGACCGGGTGCAGGAGAGACACTCTGCCACTGTACTCCTACGTGAGGCAGTTGGCAAGCAGTCAACACTTCTATTTCTGAAAGCATTTTTAAATTTACTGCATTTTTCCATACCTGCCCAAGACATTTGCACAGTACTGTGTCAGCGCTATACAAGTACCTGAAAAGGAAAAAAAAATAAAATAAAAAATGATATCAAACACACAATTTACATATATAGTGTACATTCACATTAGTCCCTGTCCTCAAAGAGCTTACAATCTAAAGGTTGCCAACTCACATACTATACATATACTAGGGCCAATTTATCTACCAGAACGTCTTTGTAGTGTGGGAGGAAACCAGAGTACCGGAGGAAACCCGCACAGGAAGAACATGCATGCTTCAGGCAGGTAGTGCCATGGTTGTGATTCGAACCAATGACCCTAGTGCTGCCTGGCGTAAGCGCTAACCACTATGCTGCCCACAACAAATGGAGGAGGAGGCAGAGAAATGGCAGTACACTAACCTTCCAAAGTGAAGAGCTGTGCAGGGGGGGGCATGTTGGCAGTCCTGGCCATTGGAGGACAGGCAGACTGAGCTCCCAGAACAGCCAGAAAACTGAACATGCTGGTATGGATGTGCTTTAAAGCCTAGCATGGTCAGTTTGAAATAGGAAAGCATATCATTAGGTATTTCACACAAAGGAAACAATTCAAAGAGGGCAGGATACTTTTTAAATACGAGTACATAATCAACAGGCACGTAACAGGAATAAGAAATTTTGAAGTAACAAACATTTTAAAATGGATGGGGGTGACATCAAGGGCACCATGATGTCATGGGTATTATACACACACAAGTTGCAGAACGTCATGGACTTTCTTTTACGGGGGAAGGCTGGGGATGTTGTGCAGTGGGGGTTTTAGAATAAGCAGTTTGCGGCACAGTGGATACTGTGCTCATTTCTTTCTACCTTGAAAGCTTGCTCCCTCCGCTACATTTCTGCCTCTCATCCTCATAAGGATTCCAAGTCGAATTGGCCCTTTAACTTCTGATCTGTGATAACCAGCTTAATGCAGCCCCTCCTTTCTGCTTATGATGCTGCCCCTAAAAGTTGCAAAATTCCTTATAAAAACAGTCTCTCTCTACCCAACAATAAGAAAACCACTGCATCTTGGGACACTTAGTCCCAGAACAGTGGTGAATGTCAATGTCGCATGTGCGGCAGATTTTCTCAAATAGCCAGACATGAAGGGCACTGCAGTGGGCACCTGACCACAATTTTATATTATAAAGTTACACGGAGGCTGCAGGTCAAAGAAATAAATAGCACAGTCACGGGGAGGGCGTTACTGAGGCTAATAGAAGATTCCATGCTGGAGTTGGACCCCAAGGGCTTATTGCACTACCAAATTTTAAAAAATTGAGCCCTTTTTTACATGCATTGTTATGTTTTAATGCCTTCTCGTACATTTTAAACTACATGTACATTATAAAACACACAACATTTTACAACTTACCTAAAAAGACAAGAAAATGATAGAAATGGCACCAACCTCCTGGGCCTTAAAGAAATATGCAGGAGTTCTGGCTCCACAGAAGTTTACATGTTCCACATCAATGCCTCAAACTAGACTTGAATCTAGCATTTTCAGCAAGAGGATGCACACCGCAGGCTACCCATCTCGTTTAGCTCAGGTGTACCTAAGCAAACGATTGGCATTATTTTCATGCATCTGCCCGGGTCAGCAAGATCTGCAACTACTTAGCTGCCTACATCCAGTGCAATGATTACAAGCACACATGTATTAGACCTCTTTCACACTTCGCCACTTAGGGCATCAGCGGTAAAATCGGCGGTATTTTTAGTGCCCATTTACCATCGTTTTAGCGGCGCTATTCTGCCGCTAGCGGGGCGTTTTTAACCCCCGCTAATGCCCGAAAAGGGGTTAAATCTGCCCGTAATATGGTACCGAATTGGAGTTTTGCCGGCGGTATAGCAGCACGGCACCATTGATTTCAATATGGAGCAGAGGTGCGTTCACCTCTCCTTCACCGCCCCAAAGAAGCTGCTGGCAGGACTTTTTCTCACGCTCTGCCAGCGCACCGCTGAAAGCCCTTGCATTGAGCAGCTGTTTTAGGGTGTTTTGCAGGTGCTATTTTTAAAGTTATATCGCCTGCAAAACACCCTCAGTGTGAAAGGGGTCTTATACTCTGAGCTTTGTGGAGCACCAATCTTACAATATGTAACCTTAGGCGAAAGGCAATGGACAGGAAGCACAATTTAATGCCGCAGAAATATTTGGACCAACTACGAAACCAATATAAGACCATTCTACATGTGACCTCATTTTTCAATTCAAAATGTTCCATGACAGATTGCATTTGAAGAACCATGAAAACCTATGGCCTACGCTAAATTAAATTGTTTCATAGAACTCTTCCTTGCAATGTGAAATCAGTCTGTGAAACCAGGAAGTATTATAAAAAAAAAAAAAAAAGGGAAGAAATCCACTTTGTTACAAGCCTAATGCAGCAGCTGAGTACACACGGTGCTCGGTGCACTGAAATTCACACAGCTGCTGTCTTGTTCCCATCATTTGCTTTATAAAAAAAATGGAATTTGCCAGCAAGCCAAATAGAAGTCTGCTGGACGATACCATTGTTTGACGTACAAGCTACATCACTGCCTAAGAATACTACAACTAGCAATTCAGACAAAGTCTGCAGCCATAAGAACGCTTAGGGACATTTCTTAAAAGCTGGTTGCAAATTCTTACATATACCCAGTGAAGTGACTGGCCTCAGGTGATACAGAGAAGAAACAAAACCTCCTACATAAGTTGTACCTTTCTGCAGCCTTCTCTTCTCTACATCGTACAAAGTCCACTATTTATAAAGCTTGTCTGAGATTTTATAAAGCAAGGGGTGAGGAGCTGAAGTTACTCTCTGCACAGCTCAGTCAGAAGAGCTCTGAATGCAGATTGGAAGGTACACATTCCCCAGCACACATGAACATAGATGAGGCTGTCAGTCACAGACTGTGCGCTACAGCTCCCTCCCCGACACCTTTCTTCTCTTGGCGTCAGAAGTGACTCATGCAGATAGCAGAGAACAAGGCAATAGACAGACAGAACACTTAGTCCTCTGGCTGGAGACAAGCACATGCTATAGAGGGATATGCTTTGTTCATATTTCTTCTGCAGAGGTTTACAACCACTTTAAGTTATTATTAGAGCCCAATTCCAGCCATAACCGTTTTTGTTTTAACCACTTGACAACCAGCCACTGCAGTTGCACTGCGGCAGAATGCCCCAGCTGGGCGAAAACATTATGCAGCGTCTCTTCACCCTTTGACCACTAGGGGCGCACACCTCCTGCTTGCCTACAGAGCCAACGCGAGTGCCCGGTGGTGGCAATCGCTCGGGGCACACCGAGAACAGGGATCTGGGTGCGTAAACACAGTTTCCATTTCTGAGGGAAGAAGAGACTGATTGTTTATATAGAGTATGAACAGCGATCTGTCAGCTCCCCTACACAGTCCCCTCCCCCTTCAGTTAGAACACACACTAGGGAACACCACCCCTTGATCGCCCCCTAGTGTTAACCCCTTCCCTGCCAGTGAAATTTTTACAGTAATCAATGCATTTTTATAGCTCTGATCGCTGTATAAATGCCAATGGTCCCAAAAATGTGTCAAAATTGTCTGACGTGTCCATCATAATGTTGCAGTCCCAATAAAAATCAGATTTAAAAAAAATAAATAAGGTAAATAAACGTGCCATAAAACTATCCCCCCCCCCCATTTTGTAGATGCTATAACTTGTGCAAACCAATATGCGCTTATTGCGGGTTTTTTTTACCAAAAATATGTAGAATACATAGCAGCATAAACTCAGGAAAAATTTGTTTTTATATATTTTTGGGGGATATTATAGCAAAAAGTAAAAGCTTTTTCTTCTCAAAATTGTCGCTTTGTTTATAGCGCAAAAAAAAAAAAAAAAAAAAAAAAAAAAAAAAAAAACACACAGCAGAGGTGATCAAATGCCACCAAAAGAAAGCTCTATTTGTGGGAAAAATTGATGTCAAATCTGGGGCAACGTCGCACGTGCAATTGTTGGTTAAAGTGACGCAGTGCCGAATCACAAAAAGGGTAAAATCTTCTGGGGCTGAAGCGGTTAATACAAGGAATTCAACAAGGTTAAAATGTTTAGTCTTTATAATCACTTTAACCCTGTAAAAAGAGGGATTCCACCTACAAAAAAAAATATTAAAAGCCAGCAGCTATAAATACTACAGCTGCTGACTTTTAATAAATGGACACTCACCTGTCCCGGGGTCCAGCAATGCCGGCAGCCGAGGCCAATCGATCGCTCGGCTCTCGGCTGCTGCCGCCATTCTCGGTGAGGGAATCAGGAAGTGAAGCGAATCGGCTTCACTTCCCGGTTCCCTACTGCGCATGCGCGAGTCGCGCAGCGCAATAGGAATTGTCCGCGCTGTCTCTGGGACCCGTGTGTGTCCCAGCAGACAGCGCGGCAGGACAGGAAGAGGCAGACGCCCACGGGAGTCTATGCCCGGAAGTGGGTGTAAATACCTGTCTTTGACAGGTACCTCCACCCCCCTCCCCCCTGAAAGGTGCCAATTGCGACACCGGAGGGGGGGAGGGTTCCGATCAGCAGAAGTTCCACTTTAGGGTGGGACCCCGCTTTAAGCGAAGCTGGCCCAAAGTAAGCATGGAAAGTGAACATGACGTTAACCACTTAAGGACCAGCCTAGTTGAGATTTTGGCGTTTACAAGTTTAAAACAGTTTTTTTGCTAGAAAATTACTTATAAAATGGCAGTCATTGCAATACTTTTTTTCACACCATATTTGCACAGCAGTCTTACAAGCGCACTTTTTTGCCCATTTTTTTAAATTATATTGTGAAAGATAATGTTACGCCAAGTAAATGAATACCCAACATGTCACACTTCAAAATTTATCTCCATAGGCGACCTTAAAAAAATTGGGTCACTTTTATTCCCAATACAAGGAATGTAAACATCCTCAGATCTCATATTTTGGACTTAAAAACACAATAAAAAAAAAAAAAAAAAAAAAAAAAAAAGTCATTTGAAAAAAATTGCCTTTAAGAGGTATGGGACGGAAGTGATGTTTTGACGTTGCTTTCGCCCAGCTATGGTATGGAGACAGGTGGGAGCCATCTCTCCCTCACTCGTCTCCATACCTGAAAGGAAAACAGACGCGATTGCCTCTGCCGCTGGCTCGGGTAAGCGGCAGAGGGCACGTGCCCCTCTCCCACCACTGATAAAAGCGATGTCGCGGCTAATCCACCGCAGAGACCGCTTTTAACTTGTAGACGACCGCCGGTCGAACACGAGGCTACCAGGGTTATGGCAGCTGGCTGCTGCCATAACAACGATATTCATCCTCAAAGTAGGGACGTGCGGTGGTTGGCAAGTGGTTACAGAGAGCTTCTTTAAAACTTTTTTAATTAGAATAAGATTGCTAAAGAGGTCTCTACCTCAAGTTTCATAGTGGTATGTAGTTGACTTGCTTCTATCAGTTTTTTTAAAAGTGAAATCAGTCATGCCAGAGAGTATAATTCCTACAGTACTTCTGGCTCACTAGGGACATCACTGCCGTACATCTGTTCAAACACCAGCACTGGCGTGTGGTCTCTGCCACCTTCTCCTCCCTCAACACCGCCATTCACAATCACATGGGCAAAGGCAGTCACTATTCCCAGAATATATTTTAAAGGCTGGATTTTTTTTTATTTTTTTTTCATTTAATGGAGTGCACCCTCCCTCGCCACTGTGCCTGTCACACTGACAGCTGCCGGGCTAAGGAGTTTTGCATTGGGTGGGCAGAGCCTGATGGGGATTCAAAAGGCTAGCTCCCCATAAGGTCCATTTTACATATGACTGACACACAGCAATGGTGGTGGGGGGGCACTCACAATAGTCACTATTAAGTCCAATGCAAGATTTCAAATACGCCCACTGCTGTGCACTGTCAGTCGAAAGCCAAGCGGACAGGATAGGGAACTAGCCTCTCAGATTCCCCATCAGGCTCCGCTTTCCTAATGAGGAGCCATTTCCCAAATAAAGGTATTGCCATATAGCAGAATAACACAAACAATGGGTGAAAGACCCTCCAGACTAGTAGCCAACAGGATACCCAGGGCTTTCCAGATCTCATTAAATCAGCATTCCTTTCAAATACATCTGCTATGAGTCCCACCATCATGGCCTCCTTAATAATGTCCTTTTGCATTACATAACAGAATATCTTCCCAAAAGCTCCATCAAATGTCAGGGCCCATAGTCCGTACGCGAGAGGCTAGCATTCAGTCCCCTCCAAATGCCTCTATCCCAGATGAGTATCAGAAATGGCATCACAAATTTTCCCCATTTACACTGAGCTTTCTTTCAGCTGGGGAAAAAAAATCCACTGAGTGTTGGCATACTCCTGTACACCAGTTCAAAGCTGGTCTTAATTACTGCCAGTTTCCTAATCTAAAACTGGCATTAATTAAGAATGTCACTGACAGAAACTGATTCTTAAAGTGGCAGTAGTAAGAACTACCTGAAGCTGCTGCAAGTGTCGGTAATGTTACCAAGCCTGTTGCAAATGCATGGCTGAATTAGGTGAAGGTAGTTAAGGAACTACTGCCAGGAAACTGCCATTAGGGCTATTTTGAATTTCATCGGTTATCTTCATTAGGCCATCTGTTTTCTAAACCAGGGGTCTCCAAACTTTGCAGATAATGGGCCAAATTTAAGGTCCTTCAAAATTGGGGGGGGGGGGGGGCAGGCAGAGGACAATGGGGGTAAAAAAAAAGCCCTGTGAGTAAATACCCCATTTTTAGTGTCATGTTTAGTGCCCCATTCTTGGTGTCAGAGGGAGATATGGTGGCTTATATCAGTGGCACAGATAGTGTCAGAAAAAGGCAAGCAAAGGGCCGCATCTGTGCATCGTCACGCCGCCCCCCACGGCCACAGCTTGGAGGCCACTGTTTTAAACTAAAAGTAATACACTCCTGAATCAGAAAGTGCATTGGTTATTCTAAGCCAACTATCTCCACTAAAAAGGATGTGATGCCAACCAATAAACAGAACTATTTGGAATATAAGGAACCCACACACTAGGGTTTCCATCTTTCTATTGGGAATTACAAGATCCCTGAACCCCCTTTAACATTTCCTGATCAACTGAAACGTAGGTCAACCACATTTTTCTATAAGCAAATATGTAATATCAGAATAGGTCTTAGCAATGAAAAATAAAAATAAAAAAACTCAAATTTTCCTTCCTGGTAAATTGACATTAACCTTATCCAGTCCATTGCTTTACCTTTGTAAAACTGCATTGCGATTGCCCAACAATCCTTTACAGTTTAGGGATCTTTTACTATATAACCAATCTACATCATGCAGTGGTTACTATGTAACTAGAGACAGATAAAATATATAAATGAATGAAAAAAGAAAAAAAAAACCCACCACACAAACACTTAAAGTTATGATTTATACTTTTGTAATCCCAGCACTACTTTGAAAAGTATACTTGTCCTTACTAAATATTGTACAGGGTTATAAATGTTCTACTTGCGGAACTTCATTAAAATATATATTTTTTTTAAATGAAAAAAATAAATATATATATATTTTATATGAAAAATAAATTATATATATTTTTCCAAATAAGGCAAATTGCGGCAACTTTTAAGTGTGTTTTCATCGAATTGTTCCTTCTTTTGATATTCAATAAGAAACAGAAGAGAAAAAAAATGTATACCTGGGTTTTTACAGTTATGCAAAGAAAATATTTTTAAGAGACAGCTAGAAAGAAAATCAAATGTGCAGTTTATTGACTGACACATTTAACAAGAAAGCTCATATGCAACTTTTTTTTAGTCTCTCTGTAAGGCCACACAAAGTTTGCCCTTCAATTTTCAAACTCCAAGGCAGCAGCATTTCAAGGTCATGCAAACTGAGGGAGGCCTATCTTCAATAACATGATGGTAAATAACAAAACTGTGCAAGAAAAAAACAAAACAAAAAAAGAACCACAAATCAGAAAGGCCATCAGTAAAGAAAACTTGCCATAGTGACTGGAATATTGTGCTCTTGCCTGCAGAGTTCCTTGTGTCTCTGTTGGAATGTGTTGCTGCACATCAAACATTCCAATGACCTTCATGCCTTATTTGAAAATCTAAACTAGCATCAAGTAAAAAGACTTTAAAAACTAGCAAACATGCTAATGCAATTACTGGTTATCAGAAGCAAAATTGTGCACTATTGAAAGGCGTTATTGAGCGCCTAGAAGAAACAGACAGACAATGAGCTTACCTGCAAAGCGCAAGGGCAAGAAAAAAAAAATCCCTCACCAAATTAATCAGTAAATGTCATGTTTCATTGACTTTATAGACCATTAACCTGTTAATTTATAAGCCATTTCCATAAAGTGTCTTTCACTGGAATTCCAAGCTAAAGTAACAGCTGTTCTGTATATCAGGAATTACTTAAAGGCATGTTGTGTATGAATTTTCCTGGAAAAGACTCCCATGTCCTAAATATACGATTTTAAGTAAAAGACAAAAATTAAGCAAAAGTAATTTTGCCCAATTAAATGGATGGTGCGTTCTTCAGAATATTGGGAAAAAAAAAAAAAACACAAATCTACAGGATGCACCAATGTGTACTCAGATATGGTGTATGTACATATACATATGTGAACACACACATTTTCATTCACGCTTGCATTTAACATGATCTTACCCAAATAAACTACAGAATAATAATATTTGTAACACTGCCTCCTCTAGCAAATTATAAAGTGAACTTGTACAGGTTTCTTATCTCTGCACATCTACCCAAGTGTAAAATGAAAAAAGAAAATCCACACTCTAAACGTACAAGAGGTGCAGCAGAAGGTATGCCAGGAATGCAAGGGGCCATTTTCTTAGACAGTACAAACTTGGATTTCTCAGAGTAAAAGGGGAAAACAGCATGCAATATTTACTTTTTTGCACAAAAATACAAAAATAGAACTTACCAGTGCCACTGCAAAATTTCAGGAAATTCTCATTTCACAAGACCACGGCTCAGCACAAGCACTTATATTTTTCCCCTTCAGCTTCACTCTCACCAGCCCTCCCCCCTCTCGGGAAAGAGAAAAAAGGACAAAGGCATGAGGACATGCAAGGAAGATACTGTTGCAATATCCTTTTCTCAAACCCAACAGTCAGAATCTGCTCTTCTTGCAAACTACTCGCCATTTTTCTTTGTCTTTCAGCTGACCCCTGTCTATGTGAAAAACTCCCAAGACTCCAATGAAAAAATCCTGCAGCCTCCTTCCACTTTAACAGTCAAAGGCATTCAATCTAGCTTGCTACACGACACCAACACCCGCCTTTCCTCTTGCCCCATTTGCTGCTGCTTGTTATTTGAGGACGCTGCTCAGCTACCATTGGCAGATGAGATGATCAATCAGCACCACTGTAACACTTCCTGTTTAAAGTTACCTTGAGACAAACAGGGGTCAGACCAAGTGACTTTAAAAGAACGGAGTGTATTCAACAAAATGTATTCATGCTTTGAGGCAAAGATCCATATTAATAAACAGCAGATAGATTTCTAACCATTTACAAGACCTTTCATTTAAATACTTGGGCAAACAAAATCAGTAAAATACATTTAATGTATCAGAATTATAGTCCTTTTCCAGCAGTGTATTCAGAAACAAAGCTAATAGCAAGTTTTACACTACATTAATAATTATAGCCATATTGTCTACACAAGTCAGCATTCCCACATGAGTTGTTGCAGACACTAGCTAGTTTATTATTTAAAAGCCACTGTTATTTTGAACTTGAAGACGTGCTGAAGCACCACAAAATAAAAAAAAAATAATAAAAAAAAAAAAAAAAAAAAAAAAAGGTAGGACATAGCAAATATGTCTAGAACATATAAAATTCACTAGGGGGGCGAAGAAATGACAGATGTCCAGATAAATCAGGCGATAGAAGTGAAATTTTCACAACTGGAATTGCACATTCACGTGTCAGTGTCGCAAGTTAAAAAAACACAAGTTTTTTTTGTTTTTTACAATTTTATAAAAACCTCTTTTTACAATTTATTTACAATTTTATAAAAAGGTTGCAAGACAAAGGCATAATGGAGCTAGTAGCGTCGCCTACTAGCTCATTACTTGACTTAGAACAAATCTGTTCCAGTGGCGCCGGTATTCAACTGAGAAAGTTCCCCCTGGCAGATAATGACCCCCCCGTACTTGCACAGACGCAGTGCTTGCGCAGTATGAACCACAACTGAGCCGCCGAAAATTGACGAAGCTGAACATGGGGTCTGTAAAAGGGCCACTCGCAGGCTCGATGCGCTCAGCATATTAATGTTCTAACTATGTTGCTTAAACCTGGACTTGGGGCAAAATGTAGTGCACAGGCGCCGTGTAGAGCCGACAACCAGCGGTTCATCTTCAGAGACTCTCCGAAGTCATTCGTACTGCTCAAGCGCAGTGCATGCGCAGTACAGGGGGGTCCTTATCCACCGGGAGAACTTTCTTGGCAAGGCACCGGCACACTACTGACCTTTTCCCTGGAATTCCAGTGCTGTGATTGGCCAGAGCCGAGACAATGTCACTTCCACGCATGCACACGAGGGCATGGCACTTGTGGCCGTTCCTTCAGAACACATGTGCCAGTGATGTCACTGGCTGCATGTAATGTAAATATCTCCTAAATTGTACATGTTTAGGAGATATTTATACTACCTTATTATAGGCATACCTATAGGCAAATGTCAGCAGAGAACGTTTACTTCCACTTTAAGCACACCATAATGTAAATATCAATTTAGACTAGGAGATTGGCATTTTTTGACCATCCACCCTCTGCCTCCCCAATGCTTAGTGAGGCCACCTACTCATTTTTTCACTCCTCCCCTCTCACTTCAGGAGCGCAGAGAGGAAAGTCTAGTGCAAATTTAAAGCGGTTCTTCACCCTAAAAGGGGAAGTTCCGCTAGTATTATCCCTCCCCCCCTCCGGTGCCACAATCGGCACCTTTCGGGGGGGAGGGGGGTGCAGTTACCTGATAATCCAGGTATCTGAACCCACTTCCGGCCAGACCGCCGCATTGCACCACCCACCCCCGCATGGCTCCGCCCCCCCCCCCCCCGTTGTGTTCTGGGAAACACACAGTTCCCAGAGACACAGCGGGGGACCATAAGAGAAGCGCAGCGCAACTCGCGCATGCGCAGTAGGGAACCGGGCAGTGAAGCCCTCATGCTTCACTTCCCGATTCCCTGACAGAGGATGGTGGCGGTGGCTGCAGCGAGACGAGCGATCGCTCGTTATCTGCCGCCGACATCGCTGGAACCTGGGACAGGTAAGTGTGATATTATTAAAAGTCAGTAGCTGCAATATTAGTAGCTGCTGGCTTTTAATATTTTATTTTAGGTGCAGCTCCTCTTTAAAGTGGTTGTAAAGGCTTGTTTTTTTTTCCTATAAAAACAACAAACATGTTATACTTCCTCTTTGTCTCCCTGCAAAGGTAAAACATAATGGACTACTGTGCATCGCTTAGTAGCCCATTATGTGTCACTTACCTGACACAGGAGCCAGCGATGTCACCAATGTCCCCTGTAGTCCGGAGCGTCCATCTTCTTCCGGGTATCGCTGCTCTGGCCACTCACAGCGCCGGAGCAGCGATGACGTCACTCCCACGCATGCACACGGGAGCCGCCACCAACGGCATATCGCCGTTAGCAGCGGCATGCTGTTAACGGCGATAGTGCACAGTAGACAGCTGTGACTGTCTTTTAGTAAATATCTCCTAAACCGTGTAGGTTTAGGAGATATTTCCGGGACCTACAGGTAAGCCTTAATCTAGGCTTACATGTAGGTCAAAGTGGTTTGTAAGGGTTTACAACCACTTTAATGTACACGGGATGTTTTACACCTCCCCTGAACGATTTAACTTGACAGATAGTAACAGATGTTTAAAAACATCAGTTTTGCTGCATTTAAGTTTAGAAGCTCCCCCCCATAGTCAACTTTAAAAACGCTTGTAAGCGAAACTCAGCTAAAAGCGCAAGTTACTACGGTTACAGGCGCTTGGCATGCCTCTGAACCTTTTTTTCTTTCCCAAAAATAGACAGACAAATACATTCAGGGCAAACCTGAATATCTACTAGAGGAAACTACGCCAGCTGAACACCTGCAAAATTCTAAGGCACAACAGCAGTGTGATGTGAAGAAGGTGCCATGCATAAATATTAAAAAATGTCCATAAATATTATAAATACAGAAGTATGTAGATATTTAATGTAAACAGTCCACAGCCAAGAAGGAATCCACACAGGGAGAATACACTAATAAGTGAGTGAATAAATCCACCACCACAATGTGGGTTGCTACGCTCACCCTCAGGGACTGACTCCTGTGCCACCGAAGGTCAGACATGCTTTTCCCACTAACTCGGTGATAGGGTGTGAAGGATGACTTGTCTCAGCTACTAAATGACTTATACAACATCCATATGGCTTTGGCCACAATTCAGAACAGAGCGGAGATTAACGAGCCCGGTGTGATGTCGTATAAGTCCTTCAGTAGCCCAGACAAGTCATCATCCTTCACACCTTATCCCCAGGTTAGTGGGGAAAAAAAGGCATGTCTGACCTTCGGTGGCACAGGGGTCAGTTCCTGAGGGGAGCGTAGCAACCCGCATTGTGGTGGTGGATTTGTTCACTTATTGGTGTATTCTGCCTGTGTGGATTCCTTCTTGGCTGTGGACTGTTTGCATTATCTACATCCTTCTGTGTTTCCAAAAAAATTCTTCTAAACTCAACTGCCTAGAAACTACTATAAAAAGGACCTTGTGCACATGTACTGATAAGATAACCGAGGAGAGTTCAGGAGCAGCTGAAAATAAAAATGCCCAACTGCTCCTAAAACGTCTGTTTACCAGCAGCAGTGTACATAAAGTCTAACCTGCCCCATGCAGTGGTTTTTCACAGAGCAGCTTGGATCCTTCTCTTCTCAAAATTCCTTTTCTGCACTCCTGACCCCTCCTATTCAGTGCCCCCACAGCAAACAGCTTGCTATGGGGGCACCCAAGCGGAGTCACAGCTCCCTGTATCTATTCAGACACAGAGCCCCGACCTGGCCCCCTCTCTTTCCCGATTGGCTAGCTGACTTTGACAGCAGCGGAAGCCAATGGCGCCACTGCTGCAACTCAGCCATTCAGGAAAGAAGAATCTCTGACAGAGAGGGACCTCAAGTAAGTGTTAGGGGGGCTGAGAGGGGCTGCTGCACAGAAGGCTTATCTTAAAGCATAGAATGCATCAAGATACAAAATAAAACCTTATGCCTACAATCCCTTTAACCACCTATTAAGGCACTTCTCTCCTTCATGTAAAAATCATCTTTTTTTGCTAGAAAAATTACTCAGAACCCCCAAACAATATAGAAGTTTTTTTTTAGCAGACACCCTAGGGCAGTGATGGCGAACCTTGGCACCCCAGATGTTTTGGAACTACATTTCCCATGATGCTCAACTACACTGCAGATTGCCTGAGCATCATGGGAAATGTAGTTTCAAAACATCTGGGGTGCCAAGGTTTGCCATCACTGCCCTAGGGAATGAAATGGCAGTCATTGCAACTTTTTATCTCACACAGTATTAGCCTAATTTTTCAAAAGCCTTTTTTTTGGGGGGGGGGGGGGGGGGGGGGGGGGAACAGGTTTCATGAATAAAATATATATTATTATTATTATTATTATTATTAATAATAATAATGTTAGCCCAATTTTTTTTGTATAATGTGAAAGATGTTATGCCGAGTAAATAGATACCCAACATGTCACACTTTAAAATTGCGCACAATTATGGAACGGTGGCAAACTTCATTACTTAAAATTCTCCATAGGTGACGCTTTAAACATTTTTTACAGGTTACCAGTTAAGAGTTACAGAGGAGGTCTAGTGCTAGAATTGTTGCACACACTAACTCATGCGGCAATACCTCACGTGTGCTTTCAGCAGCATTTACATATGTAGGCGGGACTTACGTGTGCGTTTGCTTTGGAGCGCGAGCTACCGGGGCGTCATGTTCGTCATCCGGCGATTCTTTCTCCGGGCCCCCAATGGCACGGGAGAGCCCGGAGAAGCAGCAGATAGTGGCGGGAGGGGGGCTTCCCCTCTCGTTGCCTATAAGAATGATCAAGCAGTGGAACTGCCGCTATGATTGTTTTTATCATGCACAGAATCGCTGGCCAGAAGGATTGATATCTGAATGGTGCCTGTAGCTATAGGCATCATTCAGATATCACCACACAAACTAGAGGACATCATTTTACTATGGCCGGGTATTGAAGTGGTTTAACGTGTGTGGGATTGAAGACTTAACCGCTTGCGACAGCAAGAAGAGCTTTAAAGAAAGCCCAAGAACTCTAACCTGTGCTGCTTTTGATGGTACAACAGATCTAATCTAAGAAGCCCACTGATTTCAGGGAAGATTTTCTCATCCCCAAAACAAATCTGAGGGTCTAAAGACTGTAGGTAGAACTCAGTAGCCCAAAGAGTTCTAATTCTGAGGCCGGTTTCAGACCTGTGTAGTACCTGAATATCAGGGTGGATATAAAACAATGATAGAATAGTCTTATTTAAGATACACAAAAAATTTCGTTTAGTTTGTTTGGCATGAAATTGAGCTCAGTTATGTAGCATGAGGCAGTATATTCTACAATATTAACATTTTTGGTAAACTCATTCAATGAATCCAAGGTCTGCAAGATGAGATAACATGCACTGCATTAATGCATTCACACAATAACCATGAGATAAAAACAAAGTTCAGGAATATTCCTTTATTCCATTGTTTTGCAAATCTGACAGCGGGCATCCACTCACCTGCTGCCGCCACGCCCTCCCCCTTGTTGAGGCACTGCTGCATCACCAGCCGTCCCTTTAAAGACGGTGAGGCAACAGCAGGTCAGAGGAGGAGTCACTGCATGACAGCGGACAGTTGCCCTTAAAAAAAAAAAATTAGGAATTTTTTTACGCACCGTAAAATGCTTCTCTGAAGTTCATTGACGGACAAAGCATCTTCATCTAAGGGTTATATCACCCCTTTAGGAGAGGACTAGGCAGAACATGTTAAAAACAGCAGCACTGCACAGTACCACCCAGGCGGCGGTCCTACTGGCTATAACCCCTCACGCTGCATCCAGCAGCTCAGTTCGTCAAAAGCAGTACAAACAAAAAATAGGAGGGGTGGATGCTGTGTCCGTCAATGAACTTCAGAGAAAAAGGATTTTACGGTGTGTACAAAAATCCTAATTTCTCTTTCGTTCATTGATGGACACAGCATCTCAATCTTGAAGAAGAAGAAGAAGAAGAAAGAAGAAGAAGAAAGAAGAAGGAAGAAGGAAAGAAGAGTGACTGGACGATCAGGTCGCCGCCGTACACACCTGAGAAACAGACGCTTGATGTCAGAAAGCCCAAGAGGCACCAAATGCCATGGTAGAATGTGCCATGACAGGAAAGGGAGGCGCCCTCCCCCTTATGGCATAAGCCTGAACCACAATCTGTCTAATCTAATAGAGAAATGGTGGCCGACAAGACCGCCAGGCCCTTCTTCAGACCAGCCACCGATACAAATAAAAAAAAGAGTCCGACCTCTGAAAAGGAGCCGTGGCAGACAGATACACCCGCAGAGCCCGGACCACGTACAAGGAATGCAAAGCAACCTCTTTGGGGGTGTGACGGCCGAGGACATAAGGATGGAAGCACAATGTCCTCATTTAGATGAAAAGCCAAATCAACCTTTTGAAAAAATGAAGGCTGTGGGCGCAGCACCACCTTATCCTTGTAGAGGACCAAGTAGGGAGACCTGCATGACAAGGCCGCCAACTCAGAAACCCTCCTGGCAGGTGTAATAGCCACTAGAAAGACTACTTTCTGAGAGAGAGTGTCAATAAGGGGATCTCCCTAATGTTTTCAAACGGTGGTTTCTGAAGCACCGAGAGCACCAGATTCAAATCCCACGGAGGCAGCGGTGGTCGAACCGGAGGGGCCACATGTCGAACCCCCTGAACAAACGTGCTCACCAATGAATGAGTCGCCAAGGGTTGCTGAAAAAATAAAAAATAAGACAGCCAAAGCTAATAACTGCCCCTTAAGGTGCTTAAGGCAAGTTTCTGATCCACTCCTCACTGCAAAAACAGCAGGATCCTGAGTATGTGCGTGGACGAAACCTTATCTCCTCACATATGGAGATGTAGGCCTCCCACGTACGAGAAATCTTCCAAGATGACGACTTCCGTGCCCTCAGCATAATGGAGATTACCGAATCTGACAAACCTCGGTCCCTTAGCACCTGGCTTTCAACAGCCATGCCGTTAAAGCCAGTGATGGTAAAGCAGGATGAAGTATTGGACCTTCCGACAGAAGGTCCTCTCGCATCAGAAGCCGCCAAGGAACATCCGCCACCATTCGTAATAATGACGGCGTACCACGGATGCCAAATCGGGGGCAATCAGAATCACCGGCATTCCCTCAGCTTCCCCGCTGCAAAGCAGACGTGGTAGAAGTTTGAGGGGGGGGGGGGGGGGGTTTCAAGGCATAAATCAGACAATAATGCCCCCATGGAGCCACCAACGCGTCTGCTGTGTCCGCCCAGGGTTCTTATGACCTGGCCACAAATCTCTGTACCTTCCGATTGAGTCGAGAAGCCAGGAGATCCACATCTGGCACGCCCCACCTTAGGCAAAGGATCCAAAACACATCCGTATATAGCGACAATTACCCTTGGGCAAGCATTTGACGACATATATAGTCGGCTTGCCAGTTTTATATGCCTGGAATGTACACGGCTGACAGAGCCGGCGCGCACCTCCAGTGCTGCAGCCGAGCTCCTTGTTCCTCCTTGATGGTTGGCATACGCCACCGCCGTGTTGTTGTCTGACTGGATCCTGACCGGATGCCTCTGCAGCCTCTGTGACCATGTGGAGAGGCACCGCCTGATCGCCCGAAGTTCCAGCACACTGATCAGCAGGCGGGATTCTTCCTGCGTCCAGCGACCCTGGGCCAACTGTACGCTGCAAACCCTCATCCGTTGTGATCACTGTCCAATGAAGAGAAAGAAATGACTTCCCGGGACGGAGGGCCTGCGGCCACCAGAGCAGGGAATGCGTGACTAGCTGGTTCACCCAAATTTGACAATCTAGGGACAACGGAGATTTGTCCCATTTGGACAGGATCTCCTTTTGCAAGACTCGAGTGTGGCATTGAGCATACGGTACCGCTTAGAAAGTGGCTACCATGAGACCCAGGACTCACATGCAAAAACGCAGCGACGAACACCTGTGGGATACCAACAACTTCACCGCAGCTTGAAGAGTCTGCGGCTTGTCTGAAGGGAGAAAGACTCTTGCCACTGAGAAGTCCAGAAGCAAGCCCACATACTCCAAGTGTTGAGTCGGCACAAAACAGACTTCTGTAGGATCAGTACCCAACCAAACTCCCAAAGAGTTTGCATGGCGATTGCCACATCTTCCCTTAATTCTGAGGTGGAAGCTACCCTCAGAAGGTGGTCATCCAGGTAAGCCATAATTGCGATCCCTTGCTGGCTTAGCAAAGCCAAAATTGGGGCTAGCACCTAGGTGAAGACCCTTGGTACCGACACCAGACCAAAAAGGGAGAGCTACAAATTGGTAGTGCTTGGTCCCCGACTGCAAATCGCAGAAACCTTTGATGCATATGGGGACATGCAAGTATGCGTCGATGTCCAGGGACGCAATAAAATCCCCCTGATAGAGTGCAGCGACCACTGAGAGAACTGATTCCAACCTGAACCTTCGTACTTTCACAAAGCTGTTGAGGGCCTTGAGATCCAGGACCGGACGGATACCTTTAGGACAACAGATTGGAGTAGAATCCCTGAAACCTTTCCGGCGCTGGTACAGGCATTATCACCACGTGCAGCAGCAGGTCCTGTACTGCCCCGAACAGGGCTTCCCGAAAAACCGGAAGAAGATGAAGGTTGGAGGGGAAAAAAAATCTGTTTGGCGGACAAGAAAGAAACTTGTATCCTGATGAAACCAGTTTGCAGACTCGCTGGTCGGAAAGTAGGGAGGTCCACCGAGCTGCAAACTCCCAAAGGCGACCCCCCCCCCCCAACCGTGAGTCGGGCGGGGCAAACCTTCATGCAGTAACAGATTTGCTCGCAGACTTGTTCGGCTTGCGAAACAAGGGATGCTTTTGTCCCTCAGCAGGCACCTTGTCGGACTGGGAACACTTACCCGTTGGCCCAAGTGGAAGAAAAATCCACTTCTGAGCGGAAAAGAAGGGCCCTTGCTTACGGCGTGGCTCCTTACCTTTCCTGGACATTGGGAGAAAAAGTTCTCTTACCCCCAGTATCATTCTTAATGTCATCCAGTGGGGCTCCAAATAGCCTCTCTCGCTGGAAGGGCAAACCCGCCAGTGCTCTTAGATGCCTGGTCCGCAGACCAGCATGTCAGCCAAATCAGGCGACATAGCACTACTGCTGATACTGAGGCTCTAGAGAGCAAGGGGGCCGTATCATAGACAGACATACTTAAGGCCCAACACCAAGTGGTCCACCAGCTCCACGCAGACCGGGGAAGACTATTTCTCCAACTCACGGTGCAACAGTTTAGCCCATTCAGTAAGCGTCTGTGACACCAGGGCCATGGCTAACACTGGCCAAAATGCTGACCCCACCACCGTAAACATGGACCGGGAAACAGCCACGGCCCTCCTGTTCACAGGGTCCTTGAAAGCAGGGGTCCCCTCCAACGGAATCGTGGTTACCTTATTTAACCTGGATACCGGGGGGGGGGGGTCAACAATGAGAGGAAATGTCCATTTGTTCAAGAAACTCTCCTCAAAGGGGTAACGCACCACCACTCTTTTCGGGACTGAAAAAGACCCAGGGCGGTCTTCCCCACTCCTTGTAAATAAACTTTTCAAAATAAGTTGGGTAAGGAAACACCTTTGCCGCGTGGGCCGGCTTGTGGGTCCCGACACCTCTGTAGAAGCCCCCGCCGTATCCTCCATCTTTAGGGTATGCCGCACCGCTGTGATAAGTGCTCCTACAAGCACTTTTTTCCTGCGCTGACCCGGACTCGGTATCACTGTCCAACGGTCCTGGTCTGCATCCTCTGACGTGTCAGAACAGGGGCCGCCAGCCACAGCATGCCCCCCCCCCCAGCTTTCCCCAGAAGACAATGGTGAGGGGCATTTACCCCCCTTGCGCCCGCACGCTGCTTCTATCCTGGCAACAAAGGCCTCCAGGACTGCCAACAGAGCGTTCATAGGCACTGCAGGTGCAGGGGAACTGTTGCCATAACAGGGATGTCTGGGGAAGAAGCGCCAGCTTCCGACACCATGCAGACCCACACTCACCTGTCACCACTTAGGGGCCTAAGGCAAGTCACACAAAATGTCCACTCTCCTAGCTGCCACAGGGGGCCCGCCTCCGCAGGACTCACTGCTCTGACCCAGGTACTGTGCGGCTGCTCTCCCCTGAGTCAGCCACAAGGTGTCCTGTGTATAAAGCGTGCTGTTCTAGAAGGAAACAAGCACCCAGCGCTAGAAGCAAAACAAGCTGAGGCTACTAGAAAATGGCCGCCTCAGCAAAAAACGTAGAATCTCAACGGGCAACTGGTTCAACACTGCTCACCAGTGGACAATGTAAGGATCTGTCTCGTCATACAGCGTCTTGCCATTTAAGAGAATTTGGACTAAAAGCCCACTCTGCAGTGACCAAACCTCATTAGCAGAAAGAAAAAAAAAAAAAGGCTGGACAAACCTTTGCTGAGAAGCATGCTGTGTGGCTAGAGGAGAACTGGTTCACAAAGTTCACTTTAGTGATGAAAGCAAATTTAAATTATTTGGGTCAGATGGGGAAACATTAGGTTCATTCTCAAACTGGGGAAAGACTGAACCCAAAGTGTGTGGAAGCAACTGTAAGCAGAGTGGGGGAAGAAAAAAAAAAAACACACACACCAGAGCAGTGAGAGAGACTAGTGATGTCTCGTGTCCGCAGATGTGCTGAAGTCATTTAAAGTAAGGCCTGTACACTTCCTACTAATTGTTGTAACCTTCAAAAGTTTGAGTTGTAATCTTTCGTCGTTCTACAGTTATGGCTGTTCTCTATTTTGGAACATTGTGTTTTCTACAAAATAAAAAGATTTGTTGAAGTGCCTTGGTTATTTTGAAAAACACTGTTCTATTAACATGGTATAGCCACAACAAGAATTACATCAAATGTTGAGCAATGAAGATTATATTATTTCTGAAAAAAAAAAATGGTGTTTTTAAATTGTTCTCCAATTCAGATTTCAGGTGTATATTCATTTTCACTACGTATTCCAATTCTTTGTAGCCTCCTCCTCTGAAATCTGAATGATCTTGAAGTTTATAAAACTTGAGGCCAACACATGTACTTCTTTGAATTCTGCTGCATAGATTTACTATGCCCTGCAAGCACTGCTGTCACACATTTCCTGCCCTCTGAAATACAGTGGTGCAGAGAGGAGATGGAGTCAGTATAGGAATCACAGCAAGGTACCTTTGGGGTAATGCAGTCATTGGAAATTGAAAGAAAACAGCAGGAGAGAAGCTGCAAATTATCTAGGGAATCTAGGAAGTTGTGAAAAGAGGTGGCAAGCAAACAAGCCAAACTCACAACATGAAAGCAGATTTTTCAAGTAATCTTATACTGAATCAAAAACTACTGTTACTACAATGCTGAGGTTATAAAAATTAAACTGCATGTTGTGACTATAGAACTCTTAAATAAGATTTACAAAAACCTACATTAGCTTTATCAGTTAAAGTGGTTATATGCTCAATTTTTTAACTTTTACCTACAGGAAAGCCTATAATAAGGCTTACCTGTAGGTAAAAAAAATATCTCCTAAACCTGTACGGTTTAGGAGATATTCCCCTCGGTATGCGCCGCTGACTGCAGCGGCGCATGCGCACAAGGGGGTTCTCACCGTGAAAATCCAGCAGAAAATCTCCCGCGCGCATGCGCGGGAGTGACGATATCGCTGCTCCGGCCACTCACAGCGCCGGAGCCGCGATACCCGGAAGAAACACCGAGGGAGCATGTCAGCTCCCTCGGCGTGGATCGGGCCAGATGTCGGGGCCTCGTTCTAAGGTAAGTATTTCATAATGAGCTAGTATGCGGTGCATACTAGCTCATTATGCCTTTTGCTTTGCAGGTTTAAAAAAAAAAAAAAATTGTGGGTTTACTACCGCTTTAAAGGGGTTGTAAAGTGTTATTTAAAAAAAAAAAAAAAAAAAAAAAAAAAAAAATTTAAACATGTTATACTTACCTCCACTGTGCAGCTTGTTTTGCACAGAGTGACCCCGAACCTGCTCTTCTGGGGAACCTCGGCGGGTGTCTCGGCTTCCTCCCGCAGGTGCTTCTCATGTTCACGCGAGCTCCCTCGCATGGTGAGAAGCATCTGCGGGCGCACTCCCGTGATACAGCCGGCGGCTATAGCCGCTCGCTGTATCACACAGCCCCGCCCCCGGCGCTCCGCGTCAGTGGATGTGATTGACAGCAGCGCGAGCCAATGGCTGCGCTGCTTTCCTTCCATCCACTCCAGCCAATCAGCGGCCAGGCTGAACGGTGGAAAGGACGTTGGGGGACGAGCGCGGGACTTTCAAAGGGTGAGTTAAGTAAAACGGGGGGGACTGGGGGCACCGGGACCGTCAGATGTTTTTTCACCTTAAGGTGAAAAAACATTTTCCTTTACAACCCCTTTAACACTAAGTGTAGTCATTACTGTAAAAAATAAATAAATTATATATATATATATATATATATATATTAGAGTTTAGTTACCGCCTTAATCAGCCACAGAACCTGTGTAATTAATGTGTGTTCAGTTTTAACGGGATGAGGTGGCAACCCTACCACAAACATTCATGGCACTAAAAATGGTTTCCTGCAATAAGCATTCACCAAAAGCATCATGCTATTATGAGGATTCAAAGTTGTCAAGCTCCTTCTGAACACATTGCATGAAACCATTTGTTTGGACTTTATTTGGTTATACTTCCCAATTAGCACTACTTGAGATGGTCTTTGCTCTCTCAGCTCATGTCTGTGCGTACTTTAACAAAAGTGTACCGTAGGGAATCAAGCCTGTGTACTCAAACAAGTATGTGCCAACAACAGTGTCTCCTTTTTAACCCCTTCCCGCCAAGCGTACACAGATCTGCGTACTCTGCCTCCGTGGGGTATACCAGGGATGATGCCCGCACCTGCAGGCATCATCCAGGTACCGTTTTTTTCCAGCGGGCGATTGGCTATCCAGCCATAACAACCGAAGCGGCTAAAAGCCGCTCACCTTTTATGCCGGAGGATCGGAAGGGGACGTCCCCCCTCCCGCCGCTGTTACCGGTGCTCCCGCTCGATCGGGAGCAGCGATTCAAGATCCGTCGCCTCCGGCTGCTGTGGAGGAACTGGAACGAAGCCGTAATCGGCTTCGTTCCAGTATCCGAATAGTAAACACGGAAGCGACGTCATGACGTCACCTCCTGTTTACGCGGCTGCCAATGGCGCCGGTTTTAAAAAAATATACGGTATTCAGAATCGCCGTTTTCGGCGATTTGAATACATTGAAGTGTAAAGGAGGGATGGGGGGGTACCATAAAGAGTACCTGTCACCACCTATTACTGTCACAAGGGATGTTTAGATTCCTTGTGACAGCAATAAAAGTGATTTTTTTTTTTTTTTTTTACAATTTAGTCATTTTAATATAAAATTAAAAAAAATTCTTTAAAGCGCCCGTCGTCCCCGCGAAGCAAAGAAAACGCATACGGAAGTCGCGCCCGCATATGTAAACTGTGTTCAAATCACACGTGAGGTATCGACACGATCGTCAGAGCGAGCGCAATAATTCTAGCACTAGACCTCCTCTGTAACGCTAACCAGGTAACCGTAAAAAAAATTTAAAGCGTTGCCTATTGAGATTTTTAGGTACCGTACTTTGTCATCAATCCACGAGTGCGTGCAATTATAAAGTGTGACATGTTTGGTATCTATTTACTCGGCATAACATTATCTTTCACATTATGCAAAAAAATAGTGCTAATTTTACTGTTTCATTTTTTTTTTATTCACGAAAGTGTCCCTTTTCCCAAAAAGTTGCATTTAAAACACTGTTGCGCAAATACTGTGTGACATAAAATATTGCAACAACCAGTTTTATTCTCTAAAGTCTCTGCTAAAAAAAATATATATAATGTTTGGGGGTTCCAAGTCATTTTCTAGCAAAAAATATGGATTTTAACTTGTAAACACCAAATGCCAAAAATAGGCTTAGTCATGAAAGGGTTAAGTTAACAAAAACTTGACCTTAGACAAGGAAACAGCTGCATAACTCATTGGATTTAAAGGATAAGTTCATCCTTCGTAACATGGTATCAGGGAAGTGTGGTCTGTTCGTAACATGTTACACCCTGAGTATGGGTATAACATGTAACGAAAGGTGGACTTAGCCTTTAATAGCTGATTGAACCTCCTTAGGCAGCAGCAATGACTTAAAGCAAATGCTTTTGGTAGCTCCACATCCGACCTGAACAATGGAGGAACCCTTGTTTGAAGGAAAGAAGTTTGATCCGTGTATAGCAAGCCTTGGGTAGCTCCTTAAATAATAGAAATCTGAGAAAGAAGCATCATGCAACATGCAGGACGCTAGGCCTATCATCATGACTGTTCCCATCTTAGCAAAGGAGTAGGCATGAAGACAGGGATTGCAAACTATGAAGAGCATCTGAAATATGAATTCTTTAGGGCAGTTGCAAGTGCATTATGTTTCGAAAAATTGGCCACACATGAAAGATAGCTGAAAACAAACCCTGTTTTAGTTTCAGGATTAACTAAAGCGTTCAGATCATAATGTTGCTATTCCTACAGAAACATTCAAATCTGGCCAGCCCAATTTAACACGCAGTTCCGTTTCATGTTCATGATACATATGTGGACATGAGCATTCCATCTAACACCCTATGCAAATATTCTATTTATTTTTTCTGACATAAAAATGGCACGAGGCTGGTCCCGGGAGTGGTAGGAGTAGCGACATCTTATTCATAACTGTGCTCACTCAGGATAATCAGAGAAAGACTTAACAGTACTAAAGTGATTTTGAAGTCAGGTTTATCATCTTACCCGAGCCCCATCTTGATCCAGCAATGTTGCACAAGAACCTCGGCTTTCCAGATCTCCCCTCATTGGCTGAGACAGCAGCGGGGCGCCACTGGCTCTCGTTGCTGTCAAAGTCAGTGAGCCAATGAGGAGAGCGAGGAATGGGGCCGAGGCACAGCTCACTGTTTGAATGAACCCACAGAACAGCAGTTTGCATTGTGTGGACAAGAGGGAGGGATCAGGAGCACCGGCGTGGGACCCGAGGAGAAGGATCTGGACTGCTCTGTGCAAAACCACTACAGAGAACAGGCAAGTATAACTCTCCCCCCCCCCCCCCCCCCATTTAAAAAAAAATAAAAATACTTTAGTATCACTCTAAAGCAAACCTGTGTTTTACTCATTCAGGGCAAAGTTAAACAGGGTGTAAACCCTCAAGGTTTTTCACCTTAATGCATTAAGGTGAAAACTCTTCTGTAGCACAGCAGCTGCCCAAAGCCCCCCCCCCCCCCTTTTACTTATCTGAACCAGATCGTTCCAGCTACAAAAACGAGCCAAGGTGCTCTCGGGTCCTCTCATTGGATAGAATGATAGATGCAACAGTCATTGGCTCCCGCTGCGGTCAATCTAATCCAAGGACACGGAGCTGGGGCCAAGTTCTGCTGTCTGTGTCAATGGACGCACCAGCAGGACTCGGGATCGTGCCCGCACGGGTGCCCCTTGGAATACGGGTTTCCGAGGGGGCCACTCGATGCGGGGAAGGAACCAGGAGCACCTCTGAGGATCCCAGAAGCGGAGGATCGGGGTCACTCTTTAATATGGAAAAAGGGTCATCAGATGAATCAATTCATAGTCTGGCAAGCACTTTCTGGGATTTATGGGTAGCCTTAAGCTGGGTTCACATACACATATGTAGTTTCAGTGCAGGATTCTGGTGCGGTTCTGTTCACCCTTTCAGGTGCAAATTTTTAGGGCCCATTAACAGGCCAGGTTTGCAAGATAACTAAAATACATCACAGGTGATATAATTTGCTGCTCAGCGATTGCAGTTTTCTAGTCTGCATCTCCCCAAGGTAATACATAAAACCTGGCCTATTAGTGGGTCCTGAGGACAGGGTTGATGACCACTGATATAGATCCACGCAAAAGTTGAGCACATAAGTTGTTTGATGGTGGGACACCTCGCTTTCTACACCCATTGGGGCATAATCATGGTGGATAGAGGAATCCTCCCCACTGTGCTATTGCATTTGGACAGCTCCCTTACGTAGGAGGAGCTGGAGCTGCTAAATCACCTGAACGGAACAGACTAAAAACATAAGTACACCGTTCCCCCCCCCCCCCCCATCAAGAATACCATAATTTTGATGACATGCATCACATTCAATAACTATCATATTTTTCCTTTTCCGTTATATGAAGTTTTCTTACATGTATGTTCTTTTTTAGAAAAATATTTTTCTGGATTATACTCCTGAAGAAGCCGGTCACCGTGAAACATGTATAGTCTACAACTGGATTAAGATGAACACCGTACTTTCTATTGCGGACCACCACACTTATTCCTTTCTAGTTTTTTTTTCAGAGATACGCATACACACACATTTTCATGCCTTGCAGCACACTCACAAACATAGTGCTTCATCAGCATTACTAGCATCGTGATTGGTTTTACATTGTCATTAATTTATTCAAATTTAGGATTACTAATTCTTATACATGTTGTACTTACACATATGTGGAAAAAGGTTACTATGTATACTCGTTGAGAGCGGTATGACCTGACATGTATGGACACTCACGAGTAGTTTATCTATATATTTATTTACACTAGTCCGTATAAGTGTCCATAGATCCATCGTCGTCCCCCCCCTTTCAAATACACACACACACACAAATTCAGTCTTTTGGTTTATCAATTGATTTACATTTATAGGGGTGTGGAATTTAATCGCTGCATCGCGATTCGGGGGGTCCCCGATGCGACATCAAAGCATGCGACCCAAAAAAAATAAAATAAAAATAAAAAAATCGATGTTGGGTGACGTCATCGCGACATGCCCCGCCCCGGAAGAGCGATCCGAGCGTTTTTATGAAAATCCTTTTTTTTTTTATACATACAATGACCATCCGTTAAGTGGTCACACCTCTGTGTGTGTTTTTTTTTAATATTTGCAGCTTTATACCTTGTTTTATAGCGTGTGTGTGTATATAACTGTATACACCGCTCATGTGACTGCTCGGTACGGCCAGCCCCTCTCCTGTCTCTCCTGACGTCAGCCCCCGCCCGCCTCTCTTCTAATCTGATAGCTACAGTCGGTAGGCGGGGCTCAGAACTCCTACTGACCTGAGGTGAGAGGTGAGCCTGAGAGACGAGAGAGGCGGGCCAGAACGAGGAGAGCAGAGAGCAGTCACATACACACACATACTAAGAAACAAGGTATGAAAATCTGCATATATTTTAGAATGCACATACAGCAGTGGGCACTTAATAGATTATAATATCATTTGTATCACCACACAGGTATTTTTTAGCAGAAGTATGTAGAGTACAACTATGTTTTGTACTCTACATACACTGGCTTCTACATGTGCTCTGTGATGACATTTACCTGGCCATTCCCCCCCCCCCCACCCCCCTCCCTCGTTTGCATATTCCACTGTGTTAACTCCTAGTGTGCTGGAAGGTACAAACTATAGGGGAGGGGGTGAGTAAATGTCATCACAGAGACAGTACAGGGAACTTCACAGGGCTGTTTGTCAGTTGTGGATTTGGATTCTAATCCCTCCTGACCTCCCAGCAGCCAGGTGTGTGTGAATTCCTGTACCCTGTAGTGCACCAGATTAGTGCACTCAGTAAATCGGAGTTCCACCCGTTTTTTCGTTTATTAAAAGTCAGCAGCTATAAAGTGTAGCTGCTGACTTAATAATCGCATTCACCTCTCCCACGGTCCATCGATGTGGCTGCACAGAGCATCGCTCCTCTCCCCCTCCTCTCCTGTGGGCAGTGACACGCACTCGTGACAGCTTACGGCCGGGCACGGACTGCGCTCTGCCATTGGCCAGACAATGGTCCCAGAAGATCGCTGGTAGAGAGGGGCCGCCTACTATTTTTGTTGTTTACTAAAAGTCAGCAGCTACAAAAAAAAAAAAAAAAAAGTGTCTTCTGACTTTAAAAAAAAAAGACACTCACCTGTCCCACAATTCAGCGATGTGGCCACCCGAACCCTCCATTCTCTCCCCTGCCTGTCCACGGCGCTGGCAATACTACTGTGGGCATCCAGGTGTGCATGTCTCACTGCGCTGTCCTGCACAGTCGGGGGCAATCTTCTGGGACCTGTGATGTGTCCCAGAAGATTGCAGAGAGGAATGGCTGCCTAGGTGGCCCAAGCAGAAGTGGGAGCATGTCGGTAATCGTGATGCATCGTGGAATCGAATCGTTGACCAGATAATCGTAATCGAATCGTGAGACCAGTGAAGATGCGCACCCCTATCTATTTACATAGACATACTTATTTTTTGGACATTGCATACTTTATTTACTTCTCACTCATATCTTTGCAAATAAATTTATCTAAGAGCACACTCGTTAGCTATGATTAAGCACTGGGTATAGTGTGAAACGCGTCAGTTCTTCTGTCCGGTCTGCTGTGGCTTGTGTATTTGATCCCGTTTTTTTTTTTTTAATGAAAGGCAATTTTTGGAGTGCGGCTGTCTAGAACTTCTTCCTATTTTCCATTGCATGCACCTGTGGCTTCCAAACTGGGGGAGAGGTTTCACTTTTGGCTGACCTACCTGGAGCGTGATATTCCTTTCCCTATCTTGATTCCTGGACAAGTACCGATACCTACCGCAATGGTTTTGTTTTAACTTCAGCTGTCAGCAATGGTACAAAGCATTGAAAAGTTTTTTTACAAATGAAATAGATTTTTTTTTTATAAATGTAGTGCTTTTTCAATGTGAAATGTGTAAATCTATATGTTAATATATGTGCAATAATTTTCACTAACAAAGCAAAAAAAAAAGTTTTAAATTGTTTACTGTTTCTAAAATAAAATAAAAAATGCGCAGGAAAATAACTAAATGGAGGAGGAGAATAGGGAGTTAATTAAGGCTGATTAGAGTAAATGAAGGGTTATTAAGGGGTTAAACAGAGGAACATTTGTTCATCCCTTTGATCTGCAGATGAAAAAAAAGAAATATACAAAAAGAAACAATGTTTCAGGGCTGAGCAATGTTGGTAATAAACATTGCCGCTGTTTTTTTTATTGTTTTTTTGACAGCTCCAATTACCGGACTTCTTTAACACTAGGGAGATCCACTGACAGCTCAAAGAGCCGAGCCTGAAAGTATCAATTTTAGTTTGTGCGAGTACCGATACTTGTGCAAATACTCGGTACCAGCACTGATATATTGGTGCAATCCTACTTTAAATGGTCTCTCAATTGTAAACATTGTGCTAATATACAGGTACAGCTCAAAAAAAAATTTGAATATAAAAAAAAAAAAAAAAATGTATTTCAGTAATTTAATTCAAAAAGTGAAACTGTTTATATAGATTCATTACACACAGAGTGATACATTTCAAACATTTCTTTTAAGTTTGATGATTATGGGTTACAGCTAGTGAAAACCCAATTACCTCAGAAATTTAGAAGAATTGTACATAAGACCAATGAAAAAAGAAAAAGGATTTTTAATAGAGAAAATGTTGGCTTAAAAGTATGTCCATATACAGTATAGTATGCACTCAATACTTGGTCAAGGAATTGCAGAATCACTGCAGAGATGTTATGGAAGCTCAGGTTGCTTTGATAGTGGCATTCAGATCAGCTGCATTGTTGGGTCTGGTGTCTCATTTTCCTATTGACAATACCCTACAGAAGGGGTAGTGAATTAAAATTCATGAGGGGTTCGGTCAGAAAAATATTCTTCTAGCGGAGGTCCGAGTGTCATATAATGCTATGACTCCACATGATATCCTCCACATCGCAGCCTCCTGTGCACGTCACAGGACCCTCATCTCAGCACCTCATCAGGCTGGTCTTCCACCCCGCCCCCCCCCCCCCCCAGATCCCCCTAAATAGACTCCTGTCCTCATAACAGCACAGCACTTCCCCCTCCCCACAGAGCCCTACCTTATTCACATAAGACATGCAGCATGGCCACTCTGGACAATGGGTGGGACTTTCCAAGTTAAAGGTGAGTAATTGATTGCTGGGATCACCACACTGCTTATCAACCAATCGCCCACTTAACTTAAGTCCTGTCCTTTGTCCAGAGCAGCCAATTCAGTGGGACAGAAACCCATGCACGGTGCGCTTGCCATGCTGTAAACAGCAGCTGGCAGGCAAGCCAGCAGCAGGGAGAGGAGTGGGACACACAGGCAACTATTTGGCAAGGCTGCGGTAGGGGTAGTAAGGCTACTGGGGCCAGAACCAGACCTTGATCCGCCATTTAGTGATGCCTGCCCTACAGATACTCTATGGGGTTTAGTAGAGGGAAGCATGAAGTGCTCTGTACCAGTGGTCATCAACCCTGTCCTCAAGCCCACTAACAGGCCAGGGTTGCACAATAACTAAAATACATCACAGGTGATATCATTTGCTGCTCAGTGATTGCAGTATTCTAGTCTGCATCTCCCCAAGGTAATACATAAAACCTGACCTGTTAGTGGGCCCTGAGGACAGGATTGATGACCACTGCTCTACAATTTCCTGATAGAGGGCTGCACTGACTTTGGACTTAATAAAAACACCAGCAGATGACATGGCTCCCTAAATCATTGCGGGCTTTGGATACTTCAAACTGGACCTCATGAAACTTGGATTCTATGCCTCTCCACTCTGCCTCCAAACACTGGGACTATGATTTTCAAAATGAAATGCAAAACGTATTTCCATCAGAAAAGAGAACTTTGGTCCACTGAGCAACAGTCCAGTCCTTTTCTCCTTTGCCCAGGTAAGACACTTCCAACGTTGTCTCTGGTTTAGGAGTGTCTTGACACAAGGAATGTGACAGCTGTAGCCCATATCCTGTATACATCTGTGTGTGGTGACTCTTAAAGCACTGACACCAGTGGTAGTCCACGCCTTGTGAATCTCCCCCAAATTCTTGAACAATCCTCTCAAGACTGCGGTCATCCCTGTTGCTTGTGCACCTTTTTCTACCACACTTTTTGCTTCCACTCAACCTTTCATTAATATGCTTGGATACAGCACTCTGTGAGCAGCCAACTTCTTTAGCAATGACCCTTTGTGACTTGCCCTCTTTGTGGAGGGTGTCGATGACTGTCTTCTGGACAACTGGTAAGTCAGCAGTCTTCCCCATGATTGTGTAACCTACTGAACCAGACAGAGACCATTTAAGACCACTTTCACACTGGAGGTTTTTTTCAAGCACTTTAGTGCTAAAAATAGTGACTGAAAAAAACCCTCATCTGCAATCCTAGTGTGAAAGCCAGAGAGCTTTCACACTGGGGCGCTGCTCTGGGCAGGACGTCAAAAATATATACACCGAACCTAAAGCGCCCCTGCCCATTGAAATCAATGGGAAGAGCATGCAAAGTACCTTGGCAGTGGCAATTTTAACCAGTTATTCGGCCACTAACGGGGGTTAAAAACACCCTGCTAGATGCCATCCGGGCTCAGTTTGGCTCCCTGACCATAGAGCTCAATGAATCTCCAATGGAGGATTTATTGTCCTACCCAGATATTACTAAACTGGTCACAACTTTTTATAGTCATCTCTCCAGGGCAGGGACGGACCCATTTCAAAATTCCTACACAAAGTGGCAAAGGTCGATACTCGAATTGACAGACGGTTGGGAGGAGGCTACCAAAGTTTTTTTTCAGGATATTATAAGCACAGCAGAACAATATCTTTGATTTAAGTTTAGCCACCATCTGCACTATACCCCAGCCAGACTGGCGCATATGGGCTTGAGAGTTAATGTATCTTGTGCTAGATGTACTTTTGATAATGCTGATCTAGATCATATGTTTTGGAGTTGTCCTGGACTAGACTCTTATTGGAAGGACCTGTTAAATTTCTTTGAAGACCAACTTGCCCTGCCGATACCCCAGACTCCTGAGGTGGGACTACTGGGCATCCTGAAAGACTTAATTCACAAAGCAGCTGCTCGGATTTTACTCCGTAATATCTTTTTCTATGCACGTAAAGTGATTTTGTTGAGCTGTAAAAAGAGAGTGACCCCCCCCCCCAAAACCCAATATTTGTATGGTATTATTAATGGGGAACTTCCCAAATTCAAAATTGTATATAAAAATAGAGCTTGTTTAAAAAAAAAAAAAAGTAATAAAGTTTGGCAGCCATGGTTGGATGTGTCTGGCTCCTTCTGGGGGACGGTCCTATCCTCGCAAATATCCTAGTTGGGGTTGCTAGGGGTAGGATTGGGCCTGGTGGTTGCTGGTTTGAGCTGTAGGATACTAACGGGAAGTGTAGGTTATAAAGGAAAGCCGTGTAATAAGAAACTGCATTGATGTCGAGTATTTTGGTACTTTGACATGAACAGTGGGACGGTGACGTGCATGAATGTGGTATGTGTGCTTGGTATGTTTGTCTGTCTTTTGTTCCGTATTTGTTGTTTTAGCTTCTTTTTCTTTGAAGTACCCCTTTGGCGGAATCGAGTAACATTTTTGCCCTAGCCGTCATGAATATGGTGCTCAGGCTAGGTGGTTACTCACACCAACGGTTACTCGTACCAACTTATACAGTACATAATATATAAGCATTAAGGGTATATAATGCTGTCTATGTGTTAGGTATCATTGTTATATATTATGTATACAGTTTAACATTTAAGTTGTAATGTTGAAAACTAAAATAAATAAATCTTAAAAAAAAAAAAAAAAGCCTGCTAGCAACCGAAAAGCACCACAAAGACGACGGTAAAGCGACGCTAAAACAAGCGCAGAGCAATTCTTCTCCACCTCTTCCTAGTCCCACAGGAGACGATCAAATCCTGTGGAGAGGGAGCAGGAGGCATGACCGAGCCATGCTGTGTATGTCTATGGACCACACAGTCCAGCTTAGGAGCATGCCCAGAGGCACACACAGGACGAGAGGCAAAAGCGAACAGTGCCAGCAGAGGACTCCAGAAAATGAGGTTCGGGCCACTCTATGCAATACCTTTGCACAGAGCAGGCAAGTAAACTTTATAAAAAAAAAAAAATGGGTTTACAATTCGTTACATTTTTTGAACAGATGTTTTAGCAAGCTACTTTCAGAGTGCAAATAATGTAACTGAGCATACCCCATTTCCCTGAAAAAAAGCCCTACCCTAAAAACGAGCCCTAGTTATAGTCATTGTAAAAACATGTAATCCGTTCCGTAAAAAGATTATATAAATGTGCAGTGTGGCTCCTTTTGTAACTTTATTGTGGAAAATACCTTATTTACAGCACCACTTAGTGCTCACGTGATCCGCCAGAGATCTTCTCTCCTCCCAGGTAACGTCATTGGCCCTTCCCTCGGCAGTGGTCAGAGTGGGGAAGAAGAGCTCCGGTGGGTCACGTGAGCGCTCAGCAGCGCTGTAAACGTGTGCTCCATAATCAAGGTACAAAAGGAGAGACACTGGACATTAAGTCTTTTTACAAAACCGGATTAAACCATTTTACAATTACTTTAACCAAGGTTTATTTTTGGGATTACAGAATGTCATAAATGTGTGCTCCTGAGCTGACAGGGGACACAGCAACTTTTTAAAAACATTTTATTCCATAAAGAGTAAATGATACAGCACAAGCACGGTCTATCATGCTTTAAATAGATCAGGATAGAGACGTGCGTGTAATATTAAAATATATATACACACACTTTTTTTTTTGTGATGCAACCACTTTACGACGACATGACTATTTGAATAAATGTAGATTATTGCAGGGGGTTGACAAATTTGCTTTGAATTTAGGAGTCAGTTTTTTTTTTTTATAGAGTGGTATGGATTGTCAGCTCCCAGGGTAACGCCACTTATTTTCACCCCCTATCCCTAACTCACAATGGAGCACCCAGGCAATAACTCCAATGAAACGCTGTTACATCAGGGTTTTGGGCTGACCAGAAAGAGTAAGGCTGGCAACAGGTGGCACTGGCAGGTGGCACTGGCTGGCACGTGGAACTGCCAGATGGAATTGGCAGGTGACACTGGTTGGCATTGGCAGGTGACACTGGTTTGGAACTGGCAGGTGACACTACTGGCACTGGCAGGTGGCACTGATTGGCAGGTGGCCCTGGTTGGGAACTGGCAGGTGGCCCTGGTTGGGAACTGGCAGGTGGCCCTGACTGGCAGTGGCACTAGTCACTGGCAGATGGCACTGACGGGCGGTGGCACTGTTTGGTGGTGGCAGGCACGTGGAACTGCCAGATGGCATTAGCAGGTGACACTGGTTTGGAACTGGCAGGTGACACTGGCACTGGTTTGGAACTGGCAGGTGGCCCTGGTTGGCGGTGGCACTAGTTGTCACTGGCAGATGGCACTGATTGGCGGTGGCACTAGTTGGTGTTGGCAGGTGGCACTGGCAGGTTTCACACAGAGCACTCTGTTACTGAAATGTAACAGAGGAGCTGTCAGAATTTAGCTTAATGTCGGAATGGGCGGGACCGAGCGGGGGTGTGAAACTTACAAGTAACAGAGAGGCGGATCTGTTAGATTTGAGCTTGATGTCGGGGTGGGTGGGACTCAGCAGCTATCAAACACCAGTCAACCATTGGGCTGCTTAAGGGGGCAGGGTCAAATACACGTAGCGGCCCGCCCAGATCCCAATGGCTGGTGTTTGATAGCTAGCTGCCGGGTCCCGCCCACCCCGACAAAGCTGAAATCTGACAGATCCTCCTCTCTCCATTGCTTGTCAGTTTCACACACTTAGTGCGGCGCTGCTGAGTGTGGAGGAGGGAGGAGGACGGCAGTCAGTGTTAATGCTGCTGCATTTCCGGGGCATCAATAGTGAGTGGGCTGGTGGTAGCTTAGGCGCCAGGTTGCGATTTCTGGTCGCATTGGCGACCTGGTGCCTGGGGTTTGTCGAGCCCTGGATTATTGCACATACCATAAATAAAGCATTCCTTAAAAATAAGCCCCAGTGTGTTTTTTGTAACCAAAATATATATAAGATCCGGTCTTATTTTCAGGGAAACGCAGTATATGGTGTTATATGTATGAGCAGAACAGAGGGGTATGTATACAACCTTTCATTTTTAAGTAGCTCAGTAAGTGCTGTTTGGCTGGCTACTCCAAGATCCCTTTGAGGATGCATTCACACCTGAGTGTTTTCAGCTCATAAAACACCTGAAGAATGCCCAACAAGCAAAATCCCATTCATTTCAAATGGCACCTGTTCACATCTGAGCATTTTGCCACCTGAAGCAAAAAGCCTTAAAAACACCCCAAGCTCAAAAAACATGAGCTTCTT
This sequence comes from Lithobates pipiens, assembly GCF_037356315.1. Classification (NCBI taxonomy): domain Eukaryota; kingdom Metazoa; phylum Chordata; class Amphibia; order Anura; family Ranidae; genus Lithobates; species Lithobates pipiens. The sequence goes on along the minus strand of NW_027507748.1, from coordinate 356,515,605 downwards.
TGGGGCAGATTACAGGCATTTTTCTGCCTTTTACATTGGTGACCTGAACAAAATCGTGGTAAAAACGTGCGACTGAAATGCTCAGGTGTGAATGCAGCCTAAAAACTTCTTCCTGATTCCCTAGCGCTCCGAACAGTATTTGGAATTCAAGAAATTATCACACTGCACTTACTGACCTACTTAGAAATGCGTGCTATCACCATTACGCTGCATGGACAGAGCACGTTTCCATTGCAATTTATGACGATTCACTTTAATGGACTGTATCATATTGCACATACTAGTATGGACTACTGATTTTAAATAATTTATGTAGCCCACCACTGCACTAGGTGCATCCTATATACACACACACACACGTGATAGAAGGAATTTCTTTATACTGTATATGTTGCACTAACACACCACTTTTTTTACAGAAATATAAGGGGGGTTACTTTGTAGTCCACGTCAACATTTCTTTTAGAGACAAAGGATCCATTCACAGGTGATCTTATTGATAGAGCACTCCCAGCATTAAAATAAGAGGGAGGAGTTTTTTTTTTTTAGTTTGCTTCATCCGATTTATAAATTCTCATCAGTTAAGGAATAATATTGGTATCGTAGCTCCACACCATTATTTTTCAAATGAAACTTGGCGTTGATAAACTATTATTGTGCGACTTAAAAATTGGAACTACCACTTTTTTTTTCCTCCATTTTCAGAAAACATAATGCCTGAGGCTTTTAACCACTTGCTGGCCAAGCCTTTTCTATACAAGTTTTTCTTGCTAGAACAACTTTTTTTTTGTTTTGTTTTTTAGCAGAGAATAAATAATGCCTGAGGCTTTTAACCACTTGCTGGCCAAGCCTTTTCTAGAACCTTTTGTATACAAGTTTTTCTTGCTAGAACAACTTTTTTTTTTTTTAGCAGAGAATAAAAATGGCAACCGTTGCATAATTTTATGTTATTTTGTATTTGCGGAGCGGTCTTTTAAAATCTTTTTTTTTGGGAGGGGGGGAATACACTTAAATGAATTGGGGGGGGGGGGGGAACACACACACTAAAGTTAGCCCAATTTTTTTTTTTCATTTGAAAGATGATGTTACGCCAAATAGATAGCGAACATATCATGCTTTAAAATTGCACACGCTGATAAATGAAGGTACTGAAAAAAATCTCCATGGGCGGCGCTTTAAATTTTTTTTTTTTTTTTTTTTTTTTTACAGGTTACCCCTTTAGAGATACAGAGGAGATCTATCGCTACAATTATTGCTCTCGCTCTAACAATCATGGTGATACCTCACGTGTGGTTTGAACACCGTTTACATATATGGGCGTGACTTACATACGTGTTCGCTTCTGTGGACAAGCACAGAGGTACGGGGCACTTTAACCACTTGGGATCCGCGCTATTGCAAAATGACGGCAATAGCGCGGACCCACATTTTCGGGACTACGTCTATTGACGTAGTCCCGGTTACGAGCGGCCTGCGCGCCCCCTGAGGGGCGCGCGCGGCGCGCTCTGTGATCGGCGAGTCCGTGAGACTCGCCTGATCACCGATCCGTGTAAGGGGTCGATCCCGACCCCTTATCACGTGATCAGCTGTCAGCCAATGACAGCTGATCATGTGATAAAACGGAGCCGGTAATCGGCTAGTATTCCTCCTCGCGCTGACAGCGCGAGGAGAAAAAAAAAAGCCGATCGCCGGCGGCCGTATTCGGGACATCAGTCCCGATCACGGCCAGCAATTTAAAAGGACACCTGCCCCCTGCCAGTGCCCACCTGCCACCCGCAGTGCCATCCTGAAATAAAGTAAGTGCCCCCCTGTCAGTGCCACCCAGCAGTGCCCATAGTGCCCACAGTGCCACCCAGCAGTGCCCACAGTGCCACCCAGCAGTGCCCACAGTGCCACCCAGCAGTGCCCACAGTGCCACCCACAGTGCCACCCAGCAGTGCCACCCAGCAGTGCCACCCAAAATCTGCCTCAGGTGCTGCACCCCAGTGCCGCCCATCAGTGCCCAGCAGTGCCGTCCATCAGTGCCCAGCAGTGCCACCTATCAGAGCCACCTATCAGTGCCACCTATCAGTGCCACCTATCAGTGCCCATCAGTCCCATCTATCTGTGGTACCTATCAGTGCCCATCCGTGCCACTTATCCGTGCCACCCATCCGTGCCATCTTATCTGTGCCCATCTTTGCCCATCAGTGCCGCCTTATCTGTGCCCATCGGTGCCGCCTTATCTGTGCCTATTAGTGCCGCCTTAACTATGCCTATCAGTGCAGCCTATCAGTGCCCACCAATGCAGCCCATCAGTGCCCACCAATGCAGCCCATCAGTGCCCACCAATGCAGCCCATCAGTGCCCACCAATGCAGCCTATCAGTGCCGCCTAATCAGCGCACTTCAATGAAGGAGAAAAATGACCCGTTTGCAAAATTTTATAACAAACTATTAAAACATGATTTTTTTTTTTTTTTTTTGCATCTTTTTTTGTTTGTTTAGCAAAAAATAAAACTCCGAGCTGTAACTAAATACCACCAAAAGAAAGCTCTATTTGTGGGAAAAAAATGATAAAAAATTCATTTGGGTACAGTGTTGTATGGCCGCGCAATTGTCATTCAAAGTGCATCAGCGCTGAAAGCTGAAAATTGGTCTGGGACTGAGGGGGGTTTAAGTGCCCAGTAAGCAAGTGGTTAAAAAAAAAAAAAAAAAAAAAAAAAAAAAGTCCTTACTATTTTACACTGTCCCTTTATTTTTATTTTATCACTTTTATTCCAAATTACAAGGAATGTAAACATCCCTTGCAATAGAAATAAGCATGACAGGTGCTCTTTGAGAGGTCACCTCTTCCACCACCTCTAAACGTGATCTCCTGGCGAACCTGCCACTGGCACCACTTTTATCTTGTAGACAATTGCCCACAGTACAAAATGATAATGGGGTTATAGCAGCTAGCTGCTGCCATAACAATGGCATTTAACGTTTAAAGTAATGGCGGAAATGTACTGTGGGCGGTCGGCAAGTGGTTAACCACTTCCCTCAAAATCACGCACAAGTACGCCATTTTGCTGAAGTGGTTGTTCCAGGGTGATGCCTGCAGCAGAGACCCGAGCGACCAGCCAGCGCGTCCGCTGGCTGGCCGGAGACCCAAACAAAGCCAGAATCGGCTTTGTTTGGGTCTCTGATGTAGTGACGTCACTTCCGGTTTACTCTGCAGTCAACGGTGTCAGTTTGTAAAAAACCAAAGTGTTCAAAAATGCTGATCTTGGCGTTTTGAATCATTTGAAGTGCAGAGTTTTAGACCCCAGATCACTCCATAAAGAGTACCTGACACTGCCTATTACTGTAACAAAGGATGTTTACATTCCTTGTGACAGCAATAAACGTGTTCAGATTTTCTCAGTGACAGTGTAAAATAAAATACATTAAAAAAAAATTAAAAATTTAAAGCGCCCCATCCCTCAAAAACAAACAGTTCTGGCAGGGAAAGCGGAAACAAACAATACGAGAATATTAGAGCAGAGAAAGCGCTGCTTGCTCAACCTACTCCTGGTTGTCACATGTATGTGTGGCAACCTCAGCCAGTGTTGCTCTGAAAACCACGCCCTCTGAAGCATTGCGCCCATTGGGGCTTAGACATACGACTAAACCTTGATGGGTAGGGTGAAACGCATCAGTAAGTTGTGATTTGCAGAGCAGCGCATATACATGTAACAACCAGGATTGGGTCAGGCAAGTGGCGGTTTCTCTGCTCCAATCTTCATTCGTTACTGGATGAGCGATATCCCGTGCCAGTGTTCTATCGAATAGCACATCTCTGCCGGATAATGCCTTTGACTATCTGTGCATGATGCAACGTCACTTCAGCTACAGTGATCAGCTGGCGTGACGTCAACACTGCGCATACCATTGGAAGCATTATCTGACATCTACAAAGGAAGAATCTAATTGTCAGATATAGCCTGCCTCTCTGCTCATGCAGGAGAACTGAGTGATCAAGCGACATGTGGATTTCGGTGTGGTGCACGATTAGATTCTCCCTTTGCAGATCGTCGGATAATGCCTCCAACGATCTGTGCATGAGTTGATGTCACACTAGCGCAGGGGTAGGGAGCCTCGGCTCTCCAGCTGTTTTAAAACTACAAATCTCATCATGCCTCTGCCTCCAAGAGTCATGTGATTGTTAGGGTCTTGCAATGTCTCTTGGGACTTGTAGTTTCAAAACAGCTGGAGAGCTGAGGTTTCCTACACCTGCACTAGCGGATCAACATATTAGCTGGAGGAACGTTGCGTCCTGCGCAAATCATCGGAGGCATTATCGGACAGGGATGCATCATTCAATAGAACACCAGCTCCCCTATTCCCGAGAACCAACAAATCAATGCATTGTCTGCTAGGAATCGCACCACTAAGCGTAGACAGATTACTGTAATTCAGGGACATGCAATTAATGGACCTCCAGCTGTTGCAAAACTACAAGTCCCATCATGCATCTGCCTCTGGGTGTCATGCTTGCGGCTGTCAGCCTTGCTATGCCTCATGGAATTTGTAATTCTGCAACAGCTGGAGGTCCGCTAATTGTAAACAATGAGGTCCTTTTATTTTCTGCCTTTTGGCCTGTTCAATATACCACAGAAAGTGACAAATAAAAAGGAAGGGCTTATAAACCCAGGCAGAAAATTCATGAACTGACAACTTCTTGTGCTTTTTGCCTCTGCAGACAGTTATGATTGCTTCCTTCCATCTCTGTCGTCCACAAAGCACCTTCCCCTATGTTATGGAGGAGAGAGGGAGGCGTTCTATAGTCCTAACGCTCTCCCTTCCTAGGATGACAATGCTGCTCCTCCTGGAAACAGGATCGTTGTCACCCTACAGCAGGAAGGGTGTTTTTGGCAGGACCGCCAGGTGTAGCTACCACATCCAATGAAAGATCAGCTACAATGAACTCAGTTATTGTTCTTGGGTTTAGACAGAAGGGCTGTGAAATGAAACGAATTGGTGGGAAAATACTTGACTCCAACCTGCCCTGACCTCACAGGAGACTATGGCAGCTTCGGGCTCTCCCCCTTCCCTTGTATACAGAGATCATGCATCCTCAGACGCTATAGCAGCTCCTTCCAAACAATGGAGACCCGGATGAGCTGTGTAAGGCTCCATGCCCCATCCACCGGTCCATCATCTCGTTTCCGGACTAACCGACCAATCACACCGGGCAGGCCGCGGCCTCCACCAATGAGCGGACCCGAGGCGGGGAGAGAGCGGCCTGTGACCGGTACACACTGCAGTCCTCAGAGCTCCGCTCACTGAGCCAAGAGGAAGCACGGCGCCGCTCTATATACACACACACAGACCACACTCCCCTCACAGCTCACTCACCTGGCAGTCACTGAGAGCACAAACAGCGTTCAGGGCCGCACTAAGAAGCCACGACAAAGTATACACCTCAAAGGGAATCTTCCGTTACCGTGTCACTAGCGCCACGGGAGATGAGGGGGGGGGAGGGGTCGGCGGGAACCGAAACAAGATGGCGGAAACAAGAGGGGAGGGTATTACCACCGCCGACGGGAGTGCGCATGTGCTTAGTGTTGTGGGTCCGCCCAGCGTGGAAATGAATAGCAGCCAATAGGAAGGCGGGGGGCGGTGTTAGACAGCCCGAGGTCATATTTTTACAGGGCTGCGGCCTATAGGGTTTGACTTGTGCATTGGGAGAGGGTACCTGTGTTACTGGCGGCTTCATTCATACTGCTGGAAACCGGCCCAGGAAGTGGTGGAGGAGTACAAAACAACAACACACTTGATCAGCAAACCCAATGGGGAATGTGCCATTGGAATACCCATAACTTCCAACTGTCCCTGATTTCGAGGGATTGTCCCTGATTTGGAGCAATGTCCCTCGTCCCTCATTTTGGTCTGACCTATATAGATCAGATGTCTCAAACTGACCCCCCCCTCCAGCTGTTGCAAAACTACAATTCCCATGAGGCATTGCAAGGCTGACAGTTACAAGCTTGACTCCCACAGGCACCGGCATGATGGGACTTGTAGTTTTGCAACAGCTGGAGGGCCACTAGTTTAAGACCCTTTAAGTTCCCCTTAAAAAAAAAAAATTGAACGTCAGCAGCTACAAATACTGCAGCTGATGACTTTTAAAAGAAGGATGCTTACCTGTCCAGGGCACCCATGATGTCCTCCCCCGAAGCTGATTCGTCCCCTCGGCTTCCGGGTGGAGGCGTCGGCATTGCAAGTAAGGGAATCAGGAAGTAAATCTTTGCGGCTTCACAGCCTGGTTTCCTACTGCACATGCGCGAGTTGCACTGCACATTCTTTCTGGTCCCTGCTGGCCTGCTGTCTTCTGGGACCTGTGTGTCTCCCAAAAGTGGGGGGGGGGGGAAGGAGGAGGTGCCAGACATGGCGCAGATCGCCGCGGATACTGCGGCGGTCTTTCGCTCAAAGTGGGAGCAAATACCTGTATTAGACAGGTATCTGCTCTCCTCCCCTCCCCACCCCCGAAAGATGCCAAATGTGACACCGGAGGCGGGCTGTTGGGTAGGAATCCGGACAGTGGAAGTCCCATTTTTGGGTGGAAGCTACCAAAATTAGTGTGTGCTGTAAATTAATGCCGCCTGGTTCTCCATTAGATCCAGTCCAGGTTACAGACTCTAGAGACACGGTTCACTTTGCTGTTGCATTGACAAGCTATTTTTAACACGTCTGTATGTGATTATAATCATTATTGTGATACCTTTTAATACATTTTATTTTTGGTAATGCACAAGGTTGGTGATCCCTCCTTTTCTTTCTATATGTTTCAGCTCCAAGGATACCCATTGTTCTGAATAGAGCTGCAAGACCAGAAACAATTTATACAAACTTAAAGGGCGGATTGCACCACATATATTTATATATAGATTAAGCCCCCAAGCACAGGAGATTGTTTTGCATGCTGTAAATCAACTCCTACTCCTGTTTCTTCTAGCTGGAGGCTGCCATTTTGTTGAAGCCCAGAGCCCCTGAACAGCAGTAAGTCATAAAGCGGGACTAAACCCATTGATTTAACGGTTTTAAAAAACAGTTACTTTCCTGGAATGCCGGGATTGCTAACTGTCACATTTTCTTGTGTCCTCAACCAAGCTGTTGTCTGGTATGATAACTGATCACAGGTGCAGCACCATGGCAGTTGCAGATCAAACAGAAGCAGCTTCATTTACTGTAAAGGATAGGAGGGTTTAATTCCACTTTAAAGTGGTTGTAAGGTCACATATTTTATATTCTTTTATCCTCTCTGTTTTAGGAACATATTAAAGCAGAACTTAACCCATAACAACTTTAGCAAGGAACATATATTCCACATTAATAATTATGCTACCAAAATGAGTGTGTGCAGTAAATTGCTTCCAGCATTGCTTCTGTTTCTTCTTGCCAGAGGCTGACATTTTTATGAATCCCAGAGCCCCAGCAATAAGGCTGCATTTACACCTGAGCGTAGCGTTTTCAAACGTTTTTTTCTGCGTTTTTTACCGCGATTTGCGGCTTTTTTACCGCGTTTTTTTACCTCGATTTGCCGCGAATTTGTGCAGGGCAAAAGGTCACCAATGTTAAAAGAAGAAAAACGCCCAAATCAGCCTGATTCGGGTGACAAAAAAGGGTCCGGAACTTGTTTGAGCTTCAGGCGTAGGGCTTTAGGCGATGTGGAGATGTGAACCATCTCCATTGAGAATAATGGATTTTTTCCCCTTCCAGCGTTTTGTAGCTTCAGGCGTCAAGCTACAAAACGCTCAGGTGTGAATGGGGTCTAAGTCATAAAGTGGAACTAAACCCATCGATTTAACAGTTTAAAAAAACAGTTCCATCCCTGGAATGCCGGATTTGCTAACTGTCACATTTGCTTGTGTCCTCAACCAAACTGTTAAATGTCATAACTGATCACATGTGCAGCACCATGGCAGTTGCAGATCAGGCAGAAGCAGCTTCCTTGGCTGTAAAGGATAGGAGGGTGTAACTCCGCTTTAGGGCTGTCAGCAGATTGGCCTCTACAAATTCAGCAGTGGCTAAAAATAGAGAGCAACTGAGCATGTGCCGAGCAGGGTGAAACGGTGAGTTACTGGATTTTATGTTTCACTTAGCCATACCTGAAAAAAGGGGCCAGCCTCAAATGATCTAGCAGGACTTAATTTTCTGACTAAAGTTCCACTTTAACTTATCTTTTTTTTATTGTATAATCCTCCTTTAAGGGGGCGTGGCAGGAGTCCTATGCCTACATACTTTTGCTAATAGGTGTTCCTCATTCCCATGTCAAAAAGTTGGGAGGTATAAAAACATACTTACACAGCCAACAAATCCGTTTTTTTTTTTTACTGCCGCGCTCCAGGTCATGCACTGCCATCTACCATCTTCTATACTGATGTCATCAGGGGGCACGTGCAGCACACAAGTTTGTCCAGCATTTGCAGTGTGCCTAAGATTGTCCCCAAGTCCAATAAGCTTCAGGGAAGGAGGATAATTCATTCTTACCTAGGCAAGAAAAGGCAGAAGAGATGGCCCAGGTCCCCCAAAAGTGTTTTTTTTTGGGGAAGAGGGGACATTTTAGTTTCTATATTTGTAACAGGTAGTGGGTGAGGAATGAAGAAAATGTAGTGTGCAGAGGGTGGTTCACACTGGGACTTGCAGTGCGTTTTGAGCCCATGCTGAATCACACTGGATACGAACAACTTTAAAAAACACACTGCTCCTGAAATGCATGGTACTTCTGTAGCATGAGATCTAGTGCAGGCAAACACATTGAGTTTGCGACCTGCGTTTTGGGTTTCATTAACTTAACATTGACACCTGCTGATCAAAACTGCAATGCGTTTTGAATGTGGTGTGGGAAAACGCATACTGGAGGCTTGAGATGTCTGTTAGTACAGCAAGGCTACTTTCACACTGAGGCATTTTACAGGCTCTATATCACTAAAAATAGCACCTGCAAAGTGCCTGTAGCGCTCTTCTCCTGTCACTCCAGTGTGAGGGCTTTCTCACTGGAGTGGTTCGCTGGCAGGATGCAAAAAAAAAGTCCTGCAAGCAGCATTTTTGAGGAGCTTTAGGAGCGGTGTATACACTGCTTCTAAAGCGCCCCTGCACATTGAAATCAATAAGCAGCACCACCAAAGCACCGCTGCAACGGCGCTTTTAACCTTTTTTCAGCCGCTAGCAAGGGTTAAAATCACCCCGCTTTACTGCCAACCACCCCCCCCCCCCCCCGCCCCAGTGTGAACTGTTTATATTATTAGCACTGATCACTGTATTAGTGTCACTGGAGATGTCAGTGGCAGTTAGTACCCACAAAGTGTCAGGTAGTGGTTGATTGTCCGCTGCACTATCACAGTTAAAATCAATGACAGGCTGACAGCTGCTCAGATTTTCATGCATATGTGCAGGGGTCAAGTCCTGGGGAAAAAAGTGTGGGAACTCCCACCCAAGATCCACTCCCCCACCAAAAAGAAAAAAAAAAGTACGCTCATATGCATATATATTTCACAGAAAATACAGTACATTTATTGTAAAGTGCCAGTTTGCAAAAACAAAATAAGTTAACTTGTCAAACAGAATAATCAACACAATGGGTGATGATCTTTCCCTCTCAGGGAATTTCTAACACAAACACACCCTGTTCCAAATTCAAATACAGAAAATTAAAAAATATCCCACAAACTGGAATAACGTTGCCCTTGCCGTGCAAGATTATCGGCAACGGATCAAAAACTCACGGATCGGATCATTCCTTGGATCAGAGTCACGGATCGGATCATTTTTCAGATCAGCAAATAATAATTGAATTTGCAAAAACCCATGAAAATGTCACCACCATATAGTCCCCACTGCAATATACATCTCCCCCACTGTAATATACATCTCCCCCACTGTAATATCCACGTCATCTCCCCCAATAATATTTTGGCTAAGCATGGATGGGTATGGCTGGGTATTAGCAGGGTAAGTATTGGCAGGGTATTGCAGAATATTGGCAGGATAATTATTGGCAGGGTATTGGCAGGGTATGGCAGATTTTTGCTGGGTATTGCAGATTATTGGCAGGGCATTGCTGGGTATTGCAGGGTAAGTATTGCAGAGTCTTGTCAGGGTAAGTATTGGCAGGGTAAGTATTGCAGAGTAAGTATCGGCAGGGTATGTATTGCAGAGTATTGGCAGGGTATTGCAGAGTATTGGCAGGGTAAGTATTGCAGAGTAAGTATCGGCAGGGTATGTATTGCAGAGTATTGGCAGGGTATGTATTGCAGAGTATTGGCAGGGTATTGGCAGGGTAAGTATTGCAGAGTAAGTATCGGCAGGGTATGTATTGCAGAGTATTGGCAGGGTATTGAAGACTATTGGCAGGGTAAGTATTGCAGAGTAAGTATCTTCAGGGTATGTATTGCAGAGTATTATCAGGTTATTGCAGAGTATTGGCAGGGTAAGTATTGCAGAGTATTTACAGGGTATGTATTGCAGAGTATTGGAAGGGTATGTATTGCAGGGTATTGCATTGCAGAGTATTGGCAGGGTATTGCATTGCAGAGTATTGGCAGGGTATTGCAGAGTATTTGCAGGGAATTGCATTGCAGAGTATTGGCAGGGTATGTATTGCAGAGTATTGGGTAATGCGGAGTATTGGCAGGGTATTGCAGAGTATTGGCAGGGTATTGCAGAGTATTAACAGGGTATTGCAGAGTATTGGCGGGGTATTGCAGAGTATTGGCGGGGTATTGCAGAGTATTGGCGGGGTATTGCAGAGTATTGGTGGGGTATTGCAGAGTATTGGCGGGGTATTGCAGAGTATTGGGTAATGCAGAGTATTGGCGGGGTATTGCAGAGTATTGGCGGGGTATTGCAGAGTATTGACAGGGCATTGCAGAGTGCAACTTAATAACACACTGGTGACTAACCTGGTTTATTTCTCGGGAGAGAAGTAAACTGGTAGCTGTGGCCCCAGGAGGCCTGGACTGTCTGGCACTGGGTAGAGGGGAGGGAGGAGACAGTCCGGATCCCAGCGGCGTGTGTCTGTCGCTGGCTGCGCTGGAGGCCGTATGCGCACTGCCCACTGACTCCAGTGCGTGCCCACGTGTACGGCCGACGTCATGTGACCGGTTGCTAGACGTGGAGCAGCCCTAGCCTAGCAACCAGTCACTCGGGCAGCCAAGGAGCGGCGGACTACGCGCTGAATAGCCTCAGGCGGCTAATGGGAACGGTGTTCCCGTTGTGGAAATAGTACGGGAACGCCGTTCCCATGCGTTCCCGCAGGACTCGAGACCTGCATATGTGTGTACATCTTTGCAGGCCTGAGGCTCTGAACAGGGTCTGTCTGTGGTCAAATCCCACACAGCTGTACATTCAGGAATGTGAAGATTTGGGAAGCCATCAGCCTGGAATTGATTTTAACAGGCTGGCCGCATGGACTGCCTGTGCCTCCTGAGTGGATAAACACGGCCCTCTGCACAGGTGTATGGATCCATGCACCCATGTGAATGAGCCCACAATCATTAAAAAAAACTAAAATGTCTTCACAGAGTCCACAGGGCAGATGCAGGAATTTACTTCAGAATAGCCCATGATGGAAAAACATCGCCTTTATGCAAGGTAAGATGGCTAACAGAAGATAGGCTAGCATGGCAACGGTATCACTGTGCAAACTGAAGGCTTTAACGCAAAGTCCAGCTTCCAGTAATCACCTCCATTCAACAGACTGGTAAATTAAAAAGGTAAAATAAAAAAAAAGAGAAATGTGTTTGGGGGCCGGTGAAAAAAGAGCAAATACAGTGAAAAAAATAAAAACTTCTGTGAAAATACTATGATGCAGTGCAATTCACTATATAAAAACATGAGATTCCAGCTGACCAACACAAGTGCTCATTGGGCAGCATGAGGGACCTCCTGTGGCTGCCTCAATGCCACGCTTCTCCATGGTAATAGTTCTGGAAAGGTCTCTCTCCCGCACGCAGTTCCAGCGCCTAGTGTGTGTGGAGAAGTAGAAGTGGAAACCGAGAGGTAAAATATTTTACAAAATTGTCAGGGTTGGTGCTCAGAGACCCCTGGACCCTTGGCGGCAGACATGGTGTCAGGGAAAACTTTGCCATAGTGTAGATGGAGTTCCCAAGCACATACGTATGTGTATGCACTAGCCGAGCAGATATGCACAGCCATGCGCATAACCAGGCATGTGCCTGTCACCAATACTGGCGCCAAGCAGCCTATTTAAATGGGGCCACTGCAAGGGCTAATTGGTCTAGTTTGGTCTAAATTCTTATGTAGCGGCCATAACCCTTTGTAGGGTGGCCTTAATTAACCGGGCTTACTGGTTACCTCCGCTTGGCTTGTCCTTTCACGTCTAGGGGTTCCGAGGGTTGATACCCAACAACTTGAACGCTGATACAAATAAAGTCCTTTTGAAAGGTTTTATTTTGCAGTGGTAACATCCAATAACACAGTCTCTCATGGGAACAGAGGGCACGGGGTGAAGAACTCAGACACCTTGAACTGCAGATCTAACAAAGTCTCTAATTCCACCCAGAGTAGCCACTCTCAGCTGGGTACTTCAAGCCTGAACAGATCTCTAGCCAGAGATCATGGCAGTCAGCACTTTGACTCAAACTTGAAACAATCCTAAGAAGGTGTACAAGTTGTAAGGGTGAACAGGAACCTTTTTCTTCAGTACTTGGAACGTTCTCTGTCTCCTTAATAGTACTGGAAAAAGCATGGATTCGTCAATGTCCTTCCCAACTCAGTAACTAGGCACTTCTCAGGATGCCACTTGTCGGCCCTCCTCCAAAGAGTCCTCCCCCAGTCACTTTCACGAGCTGTGGTTCCCCTCCAAGCCGAGAGCACACCCGGACACCTTGAATCCTCCCTCAGTTGCTGCGCCTCGCACCAGCCGTTTCCGAGACTCGGGAACAGATGGATCCCTACCCCAGACCAGACAGGTCTATTAGGGGCATCTAACAGGAACATGTTGTGGGATGTCGAACACCCCATGACCGGGACCCCTCACGGGGCTACCCCGGTCCTGGAACAAACCAGACCACACGGGCCTCACAAACTCCTCTCTTAAACACGTGACCCACACATCTTAAGTACCCCCTCCCAGACTCCCCAGCGGGGCCCGGCACTCCCACTGATTGGTTCTGAGAAGGTTGATACTCAAAACGTCCAACCAGGCCTGGTTCTGGCCTGTCATGTGCACCTCCCTGTTCATATGACCAGACAGAACTTCTAACATAGCCCAGCCAGACTGATGTCAAGGCCAACCTACATAATTAACCCCCAGAACCCCTACCGTTCTGAGGCAAAAACTAAATTTTCATTTGTATGACACTTTGTCCAAAATGTCATCCGCTACAGTTACATAGTAAATTACGTAGCTTGTAAGGTTGAATAAAGACACTAGTCCATCCAATACAACATGAGTGAGTGTGGATGCTTGTCTACAATTATCCCTATTTATTTAAGGTACCCATATAGCGCCTACCAGCATGTCTTTGGAGTGTGGGAGGAAACCAGAGTACAGAAGAAACCCACGCAGGCACAGGGAGAACATGCAAACTCCAGGCCGGTAGTGTCGTGATTAGGATTTGAACCAGTGACTAGTGATGGGCGAACTTCCGACGTGACCTTTCGTGAACGCGAAATGCGAACGCGGCCGATAGTTTGCGAGCCGTAACGTTCGCGGCAGGCCCCATTGACTTCAACGATGGGACGTTTCGTGAACGCGGGTGATAGTTCGCGAGCCGCAACGTTCACGGCGGGCCCCATTGACTTCAATGGGAGGCAAACTTTACAAACCTACAGGTCATATTTGCAGCCACAAAATAATTACTACCTGTGCACACATAGTCCCACCACATGGCCAATGACATAACACATGAGGTGAATCTGGGATCGACAACTACAAGCATTCTTTTTTTATGTGTGAAATTCTGACAATTCAGGACTCTGGAGTGCATGAAGGCAATGGAGGAGAGGAAAGGTCAGGGTAGGCAAAGAAGAGGGTGCAGGAGATGATCACCAGCACCGTGATATAGAGCACTGACACCTGCACCGTGATAGAGTGATCTGACACCAGCACCGTGATAGAGAGCACTGACATCAGCAGCGTGACATAAAGCACTGACACCAGCACCGTGATATACAGCACTGACACCTGCACCGTGACATAAAACACTGACACCAGCACCGTGATATACAGCACTGACACCTGCACCATAAGCAGCCCCAGGAGGAAGTCAGCATAGCACAGGGATGGTGGGAGCCCCTCATAATGAGCATAGCACAGGGATGGTGGAAGCCCCTCATAATATGCACAGCAGAGGTACAGCCCCAGGAGGAAGTTAGCACAGCACAGGGATGGTGGGAGCCCCTCATAATAAGTAGCCCCAAGAGGATGTTAGCATAGCACAGGGATGGTGGGAGCCCCTCATAATAAGCAGCCCCAGGAGGAAGTCAGCATAGCACAGGGATGGTGGGAGCCCCTCATAATAAGCAGCCCCAGGAGGAAGTCAGCACAGCACAGGGATGGTGGGAGCCCCTCATAATAAGCAGCCCCAGGAGGAAGTCAGCACAGCACAGGGATGGTGGGAGCCCCTCATAATAAGCAGCCCCAGAAGGAAGTCAGCACAGCACAGGGATGGTGGGAGCCCCTCATAATAAGCAGCCCCAGGAGGATGTCAGCATAGCACAGGGATGGTGGGAGCCCCTCATAATATGCACAGCAGAGGTACAGCCCCAGGAGGAAGTCAGCAACAGCACCGAGATAGAGAGCACTAACAGCAGCACTGATACCAGCAACTTGCTGCTGGGCCCCAAAAATATGACACCGCTCAACCTCTTCAAACAGGAGGGTACCGGCACATAGTACGGTGTGCTTTTTTGTACAAGGAAGTGAGCCAAATGAAGAAAGAAGGTCTGTGTGCTCGATTAAAAAAATTGTTTATAGACATATACATGGTCTACTGGTCTTCACATGTGTTGAATTCCTCCAAGATCCATGCCTCATTCATTTTTAGAAATGTGAGGTAGTTAACACTGTTGTGAGCTAGGCGAGTACGCTTATTGGTCACGATCCCCCCTGCTGCGCTGAACGTCCTTTCGGACAGGACACTGGACAAGGGGCAAGCCAACAGTTCGATTGCAAATTGGGCAAGCTCTGGCCAGAGGTCAAGCCTGCCCACCCAGTAGTCCAGTAGTCCAGGGGTTCATCACTCCTCAGAGCGTCCACATGTAGTGGGACACCTGACGGTCTAGGCGTTCCCTGATGCTGGATCCGGATGACACCTGTCGATGGGTCGGCTGAAAGAATGACTTCATATCAGAAGTCACCAATAGGGATGGCCGAACTGTTCGCCCCAGCGGTCGTTTCGCGGCGAATTTCAGCTGTTCGCGGTCCGCCCGATCGGCGGACTATTGCCGCTGTTCGTCCGGCGGACTTACGTGTTTACTGTGTAAAAGAACTTTGACCTATGATGACACATCCATCATGGGGTACAGGACAGCCAATTGAGACATTACAGCACATGGACACTTGGACATTCCCCCTAACTTATAAATAGACCCGATCCGGCGGCCATTTTACATTCTTTCTACTGTCACTATAGGGAGAGGTTGCTGTGTGGAGCAGGGAGAGACTGCAGTAACCCAAATCGCTAGCTATTAGGTCCACAAAAGTTCTTTTAAGGACTGGTATGGTATAGGTGTAGTTCAGGATATAGGTTTGAGGCACTGCTATTCAAGTCATTGTTGCAGCAGATTGTCTTTTGTCAGTGCTGAGAGAGGGACAGATAGGACGCTGTGTGTTGCAGAGAGGGACAGTCAGTTTAATCATTAGCTGTTACTATTAGGTCCACAAAAGTCCTTTTCAGGACTGGTATGGTATAGTAGTACAGGATATACAGTGGTGTGAAAAAGTGTTTGCCCCCTTCCTCATTTCCTGTTCCTTTGCATGTTTGTCACACTTAAGTGTTTCGGAACATCAAACCAATTTAAACAATAGTCAAGGACAACACAAGTAAACACAAAATGCAATTTGTAAATGAAGGTGTTTATTATTAAAGGTGAAAAAAAATCCAAACCATCATGGCCCTGTGTGAAAAAGTGATTGCCCCCCTTGTTAAAACATACTATAACTGTGGTTGTCCACACCTGAGTTCAATTTCTCTAGCCACACCCAGGCCTGATTATTGCCACACCTGTTCACAATCAAGGCATCACTTAAATAGGAGCTTCTTGACACAGTAAGGTCCACCAGAAGATCCTTAAAAGCTAAACATCATGCTGAGACCCAAAGAAATTCAGGAACAATTGAGAAAGAAAGTAATTGAGATCTATCAGTCTGGAAAGGGTTATAAAGCCATTTCCAAAGCTTTGGGAATCCAGCGAACCACAGTGAGAGCCATTATCCACAAATGGCGAAGACATAGAACAGTGGTGAACCTTCCCAGGAGTGGCCGGCCACCCAAAATTACCCCAAGAGCGCAGCGACGACTCATCCAAGAGGTCACAAAAGACCCCACAACAACGTCCAAGGAACTGCAGGCCTCACTTGCCTCAGTTAAGGTCAGCGTTCATGCCTCCACCATCAGGAAAAGACTGGGCAAAAATGGCCTGCATGCTAGAGTTCCAAGGAGAAAACCACTGCTGAGCAAAAAGAACATCAAAGCTCGTCTCAATTTCTCCACAACACATCTTGATGATCCCCAAGACTTTTGGGACAACATTCTGTGGACCGATGAGACAAAAGTGGAACTCTTTGGAAGGTGTGTGTCCAAGTATATCTGGCGTAGAAGGAACACTGCATTTCATAAAAAGAACATTATACCAACAGTAAAATATGGTGGTGGTAGTGTGATGGTCTGGGACTGTTTTGCTGCTTCAGGACCTGGAAGACTTGCCGTGATAAAAGGAACTATGAATTCTGCTGTCTACCAAGAGATCCTGAAGGAGAATGTCCGACCATCTGTTCGTGTACTCAAGCTGAAACGAACTTGGGTTCTGCAGCAGGACAATGATCCTAAACACACCAGCAAGTCCACCACCGAATGGCTGAAGAAAAACAAAATGAAGACTTTGGAGTGGCCTAGCCAAAGTCCTGACCTGAATCCTATTGAGATGTTGTGGTATGACCTTAAAAAGGCCGTTCATGCTCGAAAACCCTCTAATGTAACTGAATTAGGACAATTCTGCAAAGATGAGTGGGCCAAAATTCCTCCAGGACGCTGTAAAAGCCTCATTGCACGTTATCGCAAACGCTTGGTTGCAGTTGTTGCTGCTAAGGGTGGCCCAACCAGTTATTAGGTTTAGGGGGCAATCACTTTTTCACACAGGGCCATGATGGTTTGGATTTTTTTTCACCTTTAATAATAAACACCTTCATTTACAAATTGCATTTTGTGTTTACTTGTGTTGTCCTTGACTATTGTTTAAATTGGTTTGATGTTCCGAAACACTTAAGTGTGACAAACATGCAAAGGAACAGGAAATGAGGAAGGGGGCAAACACTTTTTCACACCACTGTAGTTTTGAGTGCTATTCAAGCTATTGTTGCAGCAGCCTGTGTTTTGTCAGTTTAAATAGGGACAGACAGGAAGCTGTGTGTGGCAGTGAGGGACAGTCAGTTTAATCAGTAGCTGTTACTATTAGGTCCACAAAGGTCCTTTTCGGGACTGGTATGGTAATAGGGTTGTACACGTATAATATTCTTTCTTCCAAATATAGAAAGAATATTATACTTGACTGCTGCCCTTCTGCTGCAGTAGTCCTTTATGAGTATAGGGACTGAGGTACAGTCTGCTAATCACAACCTACTAGTTCCACAAAGGTCCTTCTAAGGACTGGTAAGGTATAGCGTACTAGAGTATATAGGGTTGAGTGAGGTACAGTCTGCTAATCCTTAAGGACTGGTATAGGTCCACAATATATAGGGTTGAGGTGCACTACTGCTGCCCTATTCTGCAGCAGTCCTTTATCAGTATAGGGACTGAGGTACAGTCTGCTAATCACAACCTACTAGTTCCACAAAGGTCCTTCTAAGGACTGGTAAGGTATAGTGTACTACAGTATATAGGGTTGAGTGAGGTACAGTCTGCTAATCACAACCTACTAGTTCCACAACGGTCCTTCTAAGGACTGGTAAGGTATAGCGTACTAGAGTATATAGGGTTGAGTGAGGTACAGTCTGCTAATCCTTAAGGACTGGTATAGGTCCACAATATATAGGGTTGAGGTGCACTACTGCTGACTGCTGCCCTATTGTGCACTAATTAGAGATCTCAGAGTAGGCAGCAACACCGGGGACCAACCTCCTCCTAGGGCTGATCTGGGTACTGTCGTCAGACTGCTGAGTGGCGGTTGTTGCTACCTCCTCTTCCTGATCCAATGCCAAGAGTGGCTGCGCATCAGAAATGTCTTGATATGGATTGGAAAATAATTCCTGTGACTCAAGCGGAAGGTATGTGGTGGTGGTGTTGTTGGTGGTAGTGTCTTTGGGGGTGCACATAGCAGAGAGTGAAGAAGAGGGTGCAGATCGAGAGGATGAGGAGGGTGCAGAAGAGTAAGGCTGAGTGAGCCACTCAACCAATTCTGGTGCTTCCTTTGACGTAATCGCATGCACCTTCTGCAATTTCCCACTTTGGCTCAAGCCTGTTGCTCCTGCCCTACCCCTACCACCCCTGCGGAAGGGCCTGCCTCTTCCTCTGCCTGTCATTTTTTAAATGACCCTGTGACAAAACTCTATACAGAAGTGCAGTATGTATGTGGAAGAAGGTATATAACACCCCCGCTTCAATCTGTTGTTTTTGGGGGCCACTGGTCTATCACACGAGTTACAATACTTTTTTTTGGATTGCGTTTGTCACTCTTTGTAGTATCGCTGCAGAACCGCTCAGCAGTCACAATGCTGCACAGTGGAAATGCACTATACTATGCTTTCTATATGTGCAAGTATTTTATATGTGTATTACACAACTATATACTGCACACCAAATAGTACACCTATACCAGTCCTTAAGGACCTTTGTGGAACTAGTAGGTTGTGATTAGCAGACTGTACCTCAGTCCCTATACTGATAAAATACTGCTGCAGAATAGGGCAGCAGTCAGCAGTAGTGCACCTCAACCCTATATATTGTGGACCTATACCAGTCCTTAAGGATTAGCAGACTGTACCTCACTCAACCCTATATACTGTAGTACGCTATACCTTACCAATCCTTATAAGGACCTTTGTGGAACTAGTAGGTTGTGATTAGCAGACTGTACCTCAGTCCCTATACTGATAAAGGACTGCTGCAGAATAGGGCAGCAGTCAGCAGTAGTGCACCTCAACCCTATATATTGTGGACCTATACCAGTCTTTAAGGATTAGCAGACTGTACCTCACTCAACCCCATATACTGTAGTACGCTATACCTTACTAGTCTTTATAAGGACCTTTGTGGAACTAGTAGGTTGTGATTAGCAGACTGTACCTCACTCAACCCTATATACTGTAGTACGCTATACCTTACCATTCCTTAGAAGGACCTTTGTGGAACTAGTAGGTTGTGATTAGCAGACTGTACCTCAGTCCCTATACTGATAAAGGACTGCTGCAGAATAGGGCAGCAGTCAGCAGTAGTGCACCTCAACCCTATATATTGTGGACCTATACCAGTCTTTAAGGATTAGCAGACTGTACCTCACTCAACCCCATATACTGTAGTACGCTATACCTTACCAGTCTTTATAAGGACCTTTGTGGAACTAGTAGGTTGTGATTAACAGACTGTACCTCACTCAACCCTATATACTGTAGTACGCTATACCTTACCAGTCCTTAGAAGGACCTTTGTGGAACTAGTAGGTTGTGATTAGCAGACTGTACCTCAGTCCCTATACTGATAAAGGACTACTGCAGCAGAAGGGCAGCAATCAAGTATAATATTCTTTCTATATTTGGAAAAAAGAATATTATACGTGCACAACCCTATTACCATACCAGTCCTGAAAAGGACCTTTGTGGACCTAATAGTAACAGCTAATGAATAAACTGACTGTCCCTCACTGCTACACACAGCGTCCTGTCTGTCCCTATTTACACTGACAAAACACAGGCTGCTGCAACAATAACTTAAATAGCACTGCACTCAAAACTATATCCTGTACTACTACACCATACCAGTCCTGAAAAGGACTTTTGTGGACCTAATAGTAACAGCTAATGATTAAACTGACTGTCCCTCTCTGCTACACACAGCGTCCTATCTGTCCCTCTCTCAGCACTGACAAAAGACAATCTGCTGCAACAATGACTTGAATAGCAGTGCCTCAAACCTATATCCTGAACTACACCTATACCATACCAGTCCTTAAAAGGACTTTTTTGGTCCTAATAGCTAGCGATTTGGGTCACTGCAGTCTCTCCCTGCTCCACACAGCAACCTCTCCCTATAGTGACAGTAGAAAGAATGTAAAATGGCCGCCGGATCGGGTCTATTTATAAGTTAGGGGGAATGTCCAATTGTCCATGTGCTGTAATGTCTCAATTGGCTGTCTTGTACCCCATGATGGATGTGTCATCGTAGGTCAAAGTTCTTTTACACAGTAAACACGTAAGTCCGCCGGGCGAACAGCGGCAATAGTCCGCCGATCGGGCGAATCGCGAACAGTCAAAAAATTTGCCGCAAACCAACCGCCGGGCGAACCGTTCGCCCATCCCTACCAGTGACCCTTTTTACTGCTAGGCGAGAGTGCTAACCACTAAACCTACTGTTTGGATGTACTATTGCTCTGTGTGCTTATTCCTGATTCCTGTGCCTGACCTCTGATCTTGACCCAGCATGCTCCTGACTATGTTTGCCTGCTACCTGCGCTGAGCTTGGCTTTGTCCCGGGATTCTGCTTCTGCCTCTTGTTCCTGTCTGATCTACCTAACCGTTGCTGACACTGGCTGTGACCTGACTACTCTTCTGCCTGCCGTTCATGCCTGAACAATCTGTCTGTTACCAAACTGCCTTGCCTGACGCTGCATTCTGCTCATCCAGCCTGCTGCGGTTCCTTTAGACCTGTATGCGGTCATCTGGTTCCCTGCCCTGCATCCACAGCCAACTGCCATCCAAGCTACATGCCAGTCTGTCTGCCACTGACCCATGCAGCCTGCTGTCTGCTGTTCTTGTTTCTTTAGTGTTCTCTCAGTGAAATATCAGCTACTCCCAGCGCAGACTACCAAACTGATCACAGGCATTTATGCCTTGTCGTACTCTTGTGACTACTGTTCCACCATCAGTGGCCCCTTAGCCAGAGCAGTACTAGAGGCCTTTCTCTTCAAGTCAGACTCAGCTACCAGGTATTTGACATGTGGTTTCATGATGAAACCATGTGTGATGCCCTCTGGCTTCTGGATTGTTAAGACAGTTGGAGCTAGAACATAGATTCCCCAGGGCACGGAGTCTAAGAGCTAGCAGGTGTTCACTAGAGCCTCTAGTGGTGAGGATGGACTGCGCTGCAGTCTGGCTCCAGGTCGCGGCCCCTAGGGTCTCACAGCTCACGCTCACAGTAGACTACAGGAGAAGGAAGCAGCAGACTGGGACAACAAGGATAGTAAAGGGATAAGGCAGATGTCAAGGCGACTAGCAGACAGGAACAACAGAGTACAAGGCAAAAGTTCAGGGTCACAAGCAAACAGGGATATTTGAGGACATGCCAAAAGGTCAGGGTCATGATGCAGACAGGAATAGTCAAGAACACGCCAAGGTCGGTAACAGAGACAAACAAAGAGCACACGGCAAGCAGGAAACATGAAGCCAAACACACAATGAATACACAATGGTTGATCAGCCCGCTGGCTTGCTGTGCACGGGTTAATATAGGGTTCCCTGATAGGACCTGGAGTGGAGCCATGCTTAGAGGAGATGTTATAAAAACAGCCAGGTGAGAGTGGCTGTGCTCTTAGTGTGAACACATGAGGAGAGGAAAGCTGACAGAGAAAGATTACTGCATAACCATGCCAGGGGCATTGTTTTTTCCCACCACGGCGGGACGAGTGCCGTGGATACAGGACAGCGTCCTGTGTAAAAGGAAGTCCCGTCCTGCACTGCTATTGGACAACCGGTTTGTCCATCACAGGAGGCGGGACTTTCAATTAAAGAGGCCGTTGATAGAAACAGGAGTTTCTCCTGTATGTCTGTCGGCGCTCATCCCGTCCCCCTCCCTGTCTCCTCCAAGGCTGCAGAATGTGAATCAGGCTGCACTGATGGCAATGGTGAGTCTGCATTCATGGCAATATGGGGGCTGCATTCCTGGCAATGTGTGGGCTGTATTCCTGGCAATGTGTGGGCTGTATTCCTGGCAATGTGGGGGCTGCATTCATGGCAATACGCTGGGGGCTGCATTCATGGCAATACGCTGGGGGCTGGCTGCATTCATGGGAATACGCTGGGGGCTGCATTCATGGTATTACGCTGGGGGCTGCATTCATGGGAATACGCTGGGCGCTGCATTCATGGGAATACGCTGGGCACTGCATTCATGGGAATACGCTGGGGGCTGCATTCATGGGAATACGCTGGGGGCTGCATTCATGGGAATACGCTGGGGGCTGCATTCATGGGAATACGCTGGGGGCTGCATTCATGGGAATACGCTGGTGGCTGCATTCATGGGAATACGTTGGGGGCTGCATTCATGAGAATACATTGGGGGCTGCACTCATGGCAATACGGTGGAGGCTGCATTCATGGCAATGTGTGGGCTGCATTCATGGCAATACGGTGGAGGCTGAATTCATGGCAATACGCTGGGGGCTGCAGATGGGCACTGACCCTTATTTTGCTTCACATCTCTTTATTTAAAATGTAAGATTTTTATTTTTATTTTGTTCCTGAGACTTCCTTTTTAAAGTTAAGGTGTGTGGTATAAGCCGATTAAATACAGTATATCCAAATAACACACCCGAGCTCATCTGTTCACCACACACAGCAAAAAGGCAAGAGAATTCTTGTTGGGCCGTGTACTAGTGCTCGGATGAACACACTTAGACCGAATTTTAATGGTTTAAAGAATGTCAGACAAAATAGTCGGCCCTCGAGCATGTTCACTTCATCAAATCTGGCCCTCTTTGAAAAAAGTTTGGACACCCCTGTTCTATACTGTCATAACACTGCCTGTGCTCCTGTCTTGTCCAGAAAATCAGCTCCAACTTAGAGGGCCATTTATAAAGCAGTAGTATAACCTTAGTGGTGTTTAGTAGTTCATTAGTGTTGTTCAACTTGAAAATTATTGAGAGCCTCAAGTGCAGCCCCTGATACTTCCAGAGGGCCATTGTTACGTACCTAGGATGTGAGACTGACGTGCAGAGGAAGGCCTCTCGTACAACTCTGGCTCGTGGACCACTGGTAGTGATACAGCAGCCACAGGAGCATGGTGAGGTATGAGTGCCTGTAAACAGTTCAATAGTCCCTGTAGTAGCGGTGATCAGCAGGCAGGTAGTGGATGAGCTCATACGATGCTTGACTGGTGGCTGGCTGGGATGAGCCACAAGAGCAGTACCAGATGCAGGCTTGCAGGGCTGGGAGCTGAAACAGGCTGGATAAGCGAAATGCAGGGTCAGACAGGCCGGGTCGGTAATAATGAGGCAGATCAGGCATAGATGGTAGGCAGAAGAGAGGTCAGGTCACAAGCCGAGTAGTACCGGAAGATCAGCAGACAGAATCAGCAGGCAGGATCAGAGTCAAAGGGAAGCCGGGATCAGAACAGGCAGCAGGCAATCACAGGTAACGACAAGCTGGATCAGATTCAAAGGTCACACAGGAAACAGGATACAACACAGAAGCTGCAGACCAAACAGCAATGAACCCCTGTAGAAGCCCTGTTTAAATAGCCCACCTGACTTCAGTATTAGTAACATGTGTGTGTCTTAAAGTGCTAGTACCCATGCGTGCACGCCGAGATCTTACTTGGAAAGCCTGTCTTTCCTGACAGCCATAATCACAGCGCATTTTCATGCATTGAAATGCATTGTGTCAAGTTAAAGAGGAGGGCCGGTTAAAAAAAAAAAATTAAAAGTCAGCAGCTGCAAACACTGTAGCTGCTGACTTAATAAGCCGACTTACCTGTCCAGGGCACCCGCGATGTCGGCCGCCCGAGGCCGACCCATCCCTTGGCTCTCGGGTCCAGGCGCCACCATTCGATCTAAGGGAAACAGGCAGTGGAGCCTTGCGGCTTCACTGCCCGTTTCCTACTGTGCATGCGCTCATCGCTCATCGCTTTGTGAATGGGACGCGTGTGTTCTGGGACACACAGTTCCCAGAACACAGCGCGACCCATTACCCAGAAGACGCCGCACGGAGGAGAGAAGAAAGAAGATCTCCGCGGAGGAGGAAGAGGCAGATTAGGACGATGTGCCTAGCAACAGGCATTTCATTTTCAGGGTGACCCTCCACTTTAAGCTGCCTATTAAAAAAATAGGCAATAGCGCACCTCAAAGCCCACAAATTTCAGTCCTGCTGTATGTTTTGCAGTGTATCGCAATACACAGTGAAAAAGTTGTAGTTAAATAACCTCCCATTATTGGTGGCGGTAACATGAATATTAACCCCCGACATTGGTGTCAGTGGATGCAATAATAACCCTTGATATTGGTATCAGTGAACACAATATTAACCCTTGACATTAGTGTCAGTGGACTCAATAATAAACCTGAACATTTGTGTCAGTGGATGCAATAATAACCTTCATCATTGGTGTCAGTGGACGCAATAATAACCCTCAACACTGGTGTCAGTGAAAGCCATAATAGCCCTTGACATTCGTGTAAATCGACACAATAACCCTTGACATTGGTGTCAGCGGGCGCAATAATAACCCTCAACATTAGTGTCAGTGAATGCAATAAAAACCTTTTACATTGGTGTCAGTGGGCGCAATAATAACACTCGACATTGGTGTTAGTGGATGCAATAATTACTCTCAACATTGGTGTCAGTGTACGTAATAATAACCCTCAACATTGATATCAGGGGAAGAAATTACAGCCCTTGACATTGGAGTCAGTGGACACAATAGCCCTTGACATGGGTGCTAGTAAGTGCAATAATAACCCTCAATATTGGTATCAGTGAACACAATTATAACCCTTGACATGGGTGCCAGCAGGTGCAATAATAACCCTCGATATTGGTATCAGTGAACACAATAATAACCCTTGACATGGGTGCCAGCAGATGCAATAATAATCCTCGATATTGGTATCAGCGAACACAATAATAACCCTTGACATTGGTATCAGTGGACGCAATAATAACCCTCGACATTGGTGTCAGTGGAAACAATAGCCCTTGACATTATAAAAACCCTTGACATTGGTGATAGTTGATGCAATAATAACCATAAATATTGATGTCAGTGGACGCAATAATAACCCTCGACATTGGTGTGAGGGGAAACAATAATGACCCTTAACATTGGTGTCAGCTTACACAATAACCTTCGACATTGTTGTCAGTGGGTGCATTAATATCCCTTCACATTGGTGTCCGTGGATGCAACAATAGCCTTAGTCACTGGTATCAGTGTTAGCTGAGTATTGAAATTATGCGCTGGAAGCTTCTTGTTTGCAGCAATAACTTTGCTTTTACACCCCTTTCACACCAGGGCATTTTGCAGGCGCTATAGCGTTAGAAATAGCGCCTGCAATCCGCCCTAAAGAAGCTGCACCATTGTGTGTAGTGTGAAAGCCCCGAGGGCTTTCACACTACAGCGGTGCGCTGGCAGGACGTCAGAAAAAAGTCCTGCCAGCAGCTTCTTTTGAGCGGTGAAGGAGCGGTGTGTTTACCGCTCCTCCACAGCTGCTCCCCATTGAAATCAATGGGGCAGCGCTGTAATACTGCCGTCAAAATGCCGTTATTGCGGCGTATTGCCGACGGTTTTAACCCTTTCGCGGCCGCTAGCGGGGGTAAAAGCGCCCGCTAGCGGCCAAAATGCGCCGCAAATCTGCCGCAAATCCGGCGATAAAACGTCGCTAAAAATAGCGGCATTTTACCGCTGACGCAATGGGCGGTGTGGTATGAAAGGGGTCTTATGGAGAAATAGCAGAACATATCTTACAGCAGGTGTTTATCATGGAACAGGAACAAAGAGGATACAACTACATACAATGAGAGAGATAACACTTCCTCTGATTACATTACCATAGAATACATACTATAATACTGCAGTGCCACCTGCTGGTATAGACAGGTATAATGCTGTATATGCTGTTGTTCTTTCAACAATCAGTATATGCAATAATACTCTCTGGGATTGCAAAGAAGTCTAATTTACATATAAACGCTGTCTCTGATGGTGAGACCACACACCTACTAGGCAGTTGGTGACAACAATTTTTGGTCATAACCTCTTAAGTGTTGATGAGGGATTGTACGAAATGACATTGAAAAGTGAATATTTTTTAAATCAAATACCATTTGCATTAAATCTAATTTTATACACATTAATTAGGGACGATTGCCTGGATGATTTTTCTTTAATAACCCATCTTCTCCTTCCAAGTCACATATAGACACAAGACATAGACTCTTGGGGATATCTCTTTATTAGGTATATCTTCAGCAACAGCTGTAACAATATATTCAGGAAAAGGCTATACCCAGGGCCGGTACTACCACTAGGAAAAGTAGGCAGCTGCCTAGGGTGCACTGCTGCCTATGGCTTTAAGCATGCCAAAAGGATGCAGGAAAACATAAAGACATTGTAATATTTGGCACTGTCATGATCACTTAGTGCCTCTGTTACTCATTCCAGCACTCAGGTGTTGGCTGTTGCTTTTCCCCTGTCTGTGTTCAAGATGATTGAGCTGATCAGTCACCTAATATAAGCAAACTGAACACTCTATCCCTTGCTTGGGATAGAGACAGTTACCGGAATTGTTCCTGTTCAAGCCTCCCATTTGTCTGCTTTGCTGTTGGATTTCCCTTTATATGACCCTGATTGGATTTTGGACTATTCCCTGAACTCAGCCGGCCTTATTAACTGGACCATCTTAGAACCACACTATCTGTCTACTAAACTGCAAGTAGTCTGTTGTTTGCTCTGTTCGCGTCTGCCTTAGTGTGGTGGCCAGGCACTAAAACATTGTGTATAAGTCCTGGGGGCAACCAAGCACCAGTAGGCCTGCTTGTCTTAAGGGAAAGGGGGCTGCTATAGGTGAAGCACACAATAGCAAGCTATAGTGTCTGACCACCTACATTGAGGTAGATGTGACATTCGTGACAGGCACCTAGCTTGCTCGACTAACATGAAGAAAGGGGGGAAAAAGTGAAACAGAAAACAAATGAACCTCTTGTAGGCACCTGCCTACTCATTTGCAACTGCACTTGTAAAGAGCACGGTCTTTTTGCCTTTAGTAAAGCACGGTAAGTCAGTAAAGTAAAAGAAACCAGCTTTAGGGAGACAACAAACAATATTTGTGACTAGTCTTTTGCCCCGATTGCCATTTTTGGGCACAGCTTCCCTAGGACAGACCCTTTTAAAGTGGAATACAACTTCAGGGATTTAGCCAGCTTACAATAGGTTAAGTTCAACAAGGCGTACACCAACTCATGGACTTTAATCTTTTATTTACGATTTACTGAGTGATGGAGAACAGTTATCACTATACTCCCAGTGCTCTGACAAGATTGTTACTGCTGTTTCACACTGCAGCCACTCTGCCTGTCCCTCATCTCTATTGTCCATTCACAGAAGACTTTGTATTTTGTCAATGCGTTGAAATAATAAAAAAAATGCCCTGTGATTGGGCAAGAGAAGGGGCCGGCAGAGCGGCTGCACATGACATGACTGAAGGTCCAGCGTTGGAGAGCTGGAAGTATAGTGATAGCTGTACTGCTGTTCTGGCTCAACTACAAGGCAATAACTTTATCTTCAGCTTCATATAGGGCTTACACGACCTGGTGATATATTTATCCCTTGCATCGATTCAGACAGCTTAACTCATAAACTAATAAACTCACTGTATGGAAAGACAGACGATGAATCCTCAATGTTCAGTTTACTGATACATATTCATAGGTAGAAAAACATTGAAGTTGTAAGCCACATGTAAAGATGTTACAGCAATGAGGTATACTGTGCACAATGAATCAGAGAGAGGAAGGGGAGGAGAATATACAGAACTATAGTGGGAGAGAGCGTTCAGATAGACAGAGGGAACAAATCTTAAAGACAGAGCATAGTAACACGACAACTGCCAATGCTCTGTAAAACTTGAAATTGTAAATAAAAGAAATAGGTCCATAAGGCAGACTACACCTCTTTGGACTTAAAGGATAAGTTCACCTTTGTAACATGTTACACCCATATTCAAGTGTAACATGTAACATGTTACAAATGCACCGGTCCCCTCAACCCTGCCACCCACTGATGTGATGTTATGATAGCGAGCAGGGGATCTTTCCCTCCGCTCACTGTTACAATCTAAAAAAACAGATTTCTGTGAATGGGAAAACTGCAGGTACTGGCAGCCTTTGTGGCTGTTGGCTTGTAGTTCTCAATGTACTACCAGGGTGCTGTTGATCACTGCCCTCCCGTATCGGAGGTATGGACAGACAGCTACACAGACAGCCTGCAGGACTGTGGCATTACACCCATGATTTGCCGATCCTAGATGCAATGCTTTACAGGTTCCTAACAAAAAATAATAAGGTCCGGTTCACACTAAGGCAGCACGACTGCCTCAGGCGATCTGGACGCGACCACTGCGTCGACTTGCAAAACGACTTCTGTATAGAAGTCAATGCAAGTCGCCTCAAGTCGCCACCAAAGTCGCACAGGAACCTTTTTCTAAGTCGGAGCGACTTGTGTCGCTCCGATTAGAACGGTTCCATTGTACAGAACGGGACGCTACTTGTCAGGCGGCTGAGTCGCCTGACAAGTCATTCCAGTGTGATCCGACCCTAACTGTAAAAAAAAATTTCGGTGAAAAAAGTGCATTTATTATTGGTTTTCATTTTTTTTGTAAAGATGAACTTATCCTTTAACGCTTGCTGCTGCAGTTGTGCAAGTGATGCCAAAAACATTTAAAACATTTACTTTACTAGATTTAGCAGGTCTGCGATCTGACAGTTTAGTTTTGTGCTAATTATCCCAAACTGGTGCAGATGCATCCCCTAAGCCACCTAATTGCAGCTTAGGGAGTGTAGATAGTTTTAAAAAGAAATGCCATGTTTGCGGCATTTTAAACCTAACGCTGGCAGAAAGAAAACCTGTAATCAGAGTAGATTTTCAAAAAACTATTACATCTGTCTGTATTTCCCAGCTTTTTATCTTTATAAACAAAATCAAGAAAATGCAGATGTTCTGCTAAACATAAATTTAAAAGAGCTATAAAATTGTCACACAGTAATGCCACGTACACACAATGGCACATTTCCACAACAAAATCCATGTTTTTTTTCCGACGGATGTTGCCTTAAACTTGTCTTGCATACACACGGTCACACAAATCTTGTCGGAAATTCCGAACGTCAAGAACACGGTGACATACAACACGTATGACGGCACTAGAAAAGGGAAGTTCAATAGCCAGTGCGCCACCCTTTGGTCTCCTTCTGCTAATCTTGTGTTAAGTAGAAGTTTGGTGAGAGACGATTCACGCTTTTCAACCTCGTGCTTTTGCAATCGTTACCGCTCTTCAGTTTGTGCTTGTGGGTTCGTATCTGGTTTTCAGTGCGTGCAGTCAGTTCGCATTTGTTTTTCAGTGGGTATTATTATAGTACGTATTTGATTTTCAGTGCGTTCTTGTCCGCTCATTTCTGATTTTCAGCTCGCTCTTCTCAGGCCTTTCTGATTTTCAGTTCATTCTGAACAGCCAACCATTTGAAGCCATGTTGCGGGTACTTACTCATCATAGAGTTCGTGCTGTGCAAGGGCTTGGTGTTAAGGTTCTTACTTTGACCCAAGCCCAGTCCATGAACAGGGTGGGGAGGAGTTCATGGACCAAGAATTGGTTACTCCAGCATGACCAATTCTCTCATATGCCTTTGTTGTGGCAGATCGGTGAGAATAATCCTAATGATTTCAGGAATTATCTCTGGATGAATGACCCCGTTTTTCACCGTCTGTTGGCTTTGCTGTCCCCTTATATTACCAAGCAGGACACCTGCATGCGGCAAGCCATCACTCCCGAGCAGGGGCTAGTTGCCACGTTGCGGTACTTGGCGACAGGGAGGATTCTGCAGGACATCAGGTTCTCGACAGGCATCTCCCCCCAGGCTCTGGGGATCATTATTCCAGAGCCCTTTTCTGCCATCATTCAGGTCCTGCAGATGGACTATATTAGGGTAACTTTTCTCCTTTAACATCACATTGTATTTATTTAATATTTGCTAATGTATTGAATTTCTTTCATCATTCCCTAATTACTATGCATGTAATATGCTGTAAATGTCCCCTTTGTTCTCACGCTTGCTTGAATTTTTTTAACTTTTTTGTCCTTCATGCATATTTGCTTTCAATAATCTCTACAGCATGCTATCCTGGGCCCATACACACCTAGCCTAGTCACTTAACAATGTATTTTGTCAGCTCCATAGTAGTGCTATACCCTAAACACCCCCTCAAATGTGTACAAATGTTATTTCTGTCCTTAAATTCATGCAGAGTGCCAGAAGCTATTTTTTGGGTCCAAAAATCATTTGGAACCCTCCCTTCCCCCCCAACCGCTAAGTCAACCAATACCAATCCTCTATCTGCTGACTTTGCCAAACTGAAGACTTTTTCTTCTCAGCAGTCCGGAGGACAATCCGCCCGTCTGTGTGCTAGTCCGCCGGACTTTTCAAATGAACAGACTTGCCCACACATGGAGTAAAGTCCGTTCATTTTGAACGTGACTCCAGGTAGATGGGACTAGCGAAGGAAGTCAATGTCGGCCTCTCCATCAGTGAGATTGACGCCTCACGAGCCCCGTCGCCTGGTATGGATTTTAAGGGGAACCCCTATGCCGAAAAAACGGCATGGGGGTCCCCCAAAGTCCATACCAGACCCTTATCCGAGCATACAGCCCGGCCAGTCAGGAAAGGGGGTGGAGACGAGCGCCCCCTAGTGATGTTGTCGTCTGAACTCAAGGTCCCCACACCCAAAAGATTCTCTGGGAACCGTAGTAAATTCAGAGCATTCCATAATGCCTGCAAACTTTTCTTCGCCCTGCAGCCGAGGACTATTTCTCTTGAATCTACCAAAGTGGGCTTTGTCATCTCCCTGCTGCTGGGGGAACCTCAGTCATGGATCCATCGCCTTCTGGAGCAGAAAGATGCCTCTCTCAATAACTTGAGCACTTTCTTCCAAGCCATGTGTCAGCTTTACAAAGACCCGCAACTGATAGCCACTGCGGAGGCGGCCCTGCACTCCCTAAAGCAAGGCCGTAGACCAGTGGAAGACTATGTATCAGAGTTCAGGCATTGGAGTTCCGACACCAACTGGAACGATACTGCCCTGTGGTACCAGTTCCTAATGGGTCTTTCTGAACCACTAAAAGACGAATTAGCCCGTGTGGCCATCCCAGAGACCGTAGATGCCCTCATTAACCTGTCTATTCAAATTGACAGGTGACTAAGGGAACGAAGATCTGAACATTCTGCCGGTCCTTCCCGTCCAGTCTGGATGCTTCCTCGTGTACCCAGTTTCCCTCAGTCTGCTCCCTCAGCTCCAGTGGCCTCTACTCCTGATGTCTCTGAGCCCATGCAGTAAGGCCTACTGCGCTCTTCTCTTACACCTGAAGAACGGCAATGCAGGTAAACCAATAACCTTTGTCTTTACTGCGGGACAACCAGGACATTATGTGAGGACCTGCCCCGCTAAGCTCCGTAAGTGCGTCACCATCTCCCCTGCTCTTATACCTGCTCTGCCTAATAATGCTTTTGACCTATCTGTTTCTATTATTTTACAGCTCCCAGGAGGGAATACCCAGGTCACCCCTATCATTGACTCTGGAGCCTGCAGCTGTTTCATGGACTTAACCTTTGCCACCAGGCGCCACGTCCTTCTACGGCCTAGAGCAAAAGGACTCTCAGTACATTTGGCTGATGTTTCAGCTCTTAAGTCTGGGCCAGTCATACATGAAACTGTACCACTACTAACCATCATTGCCAGTAACCACAAAGAATTATTGTGCCTAGATATCATCGAATCCCCTCTGTTTCCCATCATTCTAGGCATGCCTTGGCTGAGGGCTCATAATCCACAAATTGTTTGGACTTCTGGGAAAATCAGCTTCCTTTCTCCGTATTGTAACCAACACTGCCTGCTGGAGACTACTGATGTCCCTTCTCCTCTGTTATACATGGAAACAGAGGATGAGACCCGTCAAGCTGTCCCTGAAGTCTACCACAGTTTCCTAGACATCTTCAGCAAGAAGGGTGCAAACACTCTTCCTCTTCACAGGCCATACGCTTTTGGGAGAATCATTCCCTTAACGGAACTGGAGTTAGAGACCCTAAAGACTTATCTAGACGACAACCTGGAAAAGTGGTTCATCCGGCCCTCTACCTCTCCAGCAGGAGCAGGAATTTTCTTTGTGGAGAAAAAGGATCACTCACTATGCCCCATGTAGATTATCGGGAGCTCAATGTCGTGGGGCTTACAATATAGACCTCATCCGGAGTGGCGACGAATGTAAGACTGCCTTTTGCACCTGGTTCGGGCATTTTGAATATTTAGTCATGCCCTTTGGGCTCTGCAACGCCCCTGCTACATTCCAACACTTTGCAAATTATATTTTCAGAGACTATCTTGACTTGTTTGTTATTTTGTATTTGGATGATATCCTGATCTTCTCCCCCTGCCTGATCGAGCACCATGAACATGTTAAGAAGGTATTAACAAGACTTCGATGCCACGGCTTGTATGCAAAACCCAAGAAGTGTGTGTTCGAACAACAACACATTCAGTTCCTGGGACTGATTATTTCAGTGGAGGGTATCAAAATGGACCCTCAGAAGGTCTCTGCCATTCTGGACTGGCCAGCCCCTGCTGACAAAAAGGGCTTTCAGCGCTTTGTGGGCTTTGCAAACTTTTACCGGAAGTTTATAAAGGGATTTTCCACCATTATCTCCCCCATCACGAAATTAACTAAGCAGGGCACTTGATTCCATTGGTCTTCTGAAGCCCAGACAGTCTTTGTAACCTTGAAGGATCTGTTTGGATCCTGTACCGTATCTGCCCACCAGTGTATGACCCGGCCTGCCTGAAACCTGCTTGTGTTCCGGACTACAGGACAGTTAGTCTGGTCCTCCTTGCTGATCCTTCTGAACTGCTAACATCTCCTTGCTGTTTGCGGCCTTCAGTTACCAGCTTACTGCTTCTGGACTACAATACACCTCTTTGCCACGTACAGCTTCCAGCTCCCTGTTGTTCCTGCTTCCTACAGGGTCCCTGCTCCAGTCTGCAACTGGTCTCCTCGCAGCACATCAGAAGTCTGGATCAGCCCCTACATCTACTAACCTGTTAGGCACTTGTGCCCCTTTGCACTCCCAAACCCCTGTCTGCTCTGTCAGGGGTTCTCGAGCCAGAGGAATACGAGAAGCCGCTCCCTGCACATTGGGCTCGATTATCAGGTACATGACACCATGTATTAGAAATATGCAGGCATCCATCTATTACCTGAAGCTGTGGTCTCAGACACTCAACTGTTGTGGTCACTATTTCGCCCACTTCATAAACCTCTCCTTCCTCCACATCTTCTGGTTGTGGTGTGGGGTTTTTCTTTTCTTTAGGAGGTGGGGGGTCCCTGGTGTCCTCAGATGTCCCAAGTCTTTTATCCCCTATGTGAATAAAAAAAAAAGGTTTACTTAACACACAGATATTTGATGCGAGAAATAGTAGTAATAGAGTTCCAAGCTGACGACATTCATTTTTTTACCTTTATAAACAGGAGCACCTGTGTGGGACACCCTAAAAAGGGTGTTCTGGTGTCCCACACTAGTGCTCCTGCATCCAGATGTGTAAACAGCTGCTGAGTGTCCTCTCCTTAAGCCTCATGCACACGAGACGCAGTTAAACGCGTGTTCAGAGGCAGTTGGAGACTTTTTTCAACTGCTCCTGAACTCATTCAATGTTATCCTATGTATCCATGCACACAGTCTCGTTTTCTGCCGTTTTTATGCAGTTGCGTTTAACCTCGTTTTTCCAGAAGCAAAAAAATGGGTTCAGACGCAAAAGTTTCCACGTTTCAGACGCACAACGCGGCAAAACGCGGTAAAACGCGGCAAAACCCCGCTAACGCGTTTTGCCGCGTTTTCGTTTATAAGCGTTTTTAAAGGTGACCTTTTTTTTTACATTAAAAATCTCAAAAATGATTGCAAATGATGAAAAACCATTAGAAAAATATTTTAAACAATGGCAATTGCAAGTGGACAATCCACAACTTGTGGAAAGTGACATGGCAGGTGGCAAGTGACGTGGCAAGTGGACAATCCACAACTTGTGGCAAGTGACATGGCAGGTGGCAAGTGATGTGGCAAGTGGACAATCCACAACTTGTGGCAAGTGACGTGGCAGGTGAAGTGGCAAGTGACGTGGAAAGTGGACAATCCACAACTTGTGGCAGGTGACGTGGCAAGTGGAAAATCCACAACTTGTGGCAGGTGACTGACATGTGACGTGGCAAGTGGACAATCCATAACTTGTGGCAGGTGACGTGGCAAGTGATGTGGCAAGTGGACAATCCACTTGTGGCAAGTGACGTGGCAAGTGGACAATCCACTTGTGGCAGGGGACGTGGCAAGTGACGTGGCAAGTGAACAATCCACAACTTGTGTCAGGTGACATGGCAAGTGACGTGGCAAGTGGACAATCCACAACTTGTGGCAGGTGATGTGGCAAGTGATGTGGCAAGTGGACAATCCACTTGTGGCAGGTGACGAGGCAGGGGACATGGCAAGTGACGTGGCAAGTGGACAATCCACAACTTGTGGCAAGTGACGTGGCAGGTGACGTGGAAAGTGATGTGGCAAGTCGACAATCCACAACTTGTGGCAGGTGATGTGGCTAGTGACGTGGCAAGTGGACAATCCACAACTTGTGGCAGGTGACGTGGCAGGTGACGTGGAAAGTGATGTGGCAAGTGGACAATCCACAACTTGTGGCAGGTGATGTGGCTGGTGACGTGGCAAGTGGACAATCCACAACTTGTGGCAGGTGGCATGGCAGGTGACGTGGAAAGTGGACAATCCACATCTTGTGGCAAGTGACGTGGCAGGTGATGTGGCAAGTGACGTGGCAAGTGGACAATCCACAACTTGTGGCAGGTGATGTGGCAGGTGATGTGGCAAGTGACGTGGCAGGTGATGTGGCAAGTGGACAATCCACATCTTGTGGCAAGTGATGTGGCAGCTGACATGGCAAGTGGACAATCCAAAACTTGTGGCAGGTGACGTGGCAAGTGACGTGGCAGGTGACGTGGCAAGTGGACAATCCAAAACTTGTGGCAGGTGACGTGGCAAGTGACGTGGCAGGTGATGTGGCAAGTCACGTGGCAAGTGGAAATCCACAACTTGTGGCTGGTGACGTGGCAAGTGGACAATCCACAACTTGTGGCAGGTGGCATGGCAGGTGACATGGAAAGTGGACAATCCACATCTTGTGGCAAGTGACGTGGCAGGTGATGTGGCAAGTGACGTGGCAAGTGGACAATCCACGACTTGTGGCAGGTGATGTGGCAAGTGACGTGGCAGGTGATGTGGCAAGTGGACAATCCCCAACTTGTGGCAGGTGATGTGGCAAGTGACGTGGCAAGTGGACAATCCAAAACTTGTGGCAGGTGACGTGGCAAGTGACGTGGCAGGTGACATGGCAAGTGGACAATCCACAACTTGTGGCAAGTGACGTGGCAGGTGACGTGGCAAGTGGACAATCCACAACTTGTGGCAGGTGACGTGGCAAGTGACGTGGCAGGTGATGTGGCAAGTGACGTAGCAAGTAGACAATCCACAACTTGTGGCAGGTGATGTGGCAAGTGACGTGGCAGGCGATGTGGCAAGTGACGTGGCAAGTGGACAATCCACAACTTGTGGCAGGTGATGTGGCTGGTGACGTGGCAAGTGGACAATCCACAACTTGTGGCAGGTGGCATGGCAGGTGACGTGGAAAGTGGACAATCCACATCTCGTGGCAAGTGACGTGGCAGGTGATGTGGCAAGTGACGTGGCAAGTGGACAATCCACAACTTGTGGCAGGTGACATGGCAGGTGATGTGGCAAGTGGACAATCCCCAACTTGTGGCAAGTGACATGGCAAGTGATGTGGCAAGTGGACAATCCAAAACTTGTGGCAGGTGACATGGCAAGTGACGTGGCAGGTGATGTGGCAAGTCACGTGGCAAGTGGACAATCCACAACTTGTGGCAGATGACGTGGCAAGTGACGTGGCAAGTGGACAATCCACAACTTGTGGCAGGTGCTGTGGCAAGTGACACGCTAAATACAAGTACACTGCAGCTCTCAGAGCTGCTGCTACTCACTCTGGTCTCACAAAATTGCTGAAATAGTTAATAATACTGTTTTTTGAGCTGGGGAGGGTCTATGATTTTAGCTTAACTAAATGCTTCTAGACGCAAACGCGGTAAAACGCCGCTAAATCGCGGTAAAAATCGCGGCAAAACGCACGTTTCTAAACGCCGGTTTCAGCTTTTAAAGACATGTGTCCAGCAGAGTTTGCATCTACGTCTCGTGTGCATGAAGCCTTACACAAAATCAAGTTTGCATTTCATTCTAGTTACAAACCCATCTAGACAACAATGTACTAAACTTATTTTACTAGAGATAGGCCTGAACAAATGTAGTTAACCTGCACTTGGCAAAAACATTGTATTAGTGGGCGAACAAACAATGTTTACTATGAACGATTACTGTGGCCACGAACCTGAAACTTGCCATTTTAAACTGTACAACAGTAAAGAAAAGCACAAGGAGCAGCATGAACGTAATAAGAAGAATAGGAACACACAACAAAATATTTACTTTTTTGCAGCACTCTCTTGATTCTTCTGTACTGATCCTGCTCCCTCAATTTGAGGTCTGACCATCATTTCCTCAGTTGATCCTTCGATCGCCGTTCCGCAAAATTCTTCTGCAGACTTTTCACAACAGTAAAGGAAAGCACATGGAGCAGCATGAACGTAATAAGAAGAATAGGAACATACAACAAAATATTTACTTTTTTGCAGCACTCTCTTGATTCTTCTGTACTGATCCTGCTCTCTCAATATGAGGTCTGACCATCGTTTCCTCAGTTGATCCTTTGAATGCCGTTCGGCAAAATTCTTCTGCAGACTTTTCACAACTTTAGTCATGATCTTGGCCTTTCTGACATTTGGGTTTGGGTAAGGTCCATGCTTCCCGTCATAGTCAACTCTCTTCAAGATGTCCACTGTCTCCACCATCTCACCCAAGGACATATTTGATGCCTTAAATCTCCTCCGGGATTGGGACGTTCATGGCTCCTGCCTTGCTACTGCTGCTGTGTGCATCCACTTGCTCTTTCTCCATCATGTGCTCTCCCACTGTGCCGAAAGTCAAGGGGCGGGAATAGACTAGAAAGAACGCCAGGGGCAGGTGGAGTTCCACGCATGTGAAGTGTATATAAAGAGTAACACGCGTGCGTTGTACATACGATCGGTGAGCGGGGGAAGGTGTCGTGGAAGCGCTGATCGTTCCAACGAAGGTACAAGTTTAACTTGGTGCATCAGTGGCATATACTGCTTCTAGATTAAGGCCTATATGGGGACAAGATTAGGAGAGTTTAGCCTGACATTAGGGTTTGTCTTGTGTTGTGTCTTGCAGAGAAAATGGATGGCTTCAATGATCACAACTTCCTCCCCCATTCATAGACGAGTACAGGGAGCTGCCCTGTGTGTGGCAGGTGAAACATCCACATTATAATCATAAACAAAAGAGGCAGGCAGTGCTGGAGAAACAGGGGTGAACAGCGGCGCTAGATATTGTGATAACATAAAATTATATAGCAACTGGAATATAGGTATACATAAAATGTGTGTGAATAAGCACACATGATATTAAAACATTTGTTTAAAACATAATGTCCATAAATGATCCGAGATCTTGTATGATTAGCACCTGGAGGCAGCTCCCTTAGAGTGAAGCGATGAGCTCTGTGTAGAAATGGGAACAGAGGGGCGCCAGACTGAGTGCAGTATAAATCATATATTTAATAAAAACAAGTAGTAACTCACAGGTTAAATTAGATGAGTTCAGTATGTGGTGAAAATCGCCAGTCCTGGAGTCTCATAAAAGTCTTCCCTTTGCAGCCTGGGACACTGGTGTGATCTTACAGGGATCCAGAGAATGTTGGGAACCAGGAGGCAGGAAACGAGAAGCAGCTGGTCGTGGCTTCACAGGAACAGGAAGTGTGATTATTCACAGTGGCAAGGAAAAGTAATGCATTTCGAAGCTACAGCTTCTTCATCAGACCATCCAGTGCTGGAGAAACTTCTGGAGTTGGTGAAGCCGCAGATCCCCACAGCAACCTTCCCCTATTTGAAGGCAAAAATTGGTGGGCTGAGGAGCACTTATAATAGGGAGCGCAATAAGGTCTAGGATTCCATGAGATCAGGAGCTGCATCAGTTGCCATTTATGTCCCTTGGATGTGTTACTATGACAGACTGTGTTTTCTGTCAGACCAGACTAAAGTCAGGCAATCACTCTCAAACCTTCCTTCCAGTCTTCCTTCCTCGCTTCGTTCCATCCCAGCTGAGGCTTCCGACGTTCAACCTGTGCCTTCAAGTCAGGAAGAAGTGGAGGAGCTCAGCTTGAGTCAGGTATAGCATTGTTCTACATATTTCTTGTCAGAAAATTTATGATGATAACTAGATATTATTGATCACTAATTGCTGATTTTATAAAGTGTTTTACATCTCAATAGACAGTAGTGGCCAAAAATGTTTGGGACAAGAATTAAAAATGCTGGGGTCAGAATGATAGTCTTTTCTATTTGTTAACATTCAATTTTAACAGTCATGAGCTGAAAATAGTGTGTGATTGATGAATACAAAACTATGTCCCTTTTTCATGCACAGGAAAGCCTCAGCCAGGAGGAGGGTGTGAAATGTGGCAGCCAGGAGGAGGCTGTGGAATGTGGCAGCCAGGAGGTGGCGGCGGAAAGTGGCAGCCAGGAGGTGGCCGGGGAAAGTGGCAGCCAGGATGTGGCCAGGTCCAGTAGCCTGACTGAATCCCTGGCCCCCCCCCCCCAAAAGGCCCAGGAAAGGGAGAAACGTGAAGGAGGCCATACTTGGGCTGAATCGGGAGGCTAATGCTGCCCTCAGAACCACCCCCACTCTTCAAGAGGCCTTTGCCTCCATGGCTGCATACAAAATGCAGGAAATGGAGAAGGGCCAAAGCCCATCTGTGAGTAAATTAAGTATCTGTCCCTAAATAAGGGGTTGAGGGCCCAACTCCCAACCAAAACCCACCTGTGTGAGTTTTGACCATCCTCCTCCTCCTCCACCTCCTGCCACAACTCCAAAAACACAGCCTGAAAGCAAGCCTGGAAGGAAGAGTGAAAGGAAGACAACAGTGTAATGGCCTGGGTTCAGTCTGGTCTGACAAAAGTCGCAGGCTATTGTATGACCATAGCCTGGGGACATATATGTCATCTGCTCATCTGCTACTGTTCCTGATCTCTTGTAGTTCAGGACCAGATTGTGCTCACTATTATATGGACTCCTCATGCTACCAATTTTGGCAGTAAAATAGTTGATGTGTGCCCTGGGGTACAAAGTCTTCGCCAATTTCACCAGTTTCTCCAGCGTTGCCTTCCTCTTTATTTTATTATGACCCATAATAAATGGCTATTTTGTATTCACAAATACTTGCCTATGTGTTTTACTTAAAAAAAGGGCAGTTTGTTTGTGAGTAGGCAGGTACATTTCCTAAATACAATGTCAAATTAACAAGGGACACCAACACAAACCAACCTCCTTGAGGTTAAAGAAATATATCATAATAATGGTGTTGTGGTAACTTGACACACAAAACAAAAAACAATATTATGGACCAGCTCCCACTTCTGCCATTCTCACCTAGGCGGGAATAGTTGAAGTTGCCCCCTCCGTCCCCGTTAGCTGGAAAATGCTCCCACTCTTGCTATTCTCACCTAGGTTGGAATAGTGGAAGTTGCCCCCTCCATCCATGTCAGCAGTAACCTGCTCCTATTCCTGCTATTCTTATCTAGATTGGAGTAATGAAAGTTGGTCCCTCTGTTCTCATCAGCAAGAACTCACAGCCGGCTTCCCACAGCCAAGATAGCGTTGCTGGGGACCTGAAGATCAATAAAGAACCAACCCCTCTGTCATTAGCCAAAAACAGGATGTTAGGAGCTCATTGGATTTCTTACAATTAATATTTTTCTGTGCCTGCAGAGAAAATAAACAAGACATGTGGAAATATAAATGCATTTCAGGGATGTAATCATTTTTTTTTTGTCCAGACCAACACATTTATCTTCTTAAATGCTTATGTATAGTTTTGGTAGATGCATATGACAAGGAAATGTACATTGTATCAGACATCTCATCAGAAGTTATTTTGCAGCAGGTGGTGGCCCTAATGGCCCCTCATGTATCCACAGATTTGGGTGTGGATATATACAGTATATATATATATATATATATATATATATATATATATATATATATATATATATATATATATATATATATATATATATATATATATATTTTTTTTTTTTTATATATATATATATTTTTTTTTTTTTTTTTTTCATTATTATGATAGTATTAATCTTTTGTAATGGATGAAAGAGTTGGTGCCAACATTTTTACTCCCTTTTAGTGCAATTGTGTATTCCTTTAACAAACATTAAATGTATTGTTACATGCAGCTACCCCTCATCATTGCCTTACAGACCTATAAAGGTCATCTTGTGATGGCTTTTGTAGTCTGTCTACAAAAATCGAACTTATTTTAGCTGCTTTATATTCATCCAGGGAATTATTTTGGCAAACATAAAAGTTGTGATATTAGGAGAAATAATCAAATATTTTAGACCATAAAGATAAGTGCTGTGGTGCTAGAAACTATATTAGCCCTGGATCACATTGGAGCAATTTGTCATACAATTTGACATGTCGAATCGCATTCCAAATCGGCGGCAATTGCCTGCAATGACACCGTCTGAATCGGTGCAACGATGCATTTGTGCCGATTCCCAAAAGTAGTTTCTATACTACTTTTGGTGACTTCGAAGTGCGATTTCTATTGGCATCTGTGCAGCAACCCACACAGATGTCTCTGACATTGCCCCCGAAGTTCGGGATTGACATGTGGGAATGAAATTGAGTGAGTTCAGCAGAACTCGGACAATTTCATTCCCGCAGTCAGTGTGAATCGGGGCTAAATAGTAGTTCAGGGGTTGTTGTATGATATTTATTTGAAACACCTGGATTCATGGAAAAGATACATAAGCTCAGCTAGCGTAACCCCCGTACTGTTTTCTTATTTTTTTCATTTAAAATTGTGTTTTTCCCAAAAAATTGCGCTTCTAAGACCGCTACTCAACTATGATCTCACTTTTATTCTCTAGGGTGTCTGCTAAAAAAAGTTATAATGTTTGGAGGTTCTAAGTAATTTTCCAGCAGAAAAAAAAAATGATTTTAACTTGTAAACAACGAGTGTCAAAAATAGGCTCGGTCCTTAAAGAGGAAGTAAACTCTCCCACTCTGATGCTTCTTTTATTATTTAGTCCATTATAATAAGTCATTATCAGACTATAGCCACTGTAATCTAGCCCAAATGGCATATTACTTACTGTTTAAAGAAACTTTAAAAAACTTGTTTCCAGGGGTTAGGCAGCGCCATCTTAAGTATTGTTTTCTGAGTCCACAGTGGAGTGTATTTCCGCCCTTACATTGAGCACTTCCTGTACTGTTAACCAAGCCTCCTTCTCAATCCAATGTTTCTATGGCAACCTTGCTTCCCTGTTCATAGCTTACTTGTTTATTTCATAGTATTTACTTGTGCCGATGTCTAATGTTTCCCTTTGTCAGACTCATCAGCTTCAGCTGATAAGACTGCAGTAATGGCTGCAGTTTAGACTGTATGCGGGGTCACATGGTCACATGGTGTGTAGGAGGAAGCTCTGAGTGATTAGCAGAGTTCAATGTTGTGCCGTAGGAAGTCCTGATAACAGATAGATAAGACATAGAGAGTGTGCCTTAAATCAGGGGAGATCTGGGCATGCTCAGTGACTTCATTCTACAGAACAACAAGGATTACAACAATACTAAGCAAGAAAGAAGATATCTACAAGCAGTGTTCATGAATCATTAGGGTTTTTTATGTTGATTTACATGGGACAAAGTTGTGGGGGAGGATTTACAAACACTTTAAGTGGTTAAAGTGTCACTAAACCAAAATCATAAAAAACACCAATGACTGGTGTATAGGGATGAGCTTGGTGTTCGACTCGAACACCGGCTGTTCACACATTCGGCGAATACCGAACGTTATGGGCCGT
This sequence comes from Lithobates pipiens, assembly GCF_037356315.1. Lineage (NCBI taxonomy): Eukaryota > Metazoa > Chordata > Amphibia > Anura > Ranidae > Lithobates > Lithobates pipiens. The sequence continues at coordinate 356,473,084 of NW_027507748.1, read as the reverse complement.
TCACGCCAAATTCGTGTGGCGCTCACGGCCCACAATGCACTGCTCCATCGCAGTGCATTGCTGGCTCATGATTGGCCAAGCATGCACTGTGACCCCGCATGCTTGGCCAATCACAGCGCCGGCAGCGAGGAGAGACATAATTGGCCACAGGCAGGATGCCTATGGCCAATTATAGCTCAGGGGGTTTAGTACACGCCCCACACTATATAAGGCCACCAGCGCGGCGGCTTTGCGTAGTGTGTTCTGGCGTGCAGGGAAAGAGCAAGCTAGGCAGGGACAGTGTGTTCTTTTCTCAGGCATCTGCAGGAGTTAAAGTGGTTGTTGTGTGCCTCCAGCACAGTATACACCTGTATCTACCCTTTCTTGCTGGTGTTCTCTAATACAGGCATCTGCAGGAGTTAGTGGGTGTTGTGTGCCTCCAGCACAGTATACACCTGTATCTACCCTTTATTGCTGGTGTTCTCTAATACAGGCATCTGCAGGAGTTAGTGGGTGTTGTGTGCCTCTAGCACAGTATACACCTGTATCTACCCTTTATTGCCGGTGTTCTCTAATACAGGCATCTGCAGGAGTTAAAGTGGGTGTTGTGTGCCTCCAGCACAGTAAACACCTGTATCTAGCCTTTTTGGCTGGTGTTCTCTAATACAGGCATCTGCAGGAGTTAAAGTGGGTGTTGTGTGCCTCCAGCACAGTATACACCCGTATCTACCCTTTTTTTGCTGGTGTTCTCTAATACAGACATCTGCAGGAGTTAAAGTGGGTGTTGTGTGCCTCCAGCACAGTATACACCTGTATCTACCCTTTATTGCTGGTGTTCTCTAATACAGACATCTGCAGGAGTTAAAGTGGGTGTTGTGTGCCTCCAGCACAGTATACACCTGTATCTACCCCTTTCGTGAGTTTGTGCAATGTGCAGTTCCTCAGTGGCAGGTCCCCAAACGCCACTTTTTCTCACAGAAGGCGATTCCGGCTCTCTACCGGCATGTGGAAGGCAATGTCCATGCCTTGCTGGACAGGGTGGTCAGTGGTAAGGTGCATATTACCGCCGACTCGTGGTCCAGCAGGCATGGACAGGGACGTTACCTATCTTTCACGGCCCATTGGGGCACTCTTCTGGCAGCTGGGAAGGATGTAGGACAAGGTGCAGTAGTGTTGGAGGTTGTTCCGCCACCACGCCTCCAAAATGCTACTACTGGTTGTGACACACTACTCTCCTCCACCCCTACTCTTCTTCTTCCTCCATGGCCTCTTCCAGTGCTCTGACCTTGGAACCAGCGGTGCTCCATAGGCTTTCAAGGGGCTAGGCAAGTATGCAGGCAAAAAGATGCCATGCCGTGCTTGCACTAGTTTGTTTGGGGGACAGGAGCCACACTGGAGCAGATATTTTGTCAGTTCTGCAGGGGCAGGCCGAGAGGTGGTTAACGCCATGCCAGCTTAAGCCAGGAATGGTAGTTTGCGACAATGGCACCAACCTCCTCTCATCTCTCCGCCAGGAACAACTGACCCATGTGCCCTGTGTGGCTCATGTCCTTAACCTGGTGGTGCAGCGGTTCTTGGGCAGGTACCCGTGCTTACAGGATGTCCTGAGGCAGGCCAGGAAAGTCTGTGTGCATTTCCACCAATCATTTAATGCCAGTGCTCGGCTGGCTGAGCTCCAAAAGGAGTTGAACCTGCCCAAGAACCGCCTTATATGTGACATGCCCACCAGGTGGAACTCAACGTTGGCCATGCTGCAGTGGCTGCACATGCAGCAGAGAGCCATCAAAAAGTACCTGTGCGACTACGGCACCAGGACAGGGTCAGGGTATCTCGGTTTTTTTCACCACGCCAGTGGGGCATGATCAGGGATGCATGCACTGTCCTGTCATCATTTGAGGAGGCCACAAGGATGGTGAGCAGTGACAGTGCATGCATCAGTGACACTGTACCTCTTTTCCACCTGTTGGAGCTTACGCTGCGTGGAATAATGGACAGGGCACAGAGGCAGGAAGAGGAGGACTTCCTTGCCTCTCAAGGCCCCCTTTATCCAGACAGTGTTCCTGCTGTCCCACCCATCAGACAGGAGGAGGAGGAGGAGGAGGAGGAGGCTTGTGTCAGCATGGAGGTGGAGCCTGGCACACAGCATCAGCAGCAGCAGCAGTCTTTTAGGGATGATTTAGAGTCCCAAGAAACCCATGGACTTGTACGTGGCTGGGAGGAGGTGGCTGCGGATCATGTTGTCCTTAGTGACCCAGAGGACTCCGGACCGAATGCCTCAGCTAACCTACGCTGCATGGCCGCCCTGATCCTGCAAAGCCTGCGGAAGGATCCTCGTAATCTTCGGATCAAGGAGAGGGACCATTACTGGCTGGCCACTCTCCTTGATCCACGGTACAAGGGTAAGGTTGCGGACTATATCTTGCTGTCGCAGAGGAAGCAGAGGATGAGACATCTCTGGGAGGCCTTGCAGAAAGGTCTGTGCAATGCGTTCCCAGAGACTGGGAGGTTCCAAACTCCTAGTCCTGGACAACGTGTTGCTGAGGCTTCGGTCAGTCACAGAAGGAGCGGTGGAGAAGGTGGCCGTCTCACCGATGTGTTCAGACAAATTTTTAGTCTGCAGCCCCAAGGTATGATTGGTCCCAGCAACCCTCACCAGCATCTGATTTACATGGTGCAGGAATACCTAGGGGCAAGGTCAGACTTGGACATCTTTCCCACTGAAAATCCTCTGGCTTACTGGGTCTTGAGGATGGATCACTGGCCATAGCTTGCACAGTATGCAATTGAGCTACTGGCCTGTCCTGCATCCAGCGTTCTTTCAGAATGCACCTTCAGTGCTGCTGGAGGCTTTGTAACCGATCAGAGGGTGTGCCTGTCCACCGACTCGGTTGATCGACTGACCTTCATAAAGAAGAATCAGTCTTGGATCACCACCAGCTAACAAGCACCTGAAGCTGATGTAACCGAATAATTTTTTTTGAAATGTCACATCCCTTTAAGACTGCCTATGCTGACGCTGAGTGACTTTCCTGTTATATTGACTGACTATCCTCTTCCTCCTCAATGATCCTGCTGATAGCTTGGAAGAACATTTTTGGTTCTGGGTGATGCCACCAGCCCAATTTTTCAGCCCCTGTTTAACAGGGGCATGTAATACAATTTTTGATGCAATGCTTTGCAGCAGGGCTCATTCCTGCACTCAAACTAGAGTATATGGGAGAGGTTGTAGTGTTGTGGTGCCAGCACCAGTGCCTAAGGCCCAATTTTTCAGCCCTTGGTTAACAGGGGCATGTAATACAATTTTTGATGCAATGCTTTGCAGCAGGGCTCATTCCTGCACTCCAACTAGAGTATATGGGAGAGGTTGTAGTGCCGGGGCACCAGTGCCTAAGGCCCAATTTTTCAGCCCCTGTTTAACAGGGACATCTAATACAATTTTTGATGCAATGCTTTGCAGCAGGGCTCATTCCTGCACTACAAATTGAGTATCTGGGAGAGGTTGCAGTGTTGTGGCACCAGCAAGCAGTGCATAAGGCCCAATTTTTCAGCCCCTGTTTAACAGGGGCATGTAATTACAATTATTGATATAATATTTCACACCTGGGCCTGTTCCTGCGCCCACCAAGAGTAACTATGAGGACTTAAAGTGTTGTGGCACCAGCACCACAACCACCAAAGGCCCAATTTTTCTACCACTGTTCAACAATGGCATGTAATTACAATTCTTGATATAATCATTCACAGCAGGGAGCTCCAGCGCCCACCAAGTGTCAGGAAATGTTCCATCCGCTTATAATATCTGTCTTTTGGCATGCAGTACTGACGTCCACCAGCAGGTGTCTCCTGGCAGTTTGGAACTGTCAGGAGAGCTTTTCCCTGCTGATGTTATGTCATCTTTAGGCTGCAGTACTGGTGTCCACCAGCGGATGGATCCTGGCAGTATGGAGCAGACAGCACCTCCTGCAATCAGGTGTCACTTGAGGCCAATCACAGGCCTATAAATAGCTGGCAAGCACTCACATGTTTGCCTTGGTATTGTCCTTGTGCCCTGACCTGCTGCTTGTGATCCTGATCCTGATCCTGATCCTGATCCTGTTTCTGTGCCCTGAACCTGTTTCCCTGTCCTGGACCCTACCCTGTCCCACCTGTTACCATCATCCCTGCCCTGCAGTCTGATCTGTCCATCCTCTCCCTGTCCTGTGTTCCTTACCCCATCTGCTGATCTTCCGGTGTACGACCTTGGCCTGGCTTGTGTCTCTGATTCTGGACTGCCCTTGTTTATCTACTGATCCTCTGTGCATGACCCTGGCCTGCCTATCGTTTATGATCCTGGTATTTCCCATTTATTGTACATATCTGTTTTTCATTATTTGGGGGTCTCTGTTGGTTGATTTATTGCACTGTGTGGTTGTACTTATATTATTCACTTCCCTTAATAAATCATTATATTTCAATTATACACGTTTGGGTTTCCTCTGTTGCAGTCCACAAAGTTCTGGTCTTATCTGATATATGACACCAAGAGTCACTTTGATGGCTTACAGTGTTGTGGCAACACCAACACCTTGTTCCGCCATTTCTGCAGAGCATATAGGGCAGGCCCCTAGTTTCAAACATCCAACTTACAAACGTCTCCTGCTTGCAAACGAAAGGAGACAACAAGAAGTGAGATGAAAAATATTTTTTTTGACTGGAGCTACACTTTAAAAATGTACCAGTTCAAAACTACAAACAGATTCTACTTAACACAACAAACCTACACAGTCCCTGTCCTGTTTGCACCACCTGTATACTGCTGTTCTGAGCAGTGGCGGCCCGCCCATAGGGGGCGCCCGGGCGCCGCCCCCTCCCCCTAGGTGTAAAAAAAAAAGTAAAAAAAAAAAAAAAAAGGTAAAAAAAACGTTAAAAAAAAAAAAAACGGGCCCTTTAAGACATTAAAAAAAAAAAAAAAAATGTCATTTAACAATTTAACATAGTGTACTGTGGCGCCGGTCACAGTGCACTATGAGAAGTGCCACATCGATGCAATCACAAGATTGCATCCATGGCGCTTCATTTGCGGGTTAAAAACCCGCCTTGCGGCGCACTGCAGAACGCCGACTAGCTTCCGCCCGTAAAATCACTGTGATTCTACGGGCGGGAGCATTGTCAATCTTAGACAGGCAGGTCACTTCCGGCTGCTTCACGAAACCCGGAAGTGACGTCGGCAGCTCCGTTCCTCAGCCCGAGCGGAGCTGCAAGACAGTGAGGCAGGAGGTGAGTCACCGCATAAAGGCAAAAGCGGAGGAGCCCGGCTTTCTTCCTCGCCGCCGGCCTCTTCTTCCGACTTCGGGGGTCTTGTCCCCCTCTTCGGTTCTTCTGCCGGGCCACCGCGCCTTCTTATAGCTCTTTTACAGGCAGTGGCCCGGTCTTCTGTCGCTGCCACCACCACCCGTTCTTCTTCTTCTTCTTCTTCTTTTCCAGGAGATGTTGACTCGACGAACTCTCCGGCCGGAATGCCAGGGACGTGCTGCGCTGCCACTTATATAGGGACAATGGGGCGGTGTCACATGGGTTGATGTCACATGGGTTGGTCACATGGGTTGATGTCACATGGTGACCCCGCCCCCTTACGATGTCACAGTCCCGGAGGATGCTGGGACTGTCGCCATGTGACATCAACCCATGTGACCAACCCATGTGACATCAACCCATGTGACACCGCCCCATTGTCCCTATATAAGTGGCAGCGCAGCACGTCCCTGGAATTCCGGCCGGAGAGATCGTCGAGTCAACATCTCCTGGAGAAGAAGAAGAAGAAGAACGGGCGGCGGCGGCGGCGACAGAAGACCGGGCCACCGTCTGTAAAAGAGCTATAAGAAGGCGCGGTGGCCCGGCAGAAGAACCGAAGAGGGGGACAAGACCCCCGAAGTCGGAAGAAGAGGCCGGCGGCGAGGAAGAAAGCCGGGCTCCTCCGCTAGCAAAAGAGCTACAAGAAGATAGCGGAGGAGTCCGGCGAGAAGACCCCCGAAGACGGAAGACCCCCGTAGCTGTGCAATAAAATATTTTAACCCTGTGTTGTTTTTTTTTTGTACTTTTTTTCACAGGTGAATGGGTAGGGGTACATTGTATCCCATACTCATTCACATAGGGTGGGGGGCCGGTGAATATTTCACTTTTTTTCACTTTTTTTCACTTTAATCGTCATTAAATTCAGTGCTCCCGAAAAAACTGCAGTTTAAAAAAAAAAAATTGGTATTGACCCATGTCCCCTGGGGCAGGAGCCGGGTCCCCAAACCCTTTTTAGGACAATATCTTGCATATTTGCCATTACAATTAGCACTTTTTATTTCGAACGTTCGAGTCCCATAGACTTTAATGGGGTTCTAAAGTTAGCACAAATTTTCGGTCCGTTCTAAAGTTCTGGTGCGAACCGAACCAGGGGTGTTAGGCTCATCCCTACTGGTGTATTATATGCCTTTCATACTCACACATTCACTATGAGATTAATTTCTGTATTCTGTAAAAAAAAAACGGGTTCATCCTGCTATTCTCTATCTCCACTTTCTGTTCATGTCCCCAATTCAGCTAGAGATTTTGCAGCTGTGGTGGTAAATCTGAACATGCTCAGTTTTCAGTGATTGTCTATGCTGAACATTTCTCCCTTATTACATCTGAGCAGACCATGTGACTATAGAGTCACACATGTTGGTGTATACACAGAGATAAATAACAGCTCACTCTCTCCATTTTCCTCCATGCCCAGTAACCTTCTAAACACAATAGGGGCTGGATAGTACATGTAATTAAAGCAGTTGCAAACCCTGGGGAACCCCCCCCCCCCAAAAAAAACCTGCAAGATAATGGCATAATGTGCTAGTATGCATTGCATACTAGCACATTATGAAATAATAACATTGGAACTAAGCCTTCCCAGCGGGAGCCGACATGTTCCCTTGGCGTTTTTTTTCTGGGGTCTCTGCGTTGAGAGTGACTGGAGCCACGATGATGTCACCCTCACACATGCGCTTGGGAGCCCTCAGCTCCGGCAAGAAGCTCTGAAGTTCCGGTGTGATACGTCAGACCTTCAGGGTGCATGCGCTGCTGACGTCAGTGGGTGCATGCAGGACTAATATCTCCTAAACTGTGCAGGTTTAGGAGATATTCATTTTACCTACAGGTAAGCCTTATTACAGGCTTACCTGTAGGTAAAAATCACAAAGTGGGACATACAACTGCTTTAATGTGGGCTTTTCCTCCCTATTATTCTAAGACAGAGGATGAAGGGGTGTGATACAACCTGTGATTGGCAGAAATCCGGCCACACCAGTTTATTTCCACAAAACATTAAAGATTTGATTTCAAATATATATTTGTATGCCAATTTAAAACAGTTTATTATTGATAGTATTTTTTTATTGTTACTCTGTATTCTAAAGACTGTTTTTGTTTTATTTTTTTAACATGTGACCAGCAGCAGAGGACTAGAAGGTACTCCTGCTTACAGTGCCATCGTCCACATACAGAAATAGGGACAATGTTAAAGTGATCGTAAATGATCACCTTGTAAAACAACCCATTCAGTTTAAAATAGAAATGAAAGGCAAAACTTTTTTCTTTAGATATAAAAAAAAATTATAAAGCCTATTTATACCTTTTTTTTTATATGTGATTACATTCCCTCTGTTGTCAGCTGAATAAGAGCTGGGGGGAGGAGAAACAGCAGTACACTGAGCTTCCCAGTGAATGGCTGTGCTTGGAGGGGCCGGGGTGTGCTGGGGGGGGGGGTGTGTCCGGACAAGTCTGATTATTGGAAGAGAACAGCCTGAGTTCCAGACAGAGCTGGAGAACCCTCACACTCTGTTCTAATGCTTAGTGTGGTCAGTTTTTAATAGTAAAGCAGAGAGACTGGCAGGAACACCAGGGATGTTACATAAAGGAAGCAATACAAAGAACAGGATGCTTTCCTATACAAGTACATGGTACAGCAGGCACATATCAGGAATATGGAGTGTTGGGGTAACAAATGCATTAAATAGTGTGGTTTTCAGTATCACTTTAAGACCATCCATATTAAGTGTGTAGCATGTAACTTGATGCCAAGTGGATAACCCCAAAATTCCCCCCTCCAAACAATGTGTGGGGATTATGGTTGCCACCTCATCCCTTTAACCCTGAACACATATTAATTACACAGGTTCTGTGGCTGATTAAAGTGGTTGTAAACCCTTACAGACCACTTTGACCTACAGGTAAGCCTAGATTAAGGCTTACCTGTAGGTCCAAGTAATATCTCCCAAACCTACACGGTTTAGGAGATATTTGAAAAAGACCGGCACCGCTGTCTATGGCGTAGGCGCACTAAGCATTCCACTGTTAATGGCAATCACGCCGTTAGTGGCGGCTCCCGCACGCATGCGCGGGGGTGACGTCATCGCGGCTCCTGCCAGTCATAGCGCTGGAGCCGCGATACCTGGAAGTCACTCCGGGTATCATGGCGGCATCGGAGGAGGACAACTAGGGTCGCTTCAGGGGCTTCCATCTCAGGTAAGTTATTCATAATGAGCTAGTATGCTATGCATACTAAGGCCGCGTACACACGCGCGGATTGTCTGTCCAACTTAGTCCGCTGAACCGCGTTTCAGCGGACAATTCCGCTCGTGTGTGGGCTTCAGCGGACTTTTTCAGCGGACAGTCTGGCGGACTAGATCTTTCGGAATTTCCGTAATACAGTCCGTCCAAACTTGGTTTTGTCTGTCCAAACTTGGTTTCAGCGGACAGTCCGCTCGTGTGTAGGCAAGTTGGACGGACTAAGTATGGCGCATGCTCAGAAAGGGTTTACACGGCCGAAGGTTGCATTGCAGTGTATTGGACGTCAAATTTCTAGTCCCATCGTACGTGCTGTACACGTCATCGCGCAAGCTTTCAGCGGACTGTCTGTTCATCGTGTGTGGTCAAGTCCGTTCATTCAAAATTTGGACGGACTGTCTGTCGGATTGTCTGACGAACTTAGTTGGCCAGACAATCCGCCCGTGTGTACGCGGCCTAACTCATTATGCCTTTGTCTTGCAGGGTCTCTTTTTATTTTTATTTTTAGTTAGGTTTTACTTCCTCTTTAAGGTGGTAATTAAACTCACTTGGTGCATTATCTGCATTTAATTAGCCTCAGAACCTGTGTAATTCAAAGGTGTTCGGGTTTAAAGGGATGAGGTGGCAACTTTAGGGGTTCTTGTCCAGCAACTGCTAGATTTGAAATCTGCATGTTATGCATTAGCAGAGATCTGTGAATAAATGAACTACAAGTCCCGTGTTCCACCGCATCAGACGGGCTTGTATTTCTCACTGGAGCACAAGTGCGGTAATCCTGAGTTTGCAGGAGCTTGGCATTGGATCTGCTATGCACTGCTTACAGTGGTAATGTTTTGCAGGCTCAGTTGCAAAAACAACAAATGCATTTTTTTTTCTGCAAATATATATGCATTTTTTTTTTTTTGCAAAAGGTAAAATTATCCTTTCCTTTAATGAAGATAATGTATATCCTGCTTCCAACAGCATGGCCAGGCTCTATTTGCGTGCATCTTTGTTGAAAACAGGCGGCCGTGGCTACCACTAGAGGGTGTCGTTTGGAGACAGATAACTTGCTGTGTATTCAGCTGAATTAACTATTTGTTTTCCAGGTGCTGAATTTATGGAGCTGCTGGAACAAACACAAATGTTGTGCATCTGTATTATAAACAGAGCTGTGCCACCCGTGAGACAGCTGCCTCGTGCCACTCAGGCTAGAATGTTATACCTCCCAATTTTCTGAGATGGGAAAGAGGGACACCCATCAGCAAAAAATATGTAGGCAAATGACATACCCCTACCACACCTTCATATCATGCATATTAATGCACCAAGATGAACTTTTAAACCCACAAGTGCTTTTTTTTTTTTTTACCACTGCTTCTCCTTTTTACTAGCTTTAGAAATTTACAAATGAAAACATGTTGAAATTGGTTGAAAGGGTTAGCACTGTAAAACACTTTATGATAGATAAATAGCGCTTTTTTTTTTTTTTTTTTTTTTTACAGATTTTTACATCAGACCAAAATAAGAGACAAATGGGAAGCAAGAGGCACTTTGTGCTAAGAAAGGGAGTTGGGAGTTCTGCAGAATGTCCATACCTGACAAAACCACAAGCACAGTACTACTGAGATCCCTGCCTTGCTGGAGGTGCAACAGCAGAGCCTCTTCAGTGATGCAGAACTTGTTAAAAGTGCAGATTCCAATTTACTTTAAAAACAAAAATCCAGAGGCACAGACCAGAGGCCAAGGGAAAAGTCAAAATGAAAAATTAAATGTAGCTGTGGCCACTGCTGTCCAAAACTCGTAGACAAATGAGGACAGAAGATATAATCAAAGGGATGAACAGCACTGATCAGCAGACATAAATAGGACCCTCAGAGGCAAAGTAAAAACTTTTTATTATTGTTAAAAAAATAAAATGTTCAAGGCATGCAGCAGTCAATTGATGGTCATGCAGAGACTTGGATTAAAAAACTGACAGTACCTGGAAGCTGGAGCTGCATGGGTGACACAGGGGTTTAGGGAAACCCAGCACAAAGCCACTGGACAAAGAACACAGGAGCACCGCTGGTGGGAGGCCCTTCCAGGACCGTAAGGCCAGGGGTCCGATGAAGGGGGAACCAAACTGCAGGCACAGGAACTGTTGGGGCCAGAATACAGTGGCCACTCGCACTGTGTACGAAGCCTGGAAGTGATGTCACAGCCAGGCGGAAGTCAGCCAAAGGAATCTGAAGAGTATGGGCAAACCCTGCCACTGGGGCCCATTAGGAACTGTCGATGCCAAGGGAGCAAAGAGAGTCACATATCTCTGACTGGAGACACTACATGTTTTCGGGGACACGCCCCATCTATTAGGTGATAACCTGAAGAAGGGGTGTGTCCAAAACTTGACCAATCAACTGAGAGTATACAGGAACCTTTTTCTGATCGTACCTGGAACGTTTCCCGCTTCCTTTGTGGTACTGGAAAAGTGTGAATTCGTCAATGTCCTTCCTAACTCAGTAACCAGGCACTTCTCAGGAGGCCACTTGCTGACCCTGCTCCTAAGTGTCCTCCCCCGGTCACTTCCACGAGCTGCGGTGTCCCTCCAAGCCGAGAGCACACCCGGACACTTTGAATCCTCCCTCAGTTACAGCGCCTCAGACCAGCCGGTTCCAAGACTCAGGAATGGACAGATCCCTACCCCAGACCAGACAGGTCTATCAGGGGCCACTGACAGGAACATGTTGCGGGATGTCGAACCCCCCGTGAACGGGACCCCTCACAGGGCTACCCCGGTTCTGGAACAAGAACAGACCACACGGGTCTCACGAACAACTCCAGGACCCTGAACACCTGACCCACACCTGTTTTAGTACTTCCTCCTAGACTGATTGGCCCCGAGAGGGCCGATACCAAAACATCCAACCAGACTAGGTTCTAGCCTGTCATGTGCACCTCACCGTTCACATGACCAGGCAGAACTTCTAAACATAGCCTGGCCAGACTGGTGTTAGGCCTACCTATAGCAATTAACCCTCAGAACCATTATTGTGCTGAGGTCAAAAACTAAATTTACAGTGCGTGTGACATTTGATCCCAAATGTCATCCGCTACATAGTAATGATCTCTGACAATGTGCTCTTTCAGTTGCTGATTCAATACAAGTATTTATATATAAAAAGTCACAGTCAAGACTGAAAAAGTGACCCATAGTAATCGAGCAAGAGGGTCACCATGACAGTTAGCAACTATCATTTTCAAAAGGAGAAGTCAACATGTCTCTCTCTAACTGTAAACTGAGAATTTCTGCTTTTTTTTGTGGTAAGCAACTCAAGTGAGCTGTGGGGCAAGCAATGACCCGGCCCGCGGCTCACTAAAGTTCAAAAAAGCAGAAGTTTGGAGTTCAGGTTAGAGATGAGTTCAAACAAAAAACCAAGCTCATCTATACTATACTCACTTTGATTAAATTCAAAATCCATCCCTTCACACGCTGCATTAGGCTTGATTCACACCTATGCATTTTAGTATTTTTTGCATTTTGCAGGTTTGCACTGCAGTCCATTCAACATGGTTTCCTATGGAACTTGTTCTGTAGTGCAAATCTGCAAAATGCAAAAAAAGCACAAAAAATGTGAATCATGCATTTTTTTTTGTGCGTTTTCAGTTTTGCAACAACACACTACAATCCATTTATCACGGTTTCCTCTGGATGTAGTTCACATCCGTGCATTTTTTTGAAAAGGGCCAGGGATTTGTTTCTGGTTTTTGGTTCCATAGACTTCAATGGATCAAAAATGTGTATTGAAAAACGCAAAATGCACCTGGAATATGCAAACTGCAACTTGCATAGGTGTGAATCAGGCGTTGGGCACCGCCCTGTACTTTACATACAGTATAGCTTTATCTCTTTTTGTCTGCTCCAATGCCCATTGTCACCCCCTCCACAAAGTAACAATGTCAAACCTTATGTGACAACACTGGTCTCTGAAAATCTGCTGTTCAAACATTGCAATTTCGGGAGTCAAGTTGTATGTCACATGCATCCCCATATTCAGAAGTACCAGGAGTTCCACAGACCTACAGCAAAAGATCAGCATAGGGGAGGAACAGTGGTTAGGCTAAGTTTAGTCAACAGAGGATGTCATGCATGAGATAGGAGGGTAAGTTTGTGATTTTATAAGTAAAACCAAAGCTTTTATTTTTATTTTGGATAGAGTAAAGGAAGTCATGTTTCTCCTTTAGTTACACCTTAAAGTGATTGTAAACGATCACCTTGTAAAACAACCTATTTAGTTTAAAATTGAAGGTAAGGCAAAAAATGTTTATTGTATAGATATAAAAAAAACAAACGTTATAAATACACTTTTATAAAACCCCTTTCACATTGTGGCGCCCCGGGTGTCAACGGTAAAGAGACACTATTTTTAGCGCCGCTTTACCAACATTTTAGCGGCACCCCGCTAGCGGCCGAAAAGGGGTTAAATCCGCCCACAAAACGCTGCCGCAGTGGGGTTTTGCCAGCAATATGACAGCGCTGCCCCATTGATTTCAATGGGAAGAAGCGATGTCGGAGCGGTGAGTTCACCGCTTCTTCACTGCTCCAAAGAAACTGCTGGCAGTGCAACAAATGAATGAATGGAGCAGCTGTTTTAGGGTGGTTTGTAGGCACTATCTTTAATGCTATAGTGCCTGAAAAACCCCCCGGTGTGAAAGGGGTCTAAGTGATCACATTCCCTCTGTTCTCAGCTGCATAAGAGCTGGGGGTGGAAAAGCAACAGAACACCGAGCTTCCCTGTGAAAAGCTGTGGGAGGGGGTCATCAGGAAAAGCCTGATCATTGGGGGAGAGCAGGCACAACTAGCGAACTGATCACGACGTGTTTTTCCTGCTTAGTGTAGTCACTTTTTAATAGGAAAACAGAGGAACTGGCAGGAACACCAAGGATTTCACACAAAGGAAATAATGCAAAGAGAACAGGATACTTTGTAATACAAGTACTTGGTTAAGCAGGCACATATCAGGAATATGAAGTGTTGGGGTAACAAACACTTTAACCATGCCACTTTTAAATAATCAGAATTTACCATTTTTAAATGACATACGTATGGCCATTAGGATCTCAAGTCAACAGAGTGAAGGTGGCCTTGTGGGGAAAAAAGCATAAACCCATATTTAGATTGCAGGGTTATATAAGACATGATTAATACACAGCAAAATGAATTGTGTAGAACTTAGAATGGCCTCAAGATGGTGCTGCACTGCAGAACTGTCAGTCCAATGCTTGTGCTTTTCATACTCAGTCATGTCCTTAGATGTCATAATTAGCTGCATTCATCTTCCATGTTCTTGTCACTGTACAGTATTACGTATAATACACTATTTTCATCTGGAATCTGGAACGTTGTCATCTGTCAATGCCAAAAGTCTTTCTCCTATTTTAATAAGGCCTAATGTTTATTTTAAATAAAGCCTTGCCAGCCAAAGCACAGACTAGCAGGTCATTTCCCTTATTTATTTATTTTATTATTAAAAAAAACAACATAATTTCATGTAAGTAGAATTGTGACTGTGCTTACACAATGAATGATCAGTAATAATGACAGTTTTATAACAATGATTGAAAGTTGCTGCCTCAAAATAATATTTAAAGCAGATATAAAGTAAAAAAAAAAAAAAGAATAAGCAATTGTGGAGTAGACAGACTTTTTTTTTTTTTTTTGTTCAAAAGAGACATGCTATATCTTTTCGGCAATAAAACAAACTTACTTGGCTGTTCACAACCTCTTTAAGAACTCGCACAGGCAGTTCTTTCTACATGGGCAGCTCACGGGCATTGTATCGCTGGAGATATTTGCAGATTTTAACAGTACCGTTTTTTTTAATGGATCTGAACGCAGTAATTTGTTTTCTGTCAGTCAATACACAGTGCATAAAGATCAGTAAAACTGTTTCGCATTCAGATCTATAAACCAAAAATAGAAATATTTGCATCTGTGTTCAGTAATTTCTGCATGTACACATCTACAGGCATATATGCATTTATGGGAACATTTTATCCTTAGCTAATAAAATGAATGGCAGAGGAATTTTACAGATGTTTATACATATGGACGTTAACGCATCTATACATATATATATATATATATATATATATATATATATTTTTTTGCAGGATCTTTCTACCAGCCTCTGCCAGCAAGATCCTGCACAAACACAACACTAACTGATTATGCCTGTGTGCGAGGATCCTAAAAGAGAACTAAATGTTTTGACTCTCAATTTGTATTCACTATGTTATAACAGCATAACCTTACCTACGCTTGTCCTCATAATGTAGCTCTATCATATCCCTTTAAGGCAGGAGAGTCAGCTAATTTTTTGTTGTTGAAATAAACAGTATCTGCTATTTAGCATCACCGTTTCTTTAAAGCTGAAGTTTAGGTATGGACCAAATTTACAGTAACTATGTAAAAATGGCTATTCCTGAAATTCATCTTTAAATGAGTTTTGAAGGGAGAACTACAAAGCAGAGAAGGAATAAGTTCATAATTTTAGCTATGTTTAGAATTTTAGCTTCAGCCATTGAGCCCTGTAAACAACAGTCTATTTTAGAAAAGTAATACAATAAAACCTTGGTTTGAGAGTAAATTGGTTTGAGAGTGTTTTGCAAGACCTGCAAAATTTTTAAATAAAATTTGACTTGATATACATGTGATGTCTTAACCACTTGAGGACCGCCGTATTGCCATTGTACGTCAGCACAATGGCACAGGCAGGCATAATCACGTACATCTACGTGATTGCCTTCCAGCGGGTGGAGGGTCCGATCGGACCCCCTCCCGCTGGTTACGGCGGTCCGATTCGGTCCAGGAGCGCTCCGTGATGAGGGGATGGCCGTTGGTTTTCGGCCACCCCCTCTGGATCGCTCCTGGCCAATGAGAAGCTTCCTCCCCTGTGTATTGTTTACACAGGAAGGAGGAAGTGATGTCATTCTCCTCGGGGCGGTCTTTTTGACCGGACTACGAGAAGAACAGTAAAAGTAAGTGTGCACCAACACTACACTGACATGTAGGTACACACAGGCACACAAACCCCCCCCCCGATCCCCCCCCCCGATCGCCCCCCGATCCCCCCCCCGCCCCCCCTCCCCCCCCAGTCACAGTGTCACTGATTGCATTGATCATTTCTTTACTGATCAATGCATTCAGTGTCAGTTGTGACAGTAAAAACTGTCAGGACAGTTAGTGTTAGGTCCAGGGTAGCCCCCTATCACCCCCCAATAAAGATTTAACCCCCTGATTGCCCCTAGAGTTAACCCTTTCACCCCCTTTTGCCAGTGTCACTAAGCGATCATTTTTCTGATCGCTGCATGTGTCGCTAGTGTCGCTAGGTAGCTAGTTATTTTTTTAGGTTCACCGCCAGGTTTTTATAGCGCTAGGTACCCCGATATACTACCCAATAATGTTTTTAACCCCCTGATTGCCGCTAGTTAACCCTTTCACCCCCTTTTGCCAGTGTCACTAAGCGATCGTTTTTCTGATCGCTGCATTAGTGTCGCTACAGTCGCTAGGTAGCTAGTTATTTTTTTAGGTTCACCGCCAGGTTTTTATAGCGCTAGGCACCCCGATATACTACCCAATAATGTTTTTAACCCCCTGATTGCCGCTAGTTAACCCTTTCACCCCCTTTTGCCAGTGTCACTAAGCGATCATTTTTCTGATCGCTGCATGTGTCGCTAGGTAGCTAGTTATTTTTTTAGGTTCACCGCCAGGTTTTTATATCGCTAGGTACCCCGATATACTACCCAATAATGGGTTTAACCCCCTGATTGCCGCTAGTTAACCCTTTCACCCCCTTTTGCCAGTGTCACTAAGCGATCGTTTTTCTGATCGCTGCATTAGTGTCGCTACAGTCGCTAGGTAGCTAGTTATTTTTTTAGGTTCACCGCCAGGTTTTTATAGCGCTAGGTACCCCGATATACTACCCAATAATGGTTTTAACCCCCTGATTTCCGCTAGTTAACCCTTTCACCCCCTTTTGCCAGTGTCACTAAGCGATAATTTTTCTGAACGCTGCATCAGTGTCGCTAGTGTCGCTAGGTAGCTAGTTATTTTTTTAGGTTCACCGCCAGGTTTTTATAGCGCTAGGTACCCCGATATACTACCCAATAATGGTTTTAACCCCCTGATTGCTGCTAGTTAACCCTTTCACCCCCTTTCACCAGCGATCACAGTATAAGTGTCACTGGTGACGCTGGTTAGCCAGTTAGTTATTTAGGTTCCCCGTCAGGTTTTTATATAGCGCCAGGGACCCCCATATACTACCTAATAAAAATTTGAACCCCCTGATTGCCCCTAGTTAACCCTTTCACCACTGATCACCGTATAAGTGTTACGGGTGACTCTGGTTAGTTTGTTTTTTATAGCATTTTATATTCAAATCCGGAAGGCAGTGCTTGGTTTTCGGGGTCCCGTACGTGGCTAGGCTCCCAAAAAGTCCCCCACATGTGGTATCCCCGTACTCGGGAGAAGCAGCAGAATTTATTTTGGGGTGTAATTTGACTTCTGCACATAGCATGTGTGAGCAATATATCATTTAGTGACAACTTTGTGCAAAAAAAAAAAAAGTTTGTAATATTCCCGCAACTTTTGGCAAAATATAAAATATTCCATGGACTCAACATGCCTCTCAGTAAATAGCTTGGGGTGTCTACTTTCCAAAATGGGGTCATTTGGGGGGGTTTTGTGCTATTTTGGCATTTTATGGCCTTCGAAACTGTGATAGGTAGTGAGGAGTTAAATCAAAAATTTGCACCCTTAGAAATCCTGAAGGTGGTGATTGGTTTTCGGGGTGCCGTGCGCGACTAGACTCCCAAAAAGTCCCACACATGTGGTATCCCCGTACTCGGGAGAAGCAGCAGAATGTATTTTGGGGTGTCATTTCACATATGCCCATAGCATGTGTGAGCAATATATCATTTAGTGACAACTTGGTGCAAAAAAAAAAAAGTTTGTAATATTCCCGCAACTTGTGGCAAAATATAAAATATTCCATGGACTCAACATGCCTCTCAGTAAATAGCTTGGGGTGTCTACTTTCCAAAATGGGGTCATTTTGGGGGGTTTTGTGCTATTTTGGCATTTTATGGCCTTCGAAACTGTGATAGGTAGTGAGGAGTTAAATCAAAAATTTGCACCCTTAGAAATCCTGAAGGTGGTGATTGGTTTTCGGGGTGCCGTGCGCGACTAGACTCCCAAAAAGTCCCACACATGTGGTATCCCCGTACTCGGGAGAAGCAGCAGAATGTATTTTGGGGTGTCATTTCACATATGCCCATAGCATGTGTGAGCAATATATCATTTAGTGACAACTTGGTGCAAAAAAAAAAAAGTTTGTAATATTCCCGCAACTTGTGGCAAAATATAAAATATTCCATGGACTCAACATGCCTCTCAGTAAATAGCTTGGGGTGTCTACTTTCCAAAATGGGGTCATTTTGGGGGGTTTTGTGCTATTTTGGCATTTTATGGCCTTCGAAACTGTGATAGGTAGTGAGGAGTTAAATCAAAAATTTGCACCCTTAGAAATCCTGAAGGTGGTGATTGGTTTTCGGGGTGCCGTGCGCGACTAGACTCCCAAAAAGTCCCACACACATGGTATCGCCATACTCGGGAGAAGTAGCGGAATATATTTTGGGGTGCAATTCCACATATAACCATGGCATGTGTGAGCAATATATCATTTAGTGACAACTTTTTGTAAAAAAAATTTTTTTTTTTTTTTTTTGTCATTATTCAATCCCTTAGGACAAAAAAAATAAATATTCAATGGGCTCAACATACCCATCAGCAATTTCCTTGGGGTGTCTACTTTCCAAAATGGGGTCATTTGGGGGGGATTTGTACTGCCCTGCCATTTTAGCACCTCAAGAAATGAGATCGGCAGTCATAAATTAAAAGCTGTGTAAATTCCAGAAAATGTACTCTAGTTTGTAGACGCTATAACTTTTGCGCAAACCAAAAAATATACGCTTATTGACATTTTTTTTACTAAAGACATGTGGCTAAATAAATTTTGCCCTCAATGTATGACTAAAATTTAGTTTATTCGATTTTTTAATAACAAAAAGAAGAAAATATCTTTTTTTTTCAAAATTTTCGCTCTTTTTCCATTTATATCGCAAAAAAAAAAAATCGCAGAGGCAATCAAATACCATCAAAAGAAAGCTCTATTTGTGGGAAGAAAAGGACGCAAATTTCGTTTGGGTGCAATATTGCATGACCGCGCAATTACCAGTTAAAGCAGCGCAGTGCGAAATTGCAAAAAGACCTCTGGTCCTTAAGGTGTTTATTGGTCCGGAGCTGAAGTGGTTAATACACAAGTAGCGTCATGTCACAACTAAGTATAAAAGAGAAGAGAGGCGCCTCTACGTGTAGCAATACAGTTACATTTAATGAAGGTACAACATTTAGAAACTCACATGGTTGATGATTAAAACAGGCACATCTAAGAATGCAGGCATCTGGGGTAAAGCTGTCCACATAGACCGTCCTTCTCATCGCTATTGATGTCGTCCTTTCCACGCTGCGCTCCATGAAAGGTTCGTTCCACTGCAGGGTAGTCTTCCCGGTCACGATTGCAGACTGACACTACCAGTGGTGCGGGGATGGTCTATGTGGACAGCTTTACCCTGGATGCCTGCATACTTGGATGTGCCTCTTTTTTTTTAACATTAATTTTTATTGAAAGTTTCAGAAAGACAGAAATCATAAAATAAACAGACATCTGTAAGTTCCATTTTGAGAGAAAAAACAGAGGATACAGTACACAAATAGACAAATCATTGAAAAATCAGTAGTTTCATAAGGAAATCACAGTTCCCGAGTCATACTGTTGTATTGCAATGATTACAGTAACAACTCATTATGAGTACTCCGAATCTCTGTATAGGAATGGAACAAACAAAAGAAAAAAGAAACAGTATGCCCAAGCATGTATCTAAACAGATATATGTGGAGGAGGGAGAAAGTAGGGATTGAGCGCAAGATGGGAAAAGGGTAGGGTTACTAAAGGGGGAACTAAAAGAGGAACTAAAGGAACTAAAGGAGCTAAAGGATTGGGCTTCGGGTGGGCCTTTAGATAATTATGCCGTAAAGCAAAGATACTTTCCTCAAATACACTTATCTCAAGATGTGAAAAGTGTCATTTAGTTACAGTTAGATAGTTATCATTAATCCTTAAACCGGTAGAGGGAACTGGTCTGTCCAACTTTTCCATCTGTATTCGGCCTTCCCCCTAGATCCCCGCCTTCCGGCCAATAGAATTTCGTATATAGAATGAGTTTGTATAATTGAGTAGATTTCAGAAATATTAGGTGCCATATTACTTCTCCACTTTCTGGTTATAAGCAGTCTGGGAGCCAAAAGTATATGAGTAACCACTATGCGGAGATCCGGGAGGAAAGTTTAAATTCCTAGGTTCAAAAGAGCTAGGCCTACATTTGAGGAGGTAATCATCCCAGTAACAGAGGAGATCAAACGAAACACTGCATTCCAAAAAGTACTCAAGGTTTTACATGACCACAAAATATGCATAAGATTTCCTGCTTCCCCACATCCCCTCCAACAGAGTTGAGAGTGAGCCTGAGAAAACGTATTCATACGATAAGGTGTTAATTACCATCGCAATGCTATTTTTTGGGATAGCTCCCAATGATTTATACACTTAGTAGCTGTATATATTGTTTTAAAGGCGGTCTGCCATTGTTGTGTCGTATATGTGGTTCCTACGTCTGTTTCCCATTTTAAGAATGGCGTTGTTTTGACAAATATATTTTTGTTTTGGAAGAGTAAATAGAAGTTAGATATTCCTTTTTTAGGAGTGTTTAATGAGTTAAGGTATTTCCATGATGTGCCTCTTTTAATCATCAAACATATGAGTTGCTAAATGTTGTACCTTCATTAAATGTAACCATATTGCTACACTTAGAGGTGCCTCTATTCTCTTTTATACTCTGTATCTCCTGTTAGATTTAGCTTCTAATGCCCTTGTGGAGGCTTCTGTTTGTGGATGGACATTTATGGTTACACAACCTATCGCATTGCTATAATCTTTTTCTTGTAACACATTTTATTAACATGCATTATAACAGTTACACAGTGCATATCACTTGTTGAAGTGCGGGATTACAGATCATTTTGCGATAATGTAACAAATACTTTACATTCACAATGGGCGTCAGAACCCGAACAGTAAAAGTGTTCACGGAAGGATACATTAAAAAAAGCACAACCAATGTATGATAAGGAAGGTTATAAGTTAAAAGATACTTAAGGACGAGGGACAGAGCCTTCCTGAATTTGTGGGTCGATCCCATGTAGGGATCGTGGTACTGTGTGGTGGAAAATTTTCGGTGGGGGGGGGTAGAAAGCGAAAAGGAGAAGAAGAGAAAGAGATAGGAAATGTGAAGTAGGGGGGGTGGGGAAGGGGAAGGAGAGTGGACAGAGGGGGGGAGGCCGGCCGGTCCGCCCGGGCACGGGGGTCCGTAAAGAACAAAGATTCGTGTAACGTTGAACAAGCTATGTCAGCAGTCCAATGTATCTAAGTCAACATCAAGAGGCAAAAAGTGATCGGCCCATGGTTGCCAGATTTTATTATGTCTGGGGAGGCGGTCAAGAAATTTGGCCTCAATCCTGCAATGAATCATAGCCTGTGTTACCCTATTCTTAAAAGCGGGCAGGGGTAAAGTTGTGGTCTTCCAGGCGTGTGCTATGGTTTGTTTCGCTGCGGTGGTGAGTTGGAGGAAGAGCTTCAGTTGATTACGAGTGCAGCACTCAGGAGATTTGTTCAGTATAGCAAAGACAGGGTCTGGTTGTAGAGTGAATTTGAATAGAGTAGATGCCATTTGAAACACCGCCTCCCAGAATTGTTGGACTATCGGGCACGTCCACCAGATGTGCAAGTGGGTGCCAGTGTTGGTGCAGCCCCTAAAACAGAGCGCCGAGTATCCTGGAACGTATTTGGCGATTCTAGCTGGAACTAGATACCAACGCATTAGTACTTTAAAATTAGCCTCTGAGGCAACAACATTTTGAGATGCGTTTTTGGTATTAGCCCAAATCTCGCCCCAGGTGTCAACGTCTAGGTCTCTAGAAAGATCAGTCAACCATCTCGTTGCATAGGGTGGAAGGGAAGGGGGGGGAGAGTGAGGTGGGCATATAGTTGTGATATGATGCCTGGGGCATGCGGATCTGAGTCGCATGTTTTTTTTCATAGAATGACATGTGGTGTTGAGTCGGACTGGGCTTAGGCAGGGATTGTAAGAAATGTAGAATTTGAAGGTAACGGAAGTATTCCGTACGGGGAAGGTGATATTGTTCATGGAGTTCCTGGAATGTTTTTGGCAAGCCACCCTTCAGGAGGTCTGAGACTCTAGTTATGCCTGCTCCGGACCAGGCTGTAAAAAGGCCTGGTTCAGTGAAAGCTGGGGGGAAGAGCGGGTTACCAAAAATAGATAGTAATGGAGTGTGTGTGGATATGAGTGCGGAGGATTTGCGAGTTACGTCCCAGATTTTCAAAGAATGCACAGTTACTGGGTTTGTAAGGGAGCCTCTCTTGGAATGGGGTAACCAGAGTAGGTTAGAAATGGCAATGGGGTGGACATCTACAGCTTCAAGGCTAACCCGTAGGGGAACTTCTGACTTAGCGTGATAAAGAGCTAGTTGGGCCACCTGAGCTGCTCGATAGTATTGTGAGAAGTTGGGCACCCCTAAGCCGCCCTGTGTCCCGTGGCGGAAGAGGACGGATCTAGCGATTCTCGGTCTGGTTGGTTCCCAAATATATTTAAGAGTTTTATTTTGTATAACACGATGGAAATATGGGGGAACCGTGATGGGGAGGACCCTATAGAGATAGAGTAGTTTAGGTAGAAGAGACATTTTGACCGCTGTAATTCTACCCAGTCACGGGACACAAAGCGGTTGCCAAGAAGCCAAGATACTCGCAAATTTCCTGAGTAAAGGGAGGTAATTTGAACGGTAAAGGGAGGACGGGTCGCTTGTCAATTGAATGCCTAGGTAGGGAATAGAGGACGAGGACCATAAAAAAGGGAAATTACTTTGCAGCCGTATAAATTCATCTGTTGGCAGGGACACATTGAGGGCTCTGGATTTAGTTTGGTTAACTTCTAGGCCTGATATTGTAGCGAAACTATCTAAAAGTTTACAAAGATTAGGTAAAGTAGTATGGGGGGCTGTGATGAAAAGCAGGGCGTCATCGGCAAACAAGCATAACTTATGGGATGTCGAGGCTAGTTCGAGACCGCGTATATCGGGGTGCGCCCTAATCAGAGACGCCAGGGGCTCTATCGCCAGAGCGAATAGGATGGGGGAGAGGGGGCATCCCTGCCTTGTCCCCCTTTGTATAGGGAAGGGTAATGAGCGTGAGCCAGCGTATCTAACATAAGCTTGGGGTTGGGTATACAAAGCGTCTATCCAACGTAGAAAATGGGGGCCAAAACCCCAACGTTGTAAAATGTAGTGAAGGTATTGCCAGGATACCGTGTCGAATGCTTTGCGTATATCGAGCGAGAGCAGATGCATAGGGATGTTTCTTGATTTTGCTATATGTTGGAGGAGAATCACACGACAGATATTATCACTAGCCTGCCTCTGAGGGATGAATCCCACTTGGTCTTTATGTATCAGCCTACCTATAAGCGGGTTCAAGCGTAGAGCCAAGACCTTAGCAAGGATCTTGACGTCTACGTTGAGCAAAGAAATGGGCCTAAAATTGGACCATATTGAATGGTCAGAATTGGGTTTGGGAATCATGGTAATAATGGCTGTCAATGTGTCCCTGCCTAGAGATTGGTCTTGGAGAAGAGAATTAAAAGAGTTAGTTAGGAGTGGGGCTAGTGTGTCAGAGAATTTTTTGTAATAGGATGCAGGTAGGCCGTCAGGTCCAGGGCGCTTATGGGGTTTGAGGGTTTTAATGGCTGCCAGAACTTCAGTCAAAGTAATGGGGGCTTCAATAGAGTCGAGATTTGTAGAAGATGGTTGGGGTAGTTGTAAAGGATGGAGCAGAGCGTCAGCTTGAGAAGTAGAAAAGGGGGTTTTGGCTGCGTATAGTTTAGACAATTGAGTGCTGAACTCAGAGAGAATTTTAGCGGGGTTACTAGTGGGTCCTTTTTGTGATATTCGAAGTCTGATGGGCTTGTAAGATTTCTCGGGATTCCTCAAGCGCATCGCCAAAAAAGTATCGGGCTTGTTGGCTTTGGTGTAGGCAGTGTGGGAAGATCTACGTATTTGCTTGTCAGCCTCTTCAGTCAAAAGTAGGTCCAACTCTAATTTCGTTTTCTCAAACGCCAACCTATTAGGAACCGTGGGGTCAGATTGGAAAGAGCGATAGTGTTGGTGGAGGGTAGCCTCTAGTTGGCAGGATCTCTCTTGTCTAATCTTCTTGAGGTGTGAGGCGACAGAGATACATGTGCCCCTGATGACCGATTTATGGGCCTCCCAGAGGAGAGTGGGGGAGATATCTGGGGTGGTGTTATGGGTGAGATATTCCGTGAGGGCTACCTGGATATCCAAGCAATATGATTGATTGGAAAGGAGAGTTTCGTTCATGCTCCATTCTCTACCAGCGGGTGAAGGGATAATGGAAGAAACAGTCGTGATTGTAGCGCAGTGGTCTGACCAAGTGATGGGATATATACGTGAGTGAAGGAGAGTGGGGGCAGATGCTATGGGTATAAAAATATGGTCTATCCTGGAGAAAGACTTATGGGGGTTGGAGTAGAAGGTAAAGTTTTTCTTAAGGGGATTGCATTCTCTCCAGGTGTCCACCAATGCCGCCTTTTGGAATTGTTTGCGGAGTTTCATAGAGGGGGCGAGTTGTTCTGGGGAGTAGGGTGACCTATCCAAGTGTGGGTACATTAATAGGGTACCGACTTGGTGTGTTCGAATGATCTGAAGGAGGTGGGAGAAAAACGGGTTGGGATTTGTGTTAGGAGCATAGTAGGAGACTATTGTGACATCCGTGTCCTGGAGTAGACCTGTGACTATAAGGTACCGACCCTCAGGGTCTTTAATTTCAGTTCTGGGGGTGAAAAGAAGGGTATGATGGAAGGCAAGAAGGACCCCTCTGTGTTTTGTGTCTGCAGAGGCCATAAAGACTTGGGGATATTTGGAGTGGAAGAATTTGGGGGTAGTGTGCGAGGAGAAATGGGTTTCCTGGAGAGCCACTATACCGGCTTTCAAAGTAAGAAACGTGCGAAATGCCTTGACCCGTTTCTGCGGTGAGTTGAGTCCTTTAACATTCAAGGACAAAATATTTAGGGGGGCCATAGTGTGGGAGAGAGGGTATGCCCAAGAGACCACTTAGGGCCCGGGCGGGCCGACCAGCCAAGGGGAAAGAGAGGGAAGGGAGGGGCAGGGTAAAGGGAAAGAAAATGTAAGAGGAAGGGAAGTTTGTGTGGGGGGGGAAAGAGAGGTGTGAGGCGGTGTGAGCAAGGGCGCACCGCCCAACAAGTAGGTGTTGCAGTCCGCCCGACCAAAGGCCAGACAGGCGGAGTGTGCATCAACAAATGGGGGGAGCTCACCGTCGCGTGCCCGTAAAACTATCAATAAACAATATAAAAAAGAAATTAAAACTTAATATCAACAAACTCTACCAGATAGATGCGGCATTATAAGTGCAAATAAAGGGGGTGTCAAGGAGTTTCGGTCACAGTAGAAAAATTTACTGTGAAGAAACAGTATGGGAGATAAAAATAGATCAAAGAATATTTAGATAAAAAAAAAAGGGGGGGGGTATATAATTTCCTTTGTGATATAGCTTTAGTAAAGCTGTCGGAAAAGTCGTATGACGGGTAGAGATGTCTATGCTGGAACAAAAAAAACATGAAATAAACAAAGACAGAAGGATGTATATATGACAAGGCTAGAGGTCATATTAATCTAAGTAATGAAAAAAGTGCCACATCCCAGTTAAGAATCATTACGGAAGAGGGGGGAGAAATTATGAACAATGGGGACTGGAGGGTAACCAACCCCCGGGATTTTATCAACGGCACTAAGTATGATCGATCAATATTTAAAATCAATTATAAATTTTATTCAATGTACAAAAAACATTATTTGAACCAAGTGATTTTCATCTATTTTACATATACAGTACAAAATGCGAGTATACAGAAATAGGTATATGAGCCTCGAAGACTACATAAGTTACCACATTAGTGTATAATTCAAACTGCATTGTTTCTTTCTACATGTTTCGCTCAGATAGAGCTTCCTCAGGACAATTGCAGCGTATAATATTCTACAAAAGAACAAGATTATATAAACAAATTAATTGATTTAAAAAAGAAATACAATAAATATGCATAAATAAGTTTTGTACATAGCACAATCACAGAGGGTACAGAAAGTATTAACCGATGTAGGTCAACACATTCTGATCAAATGACTCTAGTGGTGGAGTTCCTTCCCAGACATCATTGATGGCTGGAAAGGAGCGCAACCACCACCCTACACGTGGAACATAAGGACATAATTAGCAAATCAATGTTGAATACCATAGTAATTTTCCGAACCGGGGGACACATTAACCCTTTATTTGGGTGGCGTCCCACATATTCATAATTGTAAGGTATGAGCTAATATCATTCTCCTCTAAAGAGAATGATAACAGAATTGAGACCAAAAAACAAAAAAAGGAAAGAAAAAAGAAATGAAATAACGATGACATTCTAACATACAGATGTTATGCATGAGAAAAGTTATAAAAAAGAAGTATCTGAAAAAATATATATAATAATGTAAAATAGAAAAACAAGGCAAAACACAGCCTCTTACCCCATAGGTCTAATAGATTGGAGTGCTTTGGAGTCGTGGCAGTTTGTCTAAATTGTGTATTGATTATTAGAATAAAGACCAATTATCTTATTTTATTCTGTCATCAAATGAGCGGATCGCGGTGAGGGCACCATTAGGGATCTCCCAATCAACCCCCTTGGGATCTGCAGAAGCACAAGAGATAAATATGTAATCTGCCAGTTCGAATAAAACATCAGAATGGCCCAATCAATGCTCCAAACATACCTGATAGAACCCTGATGGTATTTATAAATAAAGTAGAACCAGTTCAACAAGCCCGATATCAACAATCACCGTGTATTGTCAGACATGGATTAGATAGAGTGTGGTTCAGGCACAGAAGGTCTAACAGTGCTGATCTCTAAAGAAAAAATAGAAAGAGAGAGAACACACATGTTCTAATCACTGTTGCGAGAGTATCCCCAAGCGATCATCAATGTGATCCCCTCAGAGCCTTTCCTTTCCTACCTGTTCAATTGAATACTATGTGGTCATAAAGGTTTCGATGCTCCTCCGCCCGTTCAGCAGCTCCCCACGTCAGCTTCCATCACTAGTTGAGATGGTACTGACTGGGACCCGCATTAATAACTCGTGCTTCCAGCCCGGCGGCGTCTGACGTCACCGCCGGGCTGCGGGCACACCTGTTGAGAGGATCACCGTCCTGCGCATAACGATGTCTATTGCGCATGCGCGAAGGACGTAGGTCACGTCCATATCGCGCGACGGCCATTTTGGATTCTGGCAAAGAAAAAAATTTTTTTGCCAGAAGATGATATATCAATCCATGTACTCTGACAATGACCTAATATAAAGTCAGAGACATGCAGCCATGCTGGCTGGAGGCCAAATGCCAAGATCTTATAATTAGATACATCAAAATAGCGAGTAACCAGGGGTAAGAGTGAATCGACATTGTAGGTCAATCACCATACAATCCTGATTTCAACAAGATGGAAAAGTGAAGGATACTCGCAACCAATCGGCCGAAAAAGAAGAGGGGGAAAAGACTCCCAATTAAAAATGGGGCGGGCTGACTGAACCCCTAACCAGTTAGGAAGGATAAAGAGTCAAAGCCCGCCCCGGGGTGCCCGTACAGACCCCACATGGAAAATTACTTAGGAAATCCCTTTTCAGATATGGCATTCATCACCGTGATCCGCAAAAAAAAAAAAAAAAAAAAAAACATTTTACTGACACTTATTAAAGAAAAGTGAGGCCCGGAGTGAATGGACTAGGAGGGAAGTAATGGAGGGCCGGGCATGACAGGGATGTTTAAGGGAACTAAAGGGTTAAGCTGCAAGGGGATTAGCCTTAGGGGGAGGAGCTGGTGGTGAGTGTGGGGACAGGGGAGGAGCCCTATAAGAGGGGGAGTGGGCGGAGCAAAGTCCAGTTCGACGGAGGGGACAGAGAGAGGAGGCAGTTTTTTCACTGCTCCTCTGAAGATGGCCGACGTGGATCGACTGCTGGCTGAGCCACGGCGTCGGGCGGAGGAGCGAAGGCCGGACTGGCTTCGGGATCGCCTCGGAGGACTGGCGGGGTCGGCCGGAGCAGCCGTTCGGATGGGTGAGCTGCTACCGCGCGCGCGGAGGTCTCGGCCTCCGGCGCGTTTTTCTCCTGGGCCTGACCCTCGGCCACCTCGTGTTGTGCGCTGCCCTGGGGAGGATCGTTCGTTTACTCCCGCGGAGCGGACACAGGGGACTTTGGGGGGAGCTGTGCGGCCCTCTCGCCGCGGCCCCGGGGGGGGGGGGGGTGGGTCACGCGGTCGGCGGGCGGCCATCTTGCCTGCTGGGGGGGGGCGGTGTGGAGTCTGTTGCTGGGCGCCATGCGGTGGGGGTATGGGGACGGCTCGGGATGGCTCTGCTGGGGACCCGGGGGCTCCGAACGGGGGGCTGTCGTCCGGCTTGTGCAGGTTGGGGGGAGCTGTGCGGCCCTCACGCCGTGGCCCCGGGGGGGGGGGTGGGTCACACGGTCGGCGGGCGGCCATCTTGCCTGCAGGGGGGGGCGGTGTGGAGTCTGTTGCTGGGCGCCATGCTGTGGGGGTATGGGGATGGCTCGGGATGGCTCTGCTGGGGACCCGGGGGCTCCGACCAGGGGGGATGTCGTCCGGCTTGTGCAGGTTCGAGGATCGCCTGCGGTTTGCTCTACACGGCGGGGATCGGTGAGCGCCCGGGGGTCTGCCGTTCCAGGGGCTGGCAGGGCTGGTTCTCATCACCAGGCTGCCGAGGAGGGATCAGCCGGGAGCGTGGCTGCACCCCTGCAGGCTGCGACGTCGGCCTCCGGGGTCTCTTCCCCCGGGGGGCTTGCACCCCAGCTACCTGGGGTCCGGATGATCGGTCAGGTGGGGAGGTCGCGGATGATGACGAACTGCCTGGTCCAGGTGGTGCGGTCGCCGGTCCGGCATGAGGAGCGTCCCTGGGCCGCCAGGTGAGTCCCCTGATGCGTTGTCCGTGTCGCATGCATTGCAGGGTTTGCTGGGAGTGGTGCTGACGGGCATGGGGCGTGGTTCGTTGGGGGGTGGTGCGGGTGTGCGCGGGGGGGCCAGTGACGCCTGGGGTTTGGGACGCGGGGTGGCGGGGGTTCCTGCGGCGGCGGTGCCCGGAGGTGCGGGTGCGGAATCGGCGGGACAGGGGCGGTTGCGGGCCTTGGCGGGGCGTTTTGACCGGGGGGCGGGCCTGGCCGTCGTTGGCGGCCCCATGGGTGGCTCCCCCGGCGGGGGGCCTCGGGGTGGCCTCAGATACCCCGGGGAGTACGGCGCCGGGGGCACCTTTGGTGCCGTCTACAGGGGGGGGGCGGGGCATCGGGGGTTTCCACGGGCAAACAAGATTCGGTGGCGCGGTCGGACATGGTTCGGTTGGCCGACGCGCCGCGGTGTGCGGGGTATGTATGCTTCGAGGGGCCGCTGGGGGAAGCGGTGGTACTTTTCCAATTGGCGCCAGGCGCTTGCCATTTTGGCTGGCGTCATTGGGGGGAAGAGCCCCGAGCATTGCTTGGCGTTTTTTCTGTTATATGGCGGCGATCGGGGAGGCCCGTCGGGTTTATGGGGGTGGCGTGGCTCCGGTACGATAAGCAGTTCCGGCAGCGCAGGGCGGTGCGGTCGGAATTGCGCTGGGCCCACAAGGACATCAGCCTCTGGATGCGGCTTATGTCGTTGGCGGGGGCCCCCATCTCAGTTTCTTCGGGGGGGGCCAGGAGTGCGCTTACCTTGGGGCTGCTGGCCGGAACACAGTGGGGGGGGTTTGCTGGCGGTACACCGTGGGGGCCTGCAGGTTCGGAGGGGCGTGCACGTTCAAGCACGGGTGGTCCGGTTGCGGCGGGACTCACATGTGGTCCCGGTGCTGCCGGACGGGGCAGCAAGTTCCGTGTTCGCTGCCTGAGGTGCCGCAGGTTGCGGAAACCTTGTTGTCCCCATTGGAACATCCGTGGGTGGCGTATGACAAGCCGCGGGAGGGGGTGGCGTGGGGGCGCATGGGGGGGGCCGTTTGGGGATAAGCCGTGGCCCGCCTTGGTGGTTTCCCCGTTGGGGGTGGTCCTCAAGCAGGAGCCAGGGCAGTTTCGGCTTATTCCTCAACTTTTTTCTATCGGGGGCTCCGTGCGTGATTTCAGTGACCCGGAGGTGGGCACGGTGTCCTACGCTTTGTTTGACGCTGCGGTACGGGGGGTGCGGCGTTCGGGCCGGGGGGCGCTGATGGCCGAGACCGAGGTGGAATCGGCGTTCCGGCTGCTTCCGGTTCATCCGGATGGCTTTCGGCTGCTGGGGTGCCACTGGCGTGACAAGTATTTCGTGGCTATGTGCCTATCGATGGGTTGCTCGACCTCGTGTGCGTACGGTGTGACGTTTAGCTCCTTTTTGGGAATGGGTGGTGAGGGACGCTTCGGGTCTGGAGTCGGTTGTCCACTATTTGGCTG
Source organism: Lithobates pipiens (assembly GCF_037356315.1). NCBI lineage: Eukaryota > Metazoa > Chordata > Amphibia > Anura > Ranidae > Lithobates > Lithobates pipiens. The sequence goes on along the minus strand of NW_027507748.1, from coordinate 356,442,792 downwards.
ACTCCCTGTGTGTGGGCCCGCCTGCCTCCGCTGTGTGTGCGATTTTCTGTCTACGTTGCAGCACATCGCGGGCAGGTTTGGGGTTCCCTGGGCTGACGATCAGAGGGTGGGCCCGACGTCGGAACTGAGTTTCCTGGGGATCGTGATCGACTCCCGGGGGATGGAGTGTCGGCTGCCGGAGGACGAGTTGGTGGAGCTTCGGCGGGTAGTTAAGGATATTCGGGGTCGGCGCAAGGTACAGTTGTGGATGTTACAGTCGCTCTGGTGTCAGCTGCACTTCGCACGTAGGGTCAGTCCCGTGGGAAGGTTTTTTCTGCCGGCGGCTGTCGGCAGCTACGGCGGGCGTCGGCGTTCCCACCCATTTTGAGCGGTTGGGGAGGGAGCACCGGGTGGATTTGCGGGTTTGGCACGGGTTTTTTGGGCTCGGACAATGGGAGGGCCAGGTGGGTGGCGGGCCCGGTCGGCAATTTTGACTGGGCTTTGGTCACGGCCGCGGCCGGTTGTACGGGATACGGGGCGTTTTTCAGGGGCAAGTGGTGCGCGGAGACGTGGCCGGCGGCTTGGGGAACAGCGGGGTTTTTGGGCAATCTGGTTCTGTTGGAACTGTTTCCGGTGGTGTTGGCTTTGGAACTGTGGGGGGTGGAGTGTGAGAATCGGTAGTTGCGCATTCATTGCGACATCATGGGGGTTGTGCAGGTGGTGAACCGGGTGTCGGCTTCATCCCCTCCAGTGAGACGGTTGATGCGGCAGTTGGACCTTGGTTGGTTACAGTTGAATGTTTTTTGCTTACGCTGTGTACTTACCGGGTGTGGACCTCGAGTGGGCTGACTCCGTCTCGTTTTTCAGTGGGACAGGTTCAGGGAGCTGGCTCCGGGCGCGGAAGCGGAAGGGGCCCGTTGCCCGGAGTGGATTTGGGGGGTTGCCATTGGAGTCACCGCCGGATGGATCCGGCAGTCTGTGAGTGCGCCCACCTGGGCGGCCTATTCCAAGGTTGGTCTGCAAGGTCTGGTCTGGTTCGGGAGGCTGGGGTACGTGATCGAGGCTCCGATTGCGGTTGTTGGTGCTTTAATTTGTGGCCCGGAATATGGAACGGGGGGTGTCGGTTTCTGCGCTCGGTCGGAATATGGCGGTTTTGACGTTTTTGTTTGAGCTGTTGCGGGTGATGGCCTGGACTTAGGATTTTTGGGTTCGTCAGGCGCTGAAGGGTTGTGGGAGGCGACACGGGACGAGGGATACGCGGAGGCAGTTTACGTTTGCCATCTTGCAGGCGATCTGTGCTCAGCTGGGGCGGGTGTGCTCTTTGGCATATGTGACGCGGCTGTTTTCTTTGGCCGTCTGTGGGGCGTTTAGGCTTGGGGAGTTGTTTGGCCCGTCCATGAAGGTGGCAGGGGGTTTGTTGGCTGGGGAAGTTCGAGTTGCAGTGATCGGGTGGGGGCTCTGGCTCCGCAGGTCCGAAAGGGATCGGCTGGGCTAGGGGGTTCTGGTGTCCCTGTTTGCATTGCCGGGTTCCAGTGGGTGCCCGGTGGCGGCAGTACGGGTTTTTCGGGCGGTGAGACGGGGGGGGGAGGGCCCTTTCCGGTGGCATGCGGGGGGGTCCTTTTTGTCTAAGTACCAATTTGTTTCGGTGTTTCGGAAGTGCTTGCGGGTGGTGGAGTTGGTTGCGAGGGATTTGCGTCCCATTCGTTCCGGATAGGGGCTACCACGGAGGCGGCCCGGTGCGGTTTGGGGGAGGCGGCAGTGCGCCGGATAGGGAGAGGGGAGTCTCGGCGTTTTCGTTCTTCTGTTAGGCCACAGTTGGTGGTTTGATGGCCATGTATGAAAAACAAAACAAAAAAAAAAAAAAAACATAACTTTACATGACGCAGGAATAATTCAAACGTAACGAGCAGACATTATGTTCTTAGGGTTGCACGCCGGCACTAATCTTTTGGGCTTCCTCTGGGTTTGGGGGGCTGGCGTGGTTGTTGTCTTGTCGGGGTGGATGCCGCGTTACTGGGTGGCGGCTGTTTACGCTGTTGATTTTTCTTTTCGGATGGAGGTCCGGCTCGCCTCGTCTGGATCGGGGGGCACTCCTACGTGTGTTGGGGGGCCTGGTGAGGTGGTCAACGGCCCGAGGGCAGGCAACTTGGGATTTCCCGGAGGGAGGCATGCTTGCAGTGGTTGGGTATCCCTGGAATGCGGGGGGGACGGTTGATGGAGGAGATTGAGAGACGTGTGTCTCGGGACGGTCCCCCGGCGGTGCTGGTAATCCATGCGGGGGGGAACGCCCTGGGGGTACGGAGGGTTTGGCATTGGATTGCGGACAGCAAGTCCGATTTCAAGCGGCTGGGCTTCCGTTTGCCGGGTACTGTACTGGTGTGGTCGGGCACTGTGGCGAGGATGGCCTGGCGCTGGGCTCGTTCGGTGGCGAGCATCCACAGGACCTTTATTGGGGTCATTAAGGTGGTGGGGAGGTTTGTGGCCCAACAGGGTGGGATCATGGTTCGCCACTGCGAACTGGAAGGTTATGTGGGCATGTACCTGAGACGGGATGGGGTTCACGTGTCGGATGGGGGGATTGACTTGTGGTCATTGGGGTTGCAGGAGGATATCCACATGGCCTCGGGGGTGTGGGGTGGCCCTCAAGGGTAAGGGAGTCACCCTTTTGGGCTGTGGCGGTTGTGTCTGGTGGTCTTTGACGGTTGGCGGTAAATCAGAAGTCATCTGATATGGGGTGGGGGGCCCATTGCTAGGATGGGTCCCTCCGGTGTATTCCTGAACGTTGGAGGGAATACCGTTATGGTTGTCACTGCGGAGGTTGTCTCCGAGCGGTCACAGCTGGAGGCCTGGAAAAGTTACAAGTGGGTACCGCAGTGATTGGTTGGTTGGTAAAGTTGGTTGGTAAAGTTATGGGTCACCGTCAGAGATCACCAGACCGGCCATGTTAGCTATATGCTATTCGTTACCAGTTGTGGGTTATGGTTATATGGATGGTTATATTTATGTTTATATTTATACTGTTTGGTTATTTATATATAGATATAGATATATTTATATATAATTTGATTGGAGTATTTGAGTATCGTAATAAAGGCTGTTATGGCCATTTTACTCCAAAGCAAGGTGTGGTCTCTTACTTTATGGGTTGATAATGGGGTGGAGGTTGGAGTGGAATGGGTAACAGGTAAAAAAGGGACCTTTAGACTACCCTGGTCAAGTGAGGCCCGGAGTGAATGGACTAGGAGGGAAGTAATGGAGGGCCGGGCATGACAGGGATGTTTAAGGGAACTAAAGGGTTAAGCTGCAAGGGGATTAGCCTTAGGGGGAGGAGCTGGTGGTGAGTGTGGGGACAGGGGAGGAGCCCTATAAGAGGGGGAGTGGGCGGAGCAAAGTCCAGTTCGACGGAGGGGACAGAGAGAGGAGGCAGTTTTTCCCACCCTCCCGCCCTATGTTTCGGTTGTTGGGATTTGCCGGTGTTGTTTTCTTTTCTTCTTTTTCAGGTGGCGGTATCGGATGTCATGACAGCTGTGCAGAAGGCATTGGATGTTGGCGGTTGTGTCTGGTGGTCTTTGACGGTTGGCGGTAAATCAGAAGTCATCTGATATGGGGTGGGGGGCCCATTGCTAGGATGGGTCCCTCCGGTGTATTCCTGAACGTTGGAGGGAATACCGTTATGGTTGTCACTGCGGAGGTTGTCTCCGAGCGGTCACAGCTGGAGGCCTGGAAAAGTTACAAGTGGGTACCGCAGTGATTGGTTGGTTGGTAAAGTTGGTTGGTAAAGTTATGGGTCACCGTCAGAGATCACCAGACCGGCCATGTTAGCTATATGCTATTCGTTACCAGTTGTGGGTTATGGTTATATGGATGGTTATATTTATGTTTATATTTATACTGTTTGGTTATTTATATATAGATATAGATATATTTATATATAATTTGATTGGAGTATTTGAGTATCGTAATAAAGGCTGTTATGGCCATTTTACTCCAAAGCAAGGTGTGGTCTCTTACTTTATGGGTTGATAATGGGGTGGAGGTTGGAGTGGAATGGGTAACAGGTAAAAAAGGGACCTTTAGACTACCCTGGTCAAGGTTTGAAACTAAAAGCATCATTGAGTCCCGGAGATCGAGTAGCTTTCAAATTAAATATCCATCTAGTTTCTCGTTGTAAGAGAGTCTGATTATAATCACCCCCTCTTTCTCCTGGGGGGATATGTTCTAAAGGAAAGAAATGCATGAAATGATCATTGAATTGATGATATAGGCCAAAATGTCGGCTGATTGGAGTCTCCATTTTCTTCCCACGCACCAGGGACACATGGTCCCTGATGCGGTGGAAGAAGGGACGTTTCGTCTTTCCAACATAGAAAGCATTGCACTGGCAGACCATAATGTACACAACCCCTACTGACTGACAGGTCACAGCAAATTTGGGCTTGAATAAATGGCCGTTGGGTAAACGTATGGATTTTGATGCATATAGGTATCTGCAAAAGCCACATTTGTGGCAAGGGGTACAGCCTGTTTGTCTGGAACCCAACCCTACAGAGGGAGAAAAATGACTTTGTACTAAAGAGTCCCTCAGTGATCGCGACCTTCTATATGTGACACCCGGATAATCCGGGAGATGTTTGGCTAAAAGGGGGTCACCCTTCAAAAGGTACCAATATCTCTGAAGGACTCCTTTGACTTGCACATGTTGTTCATTATATGTAGTGATGAATCTGACCTCTTTATTGGTCTTTGGTGGTCTATGGTTATGTATTAATGAGGCCCTATTCTGTTTCTTGGCTTGTGCATAGGCCCTTTTGAGGCATTTGTTACTGTAGCCTCTTTGACGGAGGCGCAACCTCAGCTGCCTTGCCTCTAGCACAAAGTCCTCATGACTGCTGCAATTTCGTCGTAGACGAAGATATTGTCCGTATGGGATACTCGCTATCAGAGGGGACGGGTGTGAGCTTGATGCATGTAGGAGTGAGTTTGCCGCGGTTGTTTTTCGGTGGAGAGTGGACTGAACAGCCCCACCTTCATCCGTAAAGATTTGCACATCCAGGAAAGTTATCCTGGAAAGACTCATTTCCATGGTGAAATTTAAGTTAAAGGAATTTGTTCCCAACAAATCCACAAACATCCTCAATTCCTTTTCACTCCCTGTCCACACGAAAAAAATGTCATCAATAAACCTTCGCCACATCGGTATCAAATCAAAGAATCGCTGTAGATTCTCCTGGCGAAAGATCTGGCGCTCCCAGCCCCCCAGGTACAGGTTGGCATATGAGGGAGCACATTTGGTCCCCATAGCAACCCCCTGCACCTGGAGGTAGTGGGAGCGCCCGAACATAAAGATGTTGTTAGTGAGGATGAAGTGTAGAAGATCAAGGATGAAGTTTCTGTAGTTGGGAGGAATACGTATATCCTCCACTATAAAACTTTCCACTGTCCGTACCCCCAATTCATGGGGGATCGAATTGTACAATTTTTAATTGGGAGTCTTTTCCCCCTCCTCTTTTTCGGCCGATTGGTTGCGAGTATCCTTCACTTTTCCATCTTGTTAAAATCAGGATTGTATGGTGATTGACCTACAATGTCGATTCACTCTTACCCCTGGTTACTCGCTATTTTGATGTATCTAATTATAAGATCTTGGCATTTGGCCTCCAGCCAGCATGGCTGCATGTCTCTGACTTTATATTAGGTCATTGTCAGAGTACATGGATTGATATATCATCTTCTGGCAAAAAAAATTTTCTTTGCCAGAATCCAAAATGGCCGTCGCGCGATATGGACGCGAGCTACGTCCTTCGCGCATGCGCAATAGACATCGTTATGCGCAGGACGGTGATCCTCTCAACAGGTGTGCCCGCAGCCCGGCGGTGACGTCAGACGCCGCCGGGCTGGAAGCACGAGTTATTAATGCGGGTCCCAGTCAGTACCATCTCAACTAGTGATGGAAGCTGACGTGGGGAGCTGCTGAACGGGCGGAGGAGCATCGAAACCTTTATGACCACATACTATTCAATTGAACAGGTAGGAAAGGAAAGGCTCTGAGGGGATCACATTGATGATCGCTTGGGGATACTCTCGCAACAGTGATTAGAACATGTGTGTTCTCTCTCTTTCTATTTTTTCTTTAGAGATCAGCACTGTTAGACCTTCTGTGCCTGAACCACACTCTATCTAATCCATGTCTGACAATACATGGTGATTGTTGATATCGGGCTTGTTGAACTGGTTCTACTTTATTTATAAATACCATCAGGGTTCTATCAGGTATGTTTGGAGCATTGATTGGGCCATTCTGATGTTTTATTCGAACTGGCCCATTACATATTTATCTCTTGTGTTTCTGCAGATCCCAAGGGGGTTGATTGGGAAATCCCTAATGGTGCCCTCACCGCGATCCGCTCATTTGATGACAGAATAAAATAAGATAATTGGTCTTTATTCTAATAATCAATACACAATTTAGACAAACTGCCACGACTCCAAAGCACTCCAATCTATTAGGTAAGAGGCTGTGTTTTGCCTTGTTTTTCTATTTTACATTATTATATATATTTTTTCAGATACTTCTTTTTTATAACTTTTCTCATGCATAACATCTGTATGTTAGAATGTCATCGTTATTTCATTTCTTTTTTCTTTCCTTTTTTTGTTTTTTGGTCTCAATTCTGTTATCATTCTCTTTAGAGGAGAATGATATTAGCTCATACCTTACAATTATGAATATGTGGGACGCCACCCAAATAAAGGGTTAATGTGTCCCCCGGTTCGGAAAATTACTATGGTATTCAACATTGATTTGCTAATTATGTCCTTATGTTCCACGTATAGGGTGGTGGTTGCGCTCCTTTCCAGCCATCAATGATGTCTGGGAAGGAACTCCACCACTAGAGTCATTTGATCAGAATGTGTTGACCTACATCGGTTAATACTTTCTGTACCCTCTGTGATTGTGCTATGTACAAAACTTATTTATGCATATTTATTGTATTTCTTTTTTAAATCAATTAATTTGTTTATATAATCTTGTTCTTTTGTAGAATATTATACGCTGCAATTGTCCTGAGGAAGCTCTATCTGAGCGAAACATGTAGAAAGAAACAATGCAGTTTGAATTATACACTAATGTGGTAACTTATGTAGTCTTCGAGGCTCATATACCTATTTCTGTATACTCGCATTTTGTACTGTATATGTAAAATAGATGAAAATCAATTGGTTCAAATAATGTTTTTTGTACATTGAATAAAATTTATAATTGATTTTAAATATTGATCGATCATACTTAGTGCCGTTGATAAAATCCCGGGGGTTGGTTACCCTCCAGTCCCCATTGTTCATAATTTCTCCCCCCTCTTCCGTGATGAAATAAACAAAGTTCTGTGGGGAGATCAGGATTTGCAAGTCCCAAGAACTGGCGGCTCAAAAAAGAGAAGACGCCAGAGCAAAAAACAGAACAAAAAAAACTGTAAACGGCGTTCATCAGCGGGGGATAAAAACCTTCGGGCTAGGGAAGCCCATGCTGGAGGAGCGTTTAGGGGTGTCCCGCTTGACAGAAGAGGAGCTTGGAGTAGTTTGGCGATTCCGCCTTGGTGTGGCTGCGTAAGAGTAGGGAGCAGGACGAGCTGGTGTGCGGGGAAGAGATGTATCTTGAGGTTCAGGTGCGACAAGGTGGAGAGTCTCCAATAGATTTTGTAAGGCCTCGGATGAGGAACAGGTATGTTGTTGACCTTGGTAGGAGAAGTGGAGCGCAAAAGGGAAGCGCCAAGCATATTTTATCTGGTGTTGCATCAATATTTGGAGCTGCGGTTTCATGGCACGTCTCTTCGCAATCGTCGAGGGTGCAAGATCGGTGAAGAGCTGATATGCGTGGCCTTGGAACAGTAGGTCTTGCTTGTTTCGTGCGGCCGAGATCAATTGCTCTTTCGTTCCGAAGTAGTGAAGTTTCACGATTATATCTCGTGGGGGACCTTCGGGTTGACGACGCGTTAGTGCTCTATGGATCCGATCGAATTCAAGTCGATCGATCGGAATCGACGGGGACAGTTCCTGGAAAAGAGCTGTAGTGAAAGATTGCAGATCGTCCACGGTCTCAGGGATGCCCCGAAGGCGAAGGTTTGACCTCCGTGAGCGATTTTCCGCATCCTCCAAACGGGATAGGAGGAAAGCGTTGTCATCACGGAGGCTTGCTTGATCACGGACCAGTTCTTGTATAGTGAGCTCCGTGTCGTCCGCCCTTGTTTCGAGGACGGCCGTGCGCTGGCCTAGGTCACGGATCTCGCGGGTGAGTCTGTCTGTTATTTGGTCAGATGTGGCTTTGAGGGCCTTGTGTAGCATGGTCTCCATGTGCTTCAGAAAGTCAGCCTGAGACATACCTGTCGGTGAGTTAGATTGCACTACGTCTGTGCACTCTGCTGAGGTGTCCTCCTCCTCGCTGCTCTCATGATGTTGCGGGTTAGTGGTGAGCTGGGCCGCCGCTGAGGCCTTCGCCGCCATTTTGGAGGAAGCACGCGCCAGTGCTTCTTTGATCGGTTTCGGCTTATTTTTGCCCCGGTGGCCGGTCAAAACCATTCCGGGAGAAGCGCAGGTCGATCCGCTACGGGGATCCACAACGGTGGAGGTGATGGCCGCCTGGAATTGCAAATTTATAGCTCGGGATCGCGGCGGTGAGAGCGGAGCTCTAACGGGATGCGTCCGTCATGGTGAGCTTCGCGCATGCGCCCCGCTATAATCTTTTTAAATGAACTATAGACTGAAGGACTTATGAATAAATGGCTGTGGAACGAATCAGTGGAGTTTCCATAATTTCTTATGGCGAAATTTGCTTTGATTTACAAGTACTTTGGATTACAGGCATGTTTCCAGAATTAATTACGCTCACAATCCAACGTTTTAATGTATTAGTCTGGCAGAAATGTGTAAGGAGCCTAATGATCTGGTGAAGAAAATACATTCATACAAAGTATTCATATGCAATTTTTCCTACTTACCTTGCTATAAAATGAAAAAATCTACAATTTTTTAATTTGTTTTTAGAACTAATAAAAAGAAAGAAATATAAATGTGGTGGTACTCTCAAAAGGGCGGCTGGTTGATGATAAAAGTTCTCCCCTACTATTGCAGAGGCTGCCAGCACATTCACAGTTCATGCACACTGACACAAGGAGTAGTCTAGGGGAATGTCCTTATTCTGTGTCTATTGCTAGAAAGGTGAACAATGGGAGAGGGTTCATGGTATAGAATACTCCAGACTATAAGGTCCAATAAGAGGACGCTCTTCCCTGTGTTAAGATCCTTAGAAGCAAAAGCTGCTACACTTCAGAATGCATTCTCCTTTGGAGTGACTAAGGGAAAGGTCAGAGCTAGAGACCCCATTAAAGAAAAACTACAGTATTTGGCTCAGACATCTCAATAGCACCCAGGCAGTCACCAGAATCCTTTGGGGCAGTCAGTACTTACAAGGCCAGGGAACAGCTGTGCCCCATCAGCTTCCCTCCAGATGCCTTCTAGTGAGGTTCTGCAGAATGGATCCCTCAGGTCTAACTAGGGATGTTGAAGATAAACTAAGATGTAGGCCCCCCACCCAGCCCCACCCGCCCAAATGGGTGGAATTCCTTCTGCAGCAAGACCCTGCTACTCTGGAATTCAAACTGTTTATTAGCCTCTCCAGCCACCTGCTCGGCCACCCCCCAGGGATTGGCTGATACTCCATAAATATTAAGCTACATATTTTACTCTTGTGTTCCAGAAGCCTCCAGAAGGCAGAGGGTCAAACCTGCATCCTTTGAAACTCAAAGCAGCCAAAAAAATTAAATAAAAAAAATCAACCGCTGCTTGTACACACGGTCGGAAATTTCGATGGAAAATGTCTGATCGGACCGTGTTGTCAGATAATCCGACCATGTGTGGGCTCCATCTGACTTTTTCCATCGGAATGTCCGACCAACAAAGTTTGAGAGCTGGATATAAAATTTTCTGACAACATGATCCGATCGGACTTTGTTTGAGAATTCCGATCAGACAAAGTGCCACGCATGCTCAGATCAAATTACGAGACCAAAGCTATTGGCTACTACCCTGAACCTAGTCCCGTCGTAACGAACGAACGTCATCACGTTCCGAACGATCGGATTTTCCGACAACTTTGTCCGACCGTGTGTATGCAACACCAGTTTCGGACAAAATCCATTAGAAAAAATCAGACGGATTTTGTTGTCGGAAATGTCCGACCGTGTGTACAAGGGCTAACAGCCTATGCAGAAGAAAAAAAAACCTATACATTGGCTTGTATGGAATGGAGATTCAGATTATTACTACTGTAGCAGGCTATGGAATGCCTTACATTCCTGTACTATTGGAAGCAGAAATTTGGCAAGGGAAAGGGAAGAAAACAGATAACTGCAAAAGAGAAAGAAACAGATTGTGTCTGTCTGATGGTGCCTGTGTGTTTATAAACAGTTAGCATGATTAACATGATACTAAAGGCTCAAATATTTTTTTCGAAAATAAAAAGAGGCTTATACTTCTCTTCTCCTGGGGTCCCCCGCCAGTGCTCCCCACTTCTCCTCTTCTCTCCATGTCCTCATAGTATGCAGCACAACTTGACCAGGCTCCCTCTTCACGGCATTTGATTGACAACAGCAGAAGCCAATGGCTCTCACTGCTGCCTCTGTGCATATGAGAGCAGGGTGAGAGACCAATGCTGCTGCAGATGGGCACATCGCTGGCTCAAGAACTTGCAGCCAGTTATAGGTGGGGCAGTGGCCATTTGTTTGTACTGTTGGAATAGTGATAAGGGGGCTCACTGGACACCTTTGCTGCCATTGTGATATGTGCTGGGTTTCCAGTGTGTCCCTGTGCCTTTAAGGAGGGGTGGGCTCCCTCCAGGCTCACCTGCCCTCTGCCTATCCATTAGGGCCGGTTCACACAGCGGGCGATGCGAGGCGACACGACTCGCCTCGCCTCGCCTCGCTCCCGCAAGTCGCCCCCGTTCTGTACAATGGAACCGTTCTGAGAGGAGCGACTCGAGTCGCTCCGACTCAGAAAAAAGGTTCCTGTACTACTTCTGGGCGACTTCGGGGGCGACTTGCATTGACTTCTATACAGAAGTCCTCTGCAAGTCGCCGCTGAGGTCGCCGCAGGTCGCGGCGAGGCAAGTCGGAGACGCCTCGCCGCGCCTGCAGTGTGAACCGGCCCTTACTATATATACTGTATGTGCTTCCACTGTGGGGTCTCTCAAAATTTTGAGTTAGGACTGCAGATAATACTGTGGTGCCTTGAAGAGGCTCTGAAGCTTATGCATGTATTTGCAAATGTGTGAAAACGAAACCCCTGTTTTTAAAGCATACTGTTAGAAAGGATAATTCAGTTGGTTGCAGGCTGGTCAGTAAGTTGAGCTGGGAATTTTCTTTGGTTTTGTTTGACATGCAAAGCAATGATAGGCTGACAGAAGCCACATCCATCCACGGCCACAGCCATTCGTGGATGATCACATGTAATAAGATGTGGAGTGAAAAAAAATGATCTCTGTTTGGTGTGCTGCTAAATTTTTTAACTGCTGTGTAGGGGTAACAAAGGCACTAAATGAGCAAGGTGAAACTGTTCCTTTAAGCTCAGGTCCATTTCTAATTTTTCATGAAACATGTCAGAACTTCTGACTTACATACAAAGAATCATGAATGATCTTTTTATACTAGAATTAAAGTGATGCTAAAGTCCATTTTTCTTTCAATATAAATGTTATACTTACCTGCTCCATGCAGTGGTTTTACACAGAGCAGCCCCGATCCTCTTCTTCTCAGGGCCCTTGTCAGTGCTCCTGTCCCCTCCCTCCTTTTGAGTTCCCCCACACAGAGCAGCTTGCTATGGGGGGCGCCTAAGCCATGTCACAGCTCCGTGTTTCCATTTGAACATTTAGACATGGTTCAATCCTGCCTACTCTCTCTCCTGATTGGCTAACTGACTTTGATCAACAGCAGTGGGAGCCAATGGTGCCATTGCTGTGTCTCAGCCATTTAGGAGGGAGAGACCCGGAAGGCCAAGTTTCTTCTGCAACATCGCTGGACAGAGATGAGGCTCAGGTAAGTAGGTAAGAATGAATTAAGATGAAAAAAACCTTCTTCCTTTATAATCACTTTAACCTTTTTTGTGTTTGGTATAATCTTTTACAATATGAAATGTCTTTTTTACTGTGTGAAGGCACAATAGAACTTCAAGATTTGTTATTTTGAATGCACATATATGTAGTGTTGACCCCGCAGGGGCAAACTGTAATACAACTGGATCTTCCCTAAAATCAGTGTGGAGGCAGCCAGACACACAGCAACATTTCCCTCTTTCCAGCTCAATGATCAGTCTAGGTTTGGTCTTTTTATTATTGAAGAACTCGGGGTGGGGGAGAGGAGGTATGGGATACTCCAGATTCCTTATTTGTTGGTATGAGGATACTTCCCTTTGCTCAGTCTCTCTGGGTAGTCTGAATGCAGGTTTGAGCACAGGTAAATATCCCTGGAATGAAATCTGTAGGCATATCCACCCAGGGGGAATACAGTACACAGTCACTAAGCCCTGGGCTTAGGTCTGTTCTCACAATGCCTGTGGATCACTGGGTGCCACCTTCTAGTATCCATCGAACACTCTTCAGTGAGCTCTCCAGATCAGGTCCCCAGGTGAGGAATCCCTTTTACCAGCTCCAAAAGGGATCCTAAGAGATAGGCCCCAGCTCTGTCACAGATGGGACCTTGGTGAAAAGACTGCTAGAACCAGGATAGCTCCTGCAGGTGGGGGTAGCCCCCCCTCCCCACCCAGATGGGTAGACTCCCTCAAACAGGGAAAAGTAAAAGACCCTACTGCTCTAAATCACAGACTATTTATCTGCCTGTCCCGCCACCCTCTGGGCTCCCCAGGGATTGACTGGAGTACAATAAATATTCAGGCAGAGATTTGCCATAGTCCACCTTCTATGTTCCAGATGCCTCTGGAAGACAGGGCTGAGCAATCAAACTGTGAAACCCAGAGCAGGCAAGAGCAATCAACAACAGCTCCACTAATTACAGCAAAACTAATTTACCTAGCCTCCTAGCAACCTTACCAGGAGTGTGCTACATCTACACAGAAACAGAGAAAATTGGCATCGAAAAAAAAAATGATTTCCCCAAATTTGGTGCAGAAATTGAGAAAATGGACATGAATGTGTGACAAAAAAAAAAAAAAAAAAAAAAGCTCCACCGGTTTGGCAAATGTTCTTCTTTTATTGCTGTCCATGGGCTTCAGAAGCTCTTCCTATATGTTCTTTGGAATTATTTGGCATGTCAGCCAAAATAGTGGTCTAATCCTTCACAAACAAATAATCAGATTCCTTTCCGTCTATCCAGCTTAAGGCTGAAACCTTTAGATCTGTCAGTGTGTCAGGATAGGAGGGAACATATATGCTTTTGTGCTGCTCACTGTAAATCGCACTAGGGTTCTGAATGTAATTTACTAGGCCAGCTCAGTTAATGGTTATTATTTGACGGGGTTTCAGATGGCTTAGTCAGTAAGGAGAGCAGCACTATCTCTGGAAATCCTCTTATCTCCGCCGAGGAGGACAATCTGATTAACAAAAGCAACTTCCTCTCCGGCAATTCAAGACAAGGACACCTGCAAGAGAGAAAAATGAGCAATACCATATGTCTCTTAACGCACAGACAATAACGATCAAGAAACAGCTTTATTTTACTGCTCTGCTCTAAGCATTGACCTCATCGCCTTAAAAATAGAATGTACCAAAGAAAAAAAAACATAGAAACCAAAGTGAGAATCACCCATTTACTTGATAGATAAATTATTATAGATAGATAGACAGAATAATATGAGATAGATAGATTTCACAGATGATCTGTTGTAGAAAATGACAGGTGGCAAAAGTTGATACACAGGTAGTGGATAACATCCAAAAAAAAAAAAAGGGTAGTTTTTACTGATGTACTGAACAGGCTCCTCAGTTTTTCTATCTCACTTAAAGGGTGGTCCCTTACGAAGCACTCGATAAAAATCTGGCTGCATTTGTTATTGCTCTCTAACCACTTCAGCCCCGGAAGGATTTAACACGCCCCCCCCCCCCCCCCCGCCCGACCAGAGCATTTTTTGCGATGCTGTACTCAAACAAAATTGAAGTCCTTTTAGGTATAGGTGATAGATTTATGGCATTATTTTTTTTTTTTTACTAGTAATGTCGGTGATCAGCGATTTTAGGACCACTGACATTTATACAGTGATCAGTGCTACAAATAGCCACTGATTACTGTATAAATGACACTGGCAGGGAAGGGGTTAAATACTAGTGGGTGATCAAGGGGTTAAGTGTGTTCCCTGGATGTGTTCTAACTGAAGGAGGGGATGGGCTCACTACAACATGACAGAGATCACTGCTCCCAATGACAGGGAGCAGTAGCTCCCTGTCATGTTGCTAGGCAGAACAGGGAAGTGCTTGTTTACATAGGACTCTCCTTGGCACGATCGCAGGCCACCAGCAAACATCGTGTTTGCGGGACCCGCGTGCACGCTCCCGCGGCGGGCGGGTGTGTGCCTTCTAGGTGGCAAATTCAAAGGAGCATGTACGCCCTTTTGCCTGCCCGTGCCATTCTGCCCATGTAAATCGTTGTGCGGTGGTCGGCAAGTGGTTAATCATTGTATGTTAGAACTCATTCAAACAGACAGGCAGGAGCGCTAAAAGCTGGTGGTTGAGTTGTATTTTTACTACTCAGACCATGTCATCCACATAAACAAGGACATGCAGCCACTTAGGGCGCCAACAAGGTACCCAACTCTACACTTTATGATCTAGTGGCTGTATAGAACAAGCACCGACTCTAAAAGGGACTGACTTTGATTAAGCGTGTAGTTGTTGTCCATTGCAACCCATTATAGGTTGTCCTCTATTCCAATCCATCTATTCCAATCCATCATAGCTTATACTCTATTCCAAACATCATGTCACCCCTTGTTCTACTAATGAGTCCACCCTCACCCCTTATTCCAAACACAATTCCCCCCTCATTTTAAACACAGGTCACTTCTTGTTCCAATTATGGGTCACCCTTCATTCCGCTAACAGGTCATACCACACATCAATCTTGGGTCACCCCTTGTTCAAACCATAGGTCATCCCTAATTCCAGTTATGGGTCACTCCTTGTTCCAAACACAGGCCCCCCCTTATTTCAATCATGGGTCTTCCCTAGTTCCAATTATGGGCCACTCCTCGTTCCAATTATGGGTCACTCCTCCTTCCAATTATGGGTCATGGACTTGTGTCCATTTACACCCACCTACCTCCAGGTCTGATATGGTCCACTGAAAAAAAAAGTGAAAGGGGATCTCACCTCTTTCGTTTAGTCAGGTGTATACAGGTGGAGTCTATTTACTTCTGGCTACCCATAGAGCAGAGTAAGTTCTGTCCATGTCCACTCTGCAGAAATTGAACAGACACGGATTTGCCATCTGAAATGCTCTGATCAGCAGGGGATTTCTGTGCTGATGATGGAATGTGCACTCCTGACCCCTGTACTGTGTCTTCCTGACCCCATATGTCACCCTCCTGACCCCCTTTTCATCTGCCCTGCTGACATCTACATACTATGGAAATCTGTACACTGTCCTACATCCTACTGACCACCATACACTGCTTACATACTACTGACCTCTGTACACTGCACAACATTCTACTGACCTTTGTACACTACCCAACATCCTACTAACCCCTGTACATTGCCCTACATACTACTAACCTCTGTACACTGCTCTACATACAACCAACTTCTCTACACTGCCTTACATCCTACTGACCCCTGTACATTGCCCTACATACTACTGACCTCTGTACACTGCCTACATTTTACTAACCTCTGTACACTGCTCTACATCCTATGGATCTCTGTACACAGTCCTACAGCCTACTCACCTCTGTAAATAGGGATGAGCTTCATGTTCGAGTCGAACATATGTTCGACTCAAACATCGGCTGTTCGTCCGTTCAGCGAATACCGAAAGTTATGGGCCGTTCGCGCCAAATTCATGTGGCGCTCACGGCCCACAATGCACTGCGCCATCGCAGTGCATTGCTGGCTCATGATTGGCCAAGCATGCACTGTGACCCCGCATGCTTGGCCAATCACAGCGCTGGCAGCGAGGAGAGCCTTGATTGGCCACAGGCAGGATGCCTGTGGCCAATCATAGCTCAGGCTGTGTAGTACACGCCCCACACTATATAAGGCCGCCAGCGTGGTGGCCTTGTGTAGTGTGTTGGCGTCTGTAGGAGTTAGTGGGTGTTCTGTGTACCTTCAACACAGTATACACCATTCACTATCAGCCGATTTTGCGTTCTTGCTCTTCTGTAGTGGTTGTTGTCTGCGTTCCCTGACCGCAGAATACACTGTTATATCCACCTATATAGCTAGCTATCTTGCTCTTTTTAAATAGAGCTTGCAGTCAGTTGTAGGAGATTGTGCCTGCTGTCTGCGTGCCCTGACCGCAGAATACACCGTTATATCCACCTACATAGCTAGCTATCTTGCTCTTTTTAAATAGAGCTTGTAGTCAGTTGTAGGAGATTGTGCGTGCTGTCTGCGTGCCCTGACCGCAGAATACATCGTTATATCCACCTACATAGCTTGCTATCTTGCTCTTTTTAAATAGAGCTTACAGTCAGTTGTAGGAGATTGTGCATGCTGTCTGCGTGCCCTGACCGCAGTATACACCGTTATATCCACCTATATAGCTCTTCTCTAATTGAGCCATCTGCCATCTGCAGGAGTTAGTGGGTGTTGTGTGTGCCACCAGCACAATATACACTACCCAATTGCTGGTTTTCCCATCTCCCTTCAGGCCATTACCATGTCTGGAAGACCAGCAAGGATAGGCAGACAGGCGCGACCCGATAAAAGAGGGCAAGCAGGCTCTGTGTCTAGAGACAACAATGCTGGTCGTGGACGCGGTGCATCGTCATCATCAGCACGTGGCCATGGGACACACTTGTCCTTCTTTTCGGCAGCTGGACATGTTGAGCTGCAACATGCCGAAGACTTGGTAGAGTGGATGACCAAGCCCTCTTCATCCTCCTCATCCTCTCTCACCCAGGCTCAGGGTACTAGCAATGCAGCTGCCAACGCATCGTCTTCCCTCCTCTCAATGTCATCATCAGTGACTCCTTCCCTAGACCCACCACGTCCTCCTGAGGAGTCTCCTGAACTCTTTGAGCACAGTGTTGGGTACATGCTCCAGGAGGATGCCCAGTGTTTTGTAGGCTCTGATGATGATACTCAGCTAGAGGAAGGCAGTAGTGTGAGCGCAGAGAGAGGGGATGCTCAAGAAGGACAGCAATCTGGCAGTCATGTTCCACAAGCTGAAACATACTGCCAGGATTGCTCCAGCGATGAAGAGGGAGGGGATGATGAGGGCACTGACTCCACGTGGGTGCCTGGTAGGAGAGAGGAGGAGGAGGCACATGTCCAACGAGGCAGGATGCCCTCCGGGGGCCAGCTTAGGGGCAGCACACTGACTGAATCACACCGCAGAGCTCCGCCTGTGCAGGGCGCTGCCTCTGCACGTTATTCTAAAAGTTCTTTGGTGTGGGCCTTTTTTGAGACGAGTGCATCAGATCGCACCGCTGCTATTTGCAACATATGTCTCAAGCGTATCTCGCTTGGCCAAAACATCAGCCGCTTGGGCACCACATGCTTGACCAGACATATGTTGACCTGCCATGCAGCTCGTTGGCAAGCGTACCTCAAAGACCTACACCAAAGAATAAAGCGGACCTCTCCTTGCTCCTCCTAAGCTGGGATCTCCAACCCCACTAGACCTTCAGTCCTCTCTGAAACCTGCTCTGAGAGCAATGAAGGTGTAGAATTAGGTGTGTCACAGCCAAGTGCTTCCAGGCACTCTGCTAGCAGTACACCCACATCCGATTATAGCAGGCAAATGCCCCTGCCCCAGCTGCTGGACCGCCGAAAGAAGTTCACTCCCAGCCATCCACATGCCCAGCGGTTGAATGCTAGCTTGGCTAAATTGCTAGCACTTCAACTGCTGCCTTTTCAGTTGGTAGACTCGGCCCCCTTCCGTGAGTTTGTACAATGTGCGGTTCCTCAGTGGCAGGTCCCCAAACACCACTTTTTCTCACGGAAGGCAATTCCATCTCTCTACCGGCATGTGGAAGGCAATGTCCTTGCCTCGCTGGACAGGGCGGTCAGTGGTAAGGTGCATATTACTGCTGACTCATGGTCCAGCAGGCGTGGACAAGGACGTTACCTGTCTTTCACGGCCCATTGGGTCACTCTTCTGGCAGCTTGGAAGGATGCAGGACAAAGTGCAGTAGTGTTGGAGGTTGTTCCGCCACCACGCCTCCAAAATGCTACTATTGGTTGTGACACACCTCTATCCTCCACCCCCTCTTCTTCCTCCGTGGCCTCTTCCAGTGCTCTGTCCTCAGAACCAGCAGTGCTCCGTAGGCGTTCCAGGGGCTACGCAAGTACGCAGGCAAAACGATCCCATGCCGTGCTTGCGCTGGTTAGTTTGAGGGACAGGAGCCACACTGGGGCAGATGTTTTGTCAGCTCTGCAGGGGCAGGCCAAGAGGTGGTTGACGCCACGCCAGCTTAAGCCAGGAATGGTTGTTTGCGACAATGGCACCAACCTCCTCTCCGTCCTCCGACAGGGACAACTGACCCATGTGCCCTGTGTGGCTCAAGTCCTTAACCTGGTGGTGCAGCAGTTCTTGGGCAGGTACCCAGGCTTACAGGATGTCCTGAAGCAGGCCAGGAAAGTCTGTGTGCATTTCCGCCGATCATTTAATGCCTGTGCTCGGCTGGCTGAGCTCCAAAAGGAGTTGAACCTGCCCAAGAACCGCCTTATATGTGACATGCCCACCAGGTGGAACTCAACGTTGGCCATGCTGCAGCGGCTGCACACGCAGCAGAGGGCCAACAATGAGTACCTGTGCGACTACAGCACCAGGACAGGGTCAGGGGAGCTCGATTTTTTCTCACCACGCCAGTGGGGCATGATCAGGGATGCATGCACTGTCCTGTCACCGTTTGAGGAGGCCACAAGGATGGTGAGCAGTGACAATGCATGCATCAGTGACACTGTACCTCTTGTCCACCTCTTGGAGCATACGCTGTGTGGAATAATGGACAGGGCACTTGAGGCAGAACAGAGGCAGGAAGAGGAGGACTTCCTTGCCTCTCAAGGCCCCCTTTATCCAGACAGTGTTCCTGCTGTGCCACCCATCACACAGGAAGAGGATGAGGAGGAGGAGGAGGATGATTGTGTCAGCATGGAGGTGGAGGCTGGCACTCAGCATCAGCAGCAGCAGTCTTGTAGGGAGGATTTACAGTCCCAAGAAACCCGTGGACTTGTACGTGGCTGGGAGGAGGTAGCTGCGGATCATGTTGTCCTTAGTGACCCAGAGGACTCCGGACCGAATGCCTCAGTTAACCTACGCTGCATGGTCTCCCTGATCCTGCAAAGCCTGCGAAAGGATCCTCGTATTGTTCGGATCAAGGAGAGGGACCATTACTGGCTGGCCACTCTCCTTGATCCATGGTACAAGGGTAAGGTTGCCGACCTTATCTTGCCGTCGCAGAGGGAGCAGAGGATGAGACATCTCCGGGAGGCCTTACAGAAAGGTCTTTGCAATGCGTTCCCAGAGACTGGGAGGTTACAACCTCCTGATCCTGGACAACGTGTTGCTGAGGCATCGGTCAGAAGGAGCGGTGGAGAAGGTGGCCGTCTGACCGATGCATTCAGACAATTTTTTAGTCAGCAGCCCCAAGGTATGATCGGTTCCAGCAACCATCGCCAGCGTCTGATTTACATGGTGCAGGAATACCTAGGGGCAAGGTCAGACTTGGACACCTTTCCCACCGAAAATCCTCTGGAGGATGGATCACTGGCCAGAGCTTGCACAGTATGCAATTGAGCTACTGGCCTGTCCTGCATCCAGCGTTCTTTTGGAACGCACCTTCAGTGCTGCTGGTGGCTTTGTTACCGATCACAGGGTGCGCCTGTCCACCGACTCAGTTGATTGACTGACCTTCATCAAGATGAATCAGTCTTGGATCACCCACAGCTACCAAGCACCTGAAGCTGATGTAAACAAATAATTTTTTTTGAAATATCACATCCCTTCAAGACTGCCTATGCTGATGCTGAGTGACTGTCCTGTTATGTTGATTGTCTATCCTCTCCTCCTCCCCTGATATGTTGGAGGAACATTTTTGGTTCTGGGTGACGCCACCAGCCCAATTTTTCAGCCCCTGTTTAACAGGGGCGTTTAATTACAATTTTTGATGCAATGCTTTGCGGCAGGGCTCATTCCTGCACCACAACTAGAATATATGGGAGAGGTTGCAGTGTTGTGGCACCAGCACCAGTGCCTAAGGCCCAATTTTTCTGCCCCTGTTTAACAGGGGCATTTAATTAAAATTTTTGATGCAATGCTTTGCAGCAGGGCTCATTCCTGCACCACAACTAGAGTATATGGGAGAGGTTGCAGTGTCATGGCACCAGCACCAGTGCCTAAGGCCCATTTTTCTGCCCCTGTTTAACAGGGGCGTTTAATTACAATTTTTGATGCAATGCTTTGCAGCAGGGCTCATTCCTGCACCCCAACTAGAGTATATGGGAGAGGTTGCAGTGTCGTGGAACCAGCACCAGTGCCTGAGGCCCAATTTTTCAGCCCCTGTTTAACAGGGGCGTTTAATTAAAATTTTTGATGCAATGCTTTGCAGCAGGGCTCATTCCTGCACCACAACTAGAATATATGGGAGAGGTTGCAGTGTCGTGGCACCAGCAACAGTGCCTAAGGCCCATTTTTCTGCCCCTGTTTAACAGGGGCGTTTAATTAAAATTTTTGATGCAATGCTTTGCAGCAGGGCTCATTCCTGCACCACAACTAGAGTATATGGGAGAGGTTGCAGTGTCGTGGAACCAGCACCAGTGCCCGAGGCCCAATTTTTCTGCCCCTGTTTAACAGGGCCGTTTAATTACAATTTTTGATGCAATGCTTTGCAGCAGGGCTCATTCCTGCACCACAACTAGAGTATATGGGAGAGGTTGCAGTGTTGTGGCACCAGCACCAGTGCCTAAGGCCCAATTTTTCTGCCCCTATTTAACAGGGGCATTTAATTACAATTTTTGATGCAATGCTTTGCAGCAGGGCTCATTCCTGCACTACAACTAGAGTATATGGGAGAGGTTGCAGTGTCGTGGCACCAGCACCAGTGCCTAAGGCCCAATTTTTCAGCCCCTGTTTAACAGGGGCATTTAATTAAAATTCTTGATATAATAGTTCACAGGAGGGCCCATTCCTGTGCCCACCCAGAGTAACTGTGAGGACTTATAGTGTTGTGGCACCAGCACCACAACCACCAAATGTTAATTTTTCTACCACTGTTCAACAATGGCATGTAATTACAAGTCTTGATATAATCGTTCACAGCAGGGGGCTCCAGCACCCACCAAGAGTCACTTTGAAGGCTTACAATGTTGTGGCAACACCAACGCCTTGTTCCGCCATTTCTGCAGAGCATATAGGGCAGGCCCCTACTTTCAAACATCCAACTTACAAACATCTCCTACTTGCAAATGGAAGGAGACAACAGCAGTGAGATGAAAAAAGACGGACGGCAAAACAAATTATACAGGGGTGATAACCCTTCCCTATGTTTTCCAAAAAGCTTAAAAATAGATTTTATGACTGGAGCTACATTTAAAAATGTACCAGTGGAAAATTACAAACAGATTCTACTTAACACAACAAACCTACACAGTCCCTGTCTTGTTTGCACCGCCTGTATACTGCTGTTCTGAGTATATAGGGCCTGGGTACGGGGTTCCCCTTAATATCCGTACAAGACCCAAAGGGGCTGGTAATGGGCAGGGGGGGCTACCCATGCCATTTTTGTCAATGATTTTCATCCATATTGCCAGAACCAGATATAACATTAAAACCGCAAGCAGTTTTAAATGACGTTATTTCCGTTAAATGTCATTTTGTGCAGGGACTGTTCTAAACACGGGAAACATGTGACACTTCACAGGCATACTATAGACACCCCCCAGGCACGATATTTAAAGGAATGTTTCACTTTTTTTTCACTTTAACCACTTCAGCCCCGGACCAATTGTCAGCCTAAGGACCAGAGGTCTTTTTACAATTTCGCACTGCACTGCTTTAATTGGTAATTGCGCGGTCATGCAATGTTGTACCCAAATGAAATTTGCGTCCTTTTCTTCACACAAATAGAGCTTTCTTTTGATGGTATTTGATTGCCTCTGCTTTTTTTATTTTTTTGCGATATAAATGGAAAAAGACCGAAAATTTCGAGAAAAAAAATAGGATTTTTATATACAGCTTACCTGTAAAATCCTTTTCTTGAGAGTACATCACGGGACACAGGAGCTCATTACATAGTGGGTTATATAGGCACCTCTGGTGATTGGACACTGGTTAACCCCAATAAAGGAGAATTCCTCCCCTATATAACCCCTCCCACATGGGAGGCATCTCAGTTTTGTAGCAAAGCAATAGGAAACCACGTAAAACCCAAGAGGGGCGGGAGCTCTGTGTCCCGTGATGTACACTCAAGAAAAGGATTTTACAGGTAAGCTGTATATAAAAATCCTATTTTCTTGATCATACATCACGGGACACAGGAGCTCATTGCATAGTGGGATGTCCCAAAGCAATGCTCAGATTGAGGGGAGGGAGACACAGATTATAATTATAGACCACCATGGGCCGGAGGACCTAAACTGCAGCCTGCAGTACACTGCGCCCAAAGGCGATATCCTCTTGCCCTCTGACATCCACCTGATAGAATCTGGTGAATGTGTGGACTGATGACCAAGTTGCAGCCTTACAGATCTGAGCCAGGGAGGCCTGGTGATGCACTGCCCAAGAAGCACTTACAGCCCTAGTAGAGTGCGCCTTCACTTGAAAAGGAGGGATTTTCCTTTTAACACTATAGGCCTGAGAAATAGTCTGTCTAATCCACCTTGAGAGAGTGGATTTTGATGCCACCTGGCCCTTTCTAGGGCCTTCCGGCAAAATAAATAAGCAATCAGTTTTCCTTATCTGAGCAGTTGCTTGATGATAGATACTGATTGCTCTAACCACATCCAAAGTGTGCAAAGATTCTTCTTCTGCAGACTGTGGGTCCAGAAAAAAGGACGGTAGGATTACATCTTGATTCAAATGGAATCCCGAAACCACCTTAGGTAGAAAGGACCTGTTGGGGTGCATGACCACCCGGTCCTTATGAACAATTCGATACGGCTCTTTGCTGGAGAGAGCTGCTAGTTCTGACACTCTTCTAGCCATGGATATGGCTACCAAGAAAACCAATTTTTTGGTCAAAAGAACCAATGAAGCCAGATGCAAAGGTTCAAAAGGTTGCCCCTGCAAAGCCGAGAGAACCAAATTCAGATCCCATGGGCATACCGGAGGTTTGACTGGCGGCCTTATCCACATAGCCCCCTGGATGAAAGCCTGCACCAGGGAAAGCGATGCAAGTGGCTTCTGAAAAAACACTGACAAGGCCGAAATCTGCACCTTGATAGTGCTTACGGCCAAATTCATTTCTAGGCCTGACTGGAGGAAGGCCAAGATCCTGCTAATGACATACTTTCCTAGGATGCCATTTCCTGAATTCACACCAGGAAACATATGCCCTTCAGATTTTGTAGTAAATTTCTGGCATTAACCAGAGTAGAAAGTACTGGCCCCGAAAGCCCACGGTCTCTCAGAATGTGGGTCTCAGCAGCCAAACCGTCAAATTCCGACTGTGTAAAGTAGGATGGTAAATCGGACCCTGTGAGAGCAGATCTGGCCGGAGAGGGAGGATCCATGGCCTGCCTACTGCCAACGTGATGATCTCTGCATACCACAGTCACCTGGGCCAAGCCGGGGCTACCAAAAGAACCAATTTTGTTTCCCTCTTGACTCTTCCCAGGAACCATGACAGAAGCCAGAGCATATGACCCCTGAGCAAGTGTATCTCTTGTTCTTGACACAAATTTGTCCAGTTTTCTGTTGAACCCGGACGCAAACAAATCTACGTCTGGAGTACCCCACCTGTGACATATGTCCAAAAACACGTCGGGGTGCAGAGCCCATTCTCCTGGGCACAACTGCTGGCGGCTCAAAAAATCCGCCTGCCAATTTTCCACTCCTGGAATGAAGACTGCAGAAAGGCATGGAACATGCTTTTCTGCCCAGACAAGTATGCGATTCACCTCTTTTTGCGCAACCAGACTCCTGGTACCGCCCTGGTGATTGATATAGGCCACTGCTGTGGCATTGTCGGACTGAACCCGAACAGGGAGACCCCGTAGTCTGGAAGACCACTTTATGAGAGCCATGTAAACTGCCAGGATCTCCAAGACATTTATGGGCACTAGCTTCTCGATCGCAGACCATCTCCCCTGCGAGCACGTCTCCTCTAACACTGCTCCCCAGCCTGTCAGGCTGGCATCTGTCATAATAACCTTCCATGGAAGAGGAAGAAAAGTTTTGCCTTTCAGCAAATTCTCAGTTTGTAACCACCAGACGAGACTCTTCTGTGTCCTTGGGGATAGACGCATTGGAAGATCCAAGGATTGAGGCTTCCTGTTCCAAGCCGCAAGGATGCATCTTTGCAGAGGCCTTGAGTGGAACTGGGCAAATGGAACGGCCTCGAAGGAGGCGACCATTTTCACTAACAGTCTCATGCACAAGCGAATGGGGGAAGATCTCCTGCCCAGAATTAGGCGCACCAGATCCCTGATGGCCAAGGCTTTTGGCCTTTGAAGAAACACCTTGCCCTGAGCGGTGTCAATAAACATACCCAGGTATTCCAACCTGGTAGCAGGCTGTAGGGACAACTTTTCTAGGTTTATAATCCAACCTAGGCACTGCAGGTGTTCTAGCGTTCTGGAAACACTGTGGTTCAGGAACGCTACTGTTTTCTCCATGAGAAGCAAGTCGTCTAGATAAGCCATGACGGGTATACCCTGAGCTCTTAGGTTTGCCAAGAGAGGGTCCAGAATCTTTGTGAAGATTCGAGGGGCCGTAGCGAGCCTGAACGGCAAGGCCACAAATTGAAAATGGTGCCGCTCTACCGCGAACCTTAGATACTTTTGGTGTGCGGGAAAAATTGGCACATGGAGATATGCATCCTTGATGTCTATTGATGCCATAAATTCTCCCCCTTGCAGGGAGGAGACCACAGTGCGAATTGACTGCATTCGGAAGGACCGGATGCGTAAAAACCGGTTCAGATCCTTCAGATCTAGGATAGGTCTGACACTTCCATTCTGCTTTGGAACGTTAAAGAGATTTGAGTAAAACCCTGAACCCTGTTATTTTGGGTCCACTTCTACTATCACCCCCTGGGATAGTAAATGATCTAAGGACAGAAATAGCGTTTTTTGCTTTACTGGGTCCCTGGGGATCCTTGACCTTAGAAAGGGAGAAGGTGGAATCTCCTGAAGCTCTAGCTTGTAGCCCAGAGATACCGAAGAGATCACCCACTTGTCCCGGATCTCTTCCCACCAGGCTTCCGCAAACTGCCGAAGCCTTCCCCCCACTTGGGCGAGCAGGGGCGCCCCTTCACAAGGAAGCTTTTGGGCTCTGCTTGGCAGGCTTTCTCCCCCAAGTCTTTTTCTGCCCCTGGGCTCGGCCCTGAACCTTTCCTGTAGAGGAGGGTTGAGAAGGCCGTCGCCACTGCTTAGAGCTTGATGCTCCGGGAGAGAGAGAATGCCTAAAAGATGGACGTTTGTTCCTTTTGACTGGAAGGAGAGTAGATTTACCCCCTGAAATTTTTTGGACGAATTTGAGGTATTTCTGCATAATTCTCCACTTCCTCACTGGGAAGGAGGCCAAGCATCTGCTTAACCTGTTCCTTGAGGAACTGACACAACCCCATGGCTGCGACTGTAGGTTGCACTACAGCGCCAGTCATGGAAAAGGAGGCTTTTAATAATGTTTCCAACCTCTTATCAGTTGGATCTTTAAATACCTGAGCATTATCCAACGGACAGGTCAGGTTTTTATTCACGCAAGAAACAGCCGCATCGACAGATGGGACCCCCCATTTCATGGTGAAACTTTCCTCCAGAGAATAATGCATAGAAAACCTTTTAGGAGGAGCAAACAGTTTATCGGGATGTCCCCAATCCTCATACATCAATTTATCCATTAAGGGAATAATTTGGAAAGGAAAAAGCAGTCTGTGGGATTTTCCTGACTCCCAGGGAAGAAACAGAGGATGTAGCGACTTCAGCAGCAGGCATTCTGAATGTGGTACGCACCAATTCAGTATAATACTGCACCTGCTTTCTGAGCGCCTGGGAGGAGGGGACTCTCTCCTCTTCCTCTGATTCCTCTGACTGCTCAAGATCCCTGTCCCAAGATAGGGATCTCTCCTCATTGTCAGAAGAATCATCTGAAAGAGGAGTCTCAGCAGAGGGAGGAAATCTACCCCTTTTCCTGCTATCTTTCAGGGAGGCAGAAATAAAATTCATGATTCTCCCTTCAAAACCCTCCAATGTAGCCCTAAGGGAGTCCTCAGTGACGTATACCAGGGCTGAGACATTAGGAGAGGCTTCAAAACCTGACAGGGGCACTGACTCTTTCTGTGAGGCTGGCTCCAGTCTTGCAGGGGGGGATGGTAACTTACAGGCATTTTTAGAACCCCTGGACCTAAGCGGTAATTTACCAGTGCCCTTGTTACCTCCCCCTGAGACCCTCTTACGAGGAGACATAGTCCTACGCTACAAAGCAGAGGTACTAATACAAAGTGCAATCACCGTTGTGCTAAAAGTCTCACAATAAAATATATATGCTTAATACTGCACAACCTGATGCTGAGTAGGTGTCTAAGGTTTGCCTGGGATTCTTACTGCCCACAGCTCCTGTGTCTCTCACTTACAGCCCCCTGACACTCTGGGCTTTTAAAACTGCCGCCTGGCGCCTGCGCAGTACAGCGCCGTGCACACCAACGTGCACTGCTCACAACCACACTGCCCCCTCCTCTATTAGCCCGGGAGAGCGCTCGGCACGCGTGTGCGTGCACAAGGACCGCCGGAATCCAGGGGGGGGGAAAGGATTCTCATCAGAGCTGCGTGGGACCCCCAGACTACGTGGGACCCCTGTATAGGCTTATTGTGGCAGGGAGTGCAGTGGAGACGTGAGACCTCTGGAGAACCAGGCTTCACTGAGCATGTGTACTGAAAGGCATGAAAGTATGCATCAGGCTGCTCTTACTCTCTCTAGTGGTGGAAACCAGGTAAGACATACTACTACTCAAATGAAGAAATCCATAATATAATTATATATAGGATTAACTTCCCTTACCTGTCCTCACCACAGGAATTGCTGAAAACAGACAGATTCTAGCCTTCACCCATCACGACGGGCAGAGTTGTGCCAACCTTTAGGTTTTTCTGGGGTTCTTTCTCAGAAGAACCTCCTACCTGGACCTTGTAAAAGACTCTGCCAGAAACTTTCGTGCCACTATGTAAACAGTACACCAAGTCTGGTTTTCCCAGAGCCCAGTCTTCCAATAGGAGAAGACTTACAGGCCAAACCTCGTTTCTTCGGATGACAAGACCCGGGTACCATACCATCTTGGGAGTCAAATATCGGCCCGAGATATGGATCCAGTTTGTTGTAGCCCTTAGGCCCCCGCAGGGACCTGCACAGAGCTTTCTTCATAGCACATGTTTTACGTGACCAACCACCATAGACACTGGCGAAAAAACTGAGGTGCCTCCCATGTGGCAGGGGTTATATAGGGGAGGAATTCTCCTTAATTGGGGTTAACCAGTGTCCAATCACCAGAGGTGCCTATATAACCCACTATGTAATGAGCTCCTGTGTCCCGTGATGTATGATCAAGAAAGATATTTTCTACTTTTTGTTATAAGAAAAATCGAATAAACTCAATTTTAGTCATACATTTAGAGCAAAATTTATTCAGCCACATGTCTTTAGTAAAAAAAATGTCAATAAGCGTATATTTATTGGTTTGCGCAAAAGTTATAGTGTCTACAAACTAGAGTACATTTTCTGGAATTTACATAGCTTTTAATTTATGACTGCCTATCTCATTTCTTGAGGTGCTAAAATGGCAGGGCAGTACAACCTCCCCCCCATTTTGGAAAGTAGACACCCCAAGGAAATTGCTAAGGGGCATGTTGAGCCCATTGAATATTTTTTTTGTCCCAAGTGATTGAATAATGACACAAAAAAAAAAAGTTTACAAAAAGTTGTCACTAAATGATATATTGCTCACACATGCCATAGTCATATGTGGAATTGCACCCCAAAATATATTCTGCTGCTTCTCCTGAGTACGGGGATACCACATATGTGGGACTTTTTGGGAGTCTAGCCGCGTACGGCACCCCGAAAACCAATCACTGCCTTCAGGATTTCTAAGGGTGCAAATTTTTTATTTCACTCCTCACTACCTATCACAGTTTCGAAGGCCATAAAATGCCAAAATAACACAAAACCCCCCCAAATGACCCCATTTTGGAAAGTAGACACCCCAAGGAAATTGCTGAGGGGCATGTTGAGCCCATTGAATATTTTTTTTTTGTCCCAAGTGATTAAATAATGACACAAAAAAAAAAGTTTACAAAAAGTTGTCACTAAATGATATATTGCTCACACATGCCATAGTTATATGTGGAATTGCACCCCAAAATATATTCTGCTGCTTCTCCTGAGTACGAGGATACCACATATGTGGGACTTTTGGGAGTCTAGCCGCGTTCGGCACCCCGAAAACCAATCACTGCCTTCAGGATTTCTAAGGGTGCAAATTTTTGATTTCACTCCTCACTACCTATCACAGTTTCGAAGGCCATAAAATGCCAAAATAGCACAAAACCCCCCCAAAATGACCCCATTTTGGAAAGCAGACACCCCAAGCTATTTACTGAGAGGCATGTTGAGTCCATGAAATATTTTATATTTTGCCACAAGTTGCAGCACAAAGTTGTCCCTAAATGATATATTGCTCAAACATGCTATGGGCATAAGTGAAATTACACCCCAGAATAAATTCTTCTGCTTCTCCCGAGTACGGGGATACCCCATGTGGGAGACTTTTTGGGAGCCTAGCCACGTACGGGACCCCGAAATCCAAGCACTGCCTTCCGGATTTAAATATAAAACGCTACCAAAAAAACTGTTAGCGATCGCAGGGATCAGGCCTGACTCTGCGAACGCTGCAGTTATGTGTTTAGTGTTTTGTAAGTGACAGTGATCGATCGATACTGCACTTGGGTGGGCTGGGCGGAGGGGCAAAACGCAGGTGCTAGCAGGTATCTGGGCTGATCCCGCTAACAATGCGTTTTTTTGGAACCCTAAACTGCTGGGGACGCTAGTATAGATCTGATCAGTCAGATATTGATGTGTTCAGATTCTATACCACTACAGGAGGTTTATGCTTTGCGCGTGGGTGTTAGCGGTACTGGCACTAACCTAGCGCTGCCTGGGTCGACGCAGACCCTGACCCTAAAACCTAATTGATATCACCCGCCGGGTGATCAGGGGGTTAAACCTTTATTGGGTAATAAATGTTGGGTGCCCTGATGCTAGAAAAAGCAAACTAACTAACCAGAGTCACCCGTAACACTTATACGGTGATCACTGGTGAAAGGGTTAACTAGGGGCAATCAAGGGGTGTACATTTTTATTAGGTAGTATATGGGGGTCCCTGGCGCTATATAAAAACCTGACGGGGAACCTAAATAACTAACTGGCTAACCAGCATCACCAGTGACACTTACATGGTGATCGCTGGTGAAAGGGTTAACTAGGGGCAATCAGGGGGTTAAAACCATTATTGTGTATTATATGGGGGTACCTAGCGCTATAAAAACCTGGCGGTGATCCTAAAAAAATAACTAGCTACCTAGCGACACCAGTGACACTAATGCAGCGATCAGAAAAACGATCGCTTAGTGACACTGGCAAAAGGGGGTGAAAGGGTTAACTAGGGGCAATCAGGGGGTTAAAACCATTATTGGGTAGTATATCGGGGTACCTAGCGCTATAAAAATCTGGCGGTGAACCTAAAAAATAACTAGCTACCTAACGGCACCAGTGACACTAATGCAGCGATCAGAAAAACGATCGCTTAGTGATACTGGCAAAAGGGGGTGAAAGGGTTAACTAGGGGCAATCAGGGGGTTAAAACCATTATTGGGTAGTATATCGGGGTACCTAGCGCTATAAAAACCTGACGGTGAACCTAAAAAAAGAACTAGCTACTTAGCGGCACCAGTGACACTAATGCAGCGATCAGAAAAACGATAGCTTAGTGACACTGGCAAAAGGGGGTGAAAGGGTTAACTAGGGGCAATCAGGGGGTTAAAAACCATTATTGGGTAGTATATCGGGGTACCTAGCGCTATAAAAACCTGGCGGTGAATCTAAAAGAATAACTAGCTACTTAGCGGCACCAGTGACACTAATGCAGGGATCAGAAAAACGATCACTTAGTGACACTGGCAAAAGGGGGTGAAAGGGTTAACTCTAGGGGCAATCAGGGGGTTAAACCTTTATTAGGGGGGTAGGGGGCTACCCTGGACCTAACACTAACTGCCCTGACAGTTTTTACTGTCACAACTGACACTAAATGCAGTGATCAGTAAATAAATGATCACTGCAATCAGTGACACTGTGACTGGGAGGGGGAGGGGGGCGGGGTGATCTGGGGGGTTTGTGTGCCTATGTGTACCTACATGTCAGTGTAGTGTTGGTGCACACTTGCTTTCAGTGTTCTCCTCGTAGTCCGGTCAAAAAGACCGCCCCGAGGAGAATGACATCACTTCCTCCCTGCCTGTGTTTACTATACACAGCGGGGGAAGCTTCTCATTTGCCAGGAGCGATCGAGAGGGGATGGCCAGAAACCAATGGCTATCCCCTCATCCCGGATCGCTCCTGCAGTGAAACGGACCGCCGCATCCAGTGGGAGGGGGTCCGATCGGACCCCCCACCCACTGGAAGGCGAACAAGTACATGTACGTGCTTGTGCCTGTCGGTTCCATTGCACCGACGTACATTGCCATGCGGCGATCCTTAAGTGGTTAATCGTCATTAAAATTAGTGCTCCCGCCAAAACGGACATTTTTAAAAATATTTTAGGCATTGACTCATGTCCCCTGGGGCAGGAGCCAAGTCCCCAAACCCTTTTTAGGACAGTATCTTGCATATTAGCCATTAAAATTAGCACTTTTTATTTCGAATGTTCGAGTCCAATAGACTTCAATGGGGTTCTAAAGTTCGTACAAATTTTCGCTCCGTTCGAACTGGGGGGTGTTCGGCTCATCCCTATCTGTAAACTGCCCTGCCTACATTCCCTTTTTAAAATTACCACATTCTCCTCAATGTAAGTAATTTCAGACTCTATTTAACCACCCTTGACTGATGGAGTACACTTTAGTAGTACCTTCTGTGGTACAGTAACAGCTGATAGTGAGGGGGGAGTTCAAAGAAGCGTAAATTAGTGGCACAAATTTGCTCCCTGCCTGTGACTGAACAGTGAAGGAAAAGCAGCACAGTGATGGGCTTATCCCTCTGTCATACTTTTTTCTCCTATCAGCATTCTCCCCAGCACATGGACTGTTGTATAGAGACTGCAAGAATTTTATATCATGCCATTATACAAGTAATTACATTGATTGCATTTAAAAAATAATTTTAATGGTGTATTAATGAATACAGAACCAAATAAAAGTGTAACTAAAGTCAAATTCTTTTGGTTTGCATTGAGTGGAGAGGGGTTAGAACATCTGTTTTTTTATATTGCTGTCTGTGCTTCCATATAGAGATTCCCCTCTCTATTTGTCCTATTTACCACCATCATTGGAAGTGAAAGTAAAAGAAAATCTCAAATTTTGAGTTGACTTCAGAATAGTAATAGAGGGAAATTCTTCTCATGGCGAGACTAGTTCTGGTGACCCTGGTACACCCTAGAATTCCCCCCAGTTTGGAGGAATATTTTCTCACTTCCTGTTTTGGTTATGGGACAGGAAGTGTGCCCTATGGGACACATATGTCAAAAAAACTTGACAGGAGTTATAACCCTACCTTTACAGCTTGAATGTTAATGTAGGTTACATATTCTTAATGTACTAATCAATACAACAAGGTCATCTATATTTTACATTCTCCCATGGACATTTCATGCACAATAAAGACAAATCCTTATACCGTATATACTCGAGTATAGGCCGACCCGAATATAAGCCGAGGCCCCCAATTTACCCCCAAAAAAACTGGCAAACTTATTGACTCGTGTATAAGCCGAGGGTGAGACATGCCTGTCCATCCCTGTGTGTGTGTCCGTCCATCCCTGTGTGTCCGTCCATCCCTGTGTGTCCGTCCATCCCTGTGTGTCCGTCCATCCATCCCTGTGTGTGTGTGTGTCCATCCATCCATCCATCCCTGTGTGTGTGTGTCTCCATCCATCCATCCATCCATCCCTGTGTGTGTGTGTCTCCATCCATCCATCCATCCATCCCTGTGTGTGTGTGTCTCCATCCATCCATCCATCCCTGTGTGTGTGTGTATCCATCCATCCCTGTGTGTGTGTGTGTCTCCATCCATCCATCCATCCGTGTGTGTGTGTCTCCATCCGTGTGTGTGTGTGTGTGTGTGTGTGTGTGTGTGTGTGTGTGTGTGTGTCCAGCCTACCTGCACCTACACCCGCAGCAGATCGCAAAACGCAGTGCGGAAATGAATAGGGTTTGCAGTGTTAGCTGCATGGCAATATAGTGTGAACCAGGGCTGAGGACCCATTCACTTTGGCAGGGAAAAGGGAATAGTTGAGTCGCAGATTTATTCCCGCTGGCCACCCACACAGAGAAGACCATCCAGCAGCCACTTTGCGTCATAGCCACGACAAAAATCCCATCATGTTTAGTGGGCAGTACAGGTGTGTGTGTGTGTGTGTGTGTGTGTGTGTGTGTGTGTGTGTGTGTGTGTGTGTGTGTGTGTGTCCAGTCTACCTGTGTCCCGAGCCTTTGTCCCGAGCCTCCGTCCCGTGTCGTGCCTTGCCTTCGTCCCGTCCCGTCCCGTCCCGTGCCGTGCCTTGCCTTGCCTCCGTCCCGTGCCCTCTTCGTCGGCGGCCATTGTAAAATTCAAAAGCCGCGCCTCCTCCTTCGCCTGTGATAGGCGGAACACTGAATTTCCCAGCAGCCTGTGTTCCGCCTATCACGGACGTCGTATCATCCTCGTCCGTAGTACGAGGATGAGACGATGCCCGTGATAGGCGGAACACAGGCTGCTGGGAAATTCAGTGTTCCGCCTATCACAGGCGAAGGCGGAGCCGGAGGCGCGGCTTTTGAATCATAGAATGGCCGCTGTCTGTCTGCTCGACACGCTGATCGAGCGGGCAGACAGCGATGACTCGAGTATAAGCCGAGGGGGGCACTTTCAGCCTCAAAAAAGAGGCTGAAAATCTCGGCTTATACTCGAGTATATACGGTAGTTAGGTATTCTGGTTGAAAAAAGACACAAGTCCATCTAGTTCAACCCACAGAGAAAAAAAATACACACACACACACACACACACACACGTAGAAAACCTCTATATACCTTATCCTAAACCCACAGTTGATCCAGAAGAAGGCAAAACACCAATAATGCATGATCAAATTTACTCCAGCGGGTTAGAAAATCCCTTCCAGATTCCCCAAGAGGCAATTGGATATTCCCTGAATCAATCTTATCTATAAAGATTTTTATCCGGTTATATTTTGTGTATTTAGGAAAGAAACCAGGCATTTTTGAAAACAATCTATTGAGCTGGCCAATACCAACTCTTGAGCGAGTGCATTCCACATTTTCACAGTTCTTACTGTGAAAAAGCCTTTCTGGATTTGGGGGTTAAATTTCTTTACCACCAGACGTTAAGCGTGCCCCCTTGTCCTCTGTGGTGACTTCAAACTGAATAGCTCTACACCAAGTTCACTATATGAACCACTTATGTATTTATACATGTTGATCATATTCCCCATTAATCTCCTCTTCTCAAGAGAGAAAAAAATCTGTTCCCCTAATCTATCCTCATAGCTGAGCTCCTCCATGCCTCTTATCAGTTTGGTTGTCCTTCTCTGCACTTTCTCCACTTCCCCAATATCCTTTTTACGAAATTGTGCCCAAAACTGCATATTCCAGGTGAGGTCTTACTAATGATTTGTGCAGGGGTAAATTATATCTCTCACTCTGCAGTCCATACCTCTTAATACAAGAAAGGATTTTGTTCACTGTGGAAACTGAAGCTTGGCATTGAATGCCATTATTAAGCTTATGATCTACCAGAACAAGAAGATCCTTCTCTGCAATTAATTCCCCCCAGTTGTACTCCCCTTGGTATGTATGATGCATGCATATTCTTAGCCCCCAAGTGCATAACTTTACATTTATTATCATTAAACTTCATATGCCACACAGTCATCCAAGCAAGCAGTGCACTGAGATTGGCTTGTAAGTTGGAGATATCCTGTAAGGAAGTAATTCCAGTGCATAGCTTGGTGTCATCTGCAATAGACTGAAATTGTACTTTTAATCCCAGACTCTATATCATTTATAAATATATTTAAAAAGTAAGGGTCCCAACACTGAACCTTGGGGTACACCACTGATAATCTTAGACCATTCAGAGTATGATTCATTAACCACTACTCTCTGAATAGCAAACTTTCTATCCATTTACAAATAGATTTTTTAAAGCCTGTAGAATTTACCTTACATATTACCGGTAGTTGTGTGTGTAGAAAGAAAAAATATCTGTGGATTGGGATTTTACAGGTATCCCAACAATTAATTAAAATATATATTTTTTGCCACATATTATAGCACATCAATTAAAAATCGTGTTTTGAGACACTCTCTTCTTCAAGGGAACAGAGAAGGTACAGAAGCTGAAGCAATAGGCAAAAACACATCACAACTGATGCTCAGCAACAAGAAATTCAGCTTTTTTTTGTTAAAACAGATGGCATGCAAAACACACTCAAAAACGTTACCCGATGAAACACAAAAAAGTGCAACGCATACACAAGCCCTCTGAAATCAGAGGGCCTTGCCCTGAATCCCCCGGAGTGTTAGGCTCCTGACAGGGACAAGGATACTTAAAATGTGGTCCATCTGGCCGAAACCAGATGGACCCCTTTCTTTGGAAGGTCTGCCGAAACAGGCCCACCCCAAGTACCAGGTGGGCCTCCCCATGAGAGAGAGGGAGAACTAAGCCAGAAGGCCATGTCCACTCTCTCCCAAGACTTTCAGGGCAGGCCCAAGGACCTGCTACCCTACTCATCACACGTGCAGTGTACAACATAAAAATACACAAAGTAATAAACAAAGTAATAAATAAAAACAAAGTAGGGAAGGAATAAATGCAGAGGAGAGTGAAAAGGTGACCATTGTGTAAAACAATGATCAAACCCTCCGGCCAGGAATAAAAAGTTCCTCTGGTCCCAACCAAAAGGCCCGCCCCAAGAGGCAGGTGCTAAAAAAGCGTGTTATATGGTGCAGTGACCTTAGTGCCAAAAATCAGAGTGACCCTCACTCACAGTGATCTTATGGCACCCCTGGCCTGCCACTCCAAGGGCACATACTCCATAGGCTTTCAAGACCGCCCTGACCAACAGCCCAGACCACAGCAGCCCCCACCCCAGGCAGGAAGTCTTGAAGTTCTGGGAGCTTGGGGAGAGCCCGGACCTCAACAAGCTCAACCCTCGCTCCCATCACTCCCACCTAATTATATTTGGGAAGTACTAACTGCTCCACCCCAGTGCTGTAGACAAGCAATCGTTCTCTCCCAAAGAACTGTCCGGAGCTAGAGCTACCCCAATCTAGGCAAGAAGGCCAGGGACCCAACCATCTGGGTCAGACCCAATGCAGCACCCATCCGCACCAGGAGCACCCTTCTGGATGGCTCAAACTCAAACATGCACCGGCCCCCAGTATCTATCGGGCAGCACGGTGTGAACCCTACCGAAACCGTCCTTCCAATTGCTAATGACACCATTGGAGTTCTCTACCTCCCCTCTTTATAGGGGAAGCGCAGCGCCTCCTTTGGCAACTGATAAGAACAGATACTACACTCGATCTTAGCCAAAAGGCCCAGAAGCTTCAAAGAGTGTGTTTTACACTTACAACCCAAGGGATCGGGATCACTGAGCACTGATGATTAAAAACAAATTGCACTAGGGGACCACCCACCCACTACCATGTAGGAGGTTCAGGGAGATCTTGCTTGACAGGATCACCGCACCATTCTTGGATCAAACAAAAGAAAAAGTAAACACAAAAAAGGGAGCAAAAAAGATCCAGATTCAAAAAGTACACATTGCACCTACATAAAGTTGAGAAAAAAATATGTAAATGAAAGTTGTGCAGCGAGTTGCAAGGATTAGCGCCCATAGATTCTGAAAAAAGGAAACTAAAAAGAGATGTCCAAAACAGAGATTTTTTTAAGGGCCATTCAAATATAATATAATTTAACCATCCTAAGGCTTAGAAATACTCATAGTGCTGCCTCTGTCAGATACCAAAGAATCCTTAGACTGCCCCAGGGTGGACATAAAGAGACAGAGCTGCTCCTACAGCTGGTATAAATAATGATGACCATTAAATCAACCAGCCTAATTAAGTCAAATCTGAACAAATGTAAGGTGTGGGAAAACTCCATTGAAATATATATATAAAGATTATCCAAACTGGCATCCAGAGAACTTAAAGCGGGAGTTCCGCCGTTTTTTTTTTTTTTAAAGCCAGCAGCTACAAATACAGCAGCTGCTGACTTTTAAAATGGTGACACTTACCCGCCCAGCGCGTCCGCGATGTCGGCACCCGAAGCCGATCTCTCGATCGCCTCTCGGGTGCTGCCACCGCCATCTTGGGTATGGGAATCAGGAAGTGGAGCCTTTCGGCTTCATTTCCCGGTTCCCTACTGCGCATGCGCGAGTCGCGCTGCGCAATAAGGATGGACCCGCTGCCTCTGGGATCTGTGTGTTTCCCAGCAGGCAGCGGGGGACTTTCGGAAAGGGGCATAGATCTACACCCCTTTCCGCAGAGAGCTATCCCGGAAGTGGGTGCAGATACCTGTACTGTACAGGTACCTGCACCCCCCTCCCCCTGAAAGGTGCCAATTGTAGCGCCGAAGGGGGGGAGGATTCCAATGAGCGGAAGGTCCACTTTAGGGTGGACCTCCGCTTTAATTCCCACCACACATGTGCATGATGGATAATGTCATCATGCATGACAGCGTCAGTGCAGACACATCCCACCACTGAGAAATAACACAGTGTCATGTTGGTAGATGATGATGACATTCCCGTGGGGTGTGAAAACTTTTATTGTATATTTGCAGTATGTGGAGAACTGTATCCAATTTGTATAGCTTTTAAATGATTTGTTAAAGCAGTTCAATGGTCCCAGCATACACTTTCATTTTATAACATCAGCATTGTAATAAGAATAAAAATAATATTTATTTATTTATGAAAATACAATATAAACTTACTTGAAAATCTGCTTTCATGGTATAAGTGCACCTGTCTGCTGGCCATCTCTTTCCACAATATCTTGAATTCCCTGCATGCTTTACAGCTTCTCCTCCACTGTTTCTTTTCAATTTCTAAGGACCATATATCCCATGGTACCGTGCTGCCTGCAAGCAGTTATTCCTGTACCAACCCCACCTCCTGTAACTCCTCCCCTTAGCACCTCTGTAGTTCAGAAGTCAGGCTCTGTAAAATGTGTGACACAGCAATGCCGACTTACAGTACTTACATAATGAATATGTGTCACAGATTTCAAGATCATAAATGTGTGGCGATCTTAACAAAGCAAGTTTACAAATTTCTGGATCTTTCAGATTAATAGGAATAGGCTATAAATAATTGAAACTCAATGTGAAAATGAATATAATGATTTTACATTTTGACTATACAGTTGTATGCAAAAGTTTAAGAACCCCTGACAATTTCCATGATTATCATTTATAAATATTTGGGTGTTTGAATCAGCAATTTCATTTTGATCTATCAAATAACTGAAGGACATAATAATATTTCAGTAGTGAAATTAGGTTTTTGGGATTAACAGAAAATGCGCAATATGCATCAAAACTAAATTGGACAGATGCATAAATTTGGGCACTCCAACAGAAAAATCACAATATTTAGTAGAACCTACTTTAGCAGAAATAGCAGCCCCTAGACACTTCCTGTAGCCTGTAATGAGTGTCTGGATTCTGGATGAATGCATTTTGGACCATTACTCCTTAAAAACATCTCCAGTTCTGTTAGGTTTGATGGTTGCCGAGCATGGACAGCCCACTTCAAATCACCCCATAGATGTTCAATGATATTCAGGTCTGGGGACTGGGATGGCCATTCCAGAACATTGTACTTCTTCCTCTGCATAAATTCCCCAGTAGATTTTGAGCAGTGTTCTGGGTCGTTATCTTGTTGAAATATCCAGCCCCGGCGTAACTTCAACTTTGCGATTATTCTCAAGAATCTGCTGATATTGAGTGGAATCCATGTGACCCTCATTTTCTACCAGATTCCACGTACTCGCACTGGCCACACAGCCCCACAGCATGATGGAACCTCCACCAAATTTTACTGTGTGTTTTTCTTGGAATGCTTTGTTCTTTTGCCGACATGCATAACACCCCTTGTTATGACCAAATAACTCAATCTTTGTTTCATCACACCCCAGCACCTTATTCCAAAATTAAGCTGGTTTGTCCAAATATGGATTTGCATACCCCAAGCGACTCAATTTGTTGTATGAGTGCACAAAAGTATTTTTTCCCATCACTCTCCCATACGGCTTCTCTCTGTGCAAAGTGTGCTGAATTGTTGAAGGGTGCACAGTGACACCATATGCAGCAAGTTGATGTTGTAGGTCTTTGGAGGTGGTCCGTGGGCTGTTTTTGGCTGCACCCCAAAATGACAAGGGTGCCCAAATTTATGCACCTGTCTAATTTCATTTTGATGCATATTGCACATTTTCTGTTAATCCAATAAACCTAATTTCACTACTGAAATATTACTGTGTCCTTCAGTTATTTGATAGATCAAAATGAAATTGCTGATCCAAACACCCAAATGTTTATAAATCATGAAAATTGTCAGGGGATTTTGAACTTTTGTATACAACTGTATATAAACTTAAAACGTAAAAAATATAGATGGACAAAAACAATCAGTGACACCTTTTATAATGTGCTTCATGCTAGTTTTATCATAATTTTTTTTTGAGAGATCTGAATGCTTATGGTTTGATTGCACGTGTATTTAAGACATTATATTCTTTAATTTTAGAATAATATAATAAACATATTATACAGTTTGACCACACTGACGTAAATGAATCTACAGTTGTCATTTAGGATTTCACTTTGGTATTTATTTTTAATGTCATGTTAAAATTCCCCAATGTGCTTAACGTCCAAATACCATTTCTGAATTGTAGGACAAGCTGTCACATTTCTGGTTTATTAGAATCATTAGACTGATTTTCACAAAATTCTATTTTTATCTTTCATAATGTTGTCCTAAAAAAGATCCAGTCTTGAACAGTCACTGTATGAACCAGATGTAAATGTGATTTGATCAGATGTAAATGTGATATGTATTAGCAAATCATAAATGGTGAAGTTGGTTAGTTTTGAGTTAGGATAAGCATTGGAAAACCTTTCAAAATGTTCCTGTCCTTTCCCGATTTATATATCTTTATAGAAACCAACATATTCATGGGTGACTTGTAGTACCCATCGCTCACAGTTTCTGGGGTCACAGAGAAAGAGGAGCAACATCAGTTCCTCTCTCTCTCTGTTCTGAGCAGCCATTGCTGCCAGTTGCATTGTTCCCAGTCGGACAGCAGAGCCCAGAAAAGACAGCGATAACGAGAGGGGGGCGGGACCCCCCTCCATCACTACTCAAATCACTTCTGCTGGAAATAGAATCACAGACTGAAATTTTCATACTGGGATGATGCCTGCAGATGCAGGCATCATCCTGGCATAACCACTAAAACCCAAGGACGTCCACAGATGTTCGGCAGAAAGTAGTTAAAGCCCAAAAAATAAAAAAAATGCAGTGGTGATCACATACCAGCGAAAGAAAAGCTCTATTTGTGGGAAGAAAAGGACATACATTTTATTTGGGTACAATGTTGCATGACCGCACAATTGTCAGTTAAATTAACACAGTGCCGTATCCCAAAAAGTGGCCTGGTCATTAAGGGGGGTAAAATCTTCCAGACATCACATAGTTAAAGGTTAATACAAATAATGGTGGCCAAAAGCCACTCACTACACTGATGCAGCACTCTGCCCACTGATGGCCACTCCTCTAGGCTGGATTGAGGTGAATGAATGTAGGTTACAATGCCTCTGAAGACTGACAAGTGGTGTAGGCTGCACTGTCCCTGGTGGCCTCTTTGCTGCTGGAACATCCCTGCAGGGACTGGCAAGAGGCAGGCCACAATGCCCTGGGCCTCCCTCTTCAAGCCTGCACCCATATCTGGTGTCTATGTGGGTCCTCCATCTCAGCACTGGTGATTCATCTGCTGTACTAGCAAAGCTGACTGGTTGAAAGTTTACCTAGATACAGTCTTCTCTCCCAATTTTTTCTCCCCCTGGAGGCTTAATTCCCTACTGTACATCCTTCAGGCTCTGTTTACATTAGGGATGGGCCGAACACCCCCCCCCAGTTCAGTTCGCACTAGAACATCTCGAACAGGCAAAAAGTTCTACCGAACATGCAGACTCTAATAAAGTCTAAGCGAACATGAAAAATCAAAAGTCCTCTATTTAAAGGCTTATATGGAAGTTATTGCCAAAAAAAGTCTATGGGGGGCAGGGTACTGCCCCAGGGGACATGTATCAATTCAAAAAAAAGTTTTTAAAACGATTGTTTTTAAATGAGCAGTGATTTTAATGATGCTTAAAGAGAAACAATAAAAATAAAATATTCCTTTAAATATCATGCCTGGGGGTCCCCTTAGTCTGCCAATGTATAGAACATACCGCAGAATTAATGACATTTCTGACAAATTCCAAACTTACTTGCGGCTGTAATGTATTGCTGGCTCCCGGCAATACAGATAAAAAAAAAAATGACTAGTCCCCCCCCAGCCCCTTCGGGACTGGTATAGATTTTAAGGGGAACTCCACGGCAAAATTTAATGGGATATGGTCATAACAACCTGGTAGAAACCGAGTCTACAGCTGGAAAAAAAAGTGAGTACATCAGAGGCCTGGAGAAGGCAGCTCCATAAGAAAAGAATAGCAAACGGGCTCACCCGTGTGGCATTCATCCTGGATAAGAGCGAGGGGATCTTGAAGGTGGCGGGGTGCCAGGTAGGGCCCGCTTTCGATTGCCGACCGGTTCCCACACATGGCCTATTTGCCTAGAGGAGGGCCGGGGACCCTGAGCCTTCTCCCGGTTGTTGGGGTTATCTGGAGGGGGAAGCAGATGTAATGCTTCAAAAGTCATCTGGGCCTCCTCCACGGTGCGCACAGAGTAGCTCCGTCCCTGGTGTACGAATGCGAGGCGAAAAGGAAAACCTCAGGCATACTTAATGTGGTGCTCCAACAGGGCTGAGGTGTACGGTTTCAGTTGTTGTCTCTTTTGCACTGTGGTGGGAGCAAGATCAGTGAAGAGTTGGTACTTATGACCCTGGAAGCAAAGATCAGGCTTGTCCCGTGCTGCTTTAAGGAGTGTTTCCTTAGTGCGGTAGTACGTAAACTTGATGATAATGTCCCGTGGGGGCCCCCCTCCTTCCTGGGTCCCAGAGCCCAATGGATCCGGTCAAACTCCATGCGCTCTATGGGGATGCCTGGGACTAATTCCTGGAACAGGGTCGTGGCAGTAGAGGTTAAAACCTAAATTGTTTCGGGGAGTCCCCTAAGCTGGACGTTCCCCCATCCGGACCTGTTCTCAAAATCCTCTAGTTTCAGGAGGGCTGCATCCAGCTCCCTGCGGAGGTCTTGTAGGTCCTATCCATGATGGTCTATTACTATTGCCGCAGCCTCCATTCTGTCCTCTAGAGCATTCGTGTGGCTGCCCAGCTCACGGATCTCTTTTGTGAGGTGTGTGGCTAGCTTGTAGGTGGCCGCCGACAATTCCCCCTGCAGCTTGGTTTT
This sequence comes from Lithobates pipiens, assembly GCF_037356315.1. Lineage (NCBI taxonomy): Eukaryota > Metazoa > Chordata > Amphibia > Anura > Ranidae > Lithobates > Lithobates pipiens. Next base: position 356,400,600 of record NW_027507748.1, on the reverse strand, counting down.
AAAACGAGCCAGCAGTTCAGCGTCCGGCAATGCGTGAGTCTTGCCTTGTATAAGGCTGCTGGGCTCCCTGCAGGCTCTCTGTGTCTGAGCAGGCCTCAAGCTCACCTGAGGGTGGCGGGGGGGAAAGACTCCATGTCCGAGGCCTGTGTGTCCGGCAGACCGTCCAGCGGGAAGGCCGCGAGGCTTGTATGAACAGCTTGTCTCCTTGTGGAGCTCTGCACTGTGCCCGATCTGCGCCCCATATGACCAGCAGTGATTCTAGGAGGTTTTAAGCCCGTACAGACGTGCAGGAATGGCGATATCTCAGCCAGCGTGGTTGGCGGTGGAGGAGCGTGATTAGCTTGCAGCCATCTTGGTTCACTGCTCGCGAGCGCCCGCCGATATATGTGCTTTCAGTGATGCAAGCTAACAGCATACCTGCAGACAATAAGTCAAGCCTGTAGGGCCAGGCCTTGCTGAGTTAAAGCGGGAGTCCGCCGGGACTCCGCATTTTTTTTTTTTAAAAGCCAGCAGCTACAAATACTGCAGCTGCTGACTTTTAAAATAGTGACACTTACCTGTCCAGCGCGCCCGCGATGTCGGCACCCGAAGCCGATCTCTAGATCGTCTCTCAGGTGCTGCCGCCGCCATTTTGGGTATGGGAATCAGGAAATAGAGCCTTTCGGCTTCATTTCCCGGTTCCCTACTGCGCATGCGCGAGTCGCGCTGCGCAATAAGGACGGTCCCCGCTGCCTCTGGGATCTGTGTGTTTCCCAGCAGGCAGCGGGGCACTTGCGGAAAGGGGTGGGCACTTGCGGAAAGGGGCGTAATCTACGCCCCTTTCCGCAGAGAGCTATCCCGGAAGTGGGTGCAGATACCTGTACTGTACAGGTATCTGCACCCCCCTCCCCCTGAAAGGTGCCAATTGTGGCGCCGGAGGGGGGGAGGGTTCCGATGAGCGGAAGGTCCACTTTAGGGTGGACCTCCGCTTTAATAGGAAGGCGTCAGCCAGCATAGCACACCTGCTATCAGCATTAGCAATATTGCAGATACAAATCACAACCTGTGAGGCAATAGTAAACAGACTGAAACTATGGACAAGCCAGACAAATTCACATGTGTGACATATGCCTTCAGTGGTGCAAGTTAGCAACATATTTACAGCAGTAACTGAAAACTATGTATTTGTGCACCATGTGGTGCCTTACCACCTGCACGCTTCATGGCCAAACAGAAAGTCCAATGAATGTCTATCCATGAAGTCATGATGAAGAACCAGATGCCATCACCCCCCTCATCCTGGATCCTGAGAGGGGGAGGTCTCCTCCATATAGGAGATTTACAGCCTGGACAGCGGGTCACAGGAGAGACTTGAACCTGTGCGGCTTGGCCAGATGAATCCGGCAAGGTGAGGGAAAAGAAAAATCCTGCTTTCAGCAGCAGCATAACTGGCTGTAGTAGTGAGGGAAAAAAAGAGAACGCTGCCTGCAAGGAGGAGACTTACTTACAGTGCCTTGCGAAAGTATTCGGCCCCCTTGAACTTTTCAACCTTTTGCCACATTTCAGGCTTCACACAAAAAGATATAACATTTAAATTTTTTGTGAAGAATCACCAAGTGGGACACAATTGTGAAGTGGAACGAAATCTATTGGATATTTTAAACTTTTTTAGCAAATAAAAAACTGAAAAGTGGTGCGTGCAAAATTATTCGGCCCCTTTACTTTCAGTGCAGCAAACTCACTCCAGAAGTTCAGCGAGGATCTCTGAATGATCCAATGTTGTCCTAAATGACTGATGGTGATAAATAGAATCCACCTGTGTGTAATCAAGTCTCTGTATAAATGCACCTGCTCTGTGATAGTCTCAGGGTTCTGTTGAAAGCGCAGAGAGCATCATGAAGACCAAGGAACACACCAGGCAGGTCCGTAATACTGTTGTGGAGAAGTTTAAAGCCGGATTTGGATACAAAAAGATTTCCCAAGCTTTAAACATCCCAAGGAGCACTGTGCAAGCGATCATTTTGAAATGGAAGGAGTATCAGACCACTGCAAATCTACCAAGACCTGGCCGTCCCTCTAAACTTTCAGCTCAGACAAGGAGAAGACTCATCAGAGATGCAGCCAAGAAGCCCATGATCCCTCTGGATGAACTGCAGAGAACTACAGCTGAGGTGGGAGAGTCTGTCCATAGGACAACAATCAGTCGTACACTGCACAAATCTGGCCTTTATGGAAGAGTGGCAAGAAGAAAGCCATTTCTCAAAGATATCCATAAAAAGTCTTGTCTAAAGTTTGCCACAAGCCACCTGGGAGACACACCAAACATGTGGAAGAAGGTGCTCTGGTCAGATGAAACCAAAATCCAACTTTTTGCCCACAATGCAAAACGATATGTTTGGCGTAAAAGCAACACAGCTCATCACCCTCAACACACCATCCCCACTGTCAAACATGGTGGTGGCAGCATCATGGTTTGGGCCTGCTTTTCTTTAGCAGGGACAGGGAAGATGGTTAAAATTGAGGGGAAGATGGATTTGTTGGAGTCTGCAAAAGACCTGAAACTGGGACGGAGATTTATCTTCCAACAAGACAATGATCCCAAACATACAGCAAAATCTACAAAGGAATGGTTCACAAATAAACGTATCCAGGTGTTAGAATGGCTGAGTCGAAGTCCAGACCTGAATCCAATCGAGAATCTGTGGAAAGAACTGAAAACTGCTGTTCACAAACGCTCTCCATCCAACCTCACTGAGCTCGAGCTGTTTTGCAAGGAAGAATGGGCAAGAATTTCAGTCTCTCGATGTGCAAAACTGATAGAGACATACCCCAAGCGACTTGCAGCTGTAATCGCAGCAAAAGGTGGCTCTACAAAGTATTAACACAAGGGGGCCGAATAATTTTGCACGCCCCACTTTTCATTTTTTTATTAGCTAAAAAAGTTTCAAAAATCCAATAGATTTCGTTCCACTTCACAATTGTGTCCCACTTGTTGGTGATTCTTCACAAAAAATAAAAATTTTATATCTTTATGTTTGAAGCCTGAAATGTGGCAAAAGGTTGAAAAGTTCAAGGGGACCGAATACTTTCGCAAGGCACTGTATATAGTATAACCAGTCCAGGAATAGGGCAGGGGGTGGAGCCTACCCATAAGTATATGCTGTCATGCTGTGTCAGGAAACCATTTTATTATTGTTTTTTATTTAGGGTTTTTTTTTATATCTTTTTATTATAGAGTGTGGGATGGAAATAAGGTGCATGGGTGCAATACTTTTTATAATTTTTTTAAATAAAGAAAATAAGAGATTTTTTTCCTGCTTCTGCAAAAAAAACTAAAATAAAATAAATGTAAAAAAAAATAAGAAAGGCCAAAAACAAACAAACAGTGGTAATGCTGAAAGACCACATGGGACTCTGAAGAAGGAACAGCAATTATGGAGATTTTTTTATTTTTTTTGCTGCTGGTGGAACCCCGGACCCCCCCCCCCCCCGCCATTACTAGTAAAAAAAAACATAATAAAATGCCATAAATCTTTCCCCTATTTTGTAGACGCTATAACTTTTGCGCAAGCCAATCAATATACCCTTATTACGATTTTTATTACCAAAAATATGTAGAAGAATACATATCGGGCAAAAAAAAATTGCTTTAAAAAAAAAAAAATTGGGTATATTTATTATAGCTATTTATATTTAATATATATATGTATTAAAGTACAAAATATTGTGTTATTTTCAAAATTGTCGCTCTTTTTTGCAGAGATTATCAAATACCACCAAAAGAAAATTCTATTTGTGGGGAAAAAAATTACGTCAATTTTGTTTGGGTACAACGTCGCACGACCATGCAATTGTCAGTTAAAGCAACGCAGTGCCCTATAGCAAATAAATGACCTGGTCATTGAGCAGCCAAATCTTCCAGAGGCTGAAGTGGTGTCTTTCAGACTTGCTGTTTGAATAGAATCCTAGGAATATAAAACAGGTTTTATTACAATATGTTCAATATTTCCCAAAGGAAAACCACGTTCACAATTAGAATTTTCTTTATTTGAGAAGCTTTTTCCATCCTACTCCTTCAAATATATACAATATATGCATTGCACACATTGTTTGCTTTATAGAATAAAAATGTACTAAGTTTCTCATTCCTAAGATCTATGCATGCAAATTGACAGACGTAACAGGAAGTTAATTATCTCATAACCAAATATATAATTGACAATGGATAAAAGCTCCCACTCTGGCCTTTGTGCAGATATAGTATGTGATATACTAAGACTGTTAACAGAAATCTGTGAATGTGCTAGAATGCTTGGAAATGAGGATATTATGAGCCGACCCTTGCTGTGTGCTTCTTATGTGTAAAATACAGAGATCAGATGTATATGAAAAAAAGCATATTTCATTTCTGGAGCAGTACTGCACAATGCCCAAGGGGCAAGGTAGCAGCTGACTGCCAAAAACATTGAGCCTGGGTCACTGGGGAGAAAACCATGTTATTACAAGGATTTCACTGCTGGTGTTTTAAAAGCTATGATCAACACAGTGCACAAAAAAAAAGAAAGAAAAAAAAGCTCATGAGAAGAATGAGGCAGTTGTCGTAAATAGGTAAAATTGAAGAATTTTAAGGGATTGGTATATGTTCAGTGCTGGCTTCAGTAGAAGCTTTCTCCTTCCTTTACTCTGCAGTTTCTAGCAGAGATTACTAGAAGACATACATAACCGGTGAGGATAAAATGCATGCAGCATCACATCAGCAGCAATTAGAATGAAGCAGATGAGCTACAAAAACAGAATGCACATTAGGAGCAATCTCTGCATTGTAAACCTCAAGCACTGTCAGAGGCACAGAGCTTAATAGCACCAACCTGGTGATACGTGGATAATGACATCTGATGACCACACATCTACCTAGGATACAAACAAAGATAGCTCAATTATCTGGTGCTGTATTTTTCCCTGATTATTATTCAGCCTTAAAATAGAAAAGGCTCTGGAATGACAACAAAATATACATATATTAGTAACCAGCATTTGTGAAAAGGCTTTTCTTTGCAGGAGATATACGGTATACTGTGTGTGTTTGCTGTATGTGTTCACTGTAAATGAAAGGATCTACAAAACTAGAAGACAGTGACATTTGCTCTTCGACATCACACTAGAGGTGTTAACAACTGGACAATCTCTTCCCATGGTGAGGACAATTGAGGTAAGAGCATGTTCAGCATCAATCAATAATGTTACAGAGCTGCCATGGGAATAACATGTAACTGTAACTAGGGGAGCAAGCCTTGGACCTCAGACATGGGGGCCTCTATAATTTTTTCCTGTGTTGACAGAGCTGGTGTGGGGAGTGCTTGAATGTACGTAAGGCCGGCCATAATTATCAGATCTTTCAGACATCTCTCGGTCACCTGAAATGCCAGGGGCGGACTGACAACTCATGGGGCCCACCGGGCAATAGGAGATTATGGGGACCCTTGGCAATAGAAGATTATGGGGCCCCCGGGCAGAGGCGGCTCTAGGCTTTGTGAGGCCTTAGGCATAACCTAGACATGAGGCCCCACTCACGTCTATAATGGGGGAAAAAAAATAATTCAAGCAATAAAAATGAATTGCATATATTAAGGCCGCGTACACACGGGCGGACTGTTTGCCCAACCTTGTTCGTCAAACAGTTTCGGCAAACAGTCCGCTCAAAATTTGCATGAGCGGACTTGCCCACACACGAGCGGACTGTTTCAACGAACTGTTTGCCAAACAGTCCGCTCAACTTTTGAAATGAACGGACTCGCCCACGTAAGGCGGAGGCAAATCCGCCCATTTCGAGCGCGTGTACAGGTAGGCGGGGCCCGCGAAGGAGACGTCGCGGGCTTCGCCGCCTGGAATGGGCTTAAAGGGGAACCCCAACGCCGAAAAAAATCGGCGTGGGGGTTCCCCCAAAGTCCACACCAGACCCTTGTCCGAGCACGCTACCCGGCCGGCCAGGAAAGGGGGGCGAGCGAGCGCGCCCCCCCTCCTGAGCCGTACCAGGCCGCGTGCCCTCAACATGGGGGGTGCCTTGGGGAAGGGGGGGCCGCGCGGCCCCCCCACCCCAAAGCACCTTGTCCCCATGTTGATGAGGACAAGGGCCTCTTCCCGACAACCCTGGCCGTTGGTTGTCGGGGTCTGCGGGCGGGGGGCTTATCGGAATCCGGGAGCCCCCTTTAAGAAGGGGGCCCCCGGATACCGGCCCCCCACCCTATGTGAATGAGTATGGGGTACAATGTACCCCTACCCATTCACCTGTGAAATAAAGTACAAAAAAAAACACAACACAGGGGAAAAAATATTTTATTGCACAGCTCCGGGGGTCTTCCGTCTTCGGGGGTCTTCTCGCCGGACTCCTCCGCTATGTGTGTGTAGCTCTTTTACTAGCGGAGGAGTCCAGCTTTCTTCCTCCCCGCCGCCGGCCTCTTCTCCCGACTTCGGGGGTCTTGTCCCCCTCTTCGGTTCTTCTGCCGGGCCACCGCGCCTTCTTGTAGCTCTTTTACAGGCGGTGGCCCGGTCTTCTGTCGCCGCTGTCGCCGCCTTCCGTTCTTGTTCTTCTTCTTGTTCTTCTTCTTCTTCTCCAGGCGATGTTGACACGTCGCTCCCTCCGGCCGGAATGCCAGGGACACGCTCCGCTGCCACTTATATAGTGACAATGGGGCGGTGTCACATGGTATATGTCACATGGGTTGGTCACATGGTGACCCCGCCCCCTTACGATGTCATAGTCCCCATGTGACATCAACCCATGTGACCAACCCATGTGACATATACCATGTGACCCCGCCCCATTGTCACTATATAAGTGACCGCACAGCGCGGCTCTGGCATTCCGGCCGGAGGGAGCGACGTGTCAACATCGCCTGGAGAAGAAGAAGAAGAACAAGAAGAAGAACAAGAACGGAAGGCGGCGACAGCGGCGACAGAAGACCGGGCCACCGCCTGTAAAAGAGCTACAAGAAGGCGCGGTGGCCCGGCAGAAGAACCGAAGGCGGCGACAGAAGAACGGAAGGCAGCGGCGACAGAAGACCGGGCCACCGCCTGTAAAAGAGCTACAAGAAGGCGCGGTGGCCCGGCAGAAGAACCGAAGAGGGGGACAAGACCCCCGAAGTCGGGAGAAGAGGCAGGCGGCGGGGAGGAAGAAAGCCGGACTCCTCCGCTAGTAAAAGAGCTACACACACATAGCGGAGGAGTCCGGCGAGAAGACCCCCGAAGACGGAAGACCCCCGGAGCTGTGCAATAAAATATTTTTTCCCCTGTGTTGTGTTTTTTTTTGTACTTTATTTCACAGGTGAATGGGTAGGGGTACATTGTACCCCATACTCATTCACATAGGGTGGGGGGCCGGTATCCGGGGGCCCCCTTCTTAAAGGGGGCTCCCGGATTCCGATAAGCCCCCCGCCCGCAGACCCCGACAACCAACGGCCAGGGTTGTCGGGAAGAGGCCCTTGTCCTCATCAACATGGGGACAAGGTGCTTTGGGGTGGGGGGGCCGCGCGGCCCCCCCTTCCCCAAGGCACCCCCCATGTTGAGGGCACGCGGCCTGGTACGGCTCAGGAGGGGGGGCGCGCTCGCTCGCCCCCCTTTCCTGGCCGGCCGGGTAGCGTGCTCGGACAAGGGTCTGGTGTGGACTTTGGGGGAACCCCCACGCCGATTTTTTTCGGCGTTGGGGTTCCCCTTTAAGCCCATTCCAGGCGGCGGAGCCGGCGACGTCTCCTTCGCGGGCCCCGCCTACCTGTACACGCGCTCGAAATGGGCGGACTTTCCGAGCGGGAACAGTCCGCTCATTTCGAAAGTACAGCGGACAGGCCCACACACGGGCGGACTGTTCGCTCAAACACAGTTTCAGCGGACAGTTTTTCGGAATTTCCGAAAGACTTTGTCCGTCCAACTGTCCGCTGAAACTGTCCGCTGAAAGCCCACACACGAGCGGACTGTCCGCCCAAACACTGTTCAGCGGACAAGGTTGGGCGAACAGTCCGCCCGTGTGTACGCGGCCTTAGAGTACTGGTGTCAATGTGCTCAATCACACCAGTACTGAGAGCACACTGACAGCAGCGCTGAGATAGAGCACACTGACACCAACGCTGAGAGCGCGCTGACACCAGCGCTGAGAGCACGCTGACACCAGCGCTGAGAGCGAGCACACTGACACCAGCGCTGAGAGCACACTGACACCAGCGCTGAGAGCGAGCACACTGACACCAGCGCTGAGAGCGAGCACACTGACACCAACGCTGAGAGCGCGCTGACACCAGCGCTGAGAGCACGCTGACACCAGCGCTGAGAGCGAGCACACTGACACCAGCGCTGAGAGCACACTGACACCAGCGCTGAGAGCGAGCACACTGACACCAGCGCTGAGAGCGAGCACACTGACACCAGCGCTGAGAGCGAGCACACTGACACCAGCGCTGAGATAGAGCACACTGACACCAGCACTGAGATAGAGCATACTAACACCACACCACTGTACCAGCCCCCCTCCAGTCACATGTACCATCCCCCCCCCCCCAGTGACATACACCCCCTAGTCACATTTACCTCACATATAGCAAGGTTCTGTCCAATCATAGCTCAGTCTGTTGGCTGCACAGTGCACACAGACAGGCTGAATTCCGCCTCCATCACGGAAGCCCCGCCCTGGAAGGAGGGTAGACTCGGCGATGCTAGCTGTGCCCTGCCCTCGCACAAGAAAGGACAGATAGGATTTGATGGCGGGGCAGGACAGGGCAGTTGAGTTGTGTCTGCCAGTGTTCTGACTGGAAGGACACCTGCACTGCAGTTCCACTTCCAGTGAAGTTTTCTTGACAGGAGTGGGGCGGGGTGTTACAGAGAAGAGAGGAGGCAGGCCGACTACTCTGAATGAGGAGGCACCTGGGACTGATGTATGAGGATAGCCAGAGCCAGAGGCGGCTCTTTAGGCAAAGTAGGCTGGAGCGAGGCCCCTAGGAGGGCGAGGCCTTAGGCCACTGCCTACTTTGCCTAATTAGAGAGCCGCCTCTGCCCCCGGGCAATAGACGATTATGGGGCCCCCGGGCAATAGGAGATTATGGGGCCACACAGTATACACACACACACACACACATACAGTATACGCACACAGACACACAGTATACACACAGAATACACATACACACACTGAAAAGGTACTGGAGAGGCGGGGCAGCTATAATCTTGGGATTTTTAAAAAAACACAGATTTTTACATACTGTCCCTAGTTTTATTAAGGCTGGCAACCCTGATGGGGCCCCCTAGTGGCATGTGCCCGAGTGCCCCAATGGTCAGTCCGCCCCAGTGAAATGCATATTCACTACTATATGTCCTACAGACAGAACATCATTCATTTGTATCTCATTTCTCTATCACAAGAGAACTATTGAGTATCATTTCAAAATTAAATTATTATAATTTGATTTATGATATCGTAGGAGACAAGATTGTAGTATGACTGTAATTTTGCCTTGTGCATCATTTTCATTTTTTTTACTCAACGTAAGCAATTGCTGGGCATCCTTTAACCACTTTCAGACCGGACCATTTTGCTGGTAAATGACCAGAGGTCTTTTTACACTTTGGCACTGCGCTGCTTTAACTGGTAATTGCGCGGTCATGCAATGTTGTACCCAAACAAAATTTGCGTCCTTTTCTTCCCACAAATAGAGCTTTCTTTTGATGGTATTTGATTGCCTCTGCGATTTTTATTTTTTGCGATATAAACGTAAAAAGACCGCAAATTTTGAAAAAAAATGATATTTTCTACTTTTTGTTATTAGAAAAATCCAATAAACTCAATTTTAGTCATACATTTAGGCCAAAATGTATTCAGCCACATGTCTTTGGTAAAAAAAAAGTCAATAATTGTATATTTATTGGTTTGCGCAAAAGTTGTCACATCTACAAACTAAGGTACGTTTTCTGCAATTTACGCAGCTTTTAGTTTACGACTGCCTATCTCATTTCTTGAGGTGCTAAAATGGCAGGGCAGTACAAAACCCCCCCAAATGACCCCATTTTGGAAAGTAGACCCCCTAAGGAAATTGATAAGAGGCATGTTGAGCCCATTGAATATTTTATTTTTTTGCCTCAAGCGATTGAATAATGACAAAAAAAAAAATTTTTTTTTTTTTTTACACAAAGTTGTCACTAAATGATATATTGCTCACACATGCTATGGGCGTATGTGAAATAACACCCCAAAATAAATTCTGCTGCTTCTCCTGAGTACGGGGATACCACATATGTGGGACTTTTTGGGAGCCTAGCCGCGTACGGGGCCCCGAAAACCAAGCACCGCCTTCAGGCTTTCTAAGGGCGTACATTTTTGAGTTCACTTCTCACTACCTATTACAGTTTTGAAGGCCATAAAATGCCAAGATGGCACAAAACCCCCACAAATGACCCCATTTTAGAAAGTAGACACCCCAAGCTATTTGCTGAGAGGCATGTTGAGTTCATGGAATATTTTATATTTTGCCACAAGTTGCGGGAAAATTACAAACTTTTTTTTTTTTTTTTTTTTTTTCACAAAGTTGTCACTAAATGATATATTGCTCACACATGCCATGGGCATATGTGAAATGACACCCCAAAATAAATTCTGCTGCTTCTCCTGAGTACGGGGATACCACATATGTGGGACTTTTTGGGAGCCTAGCCGCGTACGGGGCCCCGAAAACCAAGCACCGCCTTCAGGCTTTCTAAGGGCGTAAATTTTTGAGTTCACTTCTCACTACCTATTACAGTTTTGAAGGCCATAAAATGCCAAGATGGCACAAAACCCCCACAAATGACCCCATTTTAGAAAGTAGACACCCCAAGCTATTTGCTGAGAGGCATGTTGAGTCCATGGAATATTTTATATTTTGCCACAAGTTGCGGGAAAATTACAAACTTTTTTTTTTTTTTTTTTTTTTTCACAAAGTTGTCACTAAATGATATATTGCTCACGCATGCCATGGGCATATGTGAAATGACACCCCAAAATAAATTCTGCTGCTTCTCCTGAGTACGGGGATACCACATATGTGGGACTTTTTGGGAGCCTAGCCGCGTACGGGGCCCCGAAAACCAAGCACCGCCTTCAGGCTTTCTAAGGGCGTTACAGTTTTGAAGGCCATAAAATGCCAAGATGGCACAAACCCCCCCCAAATGACCCCATTTTGGAAAGTAGACACCCCTAAATTTAGGGGTACACTAGTGAGACTAGGTAATAAATGGCGGGTGCCCTGAAACTATAAAAAAATAACTAACCAACCAGCGTCACCTGTAACAGTTATATGGTGATCACTGGTGAAAGGGTTAACTAGGGGGCAATCAGGGGGCTTTATGCGGTAGTATATGGGGGTCCCTGGCGCTATAAAAAGCTGCGGCGAACCTAAATACCTACCTGCCTAACTAGCGTCACCTGTGACACTAATACAGCGATCAGAAAAACGATCGCTTATTAGGCTGGGTTCACACTGGAGCGATGCGGGAACGCCACGAATGCGCGGCGGGTTCCCGCATCGCATGCCTCCCGGCGGCAGTTCACACTGCCCTATGCGAACTGCTGGGAGTGTCAGTGAAATGTTACTGACACCCCCAGATCAGTTCGCATATCGCAGTGCGATCTGCAAACTCGGATCGCATGGTGTGAACACCCATGCGATCCGATTCTGCTGCGGGCCAAAAAAAGGGTCCCGTGCGAATTTGCGGCGGGTGCGGCGGGTGTGGCGGGTGCGGCGGGTGCGGCGAATGGCTGAACTCGAATCGCACAGAGATCGGATGTGATTTGCACTGCAGTGCGGTGCGAATCACATCCGTTCTCATAAACCGCTGCAATGTGAACCCAGCCTTAGTGACACTGGCGACGGGGGGTGATCACGGGGTTAAACCTTTATTGGGGGGGTTAGGGGGGTACCTTAGAACTAAAGGGGGCTAACCCTAACTGCCCTAACAGTTATTAGTCACAAATGACACCCGCCGGGTGATCAGGGGGTTAAACCTTTATTAGGTAATAAATGGCGGGTGCCCTGAAACTATAAAAAATAACTAACCAACCAGCGTCACCTGTAACAGTTATATGGTGATCACTGGTGAAAGGGTTAACTAGGGGGCAATCAGGGGGCTTTATGCGGTAGTATATGGGGGTCCCTGGCGCTATAAAAAGCTGCGGCGAACCTAAATACCTACCTGCCTAACTAGCGTCACCTGTGACACTAATACGGCGATCAGAAAAATGATCGCTTATTAGGCTGGGTTCACACTGGAGCGATGCGGAAACGCCGCAAATCCGCGGCGGGTTCCCGCATCGCATGCCTCCCGGCGGCAGTTCACACTGCCCTATGCGAACTGCTGGGAGTGTCAGTGAAATGTTACTGACACCCCCAGATCAGTTCGCATATCGCAGTGCGATCTGCAAACTCGGATCGCATGGTGTGAACACCCATGCGATCCGATTCTGCTGCGGGCCAAAAAAAGGGTCCCGTGCGAATTTGCGGTGGGTGCGGCGGGTGTGGCGGGTGCGGCGGGTGCGGCGGGTGCGGCGAATGGCTGAACTCGAATCGCACAGAGATCGGATGTGATTTGCACTGCAGTGCGGTGCGAATCACATTCGTTCTCATAAACCGCTGCAATGTGAACCCAGCCTTAGTGACACTGGCGACGGGGGGTGATCACGGGGTTAAACCTTTATTGGGGGGGTTAGGGGGGTACATTAGAACTAAAGGGGGCTAACTCTAACTGCCCTAACAGTTATTACAGTCACAAATGACACCAATGCAAAAAAAAAAAAAAAAAAAAAAAAAATGACATTGGTGTCACTGTGACTGGGGGGCAGGGGTAATTGGGGGGGTGATCGGGGGGTAAGGGGGGGGTGTGAGTGTGCCTGGCATGTTCTACTGTGTGTGTAGAGTGTTGGTGCAACTCACCGATCCGCTCTCCTCCGTGTCGGAACGAAAAATACCGACACGGAGGAGAGAATACATCACTTCCTCTCCTGTGTTTACATTACAGGAGAGGAAGTGATGTCACGGGGGATTCCTATTCGTCGGGAGCGATCGCGAGGGGGTGGCCATGAACGAATGGCCGTCCCCTCGTCCGGGATCGCTCCCGCACGAATACCGACCGCCGCAGGCACCGGGCGGGGGCCCGATCGGGCCCCCGACCCGCGGGAGGCAAGGGACGTACATGTACGCCAATATGCCTGCCCGTGCCATGCTATCGACGTACATCGTCGTGCGGCGGTCGGCAACTGGTTAACCTGAGAGTGGAACCAAGTGTCTGTTGGGGGGCAGTGAGGGAGTAGAGGTAAGAACAGGAGCATTGATAAGATTGTGAAAGACCTGGGGCACCCTTAGCCATCTTGAAGGAAGAATAGAGGCATGGTAGGAATAGCCATACGCCGCAGTCTACGTACTAACAAAATATGAAGTATGTGATGTAAATGATAGCATATAGAAGGCAGGAATTAGGGGTAGATAATGCACATGGCATAAACATCTCTGCCCAGCAAAAATTGTCACCCTTCTAAACAAAAATCCCAAGAAATCCCAACTCCCCCAAACCGAAATCCCCACTCCCCAGCACCAAATCCCCTACTCCCTATGGAAAGCACTGAAATCCCTTCTCCCAAGCACTAAGATCTTGACTGTTCATAGTGCAGGGGTGAGGAGTATAATATACAACATAGGGAATACAGTGCATGAATCAGGAGAATAATATACAAGACAGAGTATACAGTGCAAGAGTCAGGGGTATAATATACAACATAGCATATACATTGCGGGGTTCAGAAGTATAATGTACAATATATAGTATACAGTGCAAAGGTCATTACAATAAAGAACAACATTTCATATACAGTGCAGGGGTCAAGATTGTAATGTACAACATAGTGTATACAGTGCATGGGTCAGAGCTATAATATACAACATAGTAGGGTACACATTGCAGGGATCAGAAGTATAATGTACAACATAGCATATACAGTGCAGGGGCAGGGCAATAACGTACAACACAGCTTATACAGTCTGGGGACAGGCGTTTAGTGTACAACATAATGTATACAGTGCAGGGTTTCAGGAGTATAATGTACAACATAGCAAGTACAATGCAGGATTTGGAAGTATAAAATACAACATAGCATACACACTACAGGAGTCAGTACTATAACATACAACATTGTGTATACACTGCAGGGGTCAGAAGTATAATGCATGACATACCATATGCAGTACAGAGGTCAGGAGTATAATGTACAATGTTGTGTATACAGTGCAGGGGTCAGGAGTATAATGTACAACGCAGTATATAAAGTGCAGGGGTTGGGTGTATAAAGTACAACACAGTGTATACAGTGCAAGGGTCAGGAGTATATTATAAAAAACAACGTACACAGTGCAGGGGTAAAAAGTATAACATACAACATGTAGTGAATGCAGTATAAGGAGACAGTATTGTGTACAGAGTACAGTGGTCAGTAATAATATTGTGCCCCTTACTGCTGGCCAGTGGGAAAAAAAGCTCCAAAGTTTGTGTTAAAGAGTTGAGCAATAGACCCCACCATCCTAAAATGGCTAGCCACTCTTTGCCCCACCCCATAGAGGACCTCCGGTGCCTTGGTGTCAGTGTGAGTGCACAGTGTGGATGAGCAGGTTTGCTATTGTTGTTTTTTATATTTCTTTAAAATACCAAAGGGACAAATTCTCTGGCTCAGTTACTACCTCCACTGAGCTGTAGCAGCCATTAAAAGTGGGTTAGTCTTTCCTGTTAGATTCTTTCTTTTACATTATAGAGAGTGCAGCATTAATGAAGCTCACCAATCCCGAGCATGGCAGAGGGATGCAGATCCAGGCAGATATCTCTGAAAGTAATTCATTTTGAGTGGACTATTCCATTAAAGGAAATCTCTAGTGAGAAAAATACAGAGGCTCCAATTGAAATGCTGAAAGTGTTACTGTAAGTGCCTGCTTCTGGTCTCAATTCTGAATCACTGATTCAGAACAAGCATTCAGCTAGTTATCTGAGATAAAATTTAGAACAACTAATCTGTGTATATTTTTCAAAAGTCAATGACTCATAAAGTGCTAAAGCCTTTGGATCAACTTAACAGCCAGAAGAGTTCAGTTTAAGTCAGGGGTGTTCAAACAGTGGCCCGCGGAGTCCTCTGATGTGGACCACAACCTCTTGCTCTGTGATGGTGGATTGGCAAGCCTAGATCTTGGGTTCCCGACCCTCTATCCCAGAGCATCAGTGTTGTGAATGAAGCGAGCATTCAGTGATGTAAGTAACTCAGTTAAAATAAACTGAGTTACTTAACGCAGTTACTTTAGAGGGTAACAAGTAATCGAACTGATAACTCTTTCCCTCATGGTAACACAGTTCCCATTACTTGGGCGGCGTTACCGCAATTACATCTACCGCATAGGAGGCCCGCCATGGCCACACTGCCTGGCTGTTCGTTCTGCCGCGGGGAGGGGGGCTTTTTCGCCCGCTGAGAAGAGGCTGAGACTCAGAGAGACTATCTGGACCACCCCATCCCACCCGCCTATCCAGAGAGAGAATGTGGGGAGGCGGGGCGAACACTGAAAAATTAAGTCAGCTGACCGGCTGACACCAATCGAGTGAAGGGGAGGGTCTCTCTCTCTCCCCACTAGGAAAGGCATCCCTGGAGGCATTAAAGTAAGTGACTGTCTGACGATTCGAATTGCAGTGCAATCGATCTATCCCAAGTCCTCCACCACCTCTGCCTACCCACCACCATCAATTCTACAACAGAGGTGATGGGAGGGAATAGGGTAGGGATGAGATCAGTGGTGGTGGGGATGGGATCAGTTAGAGGCAGAGGTGGTGGTGGGATAGGATGGCACCACCACCGCTGCCACCCCCCCAAGTACCACCGCTGCTTGCCACCCCCCCAGGTACACCACCGCTGCCACCCCCCCAAGTACTGTACACTACCACCACTGCCACCCCCCCAAGTACACCACCACCACTGCCACCCCTCAAGTATCATCGCTGCCACCCCCTCAAGTACCACCGCTGCCACCCCCTCAAGTACCACCACTGCCACCCCTGTCACAGTTACTTTGCTGAGTAATTAATTACTTTTCCAATGTAGTAACCGAGTTACTAATGCAATAACTTTTTGGGAGAAGTAATTTGCAACTTAACTAATTACTTTTTTAAAGTAAGATGACCAACACTGCGAGCAGTAGAGGAAGCAAGCAGCTGCGGAGCAGAGCCACATAAACCGATGCTTTCTGTATAGCCTCCTGTCACAGGGGGAGTGATAACAAATGTGCTCTGCCTGGGACAGCAACAGCCGACAATACCTGAATGGAAGATGGTTATTATAGGTCAGTTCATTACTAAAATCACAGTGTATATATGGGCATAGCTTCTGCATTGGTTACTGGGCTGCTTTCAAACTGATCCGCAGATGCAGCGCAGTGTACCGGTGGGTTACCTTCACTGAGCCATAGACTTCTGTAATTATATGCGGGTTTGGCTCGCTTTCTGAAAGTGCACCACAGGTAAAGGACATAATAGAATTCTATGGCAAAGTGCAGCTAAGGAAATCCACAAGTGCACTGCACCCACAGTGTGGGTAAACCACAGCGCAACAGTGTGAAAGCAGGCTTAGGCCCCTTTCACAGGATCAGACCGACACAATCGGACACTCCATTCACCTCTATGGAGCGGCAGATACAAACGGACTTGTGTCCATTTACACCCTCCTACCTCCAATTCGATCTGCTAAATAAAATAGAAGGGGATCCGTCCCCTTCCATCTGAGCAGATCGGATCGGAGGGCCCATAAAGTACAGTGGGCTGCATCCGTGTCCGCTCTGCAATATGCATGTCATCCGCCCCCGCCACTCATTGTGGCCCGCGACTGGTTACCTAATCGCTTAAATGACTCTGGCTCTTCAAAAGGTTGGACACCCCTGCTTTAAGACCCCTTTCACACCACACCGCCCATTGCGTCGGCGGTAAAACGCTGCTATTTTTAGCTGCGTTTTACCGCTGGATTTGCGGCGGATTTGCGCCGCATTTCGGCCGCTAGCGGGGCGCTTTTACCCCTGCTAGCGGCCGCGAAAGGGTTAAAACCGCCGGCAATACACCGCAATAGCGGCGTTTTGTCGGTGGTGATACAGCGCTGCCCCATTGATTTCAATGGGGAGCAGCGGTGGAGGAGCGGTAAACACACCGCTCCTTCACTGCTCCAAAGAAGCTGCTGGCAGGACTTTTTTCTGACGTCCTACCAGCGCACCGCTGTAGTGTGAAAGCCCTCGGGGCTTTCACACTACACATAATGGTGCAGCTTCTTTAGGGCGGATTGCAGGCGCTATTTCTAACGCTATAGCGCCTGCAAAACGCCCTGGTGTGAAAGGGGTGTAAGTGGTATCTCATATTATTTATTTTTTTTACAAGACTAGGTTATTAAAAGATAACTTTCTTGGTTTTGTTTTTTATTGAATTATGCCTATTTGTTTTACTTACAGGTAAAATTGGCTACACACAGCAAAATGCTTATATAATTCATTGCTTAGTGAAAGGATTTTTCCATCTTTCTGTATGTGCAGAAAAAAAATCCAAGTAGCATCTGTTCTATTGTGTAATCTAGAGGTGTTATCTTTGCAGAAAACAATGCTTTCCGATGCAGGTAATTTATACAAGAGAATAATTTGTAAGGAAGCCAGACAGACACAAAAACATACGCACTTTGTCTCTGACTAGGTTTTGCAAAAGCTGCCTGTCTCTTTCTCAAGTTTATTACTCCAACA
The DNA here is from genome assembly GCF_037356315.1 of Lithobates pipiens. Lineage (NCBI taxonomy): Eukaryota > Metazoa > Chordata > Amphibia > Anura > Ranidae > Lithobates > Lithobates pipiens. The sequence continues at coordinate 356,382,820 of NW_027507748.1, read as the reverse complement.
AAGAATAGCATTACATGTGTACTGAAAGAAAATAAATGTCAGATTGCAGTTGGATGACCATATCTGGCCATGATTCAGAAGCTTGCTGTAATATTTGTTGTATTATAGATCAACCATTATAATTAACCATAATATAGAGTAATTTGTGTCTACCAAATCTTTTTTTTTTTTATTTTAGCAGAGGCAGAAATTGGCCACTGCCTAGTTTATTGGTTTAAATCAGGATTATTTATAACACCATAAACTTTAAATTTACTTAAAGGGATTGTAAAGTGAATTATTATTTTTTTTTAAATAACAAACATGTTATACTTACCTCCACTGTGCAGCTCGTTTTGCACAGAGTGGCCCCGAACCTGCTCTTCTGGGGTCTCTCGGCGGCTTTCACTGCTTCCTCCCACAGGTGCTTCTCACGTTCATGCGAGCTCCCTCGCATGGTGAGAAGCATCTGCGGGTGCGCTCCCGTGATACAGCAGGCGGCTATAGCCGCTCGCTGTATCACATGGCCCCGCCCCCGGCGCTCCGCATCAGTGGATGTGATTGACAGCAGCGCGAGCCAATGGCTGTGCTGCTTTCCATCCACTCCAGCCAATCAGCAGCCAGGCTGAACGGTGGAAAGGACAATGGGGGACGAGCGCGGGACTTTCGAGGGGTCAGGAAAGTAAAACGGGGGGGGGCTGGGGGCGCTGGCACTGTCAGATGTTTTTTCACCTTAATGCATAGAATGCATTAAGGTGAAAAAACATTTACCTTTACAACCCCTTTAAATAATTTTATAAACCCAAATAATCCAGAATTCACCAAAGTTCAACCCAGCTACTAAGACTCGGGCTGACCATCATCTATTTTTAAACATATTCTCACATATCCCCCTTGATTACTTGACCAAAGGTACGCACCGCATAAACCGGCCACAACGGGGGGGGGGGGGGGGGGGGTTTGGGAGGGAAGCTCATTGTGACAACTCCTCTCTGGTGACTGGCAAATTCCTGTCATAGGCCCCTTAAATATACTCCCAACTAGGGATGGGTGAACGGTTCGGCCCGAGCATAAATTTGGGTCGAACTTTGGTTGTTTGGATGTGCTGCAAACACCGAACAATATGCGGTGTTCGGGGCAAATTCAAAAGCCGCCGGAACACCATTAAAGTTCCGCCTTCTCTGATGTCACAGGGAAACCATTAGGAAGTCCCTGTACGTTAGAGGGGGCAGGGTCACCCAGCTATGTCAGGTATGTCACTGCGTGGCCCTGTCCTCAGTTATATAAGAACCGTCACCTGCGAGGATGCGTCAGACGACGGGTGCCTCACATGGAGGCAGATTGGTTGCAGTTTTTTTTTATTATTTTTCGGTCCATCGACGGAGCCATAGAAGAAGATAAATGGACTTTGTGGGACATTTTTATTTTTTTATTTTTTAATAATTTGGCCCCCCCACCCCAAAGCACCTTGTCCCGATGTTGATGAGGACAAGGGCCTCTTCCCAACAACCCTGGCCATTGGTTGTCGGGGTCTGCGGGCGGGGGGCTTATCAGAATCCGGGAGCCCCCTTTAATAAGGGGTCCCCCAGATTTCGGCCCCCACCCTATGTGATTGATTATGGTGTACGATGTACCCCTACCCATTCACCTGGGGGAAAAAAGTGTTAATAAAAAACAACACAGATTTTTAAAGTACTTTATTAGACAGCTCCGGAGGTCTTCTTCCATCTTCGGGGGTCTTCTCACCGGGCTCCTCTGCTATCTTCTGGCCTTTTTCCACTCTTTTGCTAGCAGAGGAGCCCGGCTTTCTTCTTTGCCTTTGCCGCTGTCCGGGGGTCTTCTTCCGACTTTGGGGGTCTTCTTCCGACTTCGGGGGTCTTGTCCTGCTCTTTTCTTCTTCTGCCGGGCCTCCGCTATCTTCTTGCAGCTCTTTTACTAGCGCTGGCCCGGTCTTGGTGCTGTCGCATCCTCCGGGACTGTGACATCAAATGGGAGGGGATCACCATGTGACATCACCCGGTGAACCCTGCCCCTTATGCCTATATAAGTCGCCACACAACGCGTCCTGGCCATTACGGCCAGAGAGAGCATCATGTCAACATCGGAAGGAAGAAGAAGAAGGAAGAAGAAGAAGGAAGAAGAAGAAGGAAGAAGGAAGAAGAAGAAGGCGACAGAGACAGGACCGGGCCAACGCTAGTAAAAGAGCTATAAGAAGATAGTGGAGGCCCAACAGAAGAAGCGAAGAGCGGGACAAGACCCCTGAAGAGCGGGACAAGACCCCCAAAGTCAGAAGAAGACCCCCAGACAGCAGCAAAGACAAAAAAGAAAGCTGGGCTCCTCCGCTAGCAAAAGAGCGGCAAAAGAGCAGAAAATAGTGGAGGAGCCCGGCAAGAAGACTCCCGAAGTCGGAAGAAGACCCCCGAAGCTGTCTAATAAAGTACTGTGTTGTGTTTTTTTATTAACACTTTTTTCCCCCAGGTGAATGGGTAGGGGTACATCGCACCCCATACTCATTCACATAGGGTGGGGAGCTGGAATCTGGGGGCCCCCTTATTAAAGGGGGCTCCCGGATTCAGATAAGCCCCCCGTCCACAGACCCCGACAACCAACAACCAACGGCCGGGGTTGTCGGGAAGAGGCCCTTGTCCTCAGCAACATGGGGACAAGGTGCTTTGTGGTGGGGGGCCTAGGGCCCCCCTTCCCCAAAGCACCCCCCATGTTGAAGGAATGTGGCCTGGTATGGCTCAGGAGGGGGGTGCTCGCTCGTCCCCACCCCCTTTCCTGACTGGCCAGGCTGCGTGCTCGGATAAGGGTCTGGTATGGACTTTGCAGGGACCCCCACGCCATTTTTTCGGCGTAGGGGTTCCCCTTTAAATCCATACCAGGCGGCTCGCGAGGTGTCAATCTCGCCGATGGAGGTGGCGACATTGACTTTCTTCGCTAGTCCCGTTTACCTGGAGCCACATTCAAAATGTGTGGGCAAGTCCGTTCATTTCAAAAGTCCGGCGGACTACCACACAGACGGGCAGATTGTCCGCCGGACTGCCGAGTCCAGCGGACAATTTTGAGTCAAGACTTGTTTCTAAGTCCACTGGACTTTTGGGAAGAAAAAGTCAGCCGGAGCCCACACACGGGCGGATTGTCCAAGCCCGCCGCATGATCCGATCGTGTGTACATGCCATTATTGTTTCACTTTAAGCATTATTAAAATCACTGCTCCCAAAAAAATAGGCATTTTTAAAACTTTTGTTTTGCATTGATACATGTCCCCTGGGGCAGGACCCAGGTCCCCAACACTTTTTATAACAATATCATGCATATAAGCCTTTAAAATTAGCACTTTTGATTTCTCCCACAGACAATTTATTATAGCCGTAAGTAGTTTTTCCTTTAGAAATGTAATTTTGTGCAGGGACTGTTCTAAATATGAGAAAAATGTGCCACTTTACAGGCATACTATAGACACCCCACCAGGTACAAAATTTAAAGGAATATTTCACTTTCATTGTTTCACTTTACGCATTATTAAAATCACTGCTCCTGAAAAAACGGCAGTCTTTCAAACTTTTTTTTGCATTAATACATGTCCCCTGGGGCAGGACCCAGGTCCCCAAACAGTTTTTATGACAATAACTTGCATATTAACCTTTAAAATTAGCACTTTTGATTTTTCAAGTTCGTGTCCCATAGACTTTGACGGTGTTCAAACATATTTTTTGCCTGTTCGCATGTTCTGCTGTGAACCGAACCGGGGGGGGGGGGGGGTGTTCAGCTCATCCCTACTCCCAACAAACCCTCTAGCAGGGTCACCTGACCCTAACTAGCCAATCTCCAGTCAACCCCTTAACCTTCTGAAAGCTTCTCTATCATGTGACCTTATCCCATCTATTAGAATGAGCCCCAACTAAAACCCTGTTAATATTAATAATGTCCCCTGCAGTGGGGTTTTTTGGCAGCAAAATAATATCTATAGTAAAGGTAGGAGAATGTTGGATAAAAAAGATTTAAATATTTATTGGTACATAAAAATATTATACATAAAGTATACACATGTAGGGAGAGAGATAAGCGGTTTATTTTATTTTTATTTTTTGAGAAGGATTTCCACTGTGAACTTTTTTCTCCACCTATCTGGATGTACATTATTCGGTAACTATGTTAGGATTCCAGATACTTACACTATATTGAAGTAATTTTCAATGTATATACTCATGAGGTTTTCCTTCCATGACAGCCCATCCCTCTGAAGAAGACCCGTATCGCGGGTTGAAACGCGTCAGGGTCACATCTCCACTGTCTGTAAAGTTGTACAGTGTTTATGTGAAATTTTTGTCTGTATATGTACACCCATTCTTCATTAATGCTGTGTTCTAGTTCTTATCAATTGTCCAGTGGAGTTAATTTTTTAACCAATGTGTCATATATTTTTTATGTACCAATAAATATTTTAATCTTTTTTATCCAACATTCTCCTACCTTTACTATAGATATTGTTTTGCTGCCAAAAAACCCCACTGCAGGGGAAATTGATCCTTTTTCTTTTTTGTTATTACCTAGGGGTGAGCAGCACTCTCCAACCTTCTGGTAGTATGTTACTTTTTTCTTTTTATTAATATTAATAATGTAGCCAACGCCACAGCCCCATGAGGTAAGGGGGGCATAAATAGGCTACCCCCTTTTACCCCCCATTTTTGGAGAGAAACTTTCAATAGGAACATGTCTAAAGGGATGCATGCCCAGCATATTTCTCTGCATCTGCACACCAGACAGTTAATTATGAAACCACCCCTATTAGACCCACTCAGAACAGATGCACAGAGAAACATAGAGGGATTTCTTCAGAATAACAAAAGGTAGGAATCTGCAACAAAGTTTGTTATAATCCTTGCAATGTACATATATCACTCAGAGGGGAATGCTTTGTGGAGTTACGCTTTAAGAGTTTCAATTTGTATGCAATCAGGGAGGCCATTGCACTACATGGCTTTGGTAAATCTAAAGGAAATCAGACAACAAAAGTTGTATAGTGTATATGGGGTCTAAAGTCTCGTACACACGGTACGATTGTTGGCAGGGGATTGTCTATTGACAGACTGTTGTCCTAAAATCTTGTCGTTAGTACGCTCCTTTTGACAATTGTTGTCCAACTTTCGGCCAACAAGTGTTGGATGGCAGTCTAGTCAATTTTTGGCGGACAGCGGTTTGACTTCAGATTTTCGTATGGTCAGTACACAAATCCGTCACACAAATGTTGAAAGTACAAACAGGCATGATCGGAAGCAAGGAACGAGCCGGAAGCACTCGGTCTTGTAAACTAGTGGCAAATTATGAAATGTCTAAATTCAGCGCGCATTCTCTTCTTCTTTAATGGGATAATAATGAAGCTGCTTTGCTGGTGATACTGATGGAGTTATGGCAAACGTATTTTAAGAGGCATTTTTTTTTATACTGCTATCATGAATATTATTATAATGCTTGTTGTTAGTTTTTTTGGGCAAGTTACTACAACACCATTATCCCGGAGTTTTTAAGATCAAAGATACAACTATGTTGGCGTCCCTTGTTAATTTTACATTGTATTTTTTTAAATGTAACTGCCTACTCCCAAACTGTCATTTGAAGTAAAACACATAGCCAAGTATTATTCTACACAATTTTTTTATTGTGCAGAAAAAAATAAAACAAATTAAATTAGACATGCTATCTGCCATCCAAATACAAAGAATTTAACCCACAAGTGCATTCTATGCATTCAGAAATATAGAAAATATAACAAATAAAATCATTATTAAAAAAATAGAAATTAGTAAGTGGGGAAGGGGTTAAAATCCCCAGTCCAGCGGCCTTGTTGGGGGTCTTGTAACTGGTATTGCCACTGACCGCTATGCTGCTGTGGTGGGTGGGGTGGCTGTGGTGTGTGAGGTGGCTGAGGAGGTGGGGCCACAAAATCTGAAATGTGGGTGCTTTCAGAAATTTGGCCCCTCACCCCCTTGTGGAGGAGCTGCAGGATAAGTTCCTCACAAATGCTCCTTGGCAGACATGGCAGATTTGGAAGATTACATCCAGCCCGGCGGTGGTGGAGCTCATAGAAGGCACAAAACAACCCACATGAGCAAGAGTGAGATGGTGGAGATTGTGCACATCCTAGAGAAGCACAATTATGACTGCAAGTTGCGCAATTACAAAAGGCCCAACAGCCGAAAGGACATCATTTTGGAGAAGGTCATCGCCCTTTTGCAGTGCAAATTTTCGGTGGAACAATCAAATGACCAAATCCGAAAACGATGGTCTGATCTAAGACTCAGAGAACAAGACCAGATGGAGTACATACATCAGATCATAAAAAGTAAGCAATATTTTGATCTAAGCAATATGTATATGTGTAAATTAGCTGTCTGTATATGTTCTTTCTCCAAGTAGCTCTAGAGAATTCTATATAAGCTTTTCTAAAATCTTTGTATGAATTGGGATTCCAAAGATTAAGGTAAATATAAAGCATATATGAACATCCTTTGGCCATTCCTTTTTTATGGAACTTATTGTTTTTTATTCTTTCAACAGGGAGGCGCCAAAAAAGGAGGCTCCAGCCAAGCCATCACAAGCGACGAAGGGAGTCTACCCTCGCTTGGGCCCTAACAGGGGAGGCAACAAGGCCATCTTCCTCGCAAAAACATAAGTGCCAACTTATAACACACTCATTTAGCCATGACATGGGGTGTGTCTAGGTGGGCCAAAGGCCATAAGCTTAGGGCAGAACCTAAGGGGTAAAGAACACTTTCTGGTTGCTGCCTGGCTCATCAGTGCCCATTAATGCAGCCTTGCCAGTGTAGACATGGGTAGAGGAGAGGCCTCGGGGCTCCCAGTCACACAGAGTCACGCCTGCTAGGATAGTCCTCATATATCCAGTATCCCATAGGAGACAAGAGGGGTGGGGGGGGGGGGGGGGACTGCAGGACTTTTTCAATGTTGGCACTTGTCAAGTGTTTTCCCTTTGTAAAATGCCATCACCTTCCCTTTTCTATGCATTCACAGTGAAAAAAAAACAGAGTGCAGGATGGTGGAGCCCACTAGTTGTTGCAAGTAAGTATTATTGGAATCTTGCTTCAAATGTGTATGCATGTCGAGTGTTTAGATGTCCAAACCAAACACCCACTCCACACATTAGCAAAGTGTATAGTGCCTTTACATTAGCATGGAGAAGGAAGAGGTAGAAGGAGCTGGCAGTATTGCTAGGTACCCTGGTTTGGGAAACCCAGACACCAGGGCCAAGATTACAGAGTAGTTGCAGTGTGTACATTCCTAGTAGTGTAGGTATCTGAAGGGAAAGCAAGTTGCAAGCAACAATAGACTGGGTAGGTAAGTATTTCCTGAATTTGACAAGTAACTTGACCATAACTCACTATGTAGGACCTCAGCCACTTGACCATTGTTCCCTTAATAGTTTTTATTCTTCTTACTAGGTCATGATCTTCCACTATGTACTATTGCCTGAATGAGTGCATTTATGTTGCATTGTTTGAAGGACCTGGAGAAAATCAAGGAGGCCGCTACTGCTTTACAGTGAAGAATACGAGATTTTGTGGACATACTTGCATTACAAATTTTAATTTCCTCTTGCCTGGTCTGAAGTTTATTGTTTCAGTTGTTGGCTCCTGTTTGCCCTGTTAATAATTACCATGTTTTTATGTCTTTTAAATGTGAAAGTTTAGGGACAGAACTCCTCTAGGTGCACCACCAGGTCCTATTTTCTAGATTTTCCTCAGTCTAAAAATGACTGTGCGAGTTACTAACAGCGAAAATGACAACATCACCTGTGCCAAATTCAGGAAATCTCGAAAACATGACCTGTGTTTGTATCTGCCCTAACTAATGCGAATTGTAATGTTTATGTGTTTTTTTATCATCTAAAACCCCAAATTTTAAGGTGTACCCAAATTGGGCCTTAACATTCTTATTTTCCCCCATGATCCCATGCCTAATATGTATCTAGTTCCATACATCTATTTTTCAAAAACCCCAAAACACACAGTGTGTCAGCATGTGCTATCTCCCATCACAGGGTATCAATGGACGCATTTTGGGGTGCAGCCCCTTACTCATAAATAAAGTAGCTCAGAGGAAGGGGTTGCCCCCCCGAAACACGTCTATTGATACACCGTGAGGGGAGATAGCACATGTTGACACACTGTGTGTTTTGTGGGTTTAGAAAAACAGATGTTTGTAACTACACACATTTTAGGCATGGGATCATAAGGGACATTTAATTGTTATGCCTCCACGTTTACGTGGCTTCAAATTTTGCCTTTTAGAGGGGAGAGATCACCCCATCTGAGGAAGGCAATATCCACACAATCTTGGGATACAAATGTCTCATTTGGCCTTCACTTTACCAAACTCAAACTTTGTAAGTTACTGAGTTTGGGATGTGTATCTGATGTTTTAGAACATGCCTGTTTAGCCATAAAAAAGGAGAAATAATACAAAACATACATGTTATACACCAAGATGTTGGTTTGTTTTTAAAACCTTTAAACGCACATTTGAATGTGCTATGAGTAAAATGTTTTTTTTTTTTTAATAAACAATGTGTGGTTTATTATTTCATTGCTAAATACCAGTGTATTTTGTAATTGTTGTAGTTACAGTAACAATCTGCTCTTAAATGTGGACAACTCCTGCAATTTTTAGGCCTCAAAAAAATGAAAGGAGTTGTAAAAGCTAAATATTTTTTAACTTCATGCATTAGATCCATTAAGAACAAAAACACTGTGTATCAGACCCGCAGCACACCATAATAGTTAGCCAAAGAAGATATTGTCACCTCATGTAGCAATTAAGGTACATTTGCACTATTGGAGCAAGTGGCCAAAATAAAGCCCATTTGGGAACATTTGACATATAAGAAACACAGACAACAGTAGTTCAAATGAAATAGGAGTTTATGAGGCACTGCCCCTCTACCCATAAAATATTTCAGATATTTCTGTCATAAATCTCAAGCAATTTGTGAGAGCAATCCAGCATGGGCATTTTCAATAGCTGTCAGCACGCCCACAGACGGACGAGCTGCAGCCTCTTCAGCTGAGCCTGCCACTGCATGGTCCATGTCACTTGGCAGTGAGGCTAGGTAGCTGGCAGCATTTATCCTTAAAAAATTATGGAGAATACAGCAGCACAGGACCACATGGTTTATTGTGTAGAGTACCAGGTTGATTGGAGTCAAAAACAGCCTGAAACGACTCAATAGGATGCCAAAGGCATTTTGACCACCCTTCTGGCACAAGAGAGCCTATAATTGAATATTCTCTGTTCTGGAGTGAGGTTCCTCACAAGAAAGGGCTTCATTACATGTTCCCTCAGAGCAAAGGCCTCATCTGCCACAAAAACAAAATTGAGGCCCTCAACATTATCCTCAGCAGGGAGCAAGTTTAAGGTGCCATTCTTGTAGAACTCTGTCTGCATAACCACTCCTCCGTCAGAGTTGCGGGCGTTCTTCCCAACATCCAAATAAAATAACTCATAGTTGGCAGACACTACAGCTAGCATGACTATGCTGCAATAGCCCTTATAATTAAAATAATAGGAGCCAGAGTTGGGTGGTGGTATAATCCAGACATGCTTGCCATCAATAGCACCACCACAGTTGGGAAAATCCCACTGATAATGGAACTGGGCTGCAACGTCCTGCTATTGCTCTGGGTTGGAAGGAAACTAAATTACTACTTCTGCACATAACATATAGCAGATTTTAAATGAGTATTTAAAGACAAAAGTGGAAGGTCAACTTATCTGATTCCTTCCCCCCTCTGGTGGCCCATTAGACAAATTGGGGGGGATAATCGGTAGATGTTTTGGACAGGTAACCCTCTCCACTTCCATTAGTGATACTTTGGCCAGCCCCTCCTTACTTACACTATTGCGCAGTGGACAGGTAAGAAGTGTCTGAATCTAAAAATCAGGATACACACTGTCCAAATTTGCAGCACATTTTGACATTATGATTTAACCAATCAATATAATAGGAGACAAAAATGTAATAAGTTTCAATTTGTAGGTAATCAGGCAGGTCCTTGCACTACATGGTTTGGTGAATTTATACAGAAATTTAAACACAAATGAGGGACAGTGTGTATGGGTTTTGCAAAGTCAGCAGATTATTTGGATCTGTTAACTTCGCATTTTTGGGGGGAGGGAGTGTTCAAAATGAGTTTGGGCCCCAAAAAATGGCCTCTTGCACTCGGCCTGAATTTGAGGACAACAATAACATTTGTACACATTTTAGGTGTTGTGTAGTGTAAGTCCCAAAATGTAGCTGACAAAAAACATTGTTATGTTACTAGGCTAGGTGTGTATGGGCCCAGGATAGCATGCTGGGGAGGTTAGTGAAGGAAAATATGCATATAGGCTAAAAAAGGAGCAGGAAAAGCTTATAGCATGCATGAGGACAAAGAGGACATTCACAGCATATTACAATATTGAGATATGTAATCAACAGATTAATACAATACATTAGCAAACATAAATACATACAGTGCCTTGAAAAGGTATTCATACCTCTTGACATTTTTCACATGTCATGTTACAACCAAAAATGTAAATGTATTTTATTGGGATTTTATATCATAGACCAACACAAAGTGGCACATAATTGTGAAGTGGAATGAAAATAATAATGGTTTTAAATTTTTTTTGGAAAAACATATCTGAAAAGTGTGGTGTGCATTTGTAAAGAAAATATGTTATGCCCTGTACACACAGTCGGAAATTCCGATGGAAAAGGTCTGATCGGATTATAGTGTCAGAAAATCCAATTGTGTGTGGGCTCTATTGGACTTTTTCCGTCGGAAATTCAGATGGAAAAAATTTGAGAGCAGGATCTCAAATTTTCTGACAAAAAACCCGATCTGACTTTTTCTGATCGTATGTAGAGAATCCCGATCGGACAAAGTGCCACGCATGCTCAGATCAAATTATGAGACCAAAGCTATTGGCTATTAGCCGCAATGTAGTCCCGTCATAACGAACTAACGTCATCACGTTCCGAACTATCGGATTTTCCGACAACTTTGTCCGACCATGTGTATGCAACACCAGTTTCGGACAAAATCCGCTGGAAAAAATCTGACGGATTTTGTGGTCGGTATTTCCGACCGTGTGTACGGGGGCTTAGAGTCTGCAAAAAACTTGAGAGCTACAATGTAATGGTTTAGATCAAAGTATATTCATCTGTTAGAATGGCTCAAGTCCAAGTCCAGACCTAAATCCAATTGAGATTCTGTGGCAAGACTTGAAAAACGCTGTTCACAGCTGTTCTCCATCCAATCTGATAGAGCTTGAGGTATTTTGCAAAGAAGAATGGGCAAAAATGTCACTATCTAGATGTGCAAAGCTGGTAGAGACATGCTCAAAAAGACTTGCATCTGTAATTGGAGTGAAAGCTGGTTCTACAAAGTATTGAATACAAATGCATGCCTCACTTTTCACATATTTATTTGTAAAAAAAATGTTGAAAACCATTTATCATTTTGCTTCCACTTCACAATTATGTGCCAATTTGTGTTGGTCTATCCCAATAAAATACATATGGGGGACACCAATGCCAAGAGTTGGTGAAAGCAGGGGTCCGTCATCCAGAGATAATTCCGAAAATCACTCGGATTATTCTCCTGGAGCTCCCGCAGCAGTGGCATATGACATAATTGGTTATGATTAAGCAACCAATTTTTGGTCCAAGAACTCCTCCTCCTGTTCCTGGACTGAACTTGGGTCAAAGCAATAACTCCTAGTCCAATAATCACATGTTCTCTCCTCTGATTACGCAACATGGCTAGTTGACAAACGGCCATTCAGGAACGAACTGAAAAGTGCGAATCAACACTCACCAACTTCTAATAACACAAAATTAGCAGAAGGGGCCAAAGGGTGGTGCTTGAAAAATGAACTTCCTCTTTATAGTCTCCTAATACGTCTAGTACAGCCTTTCTCAACCTTTTCAACACAGAGGAACCCTTGAAATAGTTCTCCGATCTCAGGGAACCCCTGCTAAATATTAGTAATCTACAACTCATGATACATTAGTGTGATGGTCAGTGGGAAGAATGGTCCTTACACTTGTGGTCATTGAGAAGAATTACCTCCTTACAGATAGTTGAAAAGATCAATGGTGTCAGTGGGAACTTGACTGAGAGGCAGAACTTGCCCAATGCTGAGGGAACCCCTAGCAACCTCTGGAACCCTGGTTGAGAATCACTGGTCTACTACATAACTACATTCGTGTTTGTTGTATGACAATTGTGTACCATTAGTATGCAAGACAAGATCCTGGCACATGCCCTTAAGACAAAAATCTGACGCTTGGTTGGCTAACAATTATACCGTGTGTACGAGGCTTAAGACCTCAGTCAGAATTGGACCATCAATCAGTGACAGCTGTTGGGTGTTAAAAGGTAAATGTTTCTTGTTCACAGCGCCTAGCAGAGGAAAGCATCAACTTCCTTTGTGGCTCTCAGGTGTCATGTGACAGAAAAAAAAACCGAGAGCTGCAAAGGAAGGCAACGCAGGGAAAAAGCAAAACTGTGAAATGTGCTTATTTGTTGTAAGCTGAATAATAAGGATTATTTGTCAATCACTGCCATACTGCAGCACACTTAGTGTAGTACACTTCCTTTAGCCCCCAGGAAACTGTCCCTATTATAAAAAGGCTGGTCGGTTGTTTAGATCGACATACATATGTGGCACAAAAACTATGGTGGATCCAGCTGCATTAAAGTCTATGTAGTCCTTGTAGTTCCACAGCTGTACACTGTGGCAAACAAGAGAGGGGAGAATAAACGAAGGCCAATATGTCAGGGCCAGTCTTAGGCAGGGAAGCAGAATCTCCAGGATATGTAGGAGAAGAAAATAATGCAGGTGCCTCTGAGTATCGACTGTTAAAAATTGCAAACCATATTAGTAAAAGCTCACTTTTAGAAACTCAATGACAGGCACATCTTAAATGTATGGTCTTGTGATGCATCTTTTGCACTGGTGACCCGCTGACAATTGATGACTCATCGGTTGTTAATGATGCGGCGGTTGGCTTCCCGGTCCTCTCCTTAGCAATCAGCTATATACAGTGTAAAAAAACGCAAATCGCGACAAAAATCGTGGTAAAATCGCTGTAAAAAGTGTGTCCAAAAAACACGGCAAGGACCGCAAAAAGCTCTGCAGAAACGCTCAAGAGCAACATGCATAGATGTGAATCAAGCCTAATAGGCTATAATAATAAATTATCATAGGTGCATTTTAACCACTAGGGATCCGCTCTATAGCCGAATGACGGCTACAGCGCAAACCTGCATTGCTGGGACGACATCTATTGACGTCTTCCCGTGCACGAGCAGCCTTAAAGGGCGCGCATAGTGCGCTCTATGGTCAGCGAGTCTATGAGACTCGCTGGATCACAGATCGGAGTAAGGGGTCCATCCCGACCCCTTACCATGTGATCAGCTGTCAGCCAATGACAGCTGATCACGTGATGTCAACGCTAAAAAAAAGCCGATCACCAGCGGCAGTGAGCGGGACATCAGTCCCGATCACTGAGATGTGCCGCCTACCAGTGCCCACCATCGCCACCTGTCAGTGCCCACCAGCGCCACCTGTCAGTGCCCACAGTACCATCTATCAGTGCCCACAATCAGTGCCTGGACAGTACTGCACATCAGTGCCATCTATCAGTGCCCATCAGTGTCACCTACCAGTGCCCATCAGTGCCACATATCAGTGCCACCTATCAGTGCCACCTATCAGTGCCATCTATCAGTGCCCATAAAGGCATTCTATCAGTGGTACCTATCAGTGCCCATCCATGCCACCCATCTGTGCCACCCATCAGGGCCCGTCAGTGCCATCTTATCAGTGCCGCCTTATCTGTGCCCATCAGTACCGACTTATCTGTCCCCATCAGTGCCACCTTATCTGTGCCTGTCAGTGCCGCCTTAACTGTGCCTATTAGTGCCCATCAGTGCACCCTATCAGTGCCGCTTCATCAGCGCATATCAATGAAGCAGAAAAATTACCTTTTTGCAAAATGTTATAACAAACTATTAAACATGATTTTTTTTTTTTTTTAATTTTCCATATTTTTTTGTTTGTTTAGCAAAAACTAAAAACGCCAGCTGTGATTAAATACCACCGAAAGAAAGCTCTATTTGTGGGAAGAAAATGCTAAAAATGTCATTTGGGTACAGTGTTGTATGGCCGCGCAATTGTCATTCAAAATGCGTCAGCGCCGAAAGCTGAAAATTGGTCTGGGCAGGAGGGGGGTTTAAGTGCCTATTAAGCAAGTGGTTAAATAATAGAGACAGAATATAAACCAAAAATCCAAAAAAAACACATGATACAAATGTTATCAATTGAGTTGCAGTTCGGTGAGTAAAATAAGTATTTGATACCCAAGCAAAACATGACTTGGAACTTGGTGGAGAAACCCTTGTTGGCAAGCACAGAGGTAAGACGTTTCTTGTAGCTGGTGACCAGGTTTGCACACATCTCAGGAGGGATTTTGGTCCACTCTTCTTTACAGATATTCTCAAAATTCTTTCTTGGCTGTCGTTTGGCAACTCAAAGTTTCAGCTCCCTCCATAAATGTTCTATAGGATTAAGGTCTGGAGAATGGCTAGGCCACTCCATGACCTTAATGTGCTTGCTTTTTTAGCCACTCCTTTGTTGCCTTGGCGATTTGTTTTGGGCCATTGTCATGCTGAAAGACCCATCCATGACCCCTCTTCAGTGTTCTGGCTGAGGGAAGAAGGTTCTCCTCCAAGATTTTACAATACATGGCACCATCCATTGGCCCCTCAATGAGGCAAAGTAGGTCTGAAACAGCCCCAAAGCACAATATTTCCACCTCCATATTTGACTGTAGGGATGGCGTTCTTGGGGTCATAGTCAGGATTTCTTTGTAAGTGGGCAATATGCAAACAATAACACTGTGTAGTATAAAAGGTATAGGAGAAAGCTGCCAACATGCTAAAACTAGTATTTTTTAGCTATAAAGACGTCAAATGTAAAGTGTAAGCGCTAAACATGTGCTACTGTGATAATCAAGAAAAATTACCAAAAAAATCTTTACGGGCATTTTTTTGGTAATTTTTTTTGTAAGTGGGCAAACTTACAAAATCTGCAGGGGATCTAAGAATTATTTTCCCACACTGTATAAGGCATAAAGCCTAAAGCCCCATACACACTATCAGTTTTTCTGCTGAGTTTTTCCTTCAGGTTTACCAAAACCATGTAGTGCAAGGGCCTGCCTGATTACATACAAATTAAAAATCCTAAAGTTTGACCTCATATTATATGGTTTTGGTAAATCCGAAGGAAAAACTCAGCAGAAAAACTGATAGTGTGTATGGGGCTTTATACACAACAACTGTATGGAAGCATAAAGGTGTTTGCATAGCCTAGGTCAGTGATTCTCAACCAGGGTTCCGTGGAACTCTAGGGTTCCTCCAGAGGTTGCTAGGGGTTCCTTCAGCATTGGGCAATTTCTGCCTCTCACATAAGTTCCCACTGACACCATTGATCTTTTTAGCTATCTGTAAGGAGGTAATTCTTCCCAATGACCACAAGTGTAAGGACCATTCCTCTCACTGACCATCACACTAATATATCATGAGTTGTAGATTTCTAATTTTTAGCAGGGTTTCTCTAGACCGGAGAACTATTTCAAGGGTTCCTCTGTGTTGAAAAGGTTGAGAAAGGCTGGCCTAGGTTGGAAGAAAAGAAACATGCGTACTCAAATTTGCCTAGTATCGGAAACAGAACTGCAGTCATCTTTTTTTAAATTTCTGTTATCTGGAAAAGAGGTTAATCCTGTACTGCTTATCCAAATAATTCTGAATATTTCCCAGATACAGTTCACAAGCTGTTCTGCTATAGCTATTACAGAATCATTTAAAAAATAGGAACCAGTGTGGCACTGACTGCGCATACATGGCCAAGTCGGGCAATGTAAGTGAAAATAAAACGCAATACTCTTCCCCCTCAGACCTTATTATGTATTTATTAAAAGGTACAGCGTGTGGTTTGATGGGAATCCAATGTACATGTTGTGCTATATGCATTGCTGAGCAGCTGCACAAATCTCCCTCCTCCTCTACTATAAAGTACAGCTCTGCCTGGTACAATGCAGCAATAAAATGCGCAATACCACTGGGACCCTCCAGTTTGATGTAGAGGGCTTGGCCACAACACCAAATTGTACAGCTCTGAATCAATAACTAAGTGAATTATTTAGCAGCCTGGATCCTATTAAAGCTAGAAGGGAGGTGTGAGATAGACAGAAACACATTTACAATTGGCATATTAATCTGGTGTGGTCTTTAAACACTGCCCTAGAAAAAAAAGCAATCATGTACCACCCTCCGTACAGCTATGTTACCAAACGCAGATCATGTTGGATTATTATTTTATGTAACTAGGCTATTTTCATTTTTTATTAATGTTTTATGTGGTTGTAGTGTCAAGATGTATTACATCACACCAGTGTGCTCTTTTTATGTGTCAGCGCTCTTTTATGTGCCACACCTTAGATTCCCAGGTTTCCCGTGGAATCACTGTGAGTCCATTGCATGGCTGATGTACCGATTTCTGGATTTCTGCCCGGACAGACTGATGTCTGGTGGATGCCAGATACAGGATCCCATCAGTCCATCTGCTTCTTCTTCCGAGCTGTTTATTTAGACCTCAGCATATGCTGCTGGTCCTTCTTTATCACCATATCCTCCTCTCATCAGGAGCTCTGATAATTACAAATCCTGTTATTCTAGGAAACAGCCTTCCTGTATTAGAGACACAGAAATTCATATTGCAAGGGTACACCTTCCCCATTTTTTGTTGTCTGTTTGCGTGTTGTAAGTGCTTAATAATATACAGAATAATGTACCAACTACTGTTAATTATTCATGTCATTACCATTCTCTGAGGAATTCAGTGAGCCTGTAAATGCACAAGGCCACTGTATTTATAAATGTCACTAAGCCCCAAGGTGAATCCTAATAGACTTAATCATTTATTGTGAGGATTTGATTTTTAGGCTGACATATCAGACAAGCTAAAATTAATTGATGGACAATCTCAACACCTCCTCAACTGAACAATAATGCAATTTGCTGACCCTACTTATTCTTCAACAAAAAGACTATTAAAGCATACACTATATTACCAAAAGTATTGATATGCTTGCCTTTACAGGCACATAAACTTTAATTGCATCCCAGTCTTAGTCTGTAGGGTTCAATATTGAGTTGGCCCACCCTTTGCAGCTATAACAGCTTCAACACTTCTAGGAAGGCTGTCCACAAGGTTTAGGAGTGTGTCTATGGGAATGTTTGACCATTCTTCCAGAAGCACATTTGTGAGGTCAGGCACTGATGTTGGATAAAAAAACCTGGCTCGCAGTCTCCACTCTAATTGATCCCAAAGGTGTTCTATTGGGTTGAGGTCAGGACTCTATACAGGACAGTCAAGTTCTTCCACCCCAAACTTGCTCATCCACACTATATTGCCAAAAGTATTGGGCCATCCCTCCAAATCATTTGGTGGAAGGGGGATTATGGTGTGGGGTTATTGTACAGGGGTTGGGCTTGACCCCTTAGTTCCAGTGAAACCAGGGCTGGATTGAGACAAAAATGTGGCCCTGGAATTCATTCAGACTAGCCCACTTTACTCCAAACACCTAATGTTGGCCCTTCAATCATCATGGCACCATGGATAGTATGGTGTCAGGATGATTGAAGCACATTATTTCTATTATTACATTGTAATATATAATTAAATAGTTCAACTCACCATAATGCAGAATCAGTGGGAGCCCTGAGCGTGTCACTTGCCACTGTCCCCTGCCACCAGGTGCAGCGTGTCACTTGCCACGTCGCCTGCCACCAGATGCAGCATGTCACTTGCTGCCATTGCCTGCCAGATGCAGCATGTCACTTGCCACGTCACTTGCCACTGTCGCCTGCCACCAGATGGAGAGTGGCACTTGCCATGTCACCTGCCACCAGATGCGGATAGTCTCTTGCTACATTGCCTGCCATGGAGATGATGCCCACTGTAGTGGCTGCCATGTCCGGAGCATGAAGCAACTCTGTGGACAGGGGAGAAGAGAGAGATACACATAAGTGTAGCACTAAAACAACTTTTATTCCATTAAAAGGACATTACTGACAAAGAGAGTAGTGTGAAAGGCATTAAGACACTGTGCAAGTGTCCAGGCTTATCATCAATCTGAATTAGGAGCTGCCAGCGGGAACCGATCGGGCCAGTAGATGCAGAGTATCGGTTTGTATTTCTACTTCCTGGTGGCGGTGAAACGCACAATGGGGCAGACGTGATGTCGTCAGCCAGAAATGATGCAAGACGTGGGAGGCGACGTGTTTGCAGAGCTCCATCTTCAGTTCATCATTTCTGGCTTACGTTCGCCCCATTGTGCGTTCCAACACCACCAGGAAGTAGAAGTACACACCAGTAAACTGCATCTACTGGCCCGATCGTTCCCGCTGGCGGCTTCTAATTCATATTGATGATAAGCCTGGACTATGCACAGTGTTTTAATGCTTTTCACCCTACTCCCTTTGTCAGTAATGGTCTTTTAGTGGAATAAAAGTTGTTTTAATGCTACACTTAGTTGGCTGTGTATTTCTCACTCCTCCCCTGTCACTGAAACCAGGCCACTGAGCCATCAACCCACTGAGAAACTTCCAGTAGTCCTGATGGCCAGTACAGCTTCAACTCTTCTGGAAAGGCTGTCCACAAGGTTTAGGAGTGTGTCTATGGGAATGTTTGACCATTCCTCCAGAAGCGCATTTGTGAGGTCAGGCACTGAAGTGGAAGAGAAGACCTGGCTTGCAGTCTCCTCTCTAATTAATCCCAGAGGTGTTCTGTCAGGTTGAGGTCAGGACTCCATGCAGGCCAGTCCAGTTTATCCACCCCAAACTCGTTCATCCATGTCTTTCTGGACCTTGCTTTGTACACTGGTCTAAATCATTTGGTGGAGGGGGGGTTATGGTGTAGGGTTGTTTTTCAGGAGTTGGGCTTGGCCCCTTAGTTCTAGTGAAGGTAATTCTAAAGGCTTCCTCATTCCAAGCCATTTTGGACAATTTCTTGCTTCTAAATTTGTGGGAACAGTTTGGGGATGGCCCCTTCCTGTTCCAACATGACTGTGCACCAGTGCACAAAGCAAAGTCGATAAAGACATGGATGAACGAGGCTAGGTGGAGGAACTTGGCTGGCCTGCACAGAGTCCTGATCTCAACCCGATAGAACACCTTTGGGATGAATTAGAGCAGAGATGCTGAGCAAGGCCTTCTCAACCACATCATTCCCTGACCTCACAAATGCGCTTCTGGAAGAATGGTTAAACATTCCCATAAACCTTCTGGACAGCCTTCCCAGAAGAACTGAAGCTGTTATAGCCGCAAGGGTGGGCCAACTCAATATTGAACCCTACGGACTAAGACTGGAATGCCATTAAAAATCATGTACGTTTAAAGGCAGACATACCAATACTTTTGTCAATACAGTGTATATAAACACTGTCTTATCTTTCCCACGCATAGCAATCATCCAAACATTTCTGTTTTCTGTACTGTTCATAAGCGGTAAGGAGTAATTACTTGACTGCTCAGGAGGGACAATGTGCTGAATTTTTTGAATTTTCTGTGATTTCCTTATTACTCCAGTCATACTACTGTACACTTCATTATATACTGTATCAAAGTACCTCCATTTTGGAACTGTATATAACAATCTGATTTTGTAACCTTACAATTATTTTACTACAAAAACATACATAAAGAATTATTTTAAAAAATATTTTACAATTGACAAAACTTATTGATAATTGTTTTAAGATAATACTTAAATGCACTTCCGATTGTCTGAGTATGGTAATGAGCAGGGGCGGACTGACCATTGGGCCACTCAGGCACTGCTCTAGGGTCCCGTGCTACTAGGGGGCCCCATCAAGGTTGCCAACCTCAGTAAAACCAGGGAAAGTATGTAAAAATCTGTTTTTTTTTACATTTGTCTCTGAAATGTCCCTTACCGACATCCTTTTGGTCTAAAAATCCTGAGATTATAGCTGCCCCACCTCTCCAGTACCTCCTCATTCAATAGAAACATGTCTGTGTATACTGTGTGATTGTATACTGTGTGTGTGCTTGTGTATACTGTGTGGCCCCATAATGTCTGATTGCCTGGGGGCCCCATAATCTCCTATTGCCCGGGGACCCCATGAGTTGTTAATGAGCCAACTCTTTCACTTTTTTTTACTGTTGGTGAAGATTTTGATCAGCACTACAGGAAACTTCTGATGTATTATGTAAAATGTTGAGAAAAATAAAAATGTAAACATATTGTAATGAAGGTTGGGTTCTGAAGAAGAATAAAAGGCAATATGTACTTGTATACTGTATGGCATTGTGGCTCATGGCATTGACTTAAAGCGTTTGTTACCCCAACATTTCATATTCCTGATACCTGCCTGCTGTAACATATATTTGTAAGAGAAAGTACCCTGTTCTCTTTGTATCGCTTCCTTTGTGTGAAATCCCTGTCCTGCCAGGTCTTCTGCTTTCCTAATAAAAACTGACCACACTAAGCAGGAGAACACACCATGGTCAGTTCTCTAGCTACGCTGGGAAATCAGCCTACTCTCCTCCAATGATCAGACTTTTCCTGATACCCCCCCCACTGCACAGCCATTCACTGGGAAGATCAGTCTGCTGCTGCTTCTCCTCGCCCCAGCTCTTATGCAGCTGAGGACAGAGGGAATGTGATCACTTATTAAAAAGGATAAAAGGGTATTTATAATGTTGTTTTATATCTATACAAAAATGTTTTGTGTTCTATTTCTATTTTAAACTGAATGGGTTGTTTACAAGGTGATCATTTATTATTATTATTATTATTATAATACAGGATTTATATAGCGCCAACAGTTTGCACAGCGCTTTACAACATGAGGGCAGACAGTACAGTTATAATACAATTCAATACTGGAGGAAGCAGAGAGCCCTGCTCATTAGAGCTTACAATCTAGGAGGGTGGGTCAAGTGATATTTACAAACACTTTAAGGACAGGAAACATCTTAGACACAGATTTTGCCCCGCTGTGAAAATGGCACACAATAGTGAACTTTTAAAAGTTTCATAATCTGCAATTTGAGTGAATTGGCCTTTATGTAAGTGGAATTTAGAACCAGGCAAATTGATGTTCTCATCTCTAAAATTAGCCAAAACCTTGACTGTTTTTGGGCAACTGGTGAACTAAACAGTGAGTGAGGAGGAATGACTGAGGTCAGTTCATTATAATTCTTATTATGCAGGATTATATAGCGCCAGCAGTTTGCACAGTGCTTCACAATATAAGGGGGGACAGTACAATTACAATACAGTTTAATACAGAAGGAACAGGAGGGCCCTGCTCATGGAGCTCACAATCTAAAGGAAGGGGGAGATGGTACAAAAGGTAAGAGCTGCAGGGGATTATCTGGTGAAGGCGACTCAAGAGGGAGTCACCTCATCTCGTTATTGAGGAAGCAAATTCAGATTGCACTATGTATACACACTGGTATACACCAGTATAATACTATACAGTACCAGTACTGCCAAAGGTGCTTGTAAAAATGGGTTCAAAGACACCCTGTCACAAACTAAAAATTGCAGGTTAAATGCACGGAAATATCAAATGTTTTACATGCTTACTAACAAAGGATTTCCTTTCCATAATTTTTTGTTTATTTGCTTGCAATGTGCCTCCAAAATTGGAAAATTTTAATACAGCTGGAAAAGTCAATTCTGTAGCACACCCTTTCCCTCCTTGCATGTTATAGCAAAGGGCCAGTTTACTGTCCTTCGGGGGGGGGGGGGGGGCAGACTGTGGCCAGTGGGAGTAGAAAATGCCCTGGCACTAATGCCCCATCATTGGCTTAAATGGGAGGAATAGTGCCCCATTGTTGATATCAATGAGAAGAATAGTGCCCAATTGATGGTGTCAGTAGGGGGAATGATGCCCCAAGGGCCAGATAAAGTCAAGCAAATGGCCACAGTTTGGAGACCACTGCTATAGAGTGTCACTTGAGTGACAGCTTTAAATCTGCTTGAGCTGCTGACATTACAAATTATAAACCATTACAAAATGGATGGATGTACCCAGCAGCAGTCTCTGTGCTTTTGGATGTCTATAAAAAGAAAGCATTTACAGGAAAATAAGATGCATAAAATATAGTAAATACACATTTTCATTTGGGAACACTGTTGAAATGAATCCTTTAGTGACAAGGCCTCTTTATTGGATGTCCATAGTGTAATCTTTTATCTGTGTCTATGAGTTATATCTCTGCTACCCCATTTTTTGGTAAGACAGTCTAATGTTAAGCTGCATAATCACTGTTGTTTTACATGCATTCAAAAGTAAGCACGTTCTAGATCACTCTATTTCATTAGCTTGGATGAACACTGCTTGTTAATCAATAGCCCCACGTGACATTTGGAATAGCACTCTGATGTAATTGCAATTCAAACTCTGAACTTACAAGTAAAGATAATCAGTTTATTCTCCTAGTGAGCTGCAGAAACAATACTCTAATGCCCCGTACACACGAGCGGACTTTTCAACATCCAAAGTCCGAAGGACCGAGTCCGTCAGACTATCCGATCGTGTGTGGGCTGCAACGGACTTTTGATTCGCCAAAGTCTGACGGACTTTAGAAATGAAGCATGCTTCAAATTTTCCCGAAGGAACTCCGCCGGACCCGGTCCCCTTCGAAAACTCCGCTCGTGTGTATGCTACTCCGACGGACTAAAACCGACGCTAGGGCAGCTATTGGCTACTGGCTAGGAACTTCCTTATTCGAGTCGGGTCGTACGTCATCACGTTCGAATCCGTCGGAGTTTAGTGTGATCGTGTGTGGCCAAGTCCGTTCGGCCGAAAAGTCTGTCAGAACTCCGTCGGAACTCAGGCGGAACTCCGGCGGAACTCCGGCGGAACTCCTTTGGAAGTCTGTCGGACATAAGTCCTCTCGTGTGTACGGGGCATTATGCTGCGTACACAGGAACAGACTTTTAGATGGACTAAGTCCGACGGTCTTCCCAACGGACTTTCGGCGGAGTTCCGACTTACTTTTCCAAATGAACAGACTTGGCCACCCACAATCACATTAAGGTCCGACGGATTCAAACATGATGACGTATGACCGGACTAGAATAAGGAAGTTCATAGCCAGTAGCCAATAGCTGCCCTAGTGTCGGTTTTCATCCGTCGGACTAGCACACACACACAAGCGGATTTCTCGATAGGAACTGGGTCCGGCGGAGTTCCGGCGAAAAAATTTGAAACATGTTCTATTTCTAAAGTCTGTCAGATTTTTGGACAGCAAAGGTCCGATGGAGCCCACACACAATCGAATTATCCGACAGATTCGCTCTGTCAGACCTTTGCTGTTGAAAAGTCCGGTCGTGTGTGGCATAACAGCTAACTATAAAAATTACACTTCCTAAGAAAAACTGCCATTCGTATATACAGTAACAGGCAGACCCATTTTAATTTAGCACAATATTCTGGAAACTTACTAACGCATTTTTTGATGCTATCTTTTAAGAACAAATCTTGTGTATAAAACCTGGCATACATTAGGCCTCATGCCCAAAGGATGATTTTTTAACTCTCTTATGCCGCATACACACAGTCGGACTTTCCGACAGAAAATGTGCAATCGGAGCTTATTGTCAAAAATTCCGACCGTGTGTAGGCTCCATCGGACAGTTTCCATCGGAATTTCCATCACACAAAATTTGAGATCTGGTTCTCAAATTTTCTGACAACAAAAGCCATTTGCATAAATTCCGATTGTGTGTACACAATTCTGATGCACAAAGTTCCACACATGCTCGGAATCAAGCAGAAGAGCCGCACTGGCTATTGAACTTCATTTTTCTTGGCTTGTCGTATGTGTTGTACGTCACCGCGTTTTTGACATTTGGAAATTCCGACAACTTTGTGCGACCGTGTGTATGCAAGACTAGTTTGAGCCAACGTCTGTTGGAAAAAATCCCATGGATTTTGTTGTCAGAATGTGCGATCGTGTGTCTACGCAGCATAATGCCCTGTACACACGGTCGGACTTTCCGACGGAAAATGTGCGATCGGATTGTGTTGTCGGAAAATCCGATCGTGTGTGGGCTCCATCTGACTTTTTCCGTCTGAATTTCCAACACACAAAGTTTGAGAGCTGGATCTAAAATTTTCAACAACAAAATCCGATTGTTTAAATTCCGATCGTGTGTAGACAATTCTGACACACAAAGTGTGACGCATTCTCAGAATAAATTACGAGATGAAAGCTATTGGCTACTGGCCTCTGTATAGTCCCATCCTACGTGTTGTACGTCACCTCATTCTGAACGATCGGATTTTTCGACAACTTTGTGTGACCGTGTGTATGCAAGACAAGTCTGGGCCAAAATCCGTCGGAAAAAATCTGACGGATTTTGTCGTCGGAATGTCCGACCGTGTGTACGGGGCATTAGAAGTCAGCAGCATTTTTGCCTGACGCTTGTAAAAGTGTCAAAAGCTTTTACAAGGTTTTAGGAGCTTTTACAGGCATCAAGCTCTTGGGCATTAATTCATTTCATTGGCCAGAATAAATCATTTATATTATTTGAGTTATAGCAGCTTTTAGTAGCATCAGGAGTTTTTTTCTGCCCAAACACTGCTGCTCCTTGACGGACTGGCTGCTAAAAGCCTATGTCATGCCATGGAGTGGCAGGGAAAAAAAATGCCAGGCGCCCCTAGAAAGCAGCTGTAAAAATGTTCAGTGTACACGAGGCCTTAGGTTCATAAATAAATTCTGTAGGATAGTGAATGAGGACACAACAACTGTGAAGAGTTTATAAGTATGAATGAAGAATTTCTTCTTTAACTAGGAAATATTTCAACATTTCTTTCCATAATTATTTTTAAAATTCCGAATATAGTAAAAAGTGTGTGTCCCATACTCTCATACACACATAAATGACACCAGTAAAATAAATAAATAAAAAAAAAAAAAATATATATATATATATATATATATATATATATATATATATATAGTGTATACAGTATTTCACAAAAGTGAGTATACCCCTCGCATTTTTGTAAATATTTTGTTATATCTTTTCATTTGACAACACTGAAAAAATTACAATTTGCTACAATGTAAAATAGTGAGTCCAAATTTGGCCCAAAGTGTCAATATTTGTGTGGCCACCATTATTTTCCAGCACTGCCTTATCCCTATTGGGCATGGAGTTCACCAGAGCTTCACAGGTTGCCACTTGAATTCCTCTTCCACTCCTATATAATGACATCACGGAGCTGGTGAATGCTAGAGACCTTGCACTCCTCCACCTTCTGCTCGAGGGTGCCGCACAGAAGCTCAATAGGGATTAGGTCCAGAGTCATGCTTGGCCAGTCCATCACCTTTACCTTCAGCTTCTTTAGCAAGGCAGTGGTCGTCTAGGTGGTGTGTTTGGGGTTGTTATCATGTTGGAATACTGCCCTGTGGCCCAGTCTCCGAAAAGAGGGGATCATTTTCTGCTTCAGTATGTCACAGGACATGTTGGCATTCATGGTTCCCTCAATGAGCTGTAGCTCCCCAGTGCTGGCAGCACTCATGCAGCCCCAGACCATGACACTCCCACCACAATGCTGGACTGAAGGCAAAACACACTTGTCTTTGTACTCCTCAGCTGGTTGCTGCCACACACGCTTGACACCATCTGAACCAAATAAGTTTATTTTGGTCTCATCAGACCACAGGACATGGTTCCTGTAATCCGTGTCCTTAGTCTGCTTGTCTTCAAAAAACTGTTTGTGGCATCTTTAGAAGAGGCTTCCTTCTGGGATGACAGCCATGCAGTGTGTGGCGTATGGTTTGAGCACGGACAGGTGACCCCCCGACCCCTTCAACCTCTGCAGCAATGCTAGCAGAATTCATACTTCTATTTCCCAAAGACAATCTCTGGATATGACGCAGAGCACGTGCACTCAACTTCTTTGGTCAACCATGGCGAGGCCTGTTCTGAGTGGAACCTGTCCTATTACAGTACAGCTTGTATAACAGTATAAATTTGCTGTCCCCTCAAAATAACTCAACACACAAAAGTGAGTACATCCTTAAGTGAAAATGCCCAAATTGGGCCCAAAGTGTTATTTTGTTGTTAAAATATATGTTATATTTTGTGTGACCACCATTATTTTCCAGCATTGCCTTAACCCTCTTGGGCATGGAGTTCACTAGAGCTTCACAGGTTATCACTGGAGTCCTCTTCCACTCTTCCATAATGACATCATGGAGCTGGTGGATTTTAGAGACCTTGCGCTCCTCCACCTTTCATTTGAGGATGCCCCACAGTTACTCAATAGGGTCTAGGTCTGGAGACATGCCTGGCCAGTCTATCACCTTTATCCTCAGCTTCTTTAGCAAGGCAGTGGTCATCTTGGAGGTGTGTTTGGGGTCGTTATCATGTTGGAATATTGCCCTGCGGCCCAGTCTCCGAAGGGAGGGGATAATGCTCTCTTTCAGTATGTCACAGTACATGTTTGCATTCATGGTTCCATCAATTAACTGTAGCTCCTCAGTGCCGGCAGCACTCATGCAGCCCCAGATCATGGCACTCCCACCACCATGCTTGACTGTAGGCAAGACACACTTGTCTTTGTACTCGTCTCCTGGTTGCCGCCACACACGCTTGACACCATCTGAACCAAATAAGTTCATATTGTTCTCATCAGACCACAGGACATGGTTCCACTAATTCATGACCTTACTCTGCTTGTCTTCAGCAAACTGTTGGAAGAGGCTTCCTTCAGGGGTGACAGCCATGCAGACCAATTTGATGCAGTGTGCGGCGTATGGTCTGAGCACTAAAAGGCTGACCCTCACCCCTTCAACCTCTGCAGCACTCATACATCTATTTTCCAAAGACAACCTCTGGATATGACACTAAGCACATGCACTCAACTTCTTTGGTCGACCATGGCAAGGCCTGTTTTGAGTGGAACCTGTCCTGTTAAACTGCTGTATGGTCTTGGTCACTGTGCTGCAGCTCAGTTTCAGGGTCCTGGCAATCTTCTTTTAGCCTAGGCTAACTTTATGTAGAGCAACAATTATTTTTGTTCTTTGCCATGATGTGCCATGCTGAACTTCCAGTGACCAGTATGAAAGATTGAGAGTGATAACACCAAATTTAATATACCTGCTCCCCATTCATACCTGAGACCTTGTAACACTAACAAGTTACATGATACCAGGGAGGGAAAATAGCTAATTTGAGCCAATTTGGACATTTTCACTTAGGAGTGTACTCACTTTTGTTGCCAGCAGTTTAGACATTAATGGCTGTGTGTTGAGTTATTTTGAGGGGACAGCAAATTTACCAGCAAATTTACACTGTTATACAATCTGTACACTCACTACTTTACATTAGAGATGGGCCGAACACCCCCTGGTTCGGTTCACATCAGAACATACCAAACAGGAAAAAAATTTGGCAGAACACATGAACACCATTAAAGTCCATGGAACATGAACATGAATAATCAAAAATACTAATTTTAAAGGCTTTTATTGTCATAAAAAGTGTTTGGGGACCTGGGTACTGCCCCAGGGGACATGTATCAATGCAAAAAAAAGTTTTAAAAACGGCCGTTTTTTTGTTAGCAGTGATTTTAATAATGCTTGAAGTGAAACAATAAAAGTGAAATATTCCTTTAAATTTCGTACCTGGGGGTTGTCTATAGTATGCCTGTAAAGTGGTGCATTTTTCCAGTGTTTAGAACAGTCCCTGCACAAAATGACATTTCTAAAGGAAAAAAGGTAATTTAAAAGTACTCGCGACTATAATGAATTGTCGGTCCCAGCAATGCGGATAAAAGTAATTGAAAAAAACGGCATGGGATTCTCCCAGTCCATTACCAAGCCCTTTGGGTCTGGTATCAATATTAAAGGTAACCCAGAACCAATTTTTTTTAAACAAATGTGTGGGGTTCCCCCCAAATTCCATACCAGGCCCTTCAGGTCTGGTATGGATATTAAGGGGAACCCCATGCCAAAATGTAAAAAATCCATACAGACCCTTATCCGAGCACGCAACCTGACAGGTCGCAGGAAAAGAGGGGGGACAAGAGAGTGCTCTCCCCTCCTGAACTGTACCAGGCCACATACCCTCAACATGGGAAGGGTGCTTTGGGGTAGCCCCCCAAATCACTTTGTCCCCATGTTGATGGGGACAAGGGCCTCATCCCCACAACCCTTGCCCGGTGGTTGTGGGGGTCTACGGGTGGGGGGCTTATCTGAATCTGGAAGCCCCCTTTAACATGGGGACCCCCAGATCCCAGCCTCCCCCTGTGTGAAATGGTAACAGGGTATAATGTACCCCTACCATTTCACAAAATAAGTGTCAAAATGGTACAAAAGACAAGACACAACTTGGGACAAGTCTTTTATTAAGAAATAAAAAACTAAAAATGTTCCACAAAGTCCATTCATCTTCTTCTCTCGCTCTGCCGATGGGCCAAAAAAGAAAAGCCCACCTCCATGGGGTACTGGATAACAGCATGGGGGGGGGCTGGAGAACAGCACAGGGGGGACTGGAGAACAACGTGGGGGGGGGCTGGAGAACAACGCAAGGGGCTACTGGAGAACAGCACGGGGGAATGGAGAACAGCACAGGATTGAAAACCAGAAAAAGGGCTTGTGATGATGTCACAAAGACAAAGAAGAGAATTGTGGGCCTTCTAGCAGAAGTTACATATAAAAAACACCTAGTGTGTCTTTGCCTTTGTCTTTGGGAATGGGAATTCTATGAGCACAAATACATTTATGCCTGGTAAACACAGGCTGAATATCAGCCAGTTCAACAGAAACCGGCCGACATTTGGTCTGTGTGTACACCAGTGTCAGGAAAGGTTCCCTCCGCTGGTAATATCTATCATTTGGTGTGCAGTACTGAGGTCCACCAGCAGGTATCTTCTGGCAGTTTGGAACTGTTAGGAGAGCCTTTCCCTGCTGGTATGTGATCTTTGGGCCACAGTACTGCCATCCAGCAGCCGGTGGTTCCTGGCAGTGTGGGGCCGACATTACCTCTTGCAATCAGGTATCACCTGAGTCTGATTGAGATGTGTATAAATACCCGGCAAGTGCACACACACCTTGCCCTGGTGTTGTCCTTGTGCCCTGACCTGCAGTCTGTTGGTCCCCAGTCCCCGATCCCGTATCCTGAACCTGTTTGTATCTGATCCTGTATCCCTGGATCCTTGCCCTGCAGCCTGATTCCTTCCATCTTGTTCCCTGTCTGTTTACTCCTGGCCCCCCATCTGCTGATCTCCTGTTTATGACCCTGGCCTGGCTTGACTATAATTCTGGTATTACCTTTTGCTATATATACTGATTGGTTTATTATCACTGTTTGGTTGTTCAGTTTGTTCACTCTGTTGGTATTGGTGGTGTGTTCACATTTATATGCATTTACTTTAATAAACTTACTTTCACCTATTTATGTCTGGTTCACTCTGTTGCAGTCACACAGTTCTGGTCACAACTGGTTTATGACAACCAGCCAATCCAACAGTCAGACGGGCATGGGGGGGCAAAAACTGATAGTGTGTTCTAGGCTTTAGACAGGACAAACAGAGTAGACCAATAACGCTGGTGTCACAGAGAACTATGCATTTTTAATGGAAGCGCACATAGAAGCTGTTTGCCTATATGCCCAAGTGCCTAAATGAAACATTGAGCTGACTTAAAACAGTGAGAGGGAGGGGGATAAATCACAGCTCTGATTCATTTTGTTGTCATTGCAGACTTAGCTATTGAGCTCTGTAAAGAATGGGCTTCTTTCTGAAGCTTCAGTTGCTAGCTGCTTATGAAAATACAACATATTGCAGTATTTCATATTTACCTAAAATAAATATATATTTTTTAAAAGTATTATTTCATTCTGACTGTAAAAAAATGACATCTGTAATTTGGTTCTCTTAAAGCCAAAGAGTAGAATTTTACAGTGTGAAAACTAGACCAAGACATTGGACGTAAGATGCCTGGCCACAATGAGAGAACTATGGTGACTACAATTGCTGACCTTTGGAGTCATAAGTCTTTATCTATACACTTGGTTTGAGTGAGTGACCCAAAAGTCACATGGTCAATACAGCCATACATCTAGCATTTTTAGGAGAAGCCAGGAACGACTGTCTACATGCTTTTCTAATGACACTCTTCCTTTAACAAGCAAAAAAAAGAGAGCAAACCTATTAGAAGGGCAACTATGAGCAACAGTGCCAAAAGTAGTGGAACTCCTGTTGCATACTACACATGTACTCTATAATAAAAAATAAAAAAAGAAGTGAAATAGCCACTAGTTACAAATATTTTTACTTTTTTTTATTTTTTATGTGTTGCTCTAATGTTTTTTTTTTTTTTTAAATGAAACTGTGAGTTAAAAATAATTCTGACTTTATAATGCATATGTGTGATTTTTGCTTGAGGAACCTGCTCTCCAGAGTGGTATTTTGTTACCTGTACTCTGTAATGCTGTTTCAATGCATTATTTATTTTACCAACATGATAGACCAATGAATCCAGGCCAGTGGGCATGTTTTTGCACTGTGTATGCATTTTACACCTTGTCCAGTTCTCAATGTTGTGATAATGGTAATATCCACAGTACTAAAATAGTGTCACGCTTTTTTTTTTCTTTTTTTTTTTAATAGTGTCACAGATCCTGGGACAGGACTTTCTCCACTTTCCGTATGTGCCAAATAATTACTTGATCCCTAAATGGGGATGGGATATTGATATTGAGACACTAATAAGGACATAAGTTCATGTTGTTGTGTAATTCTCTTTAAGGCCCGGTTCACACCGCTGCGGGGGGAGATCCGGATGTGATTCGCACAGCAAATCACATCCGATCTCCGTAGCGATGCGAGTTCAGCCATACAGATAGTATGGCTGAATTCGCAGCGCTCCCGCAGCAAACTCGCACGGGACCCTTTTTTGGGTCCGCAACAGAATCGGATCGCATGGGGGTTCACACCATGCGATCCGATTCCTGTGCGAGTCGGCAGATCGCACTGCGATATGCCGACGGATCTGGGGGTGTCATTAACATATCATTGACACTCCCAGCCGTCCGCATAGGGCAGTGTGAACTGCCGGCGGGAGGTGTGCGATGCGGGTAAACGCCGCGGATTTGCGGCGTTCCCGCATCGCTATAGTGTGAACCCGGCCTAAAGGGGTTGTAAATCCTCGTGTTTTTTCACCCTAATGCATCCTATGCATTAAGATAAAAAATAATTCTGACACTGATCGGCTGCCTAGCCCCCCCGTTTTACTCACCGGAGTCTGTTCGTTCCCACGGCAGAGACGCGCTCTAGCTCTCTGCCTGGGGTTCTCGGCTCTTGATTCGATAGATTGATAACAGTGCAGCCATTGGCTCCCGCTGTTGTCAATCAAATCCAATGACGCGAGTGCCAGGGGGCAGGGCTGAGTCTGCCATTCTGTGTCTATGGACACAAATGCCGGACTCGGGAGGGTGCCCGCACGGTAACCTCCTGAGAGAGCCCTTCTCCTAGGGGGTTTACAAATGCCAGGAGGAGCCACAAGCACCACCAGGGGACCCCAGAAGATAAGGTCCGGGACCACTCAGTGCAAAACCAACTGCACAGTGGAGGTAAGTATGATATGTTTGTTATTTAAAAAAACAAAAACAAAATGCAACATCTACATTTCCTTAGTTTAACTAAAGACCAAAACAAACACATATTAATTACATAGGTTCTGTGGCTGATTAAGGTGGTAATTAAACTCACTTGGGTCTTATCTGCATTACATTAGCCTCAGAACCTGTGTGAACCTGTGAACCTGTGTGATTCATAAGTGTTTGAGTTTAAAGGGGTGAGGTGGCAACCCTACCTCCAATGGGGAAACTAGTTCTGAGGACCTGGGGGCTACAAGGGATTCTCTTAATTTGTAGGCATTTCCTTACTTTCTGTATTAGCCTTTGGGACAGGAAGTGAATTTTATCTCCCCAATGAGACACAAATGACAAAAAAAAAAAGAGGTTATAGTCCTCCCTTATTCTATCTATCTATCGTTTGTGGATGTGGTGTGTTTTTGTCGCATAGGATTTTGCGGTTCATGAGATAAACAGGTGGCAGTGAAAGGTATGTAGCAGGATGCAGGGTGTTAAGCACTGGGCACACCTTGTTCCCTACGCGAGGTATAATTTATCTTTACCCTGTGTTAATTGGTTGTTAGGAAAGGATTCAAGCAGGCTGTGATGAAACATGTCTGCAGGTCTGAAGCAGGCCTAGTGTGGTCTTACTATTAGCCAGGAATCTTTTAAAACTTTTCAGTTAAATTATGTTTTGGACTGTGATGGTTATCCCTGCAAGGGAACATTTTGGTTCCTGCTTTGTTACACGCCGTTCAATAAACATGGGTAGGAAGCCTTTAAACCCACTTGATACTTGAATTACATCTGGGCTCAATGCATCCAATGCCGGTGGGCTGAGCTGTATTTCTACTTGCAACTATCACTCAACTGTGCATGTTGATCAAGTCTTGATCAATTTCATATCAGTAAATAAAAAACTGTACGTGATGCTGAGCGATAATTACAAGCAATACAAGTTTAACATTCCTTGTAAGCAAGTAGGTTTAAAAAGAAAATGATAATAATAGTATTTGCTGACTGTGTTTTTACATGATCAGCATGATACAAATTAAAAAAGGCATGGCTTTCTCAGACATGCCCCCTGACACATACTTCTGCTATGTCAAAGCTGAATTTCAGGCACAACAACTTTTATTTAAAGTTGTTGTATATCCTTCCCTACTGTAAAGTGAAGTGACTAGCCTCAGGTGATACACAGAGATAAACCAAATCCTCCTACATAAGTTGTACATATTTATCTGCCACTCTCTCTCCTCTACAGCCTTCTAAATCACACAGATCAAAGGTTTTTTTCTTTTCCACTCGGCAGGGGGTAGGGATTTGACATCACACACTGTACAGACTAGAACAGACTAGAGAAGAGAGCTCCCTGTAATCGGAGACTTGAATGGAGGGAAAAAATGTGAGGGGTGTACTCACTTTTGTGAGATACTGTATATATGTGTAGCACTTACCCCTGAAGGAACGGCTGGTTTTGCTGGGCTTACCGTTTACCTTCTGCACCTCGTTCTTGTCTAGGGGTTCCCGAGGTTGATGGCCTAATAACTGCAGAGACCGACACTTGAATCCCTTTTTAGGAATTTTTATTTGCATAAAACATTGAACAGAACACAGTCTCTACAGTTGGGAATAGAGGATATGGGTAATAAAGCATAGGTAATTTTGGTCTGCTGACACTTGAAATGTCTCTCTCTAGATCAGGGATCTGCAATTAGCGGACCTCCAGCTGTTGCAGAACTACAAGTCCCATGAGGCATAGCAAGACTCTGGCAGCCACAAGCATGACACCCAGAGGCAGAGGCATGATGGGACTTGTAGTTTTGCAACAGCTGGAGGTCCGCTAATTGCAGATCCCTGCTCTAGATGATCCAGGGAATAGCCATTCGCAACTGGATATTTCAACTACCGGATAAGTCCCTGTTTGTGGATTTAGCAGCCGACAGGTGATTTAAGCTTAGAAAAGTCTCTGCCACAGACTTGGTTGTAGAACTTTAAATGAGAAAAGTCTCTGCCACAGACTTGATTGTAGAACTTTAAATTAGCACAGAAACTTAGGTGTAACTGAAGGATGAAATTAGGAACTTTCTTACAGTACCAGTATCTTGTAGCCGGTCCGGCGATCCCGTAAGAATGCAGATTTACTTGGAGTCATTTCAGCTTAGCTTCCAGGCTCTTACCGAGCAGCCAGGCTCGTGTGTGGCCCACTTCTGAAGAGTCCTCCTCTGGTTGCGTTTGAGTTGCTGAGCCTCTCCAAACCCGAGACGACACCGGACCACCTTGAAATCCTCCTTCCAGTTACTGTGCCTCGGACTAGCCAGTCCCGAGACTTGGAGATGGATGGATCCGCACCCCAGGCCATGAGGGCCTCTGGGGGCTGTTCAGGAGGACCAGGACCATGGAGTCAGAACATACTTCTGGACCGGAACCCAGAACCACCTGACCTCGGCACCTTAAGTACCCTCTCCCGGAATACACAGTGAGACAATGCACCCACTGATTGGCTCAGAGAGAGAGATTGGTACCCAATGCGTCCAACCAGACTGCGTTCCAATGCCTGTCAAAGGTGATGCCTACACCTATGACCAGGCAGAACATAGTACAGCCCAGCCAAACTGATGCCAAAACCACAATTTACTGAAATTAACCCTAAGACCCAACTATGGTCTTAGGAAAAAAATAAATTTACAAAACATAGCGCATGCTCTTCAGGAGCCAGCACTACATATGTATATATTTTTATATATATATATATATATATATATATAATATATACAGTATCTCACAACAGTGAGTACACCCCTCACTTTTTTGTAAATATTGTATTATATCTTTTCATGTGACAACACTGAAGAAATTACACTTTTCTACAATGTAAAGTGGTGAGTGTACAGCTGTATAACAGTGTACATTTGCTGTCCCCTGTCACACATCCATTAATGTCAAAACCACTGGCAAAAAAAGTTAGTACACCCCTAAGTGAAAATGTCCAAACTGGGCCCAAAGTGTCAATATTTTGTGTGGTCACCATTATTTTCCAGCACTGCCTTAACCCTCTTGGGCATGGAGTTCACCAGAGCTTTCACTCCTCTATGACGACATCACGGAGGTGGTGGATGTTAGAGACTAGGGATGAGCCGAACACCCCCCTGTTCGGTTCGCACCAGAACCTGCGAACAGACCTAAACTTTGTGTGAACTTTAGAACCCTATTAAAGTCTATGGGACTCGAACGTTCACAATCTAAAGTGCTCATTTTAAAGGGTAATATGCAGGTTACTGTCCTAAAAAGTGTTTGGGGACCCGGGTCCTGCCCCAGGGGACATGGATCAATGCAGGTTTCCGTTACATCAGAGGGGGCGGGGTCACCTACACGTCACTGGGGAACCCCTGGCTTCCCTCTCCAGCGTCAGAGGGGCGGGGTCAGGTGACGGGTGGCCCCGCCCTCCTAATATGAGAAACGTCAGCGCTGAGATGTCTGCCGTGTCTCCGGAGTGGAGACAGAAGAAGGATGTATGGACAGCGCTGGACTGAGAGATCCCCATTGCTGGATATGATCATCCATCGCTGGACCCCGGAGACCCGTCGCTGGATAGCAAGAGTGGATTAGCACCGCTGGAATCTTTTTTTTATTTTTTTTATTTTTAATAAAGGAATTTTTCAAAAGTGTGTTTGTCTTATTTAACCATTTTGACACTTTCTTTGTGAAATGGTGGGGGTACTTTTGTACCCCCTTACCATTTCAAACAGGGGGGGGCGGGATCTGGGGGTCCCCTTGTTAAAGGGGGCTTCCAGATTCTGATAAGCCCCCCGCCCGCAGACCCTCACAACCAACGGCCAGGGTTGTGAGGATGAGGCCCTTGTCCTCATCAACATGGGGACAAGGTGCTTTGAGGGGTCACAGACCCCCAAAGCATCCTCCCAATGTTGAGGGTATGTGCCCTGGTACGGTTCAGGAGGGAGGGGGGGCCGCTCTCTCGTCCCCCCCATCTTTTCCTGCGGCCTGCCAGGTTGCGTGCTCAGATTAAGGGTCTGATATGGATTTTTAGGGGGACCCCCACGTCAATTTTTTTTTAAATTGGATGCGGGGTTCCCCTTAATATCCATATCAGACCTGAAGGGTCTGGTTATGGATATTTACGGGGACCCCCACGTCAATTTATTTTTTAAATTTGACACGGGGTTCCCCTTAATATCCATGTCAGACCTGAAGGGCCTGGTAATTGAATTTAGGGGAACCCCCAGGTTTTTTTTATTTTTATCAATGAATGAATGAATTGTCGGCTAATGCAGAGAACACTCATTGAGTGTTCTCTGTATTACGGGACCCGACAATAGCCGCAAGTGATTTTAAAAGACTTTTTTTCCTGCACAAATGACACTTTGTGCAGGGACAGTTCTAAGCACCAGAAACATGCGCCCCTTCACAGGCATACTATAGATACCCCCCAGCTACGAAATTTAAAGGAATATTACACTTTTATTGTTTCACTTTAATCATTATTAAAATCACTGCTCCTGAAAAAACGGCAGTTTTTAAAACTTTTTTTTGCATTGATCCATGTCCCCTGGGGCAGGACCCGGGTCCCCAAACACTTTTTAGGACAGTAACCTGCATATTACCCTTTAAAATTAGCACTTTAGATTTCTCCCATAGACTTGTATAGGGTGTTCCGGCTTTTCGAATTTGCTGCGAACAGCCCAAATTGTTCACTGTTTGCTGAACAGGCGAACAGGCAATGTTCGAGTAGAACATGAGTTCGACTCGAACTCGAAGCTCATCCCTATTAGAGACCTTGCGCTCCTTCACCTTCCGTTTCTGAATGCCTACAGATGCTTAATAGGGTTTAGGCCTGGAGATATGCTTGGCCCGTCCATCACCTTTACCCTCAGATTCTTTAACAAGGCAGTGGTCGTCTCGAAAGTGTGTTTGGGGTCGTTATCATGTTGGAATACTGCCCTGCAGCCAAGTCTCTGAAAGGAGGGGATCATGCTCTGCTTCAGTATCTCACAGTACATGTTGGTATTCATGGTTACCTCAATGAACTGTAGCTCCCCAGTGCCGGCAGCACTCATGTAGCCCCAGACCATGACACACCCACCACCAGGCTTGACTGTAACAAGACACACCTGTCATTTTACTCCTCACCTGGTTGCCACCACACACACTTGACACCATCTGACCCAAATACATTTATCTTGGTCTCATCAGACCACAGGACATGGTTCCAGTAATCCATGTTCTTAGTCTGCTTGTCTTAAGAAAACTATTTGTGGGCTTTCTTGAGCATGATCTTTAGAAGAGGCTTCTTTCTGGGACGATAATATATATACAGTGGGGGAAAGTATTTGCTCCCCTGCAGATTTTGCCCACTTACAAAGAAATTAAGGGTCTATAATTTTTATCATAGGTGTATTTTAAATGATAGACACCGAATTTCAACCAAAAATCCAGAAAAAACACATGAAACAAATGCTATAAATTAAGTTGCAGTTCAGTGAGTGAAATAAGTATTTGATCCCCAAGCAAAACATGACTTAGTACTTGGTGGAGAAACACTTGTTGGCAAGCACAGAGGTAAGACATTCCCTGTAGTTGGTGAGCAGGATAGCACACATCTCAGGAAGGATTTTGGTCCACTCTTCTTTACAGATATTCTTTAAATCCTTAAGGTTTCTTTGCTGTCACTTGGCAAAGTTTCAGCTCCCTCCATACATTTTCTATAGGATTAAGATCTAGAGACTGACTAGGTCACTGCCCTTAATGTGCTTCTTCTTGAGCCACTCCTTTGTTGCCTTGGTGATATGTTTTGGGTCATTGTCATGCTGGAAGACCTATCCATAACCCATCTTCAGTGAAGGATTGGGAGAAAGTGCTGTGGTCAGATGAGACCAAAATTTTGGTCTTTGGCGTTAACTCGACTCGCCATGTTTGGAGGAACAAAAATGCTGACTATGAGCCTAAGAACACCATCCCTACAGTCAAGTATGGAGGTAGAAACATTATTCTTTGAGGCCGTTTCTCTGCTAAAGGTCTCTGCTAAAGGCCTGACTCTGCCACATTGAGGGGCCAATGGGTGGGGCCATGTATTGTAAAATATTGGATAAGAACCTTCTTTATTCAGCCAGAACACTGAAGATGGGTCGTGGATGGGTCTTCCAGCATGACAATGACCCAAAACATACCGCCAAGGCAACAAAGGAGTGGCTCAAAAAGAAGCACATTAAGGTCATGGAGTGGCCTAGTCAGTCTCCAGACCTTAATCCTATAGAAAATGTATGTATGTAAACCCTTCCAAACACACACACAACCTCAGATTTGCTCTGTGCCTTGAAATGTATTGGTGCCTCCAGCCCTAGAGAAGTGTGTTATACTGACAGATATCACCCCACCCCACCCCCAGTTGTTTGCACTGTTATTCACATTCTTGACTTAGAAATGATCCTGCTTAGCACTGTACTACTCCTGGAAATGTCCAATTGACTTCACCCCTGGCTTAGTAGCTTATTGTACCTAAAAAATATCACTTGTTCCATCTCTGGCTTCTTTCTCCGAACAACCTCCCTTCCATTCTAGACATACCAGATGATTGTTCTTGGAAACAATATACTCCCCATCTTGGCTGAGCACTCTCATAGTTGCTTAATTACAAAACCCATAGCAGTCAGAAATCAAATTACTTCTTTAAGTAATCTAATTTCAGCAAGGTGAAATCTGATTTCATCAACTGTCAGACATAAAGCAGAACTAAACCCTCCAATTCTTTACAGCCAAGGAAGCTGTCATCTTAGCCTCTGTGTATTCTGCAGCTGCCATGGTGCTGCCCATGTGACTGAAACAAGCTACTATACCAGGTATCATTCACAGCATGCCTCAAATGTAATTGTTT
The DNA here is from genome assembly GCF_037356315.1 of Lithobates pipiens. Taxonomy (NCBI): domain Eukaryota; kingdom Metazoa; phylum Chordata; class Amphibia; order Anura; family Ranidae; genus Lithobates; species Lithobates pipiens. The sequence continues at coordinate 356,344,191 of NW_027507748.1, read as the reverse complement.
TGGGCAACTGTTTGATGGGTTTAGCTCCACTTTAATGTGTAGCACTTACCCCCAAAGGAGCTGCTGGTTATTTTTGGGCTTACCGTTACCTTTTGTTCTCCTTCTTTCACATCTAGGGGATGTCCCGTGGTAGATGGCCCAGTAACTTGAGACTGACAATAGATCCACTTGAATGAATTTTATTTGCAAAAACTCAAACCATTGAACAGTCTTTCAACTTGGGATCAGAGGGTTGGAAAGGAAAGTTCAGGTACTCTCAATGTCAAAGTCCAAAAACATTAAAGAACTTGTTTGCTTTGACTGCATCTGGAGAATAGCCATCCGCAGCTGGATGAACACTCAGATTGGACAGTCCCTCTCTCACAAGGCCTAGCAGCCAACCAGGTGTTTACTCAGGAACAAAGTCTTTATCACCGATGTTGTTGCAGAACACGTAGGGAAACTAAGCTGTAGAACACTTGTAGGATACCTGGATCTTTCATCCCACTTGGAGATATCCACAAGACCGGATTCTCTCGGTTCTCAGGCTCTTGTTAAGAAAACCAACCCGTATGTGGTATTCTTCTAAAGAGTCCTCCCCTGGAATGCTCGAAGTTCAATGGGTCTCTACCGAATCGGAGACAGCACCCATCCACCTTGGAATCCTTAATTAGTTCCCTTGCCTTGGGCTAGCCAGCCCCGAGGCATTAAAGTCAGGTGGATCCGCACCCCAGGCCATAGCCTTCCTGGGGGCTGGTCAGGAGGACCAGGACCATGTAATCAGCAAAGCATACTGGCCCGGAAACTCCGAAATCACGTGATGTCCGCATCTTAAATACTCTCTCCCAGAGGGCACAGCGAGAGGGCCACTCCCACTGACCTGACTCTGAGAGAGAGTAAATTAAACGCCCAACCAGACCATAGTTCCACACCTGCCACCAGAGACAGCGCCCCCCTGTGGCCAGGCTGAACATCTCACAGCCCAGTCAGACTGACACAGAAGTCTAATTAAGGCAAATAGACCCAAACCAAACTGTAGTTTGGGTAAAGTTACATTTTGAAAAACACATAGCGCGTGCTCTTCAGGAGCCCGCCGCTACACACTCCCCCTGCTTAATTAGATGACGTCCCCATCGTCTGGAAAGATAGGAAAAAAGAAACCCAGAGCTAACAACTAGACCTACAAAAAAAACATTAGAGTACCTGAATGTTTGGGTGGGGAAGGGAGAAAGGGAAAGGAAAGCAACAGTAAAACTTTCACATTGCAGCAACACAGAATTATCTTACATTACAGTTACCACTAGTGATGGCCGAACGGTTCGCCTGGCGGTTGTTTCGCGGCAAATTTCGGCTGTTCGCGGTCTGCCCGTTCGGCGGACTATTGGCGCCGTTCGCCCGGCGGACTTCCGCGTTTACTGTGTAAAAGAACTTTGACCTATGATGACACATCCATCATGGGGTACAGGACAGCCAATTGAGACATTACAGCACATGGACACTTGGACATTCCCCCTAACCTATAAATACACACGATCCGGCGGCCATTTTACATTCTTTCTTCTGTCACTATAGGGAGAGGTTGCTGTGTGGAGCAGGGAGAGATTTGTGTACCAAATAGCTAGCGATTTGGGTCACTGTAAAGTTATTTTCAGGACTGGTATAGGTGTTAGGTGTAGTTCAGGATAGGCAGTGCTGTGCTAGTGATTGTTGCAGCAGCCTGAGTGTCTTTTGTCAGTTTAGAGAAAGGGACAGGACGGTGTGTCTGCTGTAGGGACAGTCAGTTTAGTCATCATCATTAGCTGTTACTATCAGGTCCACAAAAGTGCTATTCCAGTTATTGTTCCAGTAGCCTCTGTTTTGTCAGTTTATATAGGGACAGGCAGGAAGCAGTGTGTGAGGCAGTGAGGGTCAGTTTAATCAGTAGCTGTTACTATTAGTTCCACAAAGGTTCTTTTCAGGACTGGTATCAGTGGTATGGTAATAGGCTTGTACACGTATAATATTCTTTCTTCCAAATATAGAAAGAATATTATACTTGACTGCTGCCCTTCTGCTACAGTCTGCTAATCATTCACAACCCACTTGTTCCACAAAGCTCCTTATAAGGACTGGTAACTTGGTCTGTCTAGGGTGCTACAGTACATAGGGTTGAGTGAGGTGCAGTCTGCCATTCTATAAGGACTGGTATAGGTCCACAATACATAGGGTTGAGGTGCACTACTGCTGACCGCTGCCCTATACTGCAGCAGTCCTTCATCGGTATAGGGACTGATGTACAGTCTGCTAATCACTCACACACAACCTACTTGGTCCACAAAAGTCCTTATAAGGACTGGTAAGGTATAGGGTACTACAGTACATAGGGTTGAGTGAGGTACAGTCTGCCATTCTATAAGGACTGGTATTGGTTCACAATACATAGGGTTGAGGTGCACTACTGCTGACCGCTGCCCTATACTGCAGCAGTCCTTCATCGGTATAGGGACTGACGTACAGTCTGCTAATCACTCACACACAACCTACTTGGTCCACAAAGGTCCTTATAAGGACTGGTAAGGTATAGGGTACTACAGTACATAGGGTTGAGTGAGGTACAGTCTGCCATTCTATAAGGACTGGTATCGGTCCACAATACATAGGGTTGAGGTTCACTACTGCTAACCGCTGCCCTATACTGCAGCAGTCCTTCATTGGTATAGGAACTGACGTACAGTCTGCTAATCACTCACACACAACCTACTTGGTCCACAAAGGTCCTTATAAGGACTGGTAAGGTATAGGGTACTACAGTACATAGGGTTGAGTGAGGTACAGTCTGCCATTCTATAAGGACTGGTATCGGTCCACAATACATAGGGTTAAGGTGCACTACTGCTGACCGCTGCCCTATACTGCAGCAGTCCTTCATCGGTATAGGGACTGAGAGTTTTGTCACAGGGTCATTTAAAAAATGACAGACAGAGGAAGAGGCAGGCCCTTCCGCAGGGGTGGTAGGGGTAGGGCAGGAGCAACAGGCTTGAGCCAAAGTGGGAAGTTGCAGAAGGTGCGTTTAATTACTTTAAAGGACGCACCAGACTTGGTTAAGTGGCTCGCTCAGCCTTACTCTTCTGCACCCTCCTCATCCTCTCGATCTGCACCCTCTTCTTCACTCTCTGCTATGTGCACCCCCAAAGACACTACCACCAACAACACCACCACCACCACCACCACATACCTTCCGCTTGAGTCACAGGAATTATTTTCCAATCCATATCAAGAGGACATTTCTGATGCGCAGCCACTCTTGGTATTGGATCAGGAAGAGGAGGTAGCAACAACCGCTACTCAGCAGGCTGACGACAGTACCCAGATCAGGCCAAGGAGGAGGTTGGTCCCAGGTGTTGCTGCCTACTCCGAGATCTCTACTTATAGCGGTGGGGAAGGTGACGTTGATGATGACCTGTCTAGTGATGTCACGTGGGTGCCCACAAGAGAGGAAGAGGAGGGGAGTTCAGAGGGAGATATGGACCAGCAGATAGGGAGGAGAAGCAGGAATAACTTACATTGCACAGGAGGGACAAAGCAGACTGAAAATGTATCAGGAGCGAGTCATCGACCATGTATGGTCACATCTGGCGCTCCCAGGACACCGGCACATGGCTCCGCAGTGTGGGCTTTTTTTAACGTGTCCACTGCTGACAATAGCGTTGCCATCTGCAATCTTTGCAGTCAACGCATTAGTCGCGGTAAGGCCAACACTCACCTAGGGACGACCGCCTTAAGAAGGCACATGAGCAGCCATCACCGAGCCGAGTGGGAGCAACGGAACACACAAAGCCACACTGCAGGCTCTCACCGTCCAGCCTCGTCTTCTACTTCTCCTTCTCCTCTCTCCTCACAATTGTCCTCCACCTTCCATCACGCCAAGCTCACGTTTTTCTGCAAAAAGGCAGGCTTCCGTGGGCCTAATGTTCGAGCGTAAAAAAAATGATGACGCCGTATAACCCTCTTGCCCAACGGTTGACGGCTGGCTTGTCAGAACTCATAGCCCGCCAACTACTGCCATATAAACTGGTGGACTCGAAGGCCTTTCGCAAATTTGTGGCCATTGGAACACCACAATGGGAGGTCCCAGGAAGGAAGTATTTCTCACAGAAGGGCATCCCAGAGCTATATGGCCATGTTCAGCGGCAAGTGAATGTATCTCTGGCACACAGTGTCGGTGCCAAGATACATCTGACCACAGACACGTGGTCTAGCAAACACGGGCAGGGAAGGTATATCACTTTACTGCCCACTGGGTGAACCTTCTGACGGCCGTCAAGCATGTAACCCGTGGCACCCGTGTAGATTTGGTTTTACCGCCACAGATTGCATGCAGGCCTGACTCTTCTTCTCCTCCTCCTCCTACTCCATCCTCCTCCCTCTCCTCCTCAGCTGACTCCTCCTTTTCCGCTGCTAGCGTCTCTTCCGCTGCGCCGCACAAGCTCCCCAGAACCTATTCGACATGCCAGGTGAGACGTTGCCATGCCGTGCTGCGTCTGTTGTGCCTGGAAGCCAAGAGCCACACTGGCCCGGCACTCCTTTCAGCTTTGCGTTCACAGGCAGATCAGTGGCTAACACCCCTCAATTTGACAGTTGGTAAAGTGGTGTGTGACAACGGTGCCAATCTGCTTAGCGCATTGAAACAGGGCAAAATCACGCACGTGCCATGCATGGCACACGTCTTAAACTTGGTCGTGCAGCGATTCCTTGTCAAATACCCTGGGGTCCAGGACATCTTGCGGCAGGCAAGGAAAATCTCGGCCCATTTCAGAAGATCTTACACGGCCATGGCTCGCCTTGCTGACATTCAGCGGCGACACAATCTGCCGGTCAGACGTCTTATTTGCGATTGCCCGACGCGATGGAACTCAACTTTCTATATGCTTGATAGGCTGCTCCAGCAGAAACGTGCAGTTAACGTCTACCTGTATGAACTCTGCGGCAGAACAGGTTCTGGGGAGCTGGGGTTTTTTTCACCGCGCCAGTGGCTGCTTATGTGCGACACATGCAGACTTCTGCGCCCATTTGAGGAGATCACCAAACAGGTCAGTCGCAGCCATGGCGCCATCAGTGACATGGTACCTTATGCCTTCTTTATGGAGCGTGCATTGCGGTGTGTCATTGATCAAGCTGTGGAGGAGCAGGAGCGGGAAGATGAGGAAGTCGCAATGCTGGATGAATTCCCAGGGGGGGCTACTCTATCTGAGACAAGTCAACAACAGGAGTCTGAAGAGGAGTCAGAGGAGGATGGTGCCGGGGCGGATGAGGAGGAGCAAGAAGAGCATGCTTTAAACCTTTCTGGGATCCCTGTTGTGCGTGGATGGGGAGAGGAGAATGAAGAGGACAACATTATCCTGGATGATGAGCAGGAGCCAGGCCACCACACCGCTTCCACTTTAGTGCAAATGGGGGCCTTCATGCTCCAGTGTTTTAATAGGGACCCCCGTATAAAAAGCATAAGGGTCAAGGACCAGTACTGGGTGGCAACGTACTTAGACCCCCGGTACAAACACAAAATGGCGGAAATGTTACCGCCGTCACAGAGGGCTGTCAGAATGCAGCACTTCCAGGCCTTGCTTCGAGAAATGCTGCATTCTGCTTTTGCGTGCACTGGCAGAGGAGCAATTCCCACTCCCAGAGAAGGAGTTGCGGGTACCAATCCAACAGCGCCTGCAAGAAGAGGCCGGTTTGAAGATGTGTTGGTGACTTTGGATATGAGGTCATTCTTTCAGCCGACCCATCGACAGGTGTCATCCGGATCCAGCATCAAGGAACGCCTAGACCGTTAGGTGTCCGACTACATCGGGTTAACGGCCGATGTGGATGCTCTGAGGAGTGATGAACCCCTGGACTACTGGGTGGGCAGGTTTGACCTCTGGCCAGAGCTTGCCCAATTTGCAATCGAACTGTTGGCTTGCCCCTCATCCAGTGTCCTGTCCGAAAGGACGTTCAGCGCAGCAGGGGGGATCGTGACCGATAAGCGTACTCGCCTAGCTCACGACAGTGTTAACTACCTCACATGTCTAAAAATGAATGAGGCATGGATCTCGGAGGAATTCAACACATATGACCAGTAGACCATGTATATGTCTATAAAAATTTTTTTAATCGAGCACAGAGACCTTATTTCTTCATTTGGCTCACTTCCTTGTCCAAAAAAAGCACACCGTACTATATGCCCCTACCCTCCTCTTTGAAGAGGTTGAGCGGTGTCATATTTCTACTGGGGCTGCTTATTATGAGGGGCTCCCACCATCCCTGTGCTGTGCTGACTTCCTCCTGGGGCTGTACCTCTGCTGTGCCTATTTTGAGGTGCTCCCACCATCCCTGTGCTATGCTCATTATGAGGGGCTCCCACCATCCCTGTGCTGTGCTGACTTCCTCCTGGGGCTGCTTATTATGAGGGGCTCCCACCATCCCTGTGCTATGCTGACATCCTCCTGGGGCTGCTTATTATGAGGGGCTCCCACCATCCCTGTGCTATGCTGATATCCTCCTGGGGCTGCTTATTATGAGGGTCTCCCACCATCCCTGTGCTATGCTCATTATGAGGGGCTCCCACCATCCCTGTGCTATGCTCATTATGAGGGGCTCCCACCATCCCTGTGCTATGCTGACTTCCTCCTGGGGCTGCTTATGGTGCAGGTGTCAGTGCTGTATGTCACGGTGCTGATGTCAGTGCTCTCTATCACGGTGCTGCTGTCAGTGCTGTATATCACGGTGCTGGTGTGAGTGCTTTATGTCACGGCGCTGATGTCAGTGCTCTCTATCACGGTGCTGCTGTCAGTGCTGTATATCAAGGTGCTGGTGTGAGTGCTTTATGTCACGGTGCTGATGTCAGTGCTCTCTATCACAGTGCTGCTGTCAGTGCTGTATATCAGGGTGCTTGTGTGAGTGCTTTATGTCACGCTGCTGATGTCAGTGCTCTCTATCATGGTGCTGCTGTCAGTGCTGTATATCACGGTGCTGGTGTGAGTGCTTTATGTCACGGTGCTGATGTCAGTGCTCTCTATCACGGTGCTGCTGTCAGTGCTGTATATCACGGTGCTGGTGTGAGTGCTTTATGTCACGGTGCTGATGTCAGTGCTCTCTATCACGGTGCTGCTGTCAGTGCTGTATATCACGGTGCTGGTGTGAGTGCTTTATGTCACGCTGCTGATGTCAGTGCTCTCTATGACGGTACTGTTGTCAGATCACTCTATCACGGTGCAGGTGTCATTGCTGTATGTCACGATGCTGATGTCAGTGCTCTCTATCACGGTGCTGCTGTCAGATGACTCTATCACGGTGCAGGTGTCATTGCTGTATGTCACGCTGCTGGTGATCATCTCCTGCACCCTCTTCTTTGCCTACCCTGGTCCCTGACCTTCCCTCTCCTCCATTGCCTTCATGCGCTCCACAGTCCTGAATTGTCACAGCAATTTCCCATATAAAAAAAGAATGCTTGTAGTTGTCGATCCCAGATTCACCTCATACATGTGTTATGTCATTGGCCATGTGGTGGGACTATGTTTGCACAGCTATTAATTATTTTGTGGCTGCAAATTTGACCTGTAGGTTTGCGAAGTTCGCCTCCCATTGAAGTCAATGGGGCCCGCCGCGAACGTTCCGGTTCGCAAACTATCGGCTGCGTTCACGGTCCGCGTTCGCGAAACGTCCCGTCGGAAGTTCGTCCATCACTAGTTACCACCCAAGCCTGTCTATCTAGCCCACCCATTCTCCGGTGTCTTGATAGATGCTCTCCGGTTAATCCTGGAGAAGAAAAACATATGTACAATACTTTAGACCTAACTGTTAGAAAGCAGGATTCCACCAATCTCCGTGAATTTCCCTTTTCTAACCCTTAAAACTTATTAGATTCCTAAAAACCTTTTTTTTTTCTGTAAAACAGTACTAACTGCACTGACTCATGCCACATAGTGGTATGCGCCGCTGAAGTGCAGTCTTTAACCTAAAACAATTTAAGTATTCTTGACATTGTAGATGTTTTATTCTCTGTGTGACTGAATCTGACTAACTACCCCAAAGTTCAGTAGTTTCAAAGAAAAATGCAAAGGAGATGAAGACCCAGAGAAGCTCTCCTTGCAAATTCAAACTCTTGACTCAGGAACAGTTCACCAGTAAAAACGGGGATCAGGCAAAGTTAAGTCTCACCCCTGTGCATCCACAGTAGTAAGAAAGTACACAGCACTGTCTTTATCCAGTCTGCAGATCACAACCTTGTCCTCATAGATGTGCCGACCGTAACTCCAATGCCATAAGCATCCAACAAACTGCTCATAAAGCTCCGTGAGAAAGCCTTTTTCCGGAGCGGCTTTGGTACTTTTAAAAAGTTCCAAACATCGTCCCTGTACCAGGCCTCACTGTTCTTTTAAATGACAGTCATAATGTCCCTTGGAACATAGGGGAATTCCAACCCGTACTCATTGGCCACTCTCTTATGAAGAAGTCTCTGTGACCTTGCAAGTCTCGGTAATGCACGGGCACTTCCTTCCCCGGGTGGTATACAGAAGTTTGGGGACCGTTGCACCAACGTGGCAGAGTCCCTTTTAAGTGTGGGCAAATTCACGGATTTAGGGAGAGATACATTTACCGTGATGGGATTTTCCGCACTGGGCGTTCCATCTCCTGAGGTTAGAGTTAGCCAGTCCGAAACATCTGTACAAGTGGCGGCTACATCATCCCTTCCAGCCCACAACAACTCCTCCGACAATATCCCCAAAATGTCTTCATCTTCCATATCCAACAAAGACACTAGCTCTGAATCTCTGTATTCCTCTGCCGGTAAGTAGTTAACTAGAGGTGTACTCACGGTCAGACTCAGTGGCGGAACTTCACGCCGGCACCGGGAAGACTTTGCACGGCCCACTTTGTCCAAAGGAGGCATAGTGATTTCCGTAGCGGTGGTAGAAGCAGTGTCCATCTGCTCCAAAGTAGTTTCCTCCACAGTCTCAGTAGCAGCCGTAGCTGCATCTCTCTCTGGGATGTCAACAACGACAGATGTCATCACGGTGGAAGGCTTTACTGAAGGGGCGAAGATGGCCGACCCCTCGGTTGTCACACCCATGGCCCAGTCCACGCAGTAGGCCCTTGGTGGCGTGACTGACTGCTCCACTTTGAAAGTGTACTCTCCACACTTCTTGCACCTGGAGAAAGGCAGAGGGTTAGCGACCAAGCCGTCGCACCTTCCGCACAGCATACCCAGGCGTTCGATGTCTCCAGTAGTGTGTAAGATGAAACGCCCCTGTGGCAGTAGGCGAATGCCCGTGTCTGTAAGCACAGCACCAAGCAACTGTATTCCTGCGGGACCCCTTCCAAGAGGCATACTGGGTCCTGGCGCAGGCTGTATTCCTGGAACATGGTACATTTTCCAGAAAAATACTTTCTCCAAACTCCAAGAAAGTATCGACCAGTCTTTCCTCTTTCCACGACACACTCTCACGCTGTGCCTCGTGCAGGAAAGAACAGCTCAGACTCCTCCCACTGGGATGCTTGGGTTGCGAAACTTCACGGGCTTTTCGGGAAGGGCTCCTTCCACACTTACGCACCTCAGTGAAAGTCCGAGTAAAGATGGCACCGATGTTACAAAAACACAACCCTCTGTCCTTGCTTTACCACGTGTACAGTTCCTTTTGCGAGGTAACGGTAAAATCCCGGACGAGCCCCCACATGTAGCACTTACCCCCGAAGGAGCTCCTGGTTATTTTTGGGCTTACCGTTACCTGTCGTTCTCCTTGTTTCATGTCTAGGGGATGTCCCGTAGTAGATGGCCCAGTAACTTGAGACTGACAATAGATCCACTTGGATGGATTTTATTTGCAAAAACTCAAACCATTGAACAGTCTTTCAACTTGGGATCAAAGGGTTGGAAAGGAAAGTTCAGGTACTCTCAATGTCAAAGTCCAAAAACGTTAAAGAACTTGCTTACTTTGACTGCATCCAGAGAATAGCCATTCGCGGCTGGATGAACACTCAGATTGGACAGTAGACATGTGTAAAAGGAAAAAATTTGTTTAGTTTCGTTTCGTTTTAATTCGTTAATTCATTAATTTCGAAAATATTTCAACCAAATTCGAAAATATTTCTACCGAATTCGAAATGATTTCAACATGATTCGACATTATTTCAACCACATTCGAAGATATTTTGTGACCCGACTTTAGGGCCATGCATCTCGGGGTCACTTGGTGCTAGAAACTCCAAATTTGGATATGTTGTTACCCCGAGATATGTGGCCCCAAAATCGGGTCGCAAAATGTTATTCTCTGCTCTAATAACTAATAACATTTTGTGACCCGATTTTGGGGCCACATATCTCAGGGTCACTTATAGCTAGAAACCCCAAATTGGTATGCAAACACAATAATACTAGCACTACAACATATCCAAATTTGAAGTGTCTAGCACCAAGTGACCCCAAGATACATGGCCCTAAAGTCGGATCACTAAATATTTTCGAATGTGGTTGAAATAATGTCGAAGGCAGTTGAAATAATTTCGAATGCAGTTGAAATAATTTCGAATGCAGTTGAAATAATTTTGAATGCGGTCGAAATAATGTTGAATCATGTTGAAATCATTTCGAATGCAGTTGAAATAATGTCGAATCATGTTGAAATAATTTCGAATGCATTCGAAATTATTTCAACATGATTCGACATTATTTCAACCACATTCGAAAATATTTTGTGACCCGACTTTAGGGCCATGTATCTCGGGGTCACTTGGTGCTAGAAACCCCAAATTTGGTATGCAAACACAATAATACTAGCAATACAACCTATCCAAATTTGAAGTGTTTAGCACTAAGTGACCCCGAGATACATGGCCCTAAAGTCGGGTCACAAAATATTTTCGAATGTGGTTGAAATAATGTCGAAGGCAGTTGAAATAATTTCGAATGCAGTTGAAATAATTTTGAATCATGTCGAATTCATTCGAATTCATTCGTTATATTTCTTTCGTATTCCTTGTAATTTGTTATTTTTTTATTCGGACATTCGGATGCAAAATTCGGCCGAATTTCGATTCGTTACGAAACGAATTGCACAAGCCTATTGGACAGTCCCTCTCTCACAAGGTCAAGCAGCCAACCAGGTGTTTACTCAGGAACAAAGTCTTTATCACCAATGTTGTTGCAGAACACGTAGGGAAACTAAGCTGTAGAACACTCATAGGATGCCTGGATCTTTCAGCCCACTTGGCGATATCCACAAGACCGGATTCTCTTGGTTACTTCAGCCCTTCCAGGCTCTTGTTAAGAAAACCAACCCGTACGTGGTATTCTTCTAAAGAGTCTTCCCCTGGAAAGATCGAAGTTCAATGGGTCTCTCCCGAACCGGAGACAGCACCCATCCACCTTGGAATCCTTCCTTAGTTCCCTTGCCTTGGGCTAGCCAGCCCGAGGCATTAAAGTCAGGTGGATCCGCACCCCAGGCCATAGCCTTCCTGGTGGCTGGTCAGGAGGACCAGGACCATGTAATCAGCACAGCATACTGGACCGGAACCCCAAACCATGTGACGTCCGCATCTTAAGTACCCTCTCCTAGAGGGAACAGCAAGAGGGCCATACCCACTGACCTGACTCAGAGAGAGAGTAAATTAAATGCCCAACCAGACCATAGTTCCATGCCTGCCACCAGAAAAAGTGACCCCTGTGGCCAGGCTGAACATCTCACAGCCCAGTCAGACTTACACAGAAGTCAAATTTAGGCAAATAGACCCAAACCAAAGGGGGCTTTGTCGTCTCCCTGTTGTTAGGGAAGCCTCAGTCATGGGCTCACTGCCTACTGGAGCAGAAGGATGTCTCTCTCAACAGCTTGAGCATGTCTCTACTTTATGAGGACCCGCAACTGTCTGCTACTGTGGAAACGGCTCTACATACCCTCCAGCAGGGTCCCAGAGCAGCTGAAGACTATGTATCTGAGTTCAGGCGTTGTAGTTCCGACACAAACTGGAACGACGTCGCCTTGCATTACCAATTTTGCATGGGCCTTTCTGAACCACTAAAAGATGAACTGGCTCAAGCGGGCGTTCCCGAGACTCTAGATGGCCTCATCAACCTGTCTATTCAAACAAACAGATGTCTAAGAGAACAAAGATCAGAGCAAACATCCAGTCCCTTTCGTCCAGTATGGATGCTCCCACACGTACCTAACTTCTTTCACTCTGCTCCCTCAGCCCCAGTGACCGCCACTTTCGATGCTTCTGAACCGATGCAGCTGGGCTTGCTTCATCCCTCACTTACTGCCTTCCGCACTCGATTCGGGCACTTTGAATACTTAGTGATGCCCTTTGGTCTGTGCAATGCCACATTCCAGCATTTTGTGAATGATATTTTCAGAGACTATCTTGACCTGTTTGTCATAATATACCTAGATGACATCCTGATTTTCTCTCCCTCCTTGGTTAAACATTGTGAGCACGTCAAAAATGTGCTAACACAACTTCGACTTCACGGCCTGTACGCAAAACCTGAGAAGTGCGTGTCTGAACGCCAAAGCATTCAGTTCCTGGGGTTGATCATCTCTGTGGAGGGTATCAAGATGGACCCCCAGAAGGTTTCTGCCATCCTGGACTGGCCAGTTCCTACTTATAAAAAAGGAATCCAGCGTTTTGTTGGGTTCGCAAATTTTTACTGGTAGTTTATAAGAGGATTTTCTATCATCATTTCCCCATCACAAGGCTGACTAAGCAAGGCACTCGGTTCCATTGGTCTTCTGAAGCCCAAACTGCCTTTTTAACTCGAAAGGACCTGTTCATTTCGGCATCAGTTCTAAAGCACCCTGATCCAGCTTTGTCATACATTATGGAGGTGGACGCATCAGAAATAGCAGGCGGAGCAGAACTCTCCCAGAGACAGGGGCCCAAGGCTCTTTTACACCCTTCTCTCGCAAGTTGTCCAAAACAGAGAGGAATTACGATGTTGGTGACTGAGAACTATTAGCAATTAAGGCCACACTTGAAGAGTGGCGATATCTTTTGGAGGGAGCAACACATCCGATTATTATCTATACGGATCATAAGAATCTGGAGTACTTGAAAGTTGCCAAAAGGTTGAAACCACGTCAGGCCAGGTGGGCACTCTTTTTCACCAGATTCTCGTTCCACATTACTTACAGGCTAGGGTCGAAGAATAAGAAGCCTGTTGCACTTTCCAGGATGTTCAATGAATCCGAAGCCCCCTTACCTCCAGATACCATCCTATCCTCTGGAACTTTCTTATACTCCAAGGGGATCAAACAAGCCTCCATAGGGGCTCCTCTTCTGTCTGATGTCACCCTACAGGCAAGAGATGACCTATTGTGGTACAGGGATAAAATGTATGTACCTCAAGATTCACGAGTTGCCGTCCTTAGTTCCTGCCATCACCATGAGTTGGCCGGCCACTTCCGAACTCCTCCAGCGCACGTTTTGGTGGCCACAGTTGCTGAAGGATTACAGGAAATATGTTGAATAATGTACCATCTGTATCCAGAATAAAGGCAGCAAGTCCAAGGCATAGGGTCTGTTGAAGCCACTATCTGTCCCAGAGAGGCCATGGAGGATGATCTCCATGGATTTTATTGTTGAGCTGCCACCATCAGAAAGCTGCACTACCATCTTTGTGGTGGTAGACAGACTATCCAAGATGGTTCACTTATTGCCAATGAGGGGTACACCCTCTGCCCCTGAAACCAGGACCAGACATAAGGAGGATCTTCATTAAGGAGGTTGTGAGACTCCACGGTATCCCTGCAGATATTGTATCAGACCGAGGGGTACAGTTCACTTCTAAGTTCTGGAGAGCACTATGTGAATCCCTGAAGAGCGACATTTCCTTTTTCTCTGCCTATCATCCCCAGACTAATGACCAGATGGAGAGAACAAACCAAGCGCTTGAGCAGTATTTGCATTGTTTTTCATAATTTTCCCAGGATGATTGGGCATCCCTGCTACCTCTTGCTGAATTTGCATTTAATAACTCTGTTTACTCTGCCACAAAGCAATCTCTGTTTTTTGCAAATTACAGCTTTCATCCTTTGTTCCTGTTCAACAACATCCTGGAGTGCTCAGTACCAGACGCCCAAGAAACTCTGAATTTCTTTGACACAAATAATAAATTACTGCAGGAGACGATGACAAGGACCCAGGAATATAACAAGGAGGTGTGTGACAAGAAGAGGAGGGGGAGCTTAATTTTGAACTTGGAGATCAAGTTTGGTTGTCCACCCTGAATTTGAAGCTTGCTTGCCCCTCTAAAAAATTGGGCCCTAAATTTGTGGGTCCCTTTCCAGTGAAAAGGAAGATCAATAATGTGGCCTATGAATTAAAGCTACCAGAATCATTTCCAGTGAAAAGGAAGATCAATAATGTGGCCTATGAATTAAAGCTACCAGAATAATTTCGGATACATCCAGTTTTCCATGTAGCCCTACTTAAGCCCACAGTTCCTGACCCCTTTGCCAATCTCCTGAACCAGTACTCATCAGTGAAGAAGAATTTGAGGTTGAATGCATTTTGGATTGTAGGAAGAGATGCAACCAGGTCCAGTACTGATGAAATGGAGAAGGTATGGCCCAGAGGAGAATTCTTGGTAGCCAGAGTCCAATATCCAAGCTGAGAGACTGATCCTAGCCTTTAAAAGGTCCCACCCAAGAAAGATGGTTCAATTGGGCATCCAGAGGCTGCCCATTTGAGGGGAGCAATGTCAGGAAAGGCTTTCCAGCAACCAGAGTGACAGAAGATTACCTGTGTGCAACGGAATGACTGACGCCTTGCTGCCTTGTTGTCCGGTCTATAGTGGTTCCTGAGACCTTTTCTACTTGTTACTTTGTTCATCTGATTCCTGTTGACCCTGCTTGTTACTGACCATCCCTGCCTGCTGCCCGTCTCTGATCCCAGCTTGTTCTGATTACTCTTCTGCTGCTCCCTAGCCTGTTTGCTGCCCGCCTGTTACCGACCCGGCTAGTACCTTGACTCCTCTTTGGCATCTGTTCCTGTACCTGATCTACCCGCCAGTGTTTGACCCAGCCTGCCTGCACCTGCTTGTGATCTGAACTACAGAACACTTCCCTACCATCTGCTGTGTTCTGCTTCCTGCCTGACTACTGCTTCAGCCTGCCATCAGCTTCCAGTCTCTTCTGCCTGCCTTCAGCTGCCAGTCTCTTCTGCCTGCCACCTGCTGCCAGTCTCCTCTCAGTTGCATCAGAGGTCCGGGCCAGCCCCCTGCATCAACTTACCTGTCCGGCACTTGTGCCCCTTTGCACTTCTGAGCCCCTGTCTGCTCTATCAGGGGTTCCCGAGTCAGAATGCATACAAGAGGCCACTCCCTGCATACTGGGCTCAACCACTAGGTACATGACAGTTACATTTAAAAAAATGTAAAATTGACAAGGGACATCAACATAGTTGTATCTTTGATCTTAAAATCTATGAGATAATGGTGTTGTGGTAACTTGCCCAAAAAAATTAAATAAAAAAGCATAATAATATTATTCTTGAAATCACTAGAAAAAAAAGCCTTTGAAAATGTTTTTGCAATAACTCCATCAGTATCACCAGCAAAGCAGCTTCATTATTATCCCATTAAAGAAGAAGAGAATGTGCGCTGCATTTCGAGATTTCATAATTTGCCACGTCACAATTGTTAATTCTCCATTACGAACGCTAGTTTAGAAGACCGACTGCTTCTGGCTCATCCTTGCTTCCGAGCGTGCGTGTTTGTACTTTGGACTTTTGGCCAAAGGACTTGTGTACACACGCTTGGAAAATACGACAACAGACATTTGTCCGCGGAAAATTTCAAAGCCTGCAATCCAACATTTGTCCGCAGAAAATCCGACAACAATTGTCCAATGGAGCGTACAAATGGTCAGATTTTCTGCCAACAGCCTGTCATCACACATGTCCAGTCAGAAAATCAGATTGTGTGTACGAGGCTTAAGAATCTGTCGCTATAGCTGTGGCAGTTTCAAAACATTTACTGCCCATTCTCAGATTAGGAAGCTGGCCATAATAAAGATCAAAATAAACAAGAAAAAATATTGCACAGGTAGAAACATAAAGCTGCTGGCAACAACACAATAGGACAAATTGTGAAATAACAGAATAAAAACCTAAAAAGTTGCAGCGCTGAACAAATATGAAAAAAAAACTCTATATGGTGGCACAATTCACACTGTTCTCCTTAAAGAAAATGATAATCAGAAATCCAAAACGTTCATGATATATATCCAATGTATATGAATAAGGAAAATAAACATACTGATCACCCAGGTCCACCTCCACCTTACCTCCTTACCAGAAACCTTAGACTCCAAATTATAAGAGCCAAAAGACACTGGTCATAAGCCCAAGATAGACAGATCTAATCCTTCTCCCCTGTTATGGAAGTGGAGGTATTGTCATGGCTAGTGCAGGGGATCGCTCCATAACAATGACCATGGGGAATAGATAAAGTATGGCCACATAGTGCAAAAACTTAAATCCATCTATTTGACTATAGTAGTACTAAAAAACCCACAGTTTTGCAGATATGATCCGGCATATGAGCAAACATTCCCGGGAACTGATCCACAAGCATTGTAACCTCGGCCCTTGATGACATCAAGGAGTCCATGTCTGTGATGTCACCACACGCGCCAAGCTTACAATGCTTGTGGATTGGTTCCTGGGAACTGTTTACTTTTGTTCATATGCTGGATCATATCTGCAACACTGATGTTGGATGAGAAGGCCTGGCTCACAGTCTCCTCTCTAATTTATCCCAAAGGTGTTCTATCGGGTTGAGGTCAAGACTATATGTAGGCCAGTCAAGTTCCTGCACCCCAAACTCGCTCATCCATGTCTTTATGGACCTTGCTTTGTGCACAGATCCAAATAATTTGGTAGAGGGGGAGATTATTGTGTGGGGTTTTCTTTCAGGGGTTGGCCTTGGCTTTGGCCTTCCAGTGAAGGAAACTCTTAAGGCATCAGCATACCAAGGCATTTTGGACAATTTCATGCTCCCAACTTTGTGGGAACAGTTCGGGGATGGTCCCTTCCTGTTCCAGCATGGCTGCGCACCACTGCACAAAGCAAGGTCCATAAACACATGGAAGAGTGTGTCTGCTTTGGAGGAACTTGACTGTTCTGCACAGAGTCCTGGCCTCAACCCGATAAAACACCTTTGGTATGAAATAGAGTGGAAACTGCGAGCTAGGCCATCTTGTCCAACATCAGTGCCTGACCTGAAATATGTGTCTCTGGAAGAATGGACCAACATTCCTATAGACACACTGCTAAACCTTGTGGACAGCCTTCCCAGAAGAGTTGAAGCTGTTATAGCTGCAAAGGGTGGACTAAATAAATACTGAACCCTATGGTCTAAGACTGGGATGCCATTAAAGTTTATGTGCGTGTAAAGGCAGGTGTCCCAATACTTTTGGTAATATAGTGTATCTCCGGGTAAAATATGCTGCTTAGCCAGGGATGGGGAGAAAAATATTTACAGGTACAATGTGCTGCTTAGCCAGGGATGGATAGAGTTATATCTCCAGGTACAATGTGCTGCTTAGCCAGGGATGGATAGAGTTATATCTCCAGGTACAATGTGCTTCTTAGCTAGGGGTGGGAGGAGAGTGCTATCTCCAGGTACAATGTGCTGCTTAGCCAGGGATGGAAAGAGTTACAGTCATAGGCGTGCACACAGGATGTGACAGGTGTGCCTGGGCACACCCTAATCACCCTGCGCTGCACAGATTTCCCTTGCTGCTTGGCTGCAGAGAAAGGGGCTGGGAAATGTATGTCCTCAGTTCCTTCCTCTGTCTCAAAAGTGAGACATCAGGGGTCTGTTTCGATCGGGCTTCTGAAAAAATTGTGCAAAAAATAATAAATAATTATTGCCCAAAAAAATTGTAAAAAAAATATAAAAAAATAAAACTGTAAAAAAAGCAATAATAAAAATATACTACTGACACCAATCTTTGTCCTACTGACATTGTCCACTACTCTACTGACATTGTCTGTTGCCCTACTGCCATATATGGTGCCTTAAAAAAATATTCATACCCCTTGAAATTTTCCACATTTTGTCATGTTACAACCAAAAATGTAAATGTATTTTATTGGATTTTTTTGTGATATACCAACACAAAGAGGCACAAAACTGTGAAGTGGGAGGAAAAAGATAAATGGTTTTCAAAATTGTTTACAAATAAATATGTGAAAAGTGTGGCGTGCATTTATATTCAGCCCTCCTGAGACACTACTTTGTAGAACCACCTTAGACTGCAATTACAGCTGCAAGTCTTTTGTGGTATGTCTCTACCAGCTTTGCACATCTGAAGAGTGAAATTATTGCCCATTCTTCTTTTCAAAAATAGCTCAAACTTTGTCAGATTGGATGGAGAGCGTCTGTACAGCAATTTTCAAGTCTTGTCACAGATTCTCAACTGGATTTAGGTCTGGACTTTGACTGGGCCATTCTAACACATGAATATGCTTTGATCTAAACCATTCCATTGTAGCTCTGGCTGTATGTTTAGGGTCATTGTCTTGCTGGATGGTGAACCTTCACCCCAGTCTCAAGTCGTTTTGCAGGTTTTCTTCTAAGATTGCCCTGTATTTGGCTCCATCCATCTGCCCATCAATTCTTTTCAGCTTCCCTGTCCCTGCTGAAGAGAAGCATCACAATAATGATGCTGCCACCAACATGTTTCATGGTGGGGATGGTGTTTTCAGGGTGATGTGCAGTGTTAGTTTTCCGCCACAAAAATTAAAATTTTAGTCTCATCTGACCAGAGTACCACCTTCCACATGTTTGCTGTGTCCCCCACATGGCTTCTCGCAAACTGCAAATGGGACTTCTTATGGCTTTCTTTCAACAATGGATTTCTTCTTGCCACTCTTCCATAAAAGGCAGATTTGTGGAGTGCACGACTAATAGTTGTCCTGTGGACAGATTCTCCCACCTGAGCTGTGGATCTCTGCAGCTCCTCCAGAGTTACCATGGACCTCTTGGCTGCTTCTCTGATTAATGCTCTCCTTGCCCGGCCTGTCAGTTTAGGTGGACGGCCATGTGTTGATAGGTTTGCAGTTGTGCCATACTGTTTCCTTTTTTGGATAATGGATTGAACAATGCTCTGTGAGATGTTCAAAGCTATAAACTTCTCCACAACTTTATCCCTGACTTGTCTGGTGTTTTCTTTCATCATCATGCTGTTTGTTCACTAAGGTTCTCTAACAAACCTCTGAGGGCTTCACAGAACAGCTGTATTTATACTGAGATGAAATCCCACATGGGTGGACTCTTACTAACTGGATGACTTCCAAAGGCAATTGGCTCCACTGGATTTTAGTTAGGGGTATCAGAATAAAGGGTAAAGGCTGAATACAAATGTACGCCACTTTTCAGATATTTTTTTGTAAAACATTGTGAATACCATTTATCATTTTCCTTCCACTTCACAATTATGTGCCACTTTGTGTTGGTCTATCACATAACATCCCAGTAAAATACATGTATGTTTTTGGTTGTAACATAACAAAATTTGGAAAATTTCAAGGGGTGTGAATGCCTTTTCAATGCACTGTGTGTGTGTGTGTGTGTGTGTGTGTGTGTGTGTGTGTGTGTATATATATATATATATATATATATATATATATATATATATATATACACACACACACAGATATTTGTTTGAGCTTTGGGGTGAACACCCTATAGGCTGACACCTATGGTTACAGTATATCTCCAGGTACAATATGCTGCTTAGCTAGGGAAGGAACAAGGCCATTTCCAGGGTCACAACACTTGGGCAGAGATCAAACTGGCATTTGGCGGGGCACTGCTGAGAATTTCCAAGTATAGTCTGTTGTTGAGCCAATGCTGGGGGTACACAGGGACAGGAATGTAACATGTTAGTGTATTCTTGATGAAACATGTCTACACCCCCCCCCCCCCCCCCCCCCCCATGAGTTCTTGTAGGGTACAATGTTGCATAGTTAGTGCACATAGAAATCAGAGGGCAGTACATAGAGACATGGGGGTCACTGGAGAAGCTATGGTATGATAAAGGGGTACAGAGTTTAATGATCAGCGCTCTGAGCTGGGTGTGAAGTTGGTCACTTCCAAGCCCTATGCTCCTATAGTAATATATCGGCTGCAGCAACAAGCGCCAAGGGACCTGATCGCACATGGGCACCTGTCACCCCGATTAACCCGTGCGTGCCCAGCCGACGTGCCGCGCCGCCTGCCCTATGTTGCGGGTTGCTCTAGCAGTGAAGCTGTTAATGAGAGGCGTCTCAAGCCAAGCTTTTGGCTACCGCAGAAGTGGGTCAGCGCGGTTGCCATGGAGACGCTTTAGCAACCAATCTTGCAACCGCTCCCTCAGTATCTCTCCAGAAACCCTTCACGATTAAAGCGTCTTGTGCTGCCGTCTCTTCCTCTCCCATCCCTTTGTCTCTCTCTCCCTCTCCATCACTTGCTGCATCTGACCGGCCCTGCTCCATGCTGCACCCCTCCTTCCATGCCCACAGCAGCCTTACATCTGCTCGCTGGGGTAAGGGAGGCAAGCAGGCAAACTTGGGGGATCTCTTTGCCTTTTTCTTCAGTCAGTTCTTCTCCACGCCTCCCTGGCACCAAGACTCTGCTTGCCAGCTGGTAAGAAGTGTGCCTGGCAAATGCCTTGGCTGTCTGCTTTACTCATCTGTGCCATATAACATGCCTCTTATCTCTACTATGCTATCTGTCTTTCGATGTATCCATCTATCACCCATTATTCTATCTATCTATTTATCTATCTATCTAGCTATATATCTTCCATTAGTCTATCTATCTATCTATCTATCTATCTATCTATCATTAGTCTATCTATCTATCTATCTATCTATCTATCTATCTATCTATCTATTTTTCATTAGTCTGTCTATCAATCTTCCATTAGTCTATCTATCTATCTATCTATCTATCTATCTATCTATCTATCTATCTATCTATCTTCAATTAGTCTATCTATCTATCTTCCATTAGGCTATCTTTCTTTCTTTCTTTCTTTCTTTCTTTCTTTCTTTCTTTCTTTCTTTCTTTCTTTCTTTCTTTCTTTCTTTCTTTCTTTCTTTCTTGCATTAGTCTGTCTATCTATCTATCTTCCATTAGTCTATATATCTATCTATCTTCCATTAGGCTATCTATCTATCTATCTATCTATCTATCTATCTATCTATCTATCTATCTATCATTAGGCTATCTATCTATCTATCTATCTATCTATCTATCTATCTATCTATCTATCTATCTATCTATCATTAGGCTATCTATCTATCTATCTATCATTAGGCTATCTATCTATCTATCTATCTATCTATCTATCTATCTATCTATCTATCTACCTACCTATCTATCCATCTATCTATCTATTTTTCATTAGTCTGTCTATCAATCTTCCATTAGTCTATCTATCTATCTATCTATCTATCTATCTATCTATCTATCTATCTATCTATCTATCTATCTATCTATCTATCTATCTTCCATTAGTCATTAGTCTATCTATCTATCTATCTATCTATCTATCTATCTATCTATCTATCTATCTATCTATCTATCTATCTATCTATCTTCCATTAGTCTATCTATCTTTCTTTCTTTCTTTCTTTCTTTCTTTCTTTCATTAGTCTATCTATCTATCTTCCATTAGTCTATATATCTATCTATCTTCCATTAGGCTATCTATCTCTCAAACTATCTATCTATCTATCTATCTATCTATCTATCTATCTATCTATCTATCTATCTTCCATTAGTCTATCTATCTATCTATCTATCTATCTATCTATCTATCTATCTATCTATCTATTTATCTATCTTCCATTAGTCTGTCTATCTATCATTCGTCAGTCTTTGTATCTATCTTCCTCTATCTTCCATTAGTCTATCTATCTACCTAATGCTACTCTATCTATCTATCTATCTATCTATCTATCTATCTATCTATCTATCTATCTATCTATCTGTCTGTTTGTCTGTCTATCTATCTATCCCATCCACCTATCCTTCAATCTTTCTATCTGCCTGCCTTTTTTGTCTATGTATAACTTAAATAAAATAATTAATTTCATGGATAGCTCTGTGGTTTGCTAGCAGAACCTGTCTTTTTGTATTTGCACTCAAGACTGAGCCCATCATATGTTTACCAGGCAGAAGCTTATGTTGAATATTTGATACACTGTTGCAGCTTTTTTTATCCAGATTCTATGGAACTCTAGGGGTTCTTTTAGAGCAGTGTTTTTCAACGGGGGTTCCGCAAGAAGTCCCCAGGGGTTCCGTGGCGATCTACCCGTCATTCACAGAGAGCTGACAGGTAGATCAGGTCTCCATTATTTTAGGGGTTTCCCGAGATCTCAAACTTTTGGCCAGGCGTTCCCTGATGGTAAATAGGTTGAGAAACATTGTTCTAGAGGATGATAGGGGTTCCTTAAACTGTAGCTGATTGATCTCCTATCTTATGGTTCATGGTTCCTGCATAGTTCTAGAGCCAGTGCCAGTTGGTAGAGCCAGTGGCATGACAACAATTATCTTTTTTAGCTGTCTGTAAGCGTGGCATTCTAACCACCACTGTAAGGGTCAGCTTCTTCCTAATGACCACCACTGTAAGGATAGATGCTTCCTAATGACCACCACTCTAAGGGTTGGATTCCTGTAATGACCCCCTCTATATGAGTTAGAATTTTCCTAATGACCACGCTGCAAGATTAGATTCTTTCTAATGACCACCATTCTAAGGGTTAGATTCTTCCTAATGACCACCACTGTAAAGGTTGGTTTACTGGGTTAGATTCTTCCTAATGACTACCACTGTAGGGGTTAGATTCTTTCTAATGCCCTTCATTGCAAGGGTTAGATTCTTTCTAATGACCACCAATGTAAGGATTGGATTCTTTCTAATGACCACCACTAAAAGGGTTACATTCTTTCTAATGACCACCACTGTAAGGGTTGGTTTACTGTTATGACCACCCCTGTAAGGGTTGAATTCTTTCTAATGACCACCAGTGTAAGGCTTGGTTTACTGATATGATGACCACCACTGTAAGGGTTAGATACTTTCAAATGACCACCACTAAAAGGGTTGGATTATTTCCAATGCACACCACTGTAAGGGTTGGGGTCTTCCTAATGACCACCGTTGTAAAGATTAGATTATTTCTAATGACCACCATTGTAAGGGTTAGATTATTTCTAATGACCACCACTCTAAGGGTTGGAATACTGTGATGACCACCACTGAAAGGATTGGATTCTTCCCAATGACCACCACTGTAAGGGTTAGATTCTTTCTACTGACCACCACTGTAAGGGTTGGATTCTTACTAGTGGCCACCACTGTAAAGGCTAGATGACCACCACTGTAAGGGTTGGTTTACTGTTATGGCCACCACTGTAAGGTTTAGATATTTTCAAATGACCACCGCTGAAAGGGTTGGATTCTTTCCAATGAACACCACTGTAAGGGTTGGTGTACTGTTATGACCAAAACTGTAAGGGTTAGATACTTTCAACTAACCACTGCTGAAGGGGGTGGAGTCTTTCCAATGAACACCACTGTAAGGGTTGGAGTCTTCCTAACGACCACCACTGTAAGGATTCGATTATTTCTAATGACCACTATTGTAAGGGTTAGATTCTTCCTAATGACCACCACTGTAAGGATTAGATTCTTTCTAATGACCACCACTGTAAGGATTAGATTCTTTCTAATGACCACCACTGTCAGGATTAGATTCTTTATAATGACCACCACTGTCAGGATTAGATTCTTCCTAATAACCATCACTGTCATGGTTAGATTCTTCCTAATGACCACCGCTGCAGGGGTTGGATACTGACCACCATTTTAAGAGCTATTTTTGCCATTTACCCCCAAGTTAGATTCTTTCTAATGACTGCTATTCTAAGGGTTGGACTCCTGTAATGAACACCACTGTACAGGTTATAGTCCTCCCAATGACCACCACTGTCATGGTTAGATTCTTCCTAATGACCACCACTGCAAGGGTTGGATTATTTCTACTGACCACCAGTTTAAGAGCTATTTTTGCCATGGATCCCGAGGAATATTTTTTTTCGTTAGGGTTCCTTAAAACCCAAACATTATTGTTTGGATTCCCCAGAGGTAGAAAGGTTAAGAAAGACTGCACTGTTGTGAAAAGTTCTTAGACAGAAGACATATTGTGAACTTTGCTCTCTTTATTAATAGAATATCTTAACATTGATGTATTGTTATGTAATAGTTACATTAAGTTGTTCCTTTCCAATTGTCACCAGCTTTGAGTGTTTATCTATATCATAATGTCACATTTTGGCGTAAGGCAGATCTATGTTGCTATGTGTGGACAAGTTTCCTGTGTGCAATCTGTTTTTATTCAGATTTTATTAAACTGCTGATTTTTTTGATTTTTTTTTTTGCTCAGAGGTTCAAGTCAACTGAAAGAGGGCTCCATGTGTCTGTGCTAACTACCTGGGGCCACTTTGAAGCCAGATCAAATAGCTAATAATGAATGGCCCCTAACCTGCATCCTCCATCCAATCCCCCACATCTTGTAAGATGTCTGTATAATTGGTCTCACAGTAGCTTCCTATCAATAGAACATCGACTTGCTCAATTTTATTGATCTCTTGAATGTTGCCGGGGAAATGAATCATACCTCCTGCACTTGCGTTGTTCTTAAGCTATTGTTTCTTTCTAAATCAATGTATTATATACAGTGCAGTTTACATTATTATGTTGCTGGTTGCACGATTGCTTCGTTACGCCACAAAATATAATAAAACTGGTCACCTTTATCATGTGGCCCACTTACATCTTCTTAGAGGTTTTGTTTATTATATCTTCTTGTAGAAAACTGCTATTGAAAGGCTTACAGTCCCTAACCAGCTAAGTGCAGTGCAGCTCGTAAGCTTCTAGGTGATCTATGCGACTGTTAAGGAGCTGCGGAACAACACGCATATTATTAGTAACCATTACACTCGCTGGGCACTCATAAAACAACCTGTTCTGTATCATGCTCACACCTTGATCTATAGACAGGTAGGCTCAGGCAGTACATAAGCTGTGCATACTGAATACTGATATGTAAACTGCAGCAGTGCCTGTATCACATGACATGGCACATAGAGAAGGCAGAGGGTGCCAGACTGTCACATCCAGCATCAGCCTTACTAAGAAAAAAAAAATGACAATATTATACGTTACACCAAGCACCAGCTCTTTATGGAGAAATCTATCTTTATTGTAATGTCAAATATTAGTGTTTATTGATCAGATTGTGTGTCTGTGGTAAGCCTCCTTCTCTCTTTGTCTGACACCATGACAGATTGCAGAATACCTCTCTTACCATTACTCCTTGTGTAGATAATATGACTGCCAGAATGATCATTTCAATGTGCAAACCCGGCAGACATACAGTATTCATATAAATATTTAACTAGTACTGACAAAATGATAAACTGTCGCAGCTTTTGTTTTTGACCTATGAGAATTTTTCATGTGTAAAATGTGACACAACAAGCCAAGCAGCAACATGGGGCATAGCTTCCATCTGTCCCTGATTTCGAGGGACTGTCCCTGATTTGAAGCAATGTCCCTCTGTCCCTGTTTCACCCTCATTTGTCCCTCGTTTTGGTCTGATCTATATAGCTGTATGTAAAATGAAATTTTTATCTTTCAAAAAGTGTTTCCCAGTGCTAAACCTTTCATCCAGTTTCTAAATTGCTGTATTTTTACATTTCAAAAGCCAGTATAAAGGAATAGTAGTGATAAAAAAGCACTTGTGGGTTTAATGAAATCATTTTTTTAATATAAATCTCCTTTAAGGGGGCATGACAGGGGTTTTTTCCAATGCCTATATACTTTTGCTAATAGGTGTCCCTCATTGTCATCTCAAAAAGTTCGGAGGTATGACATGGAGAAATGAGATGTATATTAAATAGTATCTACGGTCATTTATAAAACTAGTGCTATAAGTAATGTTGCGCTTCTGATCACAACCAATCAGAATAATTTTCTCATTGTTTAAGTACAGGGAACAAAATAAAAGTTAAAGGTACACTCCAGTCAAACTTATAAACTTTGATTTACTAGCTTGGTGGATGTAATAAGAAATCACCTTGCAATGAACACCCTGAATCACATGCACAGAAAATAAAAAAAGGTATTTTTACTGAGTTAAAATGGTTCTAAAAGCAGAAAATTGTTTACCTTAACACATTCCCTGCATTAAAAAAAAAAAAAAAAAATCAGTGGATATATCCCACCTTTCTATACCTACCTGAGCCCTATCTCAATCCAGCACTCCATCTGCAGTGATGGTGCTCTTTCTCGCCTCACAGGACTCAGAGGCAGCAGTGAGAGCCATTAACTACTGCTTCTGTCAATCAAATCCAGTGAGGAGAGAGCAGGGCTGAGCCAGGCTGTGTGTGTCTACAGACCCACACAGCCTGGCTCAGGATCTAGCCCACAAGTGTGCCCCCATAGGAAGCGGCATCCTATGTTGAAGCACTGAGAAGAGGAGGACCCTGGAGTGCTGGAGGGGAACCCCAGAAAAAGGAGTTTGGGGCTTTGCAGGTAAGAATAACATGTTTAATATATAAAAAAAACAGCCTTTACAAATGCTTTGGGGGAAAAAATCCCTAGCAAAGAGGAAATTCTGCTGCAAAGTGAACAGCCAAATTGCCTTTAGTAAATCAACTCCTTTGAGGCTATGCATGGAATGTGTTCCAGTAGGAAAATGATTATGCTCAAAGCAACCAGTAAGAATACTTGTCTTGTTTTCAGTTCTGCACTGCAGACCTGATTGATGGAAGCTGGTTGCTAGGAGCGATATGAAAATGATCTCTTATTTGCACAATTAGCATTATAAGACCCTTTGTGTTATTCAATCCTGCTGTTCTCCTTGTGCAGTTGGCTAATTAAATCCATATGACAACCCTGAATATACATCTGAAAAATGCAGGGACACAGGTTCTGCATACAACCTTCTGTAATGCCACGTACACACAACTGGACTTTCCATCAGAATAAACTCTGACGGTCTTTCCGGCGGAGTTCCAACGAAGTTCCGCTGAAACGGACTTGCCTACACACGATCACACCAACGTCCGTTCATTTAGAACACCATGATGTACGACCGGACTAGAAAAGGAAGTGCAATAGCCAGTAGCCAATAGCTTCCCTTGCGTCGTTTTTGGTCCATCAGAACAGCATACAGACGAAAGGTTTTCCCGATAGAAATTGATTCCGTCGGCAAGATTTAAAACATGTTCTATTTCTAGGTCCGTCAGAATAAAAAAAAAAAAAAGTCAGATGAAGCCCACACACGATCGGAATATCCGATGAAATGATTCCGTCTGACCTTTTCTGACGGAAAGTCCCATCGTGTGTATGCGGCATTAGTCTCAGAGAGGGAGGTTTCACAGCACAGAGCCATGTGACAAGAGGCTAAAGTTCTGTCAAGAAGGACTATGCAAACCTCATGAATATGGATCCAATCAATTATATAAATTATATAAATCAACTGCTCGACCTTTCTGATAGATGCAGTGTTTCCGGTATAGAAGTAGCAGTTAAAAGATTGATTTGAATTGTTGCCTTGATTTGCCTTTTAACTGATTGCTGACTATTTGAAAATCATCATTTATTTTTAATTAAAAGTTGCCTGCGTTACAGAGTGGTAGATGATATTTCATCATTGTGCAGTGACAGGCTACATTGATCACCAAGGGTGAAAATGGGGCACTTCCCAAATGTCCCCTGGGTTTGAATGCAAATTGATGTATTTAGGCCAGGGGAAGACTGGATTTTTTTTTTAACCCGGGCACAGCTACAGCCTAGTACAGGCATACCCCACTTTTAAGTAAACAATGGGTTTTATTTACTGGAAAGTGAAAAATCAGGCTCACTTCTGCATATAAACCAATGAGCTTTCAGGTTTTATTACCAAAGCTTAATTGAACAAGCTGGGGTTAGAAGCTCATTGGTTTCTATGCAGAATTGAGCCTGATTTTGCACATGGGCTACAGAAAGTATACTATGCAAAATGTGCCATGAGGGCACATTGATTGGTAGGCATGGTAAAAGGTGGGTGCTCCTAAATGGTAGGGTTTATTATGAAGCACCTTTTTACCTCCTGCAGCATTAGCTTCTGTTTCAGTTCTTAGCATTTGATCACATGGCAGCTCAGAGCTACCAAGTAAGTCGATGCTGGAAGACTTCCCTTTGCCAGACGCTGTGATAACCGATATGACCGGGGAGCAGTTAGCTATATAATTGACTGACTGCAGGTGCTACTTTGATGGTGTTTAAATGGTGAGGCCACCAGCTCAACATATATAAGTACTAGTTAGGAGGCAAGTGTCTCCTGACCCTCAATGCTTCCTCCAATTAAGGCTGAGGTTCAGGTATATGTTTTATCTTTTGTTGAATGAGGCTAACTTGAACATTGCAAGAAGCATTTGGCCCAGAACAAATCCTAAAGACCCACTGGGTTTTATTTTTCTCCATGGTGGACCACCTCTTGGTCCACCATGGACACCTCTTGGTCCACCATGGAGAACGTTAATGGACACAGTCCATTAATGTGCAGGCACTTTTGTATAAATGGCAGTGCCTGTTTAAAAAAAGACCTTAGTACTCATGTTATATGATAGCTTTTCAGATGTCCTTCTCTTTTGACTGAATTGAAGGCATGAGATCACTATGAGAAAAAAAAAGCTTCTAATTGACAAAGCCACAAATGCATAGAGTGATATGAACTTTATTACATCATCCAAAATCCTGGACTGGTTTTTAAGAGAATTCAATACATCAAACTGATGTTAGATGGCTTCTTACAGCACTAGGTCAGGCAGCTACTGCAACATGCTTTAAATGCTTTACATGTTTTAACAGAAATTTGTGTTGATGAGGTCCATTGATTTTGTTATATCTGATCAAATAGTTTATTTTCAGCAGGTGTGACAGGACAACTGAGTTTATAACAGCGATTTGTAGCAGAGCATTCCTCACAAGTGTCTTTTTTCAGTATATAATCCCCTAGCACAGGGTTGGATAGTGGATATCACTATAACTAAAGAGACCACATCTGTTACAGTGTAATCCTCACACTTCTAATTAAGTTTGATGCCATCTGACATCAGCTTAAAGGAAATAGATATTGGCTATGTATACTGTATATTTTACGTCTCTATCTGTTGTAGACATACGCTAAAACAATAACATTAAAAAAAGGTGTTTTTATTTATTTTTATTTTTTTACAGTATTTAACCACTTAAACTCCAGGAGATTTTAAACCCTCCATGACCAGGCCATTTTTTGCAATCTAGCACTGCGCTATTTTAACTGGTACTAGCCCGGTCATATAACACTGTACCCAAACGAGATTTGCATAATTTTTTCACATACATAGAGCTTTCTTTTTGTGGTATTTGATCACCACTGGGTCTTTTATTTTTTGTGATACAAATGAAAAAAGACCAAAAATGTTGAAAAAAAACCCCCAGTATTTTTTACTTGCCACAAAACATATGCAAAAAAAAAAAAATAATAAAAAAAATGTCTTCATAAATTTTGGTCAAAATTTATTCTGATACATGTCTTTGATAAAAAAAACCCAATAAATGTTTGTCGATTAGTTTGCATGGAAGTTATAGTACCTACCAGCTATGGGTTATGTATTGGAATTTTTATTTATTTATTTTATACTACTAATGGCGGTGATCAGTTACTTATATTGGGACTGCGATAGTGCGGCAGACAATCTCACACTAACTGACGCTGGGGAACTGACTAATTGCCACTGACATCACCAGTGACACTAATACAGTTATCAGTGATAATACTATACACTGGCCCTGTACTAATGACACTGGCTGGGAAGGAGTTAATATCTAGGTTAACCAAGGGGTTAAATGAGTGCTTAACCACTTCCCACCCGGCCAATGCATATATACGGCCGGGTGGGAGCCGTATACTCCTGATAGGACGTTCAGGAACGTCCTTCAGGAGTAGCAGGATCGCGCGCGCGCGCGCCCGCGCAGCGGCGCGATCCCGATGTGCTCGTGTCACCCGGACACGGCGCATCTCAGATCGGCAGGAGGGCTCTGTGATTGGCCCTCCTGATCACATGACGGCCGTGTCCAATCACGGCCGTCATGTGATGTAAACAAACAGCTGGTTGCTAGGCAATCGGCTCTCCTCTCCTCACACGGAAGTCACCGCTGAGGAGAGGAGAGCAGAACGCTGCAGCCGGCTGATGATCAGTGAGTATGGGCTGCTTTTTACAGCTTTTTACTCACTGATCATCAGTGTAGTGTAAACACACAACACACCACACAGTACAAACACAGTCCCCACATATGTCCCCAAAACACACATGTCCCCAAAACATACATGTCCCCAAATAATAAAAACACATGTCCCTAATAATAAAAACATGTCCCCCACATATGTCCCACTAAAATCACATGTCCCAATGATTATCTGCACACATATGTACGTGATCACCTGCACACATATGTACATGATCATTTGCGTACATATGTCCGTGATCACACAAACCAATTATTATACACTTAACGGAATTTTTTTTACCAAAAACATGTAGCAGAATACATTTTGGCTTAAATTTATGACAAAATTTGATTTTATTGGATTTCTTTTCAAATAGAAAAAAGAAAATATTGTTTTTTTTTCAAATTTCCGCTATTTTTGCGCTAATATCGCAAATAAAAAAAAAACAGAGTCGTGAATAAATAACACCAAAATAAAGCTCTATTTGTGCGAACAAAATGATAACAATTTCATTTGGGTACAGTGTAGCATGACCGCGCAATTGTCACTGAAAGCGCTAGAGCGCTGAAAGCTGAAAATTGGGCTGGGAAGGAAGGGGGTGAAAGTGCCCTGTATTGTAGTGGTTAACTATGTGCAATTTGTGTAAAGTGTGCTGCTTTTACTAATAGATCTCTAAGTTTCTCATCCCCGCAGAGAAAGATCTTGATTTGCCAACACAGAGATATAGGCTGTGATTGTACACAGCCAATCAGCAGGTCCATGAATGGTGTACAATCACAGCAGGTGCCAGTGGGGTCTGCAAGTGGTTAAAGCACTTTTTTTTTTAATAGTGTTACCCCAGTTGGTAACTCTAATTGTCCTGTTGACCATTGTCATGGGGACTGAAAGTGATGGAAAATCCAAAATTATGAGTTGTCACTAGAACAGGTGATATAGGGATTCTTGTTCCGGGGTCAACTAATGCCCCGTACACATAATCGGAAATTCTGCCGGAAAAAGTCCTATGTGAGCTTTTGGTCAGAAATTCCGACCATGCGTATGCTCCATCGGACTTTTGCTGGCGGAATTTCCGCCAGCAAAAGATTGAGATCAGGTTCTCTATTTTTCCGATGGAAAAAACTCCGATCGGAAATTCTGATCGTCTGTAGCAATTCCGACGCGCAAAATTCCTACGGATGCTCAGAAACAATTCGACGCATGCTCGGAAGCATTGAACTTAATTTTCTCGGCTCGTCGTAGTGTTGTATGTCACCGCGTTCTTGACAGTCGAAAGTTCACAGAACTTTTGTGTGACTGTATGCAAGCCAAGCTTGAATGGAATTCTGTCAGAAAAACCATCCAAGTTTTTTTCCGACGGAAAAGCCGCTCGTGTGTACGGGGCATCAGAGGCGATTATCCACTTTGGGTCTAAGGAACAGGAGGTAAGGGGAAATCCCCTCCATTGGAGACACAGATAGAAAGATAACATGACAAATTAAAAAAAATGTTTATACTTTGGATATACAGTACAATACTTTAGGCTGTATTTACAGGGATGATTACAAATGATTTCTGTAGCAGGAATCAAAGGTCTCTGGGAATAGCTGTGGCTGGGAAAACTGTAGAATTTAATAAAAAGCTGACAGCAGCCGCATCTGTCCGTGGCTGTCAGCATGTAATTGCACAATTGACAATATACCTGAAGCTATGGACAAATGATCTTTCTGCATTCATTGCTGATCATCTGTTCCCAACTGTAGGTAATTGCTCAATGTGCGATAACATGCAGACAGCATTGGCCACCTGTCAGCCTGTCATTCATTTGCACGGGTTTCCTGGCCACATCTTTTCACAAAGAGCTATGATTTCTGCCACAGGTTTGTGCTAATTATTGCCACAGGGATCTGCTGTTCATTTGTAATTGCCTTTGTGAATGTAGCTCTAAAGGACAGTCTAAACAAGTACCAAATCAACAGGTATTTGTATGGCTTTGCAGGGGGGCTAAGAGAAAGCACAGATAAACTCAGGGGTCTAGCTTCACACTGC
Organism: Lithobates pipiens; assembly: GCF_037356315.1. NCBI lineage: Eukaryota > Metazoa > Chordata > Amphibia > Anura > Ranidae > Lithobates > Lithobates pipiens. The sequence continues at coordinate 356,311,854 of NW_027507748.1, read as the reverse complement.
TTTCACCCAAAATCCACATTTCTAATTCAATTCAGTTGCAGTTGGAATCAAAGTGAGCAATATCCTTTCCTTGTATTAAAAGAGGTATGGACTGAGAGAGAGACATCATTTTATCCCTGTGCAAATCATAAGTAAAATCTCATCTGGAATATGCAGTTCAGTTTTGGGCAAAAAGGAATATCGGGGAACTGGAGAAAGTGCAGAGAAGGGCATCCAAACTGATAAGAGACATGGAGGAGCTCAGCTATGAGGAAAGATTAGAGGAACTGAATTTAGAAGAGGAGATTAAGGAGGGATATGATCACCATATATAAATACATAAGTGGTCCATATAGTGAACTTGGTGTAGAGTTATTCACTTTAAGGTCATCACAGAGGACAATGGGTCGCTCTTTACACCTGGAGGAAATAGATTAAACCTCAAAATACAGAAAGGTTTCTTCACAATAAGAGCTGTGAAAAAGTGAAATGGACTCCCTCCAGGTGGTTCTGGGCAGCTCAGTTTAAAAAGTCCTGGATAATTTCCTAAATTCACAACATATAACTGAATACTAATCTTTATAGGTAAAGTTAATTCAGGGAATATCCGATTGCCTCTTTGGGTTTAAGAAGGAATTTTTTCCATCCTGGAGCAAATTGGATCATGCTTTATTGGGTTTTTGTGCCTTCTACTGGATCAACTGTTGGTAAAGGATTGCGTGTATGGAGGTTTTCAATTTGTGTGTATTTTAGGTTTTTATTTTTCTCCGTGGGTTGAACTGGATGGATTTGTGTCTTTTTTTTTAGCCAGATTAACTATATAACTTTGTAACTATCTAATTGCAACATTGTGCAAATCCTGTGTTAATGTTGCATGAATTTTGTGCGGAAACTTATTAAAACAGACACCTTATAATTAAAAGAGAAGTATGGGTTTTTTTGTTTTATTTTGGCTATTCATACTTACCTAGGTGGATGCAGCATCAGACTGATGCTGCAGCTGTCCCCCGCCACCTCTTCACTGAGAACTGAGTAACCAAACATCGTCGATGGCTCGGACTGTCAGTCTCCTGCTCTGTTCCTCCATGCTTATTGGAGCATTGAGCTGCGGAGGGGTGGGGGGGGCGGCTGTCTCAGCAGCTCGCTGAGACCCTGAGAGTACCATCAGTCAAGGCAGCTGGCGGATCTAGACTTCAGAAGTCAGGATGACGCGCTGCCTCGACTGATCCTGGTGACGTCAGCTGTCAGCGGACTTCAGACCACGCTCCGCTGAATATGGGTCACAGGAGTGCAAAATTAATTGCACTCCTGTGACCCTTAGGAGAAGCCCGGCCTAAAAAGCCTAAAACGCTCAGGCTGGACTTCTCCTTTAAGTGCTACATTTTTTTTTAATGGAAGGCCATAGCTATTCTTTAAGTCAGGTATGCATGATGTATGTATCTTTTAAAATGTTTTTCTGGCTCTCCTTAGTCCCTTCATAAAAGCCTGTTGTTTGCAAAACTTAATAGCTCAAGCTTTGTTCTGGTCAGAATGCATCTGAAATTTCAGTCAGAAAGGGAGAATCTACAGCAGTGGCCTCTAAACTAGAACCTGCGTGCCAGATTTGGCCCTTTAACTAGCCCACGGGACACTACTCTATCCATTGACAAAACAATAGGGCTCTATTACTCTCACTGGCACCAACAATGGTGCACTATCCTACCCACTGACACCAACAATGGCACGCTATTTCTCCCACTGCAAGAAGTGTGTCACCAGCACACCAGGACCTTCTAGACAGATCCTAGACAGCAATGATTGGAGCCACACAGGACTCGTTTATCAGGCATGTGACCAGGATAGTCACATATTAATGAAAGCGTTCTGCATGGCTCTGAAACTTCAATATTTTAACCATGGTGCAATTGCTGAATAAAGCTTTGGATCTGTCTAGGAGATCCTGGTGTGCTGGTGACACACTACTCACTTTGACTGTTCTTGGTTCTAGGCTGTGATCACTGCAGCACCCATCGAAATCTACAGCCAGTTTCAGGAATGTTTGTATTGGGAATATTGCGCTTGAGCTATTTGTTCCACTAATACCAACAAAGGGGTCCTGTTCTTTCTACTGACAGCATCAATGGGGTACACTACTATTCCTTCTACTGACACCACCAATGGGGTACACTACTATTCTTTCTACTGACACCACCAATGGGGTACACTACTATTCCATTCTTCTGACAGCAAGAAAGGGGTACACAACTATTTTATTCTTCTGACACCCAGCACTGTATCTTATCCCTAGGCCCACAAGGTCTAGGCTTAGGGTGGCACTTTCTAAGGAAAGCAATAAAAAAGGCGCCCCCTCGCATGAAAAGACAGCCTCCTGCTAGCTCCCTTACGAAAAGTGTCACCGCTAGGGATGAGCCGAACACCCCCCGGTTCGGTTCGCACCAGAACTTGCGAACGACCCCCGCGTTCGGTACGAACGTTAGAACCCCATTGAAGTCTATGGGACTCGAACGTTCGAATTGGAAAGTGCTCATTTTAACGGCTAATATGCAAGATAGTGTCCTAAAAAGGGTTTGGCGACCTGCCTCCTGCCTCAGGGGACATGGGTCACTGCAAAAAAAAGTTTTAAAAACTACCGTTTTGGCGGGAGCACTGATTTTAATGACGATTAAAGTGAAAAAAAAAAAGTGAAATATTCCTTTAAATATGGTGCCTGCGGGGTGTCTGTAGTATGCCTGTGAAGTGCCACGTGTTTCCCGTGTTTAGAACAGTCCCTGCACAAAATTACATTAAACGGAAATAACACCATTTAAAACTGCTTGCGGTTTTAATGTTATATCTGGTTCCTGCAATATGGTTGAAAATCATTGAGAAACATGGCATGGGTAGCCCTCCCTGCCCATTACCAGCCTATTTGGGTCTTGTACGCATATTAAGGGGAACCCCGTACCCATATTAAAAAAAGGAAATGCGTGTGGCCCCCAGGCCCTATATACTCAGAACAGCAGTATACAGGCGGTGCAAACAAGACAGGGACTGTGTAGGTTTGTTGTGTTAAGTTGAATCTGTTTGTCATTTTCAACCGGTACATTTTTAAAGTGTAGCTCCAGTCAAAAAAACTATCTTTAAGCTTTTTGGAAAACATAGGGAAGGGTTATCACCCCTGTATAATTTGTTTTGTCGTCCATCTTTTTTCATCTCACTTGCTGCTGTCTCCTTGCGTTTGCAAGTAGGAGATGTTTGTAAGTTGGATGTTTGAAAGTAGGGGCCTGCCCTATATTATAGCGGTATGTACTGGGTACAGAGCACGCAGACAGCACGCACTATCTCCTAACACTACTGACTGCAAGCTCTATTATTAACCACTTGTTAGCCCAATGTTTGCATAAAGTGAAAGATGAAGTTATGCTGAGTAAATAGATATCAAACATGTCACTCTTCAAAATTGCACATGCCCGTGGAATGGCGCCAAACGTCGCTACTTAAAAAATCCCCATAGGCGACGCTTTAAATATTTTTTTACTGGTTACATGTTTTGAGTTGCAGAGGAGGTCTAGGACTAGAATTATTGCTCTCGCTCTAACATTCTCGGCGATACCTCACATGTGTGGCACATGCGAGCACATGGGGACATGGGCGCTTTAATTTTTATTTTATTTTTTTATTGTTCATTTTACTTTATTTATTTTAGTTTGACATTTTTTTTACCAAAAATATATTTTTGATCACTTTTATTCCTATTACAAGAAATGTAAACATCCCTTGTAATAGGAATATGGGGTGACAGGTCCTCTTTACAGTGAAATCTGGGGGGTCAATATGACCCCACATCTCACCTCTAGGCTGGGAAGCCTGAAATAAAAAATAAAAAAAAGATTCTGGCTTTGATCGTACTGGCGAGTTGGTAGAAGCACCGGAGGGCGGTGAGGGGTGGGGGGCGTCTATGGCTGGGTATTTCAGGGTATCACCGAGTATGGCTGGGTATCTCTGAGTATGGCTGGGTATGGCAATTTATGGCAGGGTATTACAGAGTATTGGCGGGGTATTGGCGGGGTACTACAGAGTAATAGCAGGGTACTGCAGAGTATTGGGGGTACTGCAGAGTAATGGCGGGTACTGCAGAGTATTGGGGGGTACTGCAGAGTAATGGGGGTTACTGCAGAGTAATGGGGGGTACTGCAGAGTAATGGCAGGGTACTGCACTGCAGAGTAATGGCGGGGTACTGCACTGCAGAGTAATGGCGGGGTACTGCAGAGTAATGGCGGGGTACTGCAGAGTAATGGCGGGGTACTGCAGAGTAATGGCAGGGTACTGCACTGCAGAGTAATGGCAGGGTACTGCACTGCAGAGTAATGGCGGGGTACTGCACTGCAGAGTAATGGCGGGTACTGCAGAGTATTGGGGGGTACTGCAGAGTAATGGGGGTTACTGCAGAGTAATGGGGGGTACTGCAGAGTAATGGCAGGGTACTGCACTGCAGAGTAATGGCGGGGTACTGCACTGCAGAGTAATGGCGGGGTACTGCAGAGTAATGGCGGGGTACTGCAGAGTAATGGCAGGGTACTGCACTGCAGAGTAATGGCAGGGTACTGCACTGCAGAGTAATGGCGGGGTACTGCACTGCAGAGTAATGGCGGGGTACTGCAGAGTAATGGCGGGGTACTGCAGAGTAATGGCAGGGTACTGCAGAGTATGCACTGGTATTGCAGAGTATTGGCAGGGAATTGAGGGGTTAAATTCGGTGAGCAGCGATGTGGGCACTGCAGATGCAGCCCACATCGCTGCTGACACCGATCTCTTTCCCCTCCGCTGTACCGATCGGTACAGAAAGGGGAGGGAGGAACAGGCGTCATAACATGACGCCGGTTTGTTTCCAAGTGATCACTCCGTCATTTGACGGAGCAATCACGTGGTAAACGGCCGCTATGAGCGCCCATTTACCGTGATGCGCCGGGTCCTATGGACCCGGCGGTCACGGATGCTCTCGAGTGCGCACACCTCGGGGCACGCGAGAGCAGAATTCTGGGAGGCCGTTAATTAACGGCCTCTCTGAGTTAAACAACCGCCCTGAAGCCGTTAATCGGCAATGGGCAGTTGTTAAGTGGTTAAAGCTAGATCACTAGCTATATAGGTGAGGTGAATATAGTGGTGTATACTGCAGTCAGGGCACAGACAACAACCACTACACAGCAGCAAGATAGGAAATCAGCCAAAAACGATTGGTGTGTACTGTGTTGAAGGTACACAGAACACCCACTGCTTCAGATGCAAAGTAACACACTACAGGAGGCCGCCTTAAAGGCGGCCTTATATAGTGTGGGGCGTGCACTACACAGCCTGAGCTATGATTGGCCACAGGCAGGATGCCTGTGGCCAATCATGGCTCTCCTCGCTGCCGGCGCTGCGATTGGCCAAGCATGCGGGGTCACAGTGCATGCTTGGCCAATCATCGGGCAGCAATGCACTGCGCCAACGCAGTGCATTGTGGTCCGCGCGCGCGTCACTCGAATTTTGACGCGAACGGCCAAAACGTTCGGAATTCGCCGAACGGCCGAACAGCCAATGTTCGAGTCGAACGTACGTTCGACTCGAACACGAAGCTCATCCCTAGTCACCGCCGACTTTTAGTGTAGCGCCAGTCTTATGGGGAGGACTGGGCTGGAGGGCAGGGTTCAGGAGGCATATTAGTCTGGCACCCCTAGTCATTATACAAATAAGTGAAATGATCTTATGGTTACAATCAGTGGCAGCAAACACAAGTTCAAATATCTTCCAAATAGGAGTAATCTTACTAATCCAGTGAGATAAGGCTGCACTGATGGCCACTGATAAGGCCTCACTGATGGCCATGGTTAAGGCTTCACTTAGGGCCACTGATAAGGCGGCACTGATAGGCTGCACTGATACGGCAGCACTGATAGGCACTTATATGCTGCACCGATGGGCACTAATTGGTTGCTCTGATGGGCACTAATGGGCTGCACTTATGGCCACTGATGAGGCGGCACTGACAGCCACTGATGAGACGGCAGTGGTGGATACTGATAAACTGAACTGATGGAGACTATTGAGGCTGCACTGATGGGTGCTGATGAGGCTGCACTGATGGCCACGAGGCGCACTGATAAGCTCCACTGATGGGGCTGCACTGATAGGCACTGATATGCTGCACTGATGGACACTAAAAGGGCTGCGCTGATGGCCACTGATTAGGCTGTACTGATGGCCATTGATGAGGCAGTACTGCTGGCCACTGGTGAGGCGGCACTGATAAGCTTCACTGAAGGGACTGCACTCATAAGGCAGCACTGATATGCTGCACTGATGGGCACTGGTGGCCACTGATGAGGCCGCACTAATGGGCACTGATTAGGCTGTACTGATAAGGCAGCACTGATATGCTGCACTGATGGGCACTGGTGGCCACTGATGAGGCTGCACTAATGGGCACTGATTAGGCTGTACTGATAAGGCAGCACTGATATGCTGCACTGATAAGGCTGCACTGATGAGGCTGCACAGACAGGGCGGGTCTTAAACAGGAAGGTGTGTGGCGTTGACAGGAAGGGGAGGGTCATATTTAAATTAGGGGGTGCATGAGTTTAATCAGGCCTAGGCACAGCACAAAACCTAAATACACTGCTGACACCAACAATGGACAATGGGGTACATTTTTCTTTACACTTAGCACAGGTGCTTGGTCCTTTTTTCAGTTAACTTCTTTTTTATTATTTTCAAAAAAGGAGAAATAATTTAATCGCCCATGCACAAATAATCATACAAAGTTGGAGATTAAAACAACCAAAAGTGTCAATTAAGGCTTCAATTTGCGAGCATTCAAATGTGATGGGCCTTATGTTGTTGGATTTTTGGATCCAACAACATCCAATTTTTGGATTTTTTTTATGTTGTTGTTGGATTTTCCGACAACAAAACCGTGTATTTTTTTCTACGAAGGATGTTGGTTCAAACTTGTCTTGCATACACACACGGTCACACAAATGTCAGAAATTCTGAACGTCAAGAACACGGTGACGTACAACATGTACAATGAGCCAAGAAAAAGGAAGTTCAATAGCCAGCTCAATAGCCTTCTGCATGATTCCAAGCATGCGTGAACTTTTGTACGACGGACTTGTGTACACACGATTGGACTTTCCGACAAGTTTTGTTGTCAGAAAATTCCGATAGCAAATGTTCAATGGAGCATACACACGGTTGGACTTTCCAACAACAGGCTCACATTGAACATTTCCCGTCGGAAATTCTGATCTCGTGTACGCGGCATTAGAGTTGTGACCTTAAAGCATAACCTTAACTTAGTAAAGAATTCCCTACCAGGACCAGTGAAAGCAAGAGAGGTAGAACTCTTAACATAGGGATACAGACAGAAAGGTAGATAAAGGGTAGCAGAAGGGGGGGGGGAATGGAAAGGAGAAGAGCTCATCTCCCACAAACTCAGATCCAAAGCTGAGCTCTGTGTTGCCTTCTTGGGTGCTCCCATTGCAAGCCGCTTGCTCTGGGGGCACTTGACAAGAAGGGAGGGGCCAATAGCACCTGTGGGGAGAGGAGAATTAGGGTTGCTGTATGAAAAACCACTGTACAAAGCAGGTAAGTATGAAATTATCAGACATTTAAAAAAAAAATAGCTTTAATATCTGCCTTAAATCACTTTTCTAGTTGCATATTTTACTTATTTGTAGCCTAAATACTGAAATTTGCAACTAAAACTGTAATTTTGAAACTTTTGGAAATGCCACTAAAAACTTGGCTGTGCTAGTACATTTTGGGTGTCATGTCAGTAAACTTCAATCTGGTAAGTTGGCAACACTGATCAAGCCCTAAATGCTTAGGCTGTATTCACACCTATGCATTTTTAGAACTTTTTGCATTTTGCAGATTTGCACTATAGATCGTGTTCCACAGCAAACCATGGTAAATGGACTGTATTGTAAACCTGCAAAATGCAAAAAGCACAAAAAATGCATAGGTGTGAATCCAGCCTTAAAGCGGAGCTCCAAGCCCCCCCCCCCCCACGGAAAAATTACACGTTAGCAGCTACACATACTGTACCTGCTGACTTTTAATATTAAGACACTTACCTGTCCTGGAATCCAGCGATGTGGACACCCCAGCCAATGTTTCCATCGGCTCTCGGGTGCTGCCACTGCCATAGCCTGTAAGGGAAACCGGCAGTGAAACCTTGCGGCTTCACAGCCAATTCACTACTGCGCATGGGCGAAGTGTGCTGTGGTTTCTGAATGGCCTGGCGGGAAAGGAGGAGGGGTGCCAAACTTCTGATATACCTTGTCACGGCGAGGTCCAACAGAAGTGGGGACAGGTACCTGTCAAAAACAGATACCCGCTCCCCTCCCCGAAAGGTGCCAGATGTGGCACCAGGGGGGGGGGGAACGAAACAGATAAGCAGAGCTTCCACTTTTGGGTGGAACTCTTCTTTAAGCATGTTCAGCAAGCCATTTTTTTGCGATACGGCACTTTTATACATTGCCTGACAATTGCGTGATCATGCGATGCTGTAACCAAATAAAATGTATATCCTTTTTTCCCCACAAATAGAGCTTTCTTTTGGTGGTATTTGATCACCTCTACGGTTTTTATTTTTTTACACTAAAAAAAACAAAAAAGAGTGACAATTAAAAAAAAAATTATATATATATATATATATATATATATATATATATATATATATATATATATATTTTTTTTTACTCTCTGCTATAAAACATCCAATAAAAAAATGAAAAATAAAAATTAATTTCTTCATTAATTTAGGTCATATTTTTGGTAAACAAAGTCCCAATAAGCGTATATTGATTGCTTTGCGCAAAAGTTATTGCATCTACAAACTATGGGATATTTTCATGGCATTTTTATTTACTTAATTTTTTTACTAGTAATGGTGGCGATCAGCGGTTATTAGCGGGACCGCGACATTGCGGCGGACAAGTCGGACGCCTGACTGACATTTTTGACACTTTTTTGGGAACCAGTGACATTATTACAGTGATTAGTGCACTGTTACTGTACTAATGACACTGGCAGGGAAGGGGTTAACACCAGGGGCGATCAAAGGATTAAGTGTGTCCCTAGGGCGTGCTTGCTAACTGTGTGGGAGATGGACTGACTTGGGGAACACAGAGATCTGTGTTCTCCCCTGTCAGAAAGCCGGACCCGCTGATTGGCTCCCCCTCTGGCCAATCGGCACGCCCGCCCCCACTGTCTATTGCACAAAATGACATACAGGTACGTCGTTTTGCGCAATAGAGCCGCCCTGCCGCAGTATATCTGCAGTTGGCAGTCTTTAAGCGGTTAAACATATTTACAAACCTTTAGGCACATGGGTTTTTTTTTTGTTTGGCAAATCGATTTTTTCCTAGCGATTGGCCCTGTGTTTTTTTCTGCCTCTAAACACCCCTTCCTCTAAACTCCTGTAAACACCTACAGTATGTGTGCATGAACACATGGCTAACAATGAGGGACGTTTAAAGGCAAAAAAAATTTAAAATTCAATCTCCCTTAAAAGTGGATTATTTGACGCCTAGTGTACATGAGGCCTTACTGCTATCATACTTCCTTCCAGACAGGATCCTTTTAAGCTCAGTTATAAAGATTGTCCAACATGTTGGGAAATCTTACTGAACTGTTTCTATTTACCACTTTTACCTTGCATAATTTAATCCTATTTTTAGCCAAATCAGAAGGAAAATCACTGCATAAGACACCTAAAATGTTACTAAACCCACAACAGTAAAATCAGTCTGTATTTGCCGGCAAGCATGCTTGTTGTTCTCATGGTGGAGCCTAAGGGGTTAATCCTCCACATTGTGTAAAAAGGCTGTTTGATCCTGTTTTCTAAAATCCTCCCCTTCTTTTTTTTTTGGTGGCCCGTGCGGGGAATCCTCCCTTTCTTTTACTGTCCACAATTCAGCTCCTGATAGTACAGAGCCTTGGGGGACACTCTGCACTTGCCCAGTTTGGTGTGTATTGCTAGAGAGTTTTTTTTTTCTGGGAAGGTGCATGTGATCAGCACAGAGCCAATCAGCACTGTCCAGAAAGAAAGTCAGGGGTCATGCTGCCTGATAGGACAATCAGAGCAGAATAAAAACCCCTCCTACAAGCTTTAACCAGTGCTCGGCCGGACAAACGAAATTACAAGACTGCTATATACTGCTGATGAGAAAAGGTATTTAGCAGTTTATATTTGCTAAAATAATTGCATTTCCATGTTCTGTGGGAGAGCAGTTATAGTGAATGCAGGGTCCTAGGTTTAGCAACACTTTAAGCCCTTGTACACACAGTCGGACATTCCGACAACAAAATCCGTCTGATTTTTTCCCACGGATTTTGTCCGAAACTGGTGTTGCATACACACGGTCGGACAAAGTTGTCGGAAAATCCAATCCAATCATTTGGAACGTGATAATGTTCGTTCGTTACGACGTTCGTTACAACGGTACTATGTTGTGGCTAGTAGCCAATAGTTTTGGTCTCGTAATTTGATCTGAGCATGCGTGGCACTTTATCCGATCAGAATTCTCTACAATCGATCGGACAAAATCCTATCGGATCATGTTGTTGGAAAATTTTATATCCAGCTCTCAAACTTTGTTGGTCGGACATTCCGACGGAAAAAGTCAGATGGAGCCGACAACACGGTCCGATCGGACATTTTCCGTCAGAATGTCCGACAGTGTGTACAACAGCTAAGAATCAGTATAGGGCAAGGAAGATTGTGTAATCACCAGCAATATCTGCCTACTTTATAATGCAGAGCAGTCCAGATCTCTCGGGCATACTGTAGTTATATATTTGTATTCCTTTATTTCCTCAGAGCTGTAGGAAGAATATATATTTAAATCTGTAGTGGATGCCCACAGCATATCTGCAAACATTGTGCATAATTAGTCTGTCATAAAAATCTGTGTTTTGATTGTTTTTGTCTCAATATATCAGTCCCAGGATGAGCTGTCTTGTGATGGCGAGGATAATCCATAATGTTGTTTGACAGACACGTCATGCTGCCGTAGATTGCTGTTCAATCAGGTGGAGCCTGCCACAGGCTTTTAATATACAAGGAATATAGGGAAAGGATCATCACAACTCTAGCGGTACCTTAGATGGTGAAGTGTTAGGATAATGATTTGAGCAAGGAAGACTAAAGCAAGCTATGTGGGATGAAACATCTAATATTCACACCACTTAATGACGTATAAAACACACAAGGTGAAAAGCGGGATTCATTGAAACTTGCAAAAAAACTGTGGAAATAGCATATACTGGAACTTCAAAGTCTATGAGTCACTGGTTGTCAGATTCCTACTCCAGGGGTGGAGATCTGCTGTAAGTAACTGTAAATAATTAAAGTACAAGGTGCAGTTAAAGTGATATAAAACCCAAAATAAAAAATGTAATATATTGCAGTTTACCAATCATTAGATGTGGTGGCTGCATTTGTTTTCTTTTTTAACTTCTTTCCACCTGCACTATAGCCGAAAGACAGCTACATCGCAGGCCTTAATTGCAGGGAGGGTGTCCATAGACGTCCTCCTGAGCATGCACTGGCAGCGCATCCCACAGTGTGCTCTGTGATCTGCGAGTCTATGAGATCCCGGCCCCTTACCATGTGGTCATCTGTCAGCCAATGACAGCTGATCACGTGATGTAAACAGAAGATCGGTAATTGTATTATTTTTCCCTTACGCTGTCAGCGTGAGAGGAAAAATAAGCTGATCATGACTTCTGTCAGAGGGACATCAGTCCCTCACAGAGAGAGCCGCAACTGCATCATCTGTGCCCACCAGTGCCACCTGCCAGTGCCCACCAATGCCACCTATTAGTACCCACCAGTGTCACCTACCTTTCCCACCAGTGCTACCCATCAATGCCCACCAGTGCTGCCAATCAATACCCATCAGTGCCACCTATCAGTGCTGCCTATCAATGTCACCTAAAAATGCCCATCAGTGGCCTTCAGTGCCACCTATCAGTGCCGCCCATCAGTGCCACCCATCAGTGGCACCTATCAGTGCCCATCAGTGCAACCTCATCAGTGCCCATCAGTGCTGCCTATCAGTGCCCATCAGTGCCACCTCATCAGTGCACATCATTGAAGGAGACAAATTACCTGTTTTCAAAGTTTTATAACAAACCGTGAACCAGGTTTGTTTTTTTTTTTTCAAAATTTTTGGTATTTTTTTTGTTTTTCTAGCAAAAAAACAACAACAACTCAGCAGTGATTACCACCAAAAGAAAGCTCTATTTGTGAGGAAAAAAATATATATACATTTCATCTGGGTACAGCATTGCATGACTGTGCATGACCTCTGTTGGACAGATTAATTTGGTTGGTCAGCAGACTGGTTGGTGAGTTGAGCTGTGGAATATTCTGTTTTTGTCATTTGTCATTCAAAGTTTGACAACACTGAAAGCTACAAATTGGTCTGGGAAGAGAAAGGGGTTTAAGTACCCAGTAAGCAAGTGGTTAAGGCTTTTTCCCTTTGTTTCACTTAAGGTTCTGGCCTGTAACCAAACTCTTGTATTAGAGCGTCCCACTGCTGGATGAATAAGCACAGGGGGCATTGGTGGTTGTCATGTTAAACGTACTAGCAGGTTTAAATACACAAATGAATGCCAAACCCCAGCTAATACTTTATAAGCAGTTACAGCACACAGTTTTTTTCCTTTTGGGTTAAAGATTTTCCATAAATAAACATAAGTTTATCATTGTAAGCACCCCTGCTGGTGGTAAATGGTTTGCCTCATCCCTGTAACTTATATATTCTGTTGGAGAGCTTGCTCTTTTGAAAAACAACAGACTTACTGACTGGATCACCAGATTAAAATAAAGGAAAGAAATACTATAAAAAGAACATGAATGCAACCATTACTAAGGCCTAATTCACATTACATAGTTACATAGTAGGTGAGGCTGAAAAAAGACACAAGTTCAACCTATGTGTGTGATTATATGTCAGTATTATATTGTATATCCCTGTATGTTGTGGTCGTTCAGGTGCTTATCTAATAGTTTCTTAAAACTATTGATGGTCCCTGCTGAGACCACCACCTGTGGAAGGGAATTCCACATCCTTGCCTCTCTTACAGTAAAGAACCCTCTACGTAGTTTAAGGTTAAACCTCTTTTCTTCTAATTTTAATGAGTGGCCACGAGTCTTGTTAAACTCCCTTTTGAGAAAAAGTTGTATCCCTATTGTGGGGTTACCAGCACGGTATTTATAAATTGAAATCATATCCCCTCTCAAGCGTCTCTTCTCCAGAGAGAATAAGTTCAGTGCTCGCAACCTTTCTTAATAACAAATATCCTCCAGACCCTTTATTAGCTGTGTTGCCCTTCTTTGTACTCGCTCCATTTCCAGTACATCTTTCCTGAGGACTGGTGCCCAGAACTGGACAGCATACTCCAGATGCGGCTGGACCAGAGTCTTGTAGAGCGGGAGAATTATCGTTTTATCTCTGAAGTTGATCCCCTTTTTAATGCATGCCAATATTCTGTTTGCTTTGTTAGCAGCAGCTTGGCATTGCATGTCATTGTTGAGCCTGTTATCTACTAGAACCCCCAGGTCCTTTTCCATCCTAGAATCCCCCAGAGGTTGGGGGCAGTGTATAGATTGCATTCAGACATTAGTGCAATGAGTTTTGCAAGCGGTTTCAGGTATGACTATGCAGTGCAGGGGCTGTGCAATTTTTGTGCAATTGTTTTGCAATTGTCACTTGATTTTAATGGCATTCATTTTTCTAAGTGATTTTGTGGACTAGGTACTGCTGCTGCTGCTACTACTACTACTGAATTGGGGAAAATAGTGCAACAAAATAGCTTCATAAACACATGTACATTCATTTCTGATGCGTTCCCTAAATCACACTGCATCGCACCAAAGTAGCACAGGACCCTTAACTAAAGTCACATGGCAACTGCACTGCATTGGTGTGAATAGCCGACATGGAAAACAATGTTATTTCCATTGTCATGCGATTCCGTGCAATCCAAGTCACATCAGAAATCGCACTAGTGTGGAACCAGGCCTAAGAATTGGTAAACTGGAATATAATAAATGTTTGCTTTTGGGTTTAGTACCACTTTAAATGTGATTAAATGCTACTAGCTATACCGTGACCTGGATAAAAGATATACAAAGATACTTAGGCCTCTTTCACACTGACGTCCCGTTCAGGCCCGCCTGTCAGTTTTTTAGGCGGACCTGAACGGGTGCTCCATAGAGCTCTATGGAGCGTCGGATGTCAGCGGTGACATGTCCGCTGACATCCGACCCGCTCCGATCCGAAAAAGTGTAACGGAGGAAAAAGCTATTTTTCCATCCGTCTGCGGATCGGATCGGGTGACGACGGGCACTGCGGTCCGTCGTCATCCGATCTCCCATAGGGGAGAGCGGCGCTGTGACAGGTCCGTCCCTGCGCAGTGTGCAGAGACGGAGCTGTCATCTCCCTGCTCAGCGGGGATCGGCGGAGTGATCCCCGCTGAGCAAACGGATATCCACGGGGCGGATCAGAACTGATCCGCCCCGTGTGAAAGGACCCTTATACTATTCAGTTATATCCACAACACAAACACTAGGAATAAGTGGTATTTGGAATTCTCCACCTAAATTTTTCTTTGAATGTAAGATATTAAAAATGTAATTCTTTTTTTGTATGTTCCTTCAGTGACCTCTGCCGCATTGCTCTCACATTGAAAGATTGTGCCAGCAGTAGGGGGCCTTTTGAAAACATTAATGCCCAACTCCAACCAATTCTTTTTATTTTATGTTGGCTAGAGCAGCGAAATGTTTCTAATGCTGGCATTGCTGATATTTCCCCTCACTGTCTGTTATAACAGGAGGTGATAGGACATATTTTTAACTGGAACAAAGACAAAAAATGATTTTTAGTAAAGCAGGGAAAACTTAATTGCTGTGCGTGCCATCCTGTTTTGGTAATTGCCACGGTCTCCATTTTTAAAACAGGCATCACCAGGACAGGAAGTGAAAGACAATATCCCTAACAGAATCATAGGTTGAGCTTAACACATGGCAGAATTACATACCTCCCAACCATCCAGGGTTCTGTGGGACTGTCTTAGGATTTGAACTAAATCCTGGTGTCCCATGGACTCACCATAGAGCCTGGTGCAGAGTGCTGGAATTCTCTTTCCAGCATCAATTACCTGCACTGGTAAAATTATTGCCATAGCAGCCACTGTGGCTGAAGTTGAATTGTGCCCCACTTGGACCTCCATCAGAGTGGACCATGATTTATTGCAGTGACAACTTAGTCAACCACTGCTGTCACTTGTAAACAAAAAGCAAGCAGAGGATATCTTCTACTACTCATTATTTCTGTGGCTCTGACTGATGACATCATATAATGCAGATGTAGCAAGGTGCTGGGCTACAGCAATATTCTTCTCTCCCTCTATGTCAGCCTTTCTCAACCTTTTCAACACAGAGGAACCCTTGAAATAGTTCTCTGGTCTCGAGGAACCCCTGCTAAAAATTAGAAATCTACAACTCATGATATATTAGTGTGATGGTCAGTGGGAAGAATGGTCCTTACACTTGTGGTCATTGGGAAGAATTACTTCCTTACAGAATGCTAAAAAGACCAATGATGTGTGTGGGAACATATCTGAGAGGCAGACATTGCCCAATGCTGAAGGAACCCCTAGCAACCTCTGGAGGAAGCCTAGGGTTCCACGGAACCCTGGTTGAGAATCACTGCTCTATGTAATGAAATACTGATTTTAAGCTGCACAAACCTCCTCGGGCCTGCAGGGGAAATGTTAAAGCCAAGCAAGCCCATAGATTTCTATGCAGAGCTCTGAGAATTCTGGAGGTTGGAGTTGGAGACTGCAGGCATATAATGGCTATGCTACGATGGTTACACTACAAATCACCGGAAGCTTTTGGGGAGAGGTTGAGGGGACCCCTCCTTCTACACTGAGAGGTCTCTGTAGCATCCTGGGGACTGGTGAGAAGACCATTTGCCTATTGCTCATACAGCTAGCAGGGACTGAGCCACTGGGCAAGACACAAAGTGTACCCAGACCATAATGCACCCTATAGCGCACTTTTTCCAAACCTCTGTGCTGCCTCCACAATGTATGAACTAATGTGTATAATAAGAAACTCAAACTATACAGTATCTCACAAAAGTGAGTACACCACTCACGTTTTTGTAAATATTTTATTATATGTTTTCACGTGACAACACTGAAAAAAATTACACTTTGATACAATGTAAAGTAGTGAGTGTACAGCTTGTATAACAGTGTCAATTTCCTGTCCCCTCAAAATAACTCAACACACAGCCAATAATGTCTAAACCGCTGGCAACAAAAGTGAGTACACCCATAAGTGAAAATGTCCAAATTGGGCCCAATTAGCCATTTTCCCTCCCGTGTCATGTGACTCCTTAATGTTGCAAGATTTCAGATGTGAATGGGGAGCAGATGTGTTCAATTTGGTGTTATCGCTCTCACTCTTTCATACTGGTCACTGAAAGTTCAACATGTGACCTCATGACAAAGAACTCTCTGAAGATCTGAAAAAAGGAATTGTTGCGCTACATAAAGATGGCCTAGGCTATAAGAAGATTCAGGACCCTGAATCTGAGCTGCAGCATGGTGGCCAAGACCATACAGCGCTTTAACAGAACAAGTTCCACTCAGAACAGGCCTGCCATGGTCGACCAAAGAAGTAGAGTGCATATGCTCAGCATCATATAAAGAGGTTGTCTTTTAGAAATAGACATATGACTGCTGCCAGCATTGCTGCAGAGGTTGAAGGGGCGGGGGTCAGCCTGTCAGTGCTCAGACCATATGCATCAAATTGATCTGCATGGCTGTCATCCCAGAAGGAAGCCTCTCCTAAAGATGATGCACAAGAAAGCCTGCAAACAGTTTTCTGAAGAAAATCAGACTAAGGACAAGGATTACTGGAACCATATCCTGTGGTCTGATGAGACCAAGATAAACTTATTTGGTTGAGATGGTGTTAAGCATGCGTGGCGACCACCAGGTGAGGAGTACAAAGACAAGTGCGTCTTGCCTACAGTCAAGCATGGTGGTGGGAGTGTCATGGTCTGGGGCTGCATGAATGCTGCCAGCACCGGGGAGCTAAAGTTCATTGAGGGAACCATGAATGCCAACATGTACTGTGACATACTGAAGCAGAGAATGATGCCCTCTCATCAGAGACTGGGCTGCAGGGCAGTACTCCACCATGATAACAACCCCAAACACACCTCCAAGATGACCACTGCCTTGCTAAAGAAGCTGAGGGTAAAGGTGATGGAATGGCCAAGCATGTCTCCAGACCTAAACCCTATTGAGCATCTCTGGGGCATCCTCAAATGGAAGGTGGAGGAACGCAAGGTCTCTAACATCCACCAACTCCGTGATGTCCTCATGGAGGAGTGGAAGAGGGTTCCAGTGGAAACCTGTGAAGCTCTGGTGAAACGTCATGCCCAAGAGGGTTAAGCCAGTGCTGGAAAATAATGGTGGCCACACAAAATATTGACACTTTGGGCCCAATTTGGACATTTTCACTTTTGTTGCCAGCGGTTTAGACATTAAAGTGGTTGCAAACCCTGTTACACCACGTGTGCCTACAGGTATAATAAGGCTTACCTGTGAGTACTGTAAATATCTCCTAAAATAAATATTTCTTAAATACCTGCACGGTTTAGGAGATATTTAATATATATATGCTTGCGGCAACGTCATCGGCGCATTTGCACTGAAGAAATGTCTAATTCGTGCTGTTTCTTCAGCAGCGTGCCATGACCGATGGCTCCCACACGCATGCGCAGGAGTGACGTCATTGCGGCTTCGGTCAATTGCAGCACCGGAGCCTGTGAACTCGGAAGTAACTCCGGGAGACATGTCGCCAGTCACAATGGCTTAGATCTAAGGTAAGTATTTAATAATGAGCTAGTATGCGATGCATACTAGCTTATTTGCCTGTGTCTTACAGGTTTTTTTTTTCGGGTTTACAACCACTTTAATGACGTGTTCAGTTATTTTGAGGGGACAGCAAATTTAAACTGTTATAAAACTACTTTACATTGTAGCAAAGTGTAATTTTTTCAGTGTTGTCACATGAAAAGGTATAATAAAATATTTACAAAAATGTGAGGGGTGTACTCACTTTTGTTAGATACTCAAAGGAGAAGTGGCTTTCTAGAAGGTCTCTGTGGCATTGAGCTATCTTAGGGATAGGAAGGTCAGTAATTAGAGTGTTCTTGATATTAGAAGAGGATGGGGGGGCAGCTTCATAAAGAGTTGAGTAAAACTTTAGGAAGGCATCCATTATTTCACCGGGTTCTGAGTTGTCACCAGTTGAGGTTCAAATTTTTGGGAAGGCTAAGGTGCATTGTATGGGGCTCAGTTGTGTGGCAAGTTTGGAGTCAGTTCTGTCTTTTTGGGTGTAGAATCTAGCTCCAGTGCATCTGAGATGTTTCTCTGCAGCTGTGGGGAGGATTAGATAAGGGTTAGTTTGAGCTATATCTAGCTGTGCTAAGGTTGAACTGGTGGGGTTTCGTTTGTGGGCCTTGGCTAGAGAGCAGAATTGCTCGGTGTACCTCTGTAGGTCTGCTCTATGTTCCCTTTTTAGCTTGGAGGAGAGCTGAATAAGCTTGCCCCTCATGACTGCTTTGTGAGCAGCCCAGAGAGTTGTGAGGGTGACATAGTCATTATCGTTTTCAAGGAAGTAGTCTTTCAAGGTTCTTTCTAAGATCATACATTGTATTGGGTTGCTTAGCAATGCTTAATTGAGTCGCCATTTAAACGGGCTTTCTGCACCTGATGACCGATGGGTAACTAATGTCACAATGGAGTGATCTGACAGGGGAGTATCTGTAATTTTGGAACTTAAGGTCAACGGGGTGGATGCAGATTGCATAAATATGTGGTCTATCCTGGCATAGGTATTGTGTGTGCTGAGAAGTGCTTATAATCCCTTGTGCAGGGGTTGAGTTCCCTCCAGATATTGATCAGTCCTACCGAGTGTAATACATGAGCAATTATTAGACTCTGTCTAGTGGGGGTGTTTAGATCTGGCAGTTCCTTTGGCCGTTTTGTCTAGGTAAAGCTTGAAGGTGATATTCGAGTCTTCCCCCATAATGACCATGCCCTTGAAGTGTCGTCACAGGGTGCCTAATATTCAAAGAATTGCGCTTGGCTCTTGTTGGGGGTATAGTAAGAGATAAAAGTGTGGGTTCCGTTGTCTATAGTGCCTGATACCAGAATGTAGCGGCCTAGGGTATTGGTGATAACTTCTGTCTGGAAAAAAGTTTATGTGTTTGGAGAAGCAAATGGCTACTCTTGTTTTAAAACTTTTGTTTTATTGGCCGCATTTGCTAGGAAGAATTGGGGGTAGCATTGGTGAAAAAAGGTGGGCTTAAATGTCGCAGGCAAGTGTGTTTCTTTTATGATTAAAACATCTGAACACATGTTGTGATACAGTTGAAATAATTTCTGACGTTTTGATAGCTGAGTTGAGTCCCTGTGCGTTATGAGAAGCAATTTTTCAATTTTTAAAGTAGATTTAGGTGGTTTTGCATTAGACATGGACCAGGGTGGAAGAGTGTCTCGGTGACATTGTATCAATCGCCCAATTAGGAGTTGACTCTTGACAGTGCGACCATGCATCGATCCTATTCATTGCCCGAGCCTGAGAACAGACAGTATGAGAACTCCTGGGAAACCTAGAGAGAGACGAAGAGAAGACAGCAGAGGAGAAAGAAAAGAGGGTAACAAGTATGAGCGAGTACAAATAATCATCAATTGGAGCTGACAATAAACCTCTAGCCCCACCCAGGATAGCAATGGACCTGACAATTCCCATCCCATAATCGGAGAGATCTGAAGAACCCTAAAACAAGGGTCTTTGTATCGTCTTAGGGAGGTATGTTTACCTCAGAGACTGAAGGAGGCGCACTGCACCCACTACGGTCCTCCCGCTGGGAGGAAACAATAATAGTTTAAACTTAACAGAACATCCGTCAGATAATTATGGTAGAAATAAAAAGCCCATACCGGGCCCCCGGTTGGAACCGACTCCCCCCGCTAGGGATCTCGGTGACTTACAAGAACCCCCTGAGAGAGGTCAGCTCAGTCAGGGAACCCCCGGCTAAATCTTATAGCAGTAAGGAACTGTACTTAGGGATATTAGGCCGCAGGCCACTCATCCATTGAGAAGGTGAGAGGTTTCCAGGGAACCTGGTATAAAAATAGCCGTTCAGAGCAGTGTGGTCGTTGGAAGACCCCTGGCCTAAATCAGTGACAAGGCAAACAAAAATGTCAAATAGTTAAAAACTGGTGGGGAACAGTTGGACTTTATTTCAAGCCCCCTCTCCCTGGCTCCCCCCCCCCCCCCAGGAAAGTGCAATAATTACTCCTGTAACTGTGGAGGAGTAAGATCTGGTCATGGTTGAGATGAGGGCCCTGGGAGAATAGTACCTGGGAGAAAAAAAAGAAAAAGAAAAGCCGGGGGGAGCCAGACCAGGCATCTGGCATGGTAGTCTGGGCAGGTTATTCATGGCTTTTGTGAGTCCTTGGACCTCTTGGAATGTCATGTCAGCCAGGCTGATTGTAGAGGGCTTGATGGAGGTGGACGTTTTGAGGAAGACGAGTGTCCCATGCTGAGTGAGGGTGGTTGGAAATCAGACCCAAGTGGAGAAATAGATGCTCAGCCTCCAGGGTTGCGATAGGAAAAGTTCAGGCAGAGTGGGGATGACCATGTGTAGGAAATCTCTTTTTGTTGCAGGACTTAGAGCAGAGGATTGAGTGCTCTCCTTCTTTGAGCTGTATAGGGTGATAGATCGGCACAGATCTGTATTGCATGGCCCTAAATGGTGAGGGTATCAGCAGCTTTAGACCTTTTCATCACTTCTTCTTTAATAGAATAAAAATGAGGCTTGACTATAATGTCCCTGGGAAGGCCATCTGAGCGGGTGGGCTGCAGAGCTCTATGCGCCTTGTCGAGTTCCAGGCGGTGATCTGGAATATCTGGAATGAGGCCTTTGATGAGGGCCCAAACTGCT
The DNA here is from genome assembly GCF_037356315.1 of Lithobates pipiens. Taxonomy (NCBI): domain Eukaryota; kingdom Metazoa; phylum Chordata; class Amphibia; order Anura; family Ranidae; genus Lithobates; species Lithobates pipiens. The sequence continues at coordinate 356,290,800 of NW_027507748.1, read as the reverse complement.
GATTGGACTTCTTTCACTGATTCTGGGAGTCCTCTGAATTTATGGCGTCTGGATCTATTTTCCAGGTCATCAGTTTTGGATAGTGCAGTTTCTAGTTGGTCCTGCACATCTTTGATTCCAACAGAGTTTTGATTGATGCTGGCTACGGATTGGTCGGACCTTTTTTTAATGGCTTTAATCCTCATGCCTAGCTGCTGCAGGTCCGCATTAATGGAGGAGGAAATTTGGGCTGCATTCTGCGCTAATCCTCTGCACAGCATCTGGGAGAAGGCTGTCATCATGGAGGGGAAGTGGTGGGGACAAGAGATGTGGTGTAGGCCTTACTGTCGCATGTGTTTAGGCCAGCCAGGGGGTCACTCAAAGGTGTCATGGGGAGCCTATCTATTGTCCTCCCTGTTAGTGATTCTGTGGATGTGGGGGATGATGCCATCAAATGTGGAAGACTCACTGTGCCCTGTGGGGTTGAAGGAGCTGTGTCCTGTTCTGCTATGGAGTCCTCTACCTCTGTGTCAGTGTTTCTTCCTCGTGGAGCTGCGGCCACCATTTTGATGTAGCTGAGCGGGCCGGCAGTGGAGTTCAGCTGACAAGAGAGGTCCCTCCTGGCAGTGCCGGAGGACATCGGAGTTGTTCCGGTATGCCCCCCCCCGCGATTGATAGTGAAGCGAGTCGTGGGCAGGTGTCCTGGAGGCTGCAGCGGGGATTACAAGGCCGGAGCGGCACAGAGCTTCAGAAGGTCGCAGCCATCTTGGGAGCTGCTGCGCATGCGCCTCATGGAGTTAGAAGTTGAACAGTTGACCACATCTAACCCGGGAGCTTCAATGGAATCAGCTGCACCCAGTTTACTGTCCCAGCTGGCACAGTTCAAAATGCAACAAACAAAGATGCAAGTAATGGAGACCCATGCAAGCATGCCCAAGTCTATGACAGATATTAAGCAGACTGTATCCGCTCTAACTTTAGAGAAAGGAACCAACAAAGGGACATGTTCTCACCTCCAGGAAGAAGATGTTATAGTTGTGGGGAAGCTGGGCATTTCAGGGTAAATTCCTTTAAGAGAGAGGCTGTGTCTTTAACTGCTGAAGTTCTGAAAGCATTATAGAAACTGTTCCTGAAGCTGGGATGGAAGGGAAACTCCAAAGAACCTCAGTAAAGGAGTCAACTGAGAGCCTGTCCATCATAGTGAGCTCCAATCTAAAGAAGTGAAGAAGCCACCCTAGGAGTCCAAAGTACCAAAGCAAGCCTCCTCTGTGACTCCTGACCAGCAGAGTTTTTGCTTTCATGTAGACTGGCATGGGAAGCCATTACACACCATTCCCCCACAATTGGAACAGTGAGGAAAACAGAAGCAAACTAAAAGAAGAGTGCAAGTCCAAACTGCTAAACTCAACGTCCTGAATAAGTTCCCTGATCAATTACTGATCAATTACTGGGTCCCTTGCTAATAGTCAAAATCCAAGTGGAAGGGGTATATACCAAGGTTCTGCTGGACACAGAGGCACAAGTGAGGTCACTGTATCAAGACTTTTATGACAAGTATCTGAAAGATATACCAATGAAATTTGGAAGACTTGGAAATTTGGGGTATCGAAGCGCAGAAGTTGCCATATGGTGCATACCACCCAATCCGACTGATGTTCAGTACTTCCGTAGTCGGGAAAACAGAGACATTCAATGCCTTAGCAGTTGTGTGTCCTCAACCCCCAATCCTCAAGCCCATGCCCTTTGTTGTCCTTGATGCTGATTCTCGGGAAGAGGACACTGGGGTGGAGCTAAATCCGAAGGTAGTGTCAACTAAGGCCTTGCAGCGAAATCAGTGAAAGAACCCTATCCAAAACAATACTGGTCTCCCAGTAAAGCTAAAACCTTGGATGTTGCTTGGGCAGATAAAGACAGCTACTCAATTGGTACCATCTGGTCTGGTGGAGGGAGCCACAGGTGAAATATCAGGTTCTACCTTACAAAGGTTCTACCTTAAAAAAGCCTTTATCACCAATGTGGTGGCAGAGAGTCAAGTAAAGGCTCTGGAAATGGCGGGAGTTGTTCTTGAAAAAAAGACTACAACATGGGCTGTGCTAAGAGTACTCAACATAGAGTTAGACTTCAGGATGACCTTTTAGGGAGAGAACTCTGCAAATTCCATTGGGTGACCTGGAAGATCTTCAAGAGTAACTGGCTGAGTTGAAGCGGATGGGGATTATCCGAGAGTTGCAAATCCCTTAGGCCTCCCCCATAGTGGCGGTAAGGAAGAAGAATGGCTTCCTCAAAATGTGCATACATTATCTAACAGTCAACCGGAGAACAATTTCTGACCATTGCACCCCTCGACGGTTCGAGGACGCTCTGCAGTGCCTATCAAGGGTGAAGTGGTTCAGCATGTTAGATTGAAAACACAAGTATTACCAAATTACCATGCACCCAGAAGACAGGGAGAAGACTGCCTTAATCTGCCCACTGGGGTTTTTCAAAATCAACGGAATGTCCCCCAGAATGCCCCAAGAATTGTCAGAAGCCCCTGCAACCTTTCAATGGCTAATGGAATGTCCCGTAGGACACAGGAACCTGATTGAGGTGCTGTTGTATCCTCATGATATCGCTGTCTTTGGGAAGACTCTTGAGGAACTAGAGCAGCATCTGGAAAAGGTACTGCAGAGACTCCGTGAAGAAGGGTTAAAATTGTCATTGGAGAAATGTCAAATTATAGCAACACTCAGTCACCTATCCGGTGCATGTTGTCTCCACTGTGGGAGTCACCACTGACCTAAAAAAAGGTAGAAGCTGTCACTTCCTGACTTAGACCAAATAATGTCACAGAACTAAGGTAATTTTTTGGATTGTGCTCCTACTACCGAATATTTGTCGAAGGGTTGGCTAAAATGGCCCGAACCCTGAATTAGTTGTTAAAAAACGAGGGGGAAGACGTGGATGCACCCAAGTCAAACAGGTCAAGTAAAGGACCCAGAAAGACTTGATAATCTATTTGAGACCAATGGACAGATCAGTACGAGTAGGCGTTTCACCAGCTGGAGAGTGACTACCATTTACCTATGTATGCACCACGGCCAAGCTAGATGCTACAGGGCTCCGGTGGTTGGCTGCTCAGTCTGGGTTCCAATTCAGCCTAAAGTATTACCCTGGAGCCGGAAACTGGGATGCCAATGCTCTATCCAGAAAGCCTTATTAATTAATTTATATGCATTTGTATGTTTTATATGCGCTTTTTGTTCCTTCATTGCTAAATCATTGAAATCATTAAGAGTAATGAAAACATTAAGAGTATTAAAAATGTACAAAACTACTTGGTACATGGGTGCATTAATCATGTCTTTTAAATGGCCTGCCTAATGCGCATACACAAAAAAAATTGCACCATGCCCTATATTTGGAAAGCACACTAACCTGCAATGTATAGACGTGAACTAACCACAGTCGAATAAATGGGATTTCTATTTGATATTCATTCTCATACCCCAAAACGTGCATTGCGGGTAAAATGTGCATTTTACTTGGGAAAAACAGACCATTATAGTGCTATTATATAGTTATTTTCATAATTTTTTCCACTTCTATTCTGCTAAACATAAAGCTATATACTATCTAATAAGACAGCTCCAGCTGCTGGCAAATAGATAGTGCTGGCGGAGCAGAAGAGGTTCTATAATTTGAATGGTAATGCGTATGTTTTGCTGTAGTCACAGTGCTAAGCTAGACAAGGTGTGCTGCTTCTAGTAAAGGAACAATTTTGTAGAAAAAAGAATTACTACCTCATGTAGTACCTCATGTAACAGTCCAAAACGACTGTTTTTTTGGGGGTATTAAAAAGACCTTTAAAAAAAAATCACATAAAAGGATCAAGCCCATATTCATTTCCATATATCCAAGAATTGTAGTATGAGTGTATGTGGGAATGTTTACTATTCCGTACAAAGAACCAAAACAGATTAATGGTATTAGTGTGGATGCTTTTATATGATTTTTTAAAATAGATTTTTTGATTTCTAATTAAATCATCATTTTGCATTGCACGAGACGATCTAAAGTTTCTTTGATTGTGGGGTACAAGATGTTACCTGATTGTGCATTTAATATATTTCTAAGAAGCAAGCTTTTGTTTCTGTTTACACAGTTACAGTGCCTTGAAAAAATATTCATTCCCTTTGAAATTTTTCACATTTTGTCATGTTACAACCAAAAACGTAAATGTATTTTATTGGGATTTTTTGTGATAGACCAACACAATCTGGGACATAATTGTGAATTGGAAGGAAAATGATACATGGTTTTCAATTTTTTTTACAAATAAATATCTGAAAAGTGTGGCGTGCATTTGTATTCAGCCCCCTTTACTGATACCCCTAACTAAAATCTAGTGGAACTAATTGTCTTCAGAAGTCACCTAATTAGTAAATAGAGTCCACCTGTGTGCAATTTAATCTCAGTATAAATGCAGCTGTTCTGTGAAGCCCTCAGAGGTTTTTTAGAGGACCTTATTGAACAAACAGCATCATAAAGGCTAAGGACCACACCAGACAGATCAGAGATAAAGTTTTGGAGAAGTTTAAAGCAGGAATAGGTTATAAAAAAAAAAAAATCCCAAGCCTTGAACATCTCACAGAGCACTGTTCAATCCATCATCTGAAAATGGAAAGATTATGACACAACTGCAAACCTACTAAGACATGGGTGTCCACATAAACTGACAGGCAAGAAGAGCATTAATCAGAGAAGCAGCCAAGAGGGCCATGGTAACTCTGGAGGCACTGCAGAAATCTACAACTCAGGTGGGGGAATCTGTCCACAGGAGAACTATTAGTCGTGCACTCCACAGTGGCAAGAAGAAAGCCGTTGTTGAAAGAAATCCATAAGAAGTCCCGTTTGCAGTTTATACGAAGCGATATGGGGGACACAGCAAACATGTGGAAGAAGGTGCTCTGGTCAGATGAGACCAAAATTTTCCTTTATGGCCTAAAAGCAAAACGCTATGTGTGGCGGAAAACTAGCACTGCGCATTACCCTGAACACACCATCCCCACCGTGAAACATGGTGGTGGCAGCATCATGTTGTAGGCATGCTTTTCATTAGCAGGGATAGGGAAGCAGGTCAGAGTTGATGGGAAGATGGATGGAGCCAAATACAAGGCAATCTTAGAAGAAAACCTGCTAGAGTTTGCAAAAGACAATGAACCTAAACATACAGCCAGAGCTACAATGGAATGGTTTAGATCAAAGCATATTCATGTGTTAGAATGGCCCAGTCAAAGTCCAGACCTAAATCCAATTGAGAATCTGTGGCAAGACTTGAAAATTGCCGTTCACAGACGCTCTCTATCCAATCTTATAGAGACATCCCCAGAAAGACTGCCAAACTGTATTTGCAGTGAAAGGCGGTTCTACAAAGTATTGACTCAGGGGGGCTGAATACAAATGCACACCACACTTTTCACATATTTATTTGTAAAATATTTTGAAAACTGCTTATCATTTTCCTTCCACATCACAATTATGTGCCACTTTGTGTTGGTCTATTACATAAACTCCCAATAATATACATTTACAGTTTTGGTTGTAACATGACAAAATGTGGAAAATTTCAAGGGGTGTGAATACTTTTTCAAGGCACTGTATATAGCTCTTCCTCTTATGAGATATAGCTCTTCCTCCTATGAAAAAGATTGTATTATTTTGGTCTGGCTTCATAATAAGATAATGTTTTTTACAATAACTGAAGTACAACATGCCATAATCTTCAGATTTTTAACATTTCACCATATGGACATTTATACATATGCGTATTTATATTTTCAATCCTAAACGTCTAAGCATCAAGCGGTGGCAATGGCTATGTTGTTCTGATAGTGGGATGGGCTTTAAGGGGCAGAGATACATAGAATCTGTGCCTACTTGCTGTGTCTTGTACCTACAAAATATGCTTTAATTACTTGAGTGAGAGACTCACTAACACAAACCTCAGGACAAATAATTGAAACTCCTCTATTAGATATACTTTTTTGTGCAGGTAATAAAGACATAGGACTAACACATTGTCTGAGTCAATCCTTAAAAAATATATATTTTTAAATAGCTAAGGTTCATTAGCAACTATGAAACATGCATGATGTAGGGGTGAGGTGTATGTAACAGGGTCAGGGGTATGTAATATAATAGATTCAGGGGCCAGGAGTATAATATACAGCCCAGTAAACAAATAGCATTAGTGAAGGTTATGTAGCATACAGCTCAGCATGCTGTACATTGTGCAGCATAGAGCGTGCAATGGTCAGAATCATGTAACATACATTCCTGTGCACCAAGGGTAGAAACATAATTTAGTCCTGATCATAATTACTGAAAAAATAAACAAATAAAAATGTGCAAAACCATTATAGAGTACATTCCCTTTAAATTACAAACTATATGAAAAATAAAATATCTCAATTTACAATTTTTGGGCAACTCCTCAGTCCACCTTAACTTTAACCACTTTCAGACCGGACCATTTTGCTGGTAAATGACCAGAGGTCTTTTTACACTTTGGCACTGCGCTGCTTTAACTGGTAATTGCGCGGTCATGCAATGTTGTACCCAAACAAAATTTGCGTCCTTTTCTTCCCACAAATAGAGCTTTCTTTTGATGGTATTTGATTGCCTCTGCGATTTTTATTTTTTGCGATATAAACGTAAAAAGACCGCAAATTTTGAAAAAAAATGATATTTTCTACTTTTTGTTATTAGAAAAATCCAATAAACTCAATTTTAGTCATACATTTAGGCCAAAATGTATTCAGCCACATGTCTTTGGTAAAAAAAAAGTCAATAATTGTATATTTATTGGTTTGCGCAAAAGTTGTCACATCTACAAACTAAGGTACGTTTTCTGGAATTTACGCAGCTTTTAGTTTACGACTGCCTATCTCATTTCTTGAGGTGCTAAAATGGCAGGGCAGTACAAAACCCCCCCAAATGACCCCATTTTGGAAAGTAGACCCCCTAAGGAAATTGATAAGAGGCATGTTGAGCCCATTGAATATTTTATTTTTTTGCCTCAAGCGATTGAATAATGACAAAAAAAATTTTTTTTTTTTTTTTTTACACAAAGTTGTCACTAAATGATATATTGCTCACACATGCTATGGGCGTATGTGAAATGACACCCCAAAATAAATTCTGCTGCTTCTCCTGAGTACGGGGATACCACATATGTGGGACTTTTTGGGAGCCTAGCCGCGTACGGGGCCCCGAAAACCAAGCACCGCCTTCAGGCTTTCTAAGGGCGTAAATTTTTGAGTTCACTTCTCACTACCTATCACAGTTTTGAAGGCCATAAAATGCCAAGATGGCACAAAACCCCCACAAATGACCCCATTTTAGAAAGTAGACACCCCAAGCTATTTGCTGAGAGGCATGTTGAGTTCATGGAATATTTTATATTTTGCCACAAGTTGCGGGAAAATTACAAACTTTTTTTTTTTTTTTTTTTTTTCACAAAGTTGTCACTAAATGATATATTGCTCACACATGCCATGGGCATATGTGAAATGACACCCCAAAATAAATTCTGCTGCTTCTCCTGAGTACGGGGATACCACATATGTGGGACTTTTTGGGAGCCTAGCCGCGTACGGGGCCCCGAAAACCAAGCACCGCCTTCAGGCTTTCTAAGGGCGTAAATTTTTGAGTTCACTTCTCACTACCTATTACAGTTTTGAAGGCCATAAAATGCCAAGATGGCACAAAACCCCCACAAATGACCCCATTTTAGAAAGTAGACACCCCAAGCTATTTGCTGAGAGGCATGTTGAGTCCATGGAATATTTTATATTTTGCCACAAGTTGCGGGAAAATTACAAACTTTTTTTTTTTTTTTTTTTTTTCACAAAGTTGTCACTAAATGATATATTGCTCACGCATGCCATGGGCATATGTGAAATGACACCCCAAAATAAATTCTGCTGCTTCTCCTGAGTACGGGGATACCACATATGTGGGACTTTTTGGGAGCCTAGCCGCGTACGGGGCCCCGAAAACCAAGCACCGCCTTCAGGCTTTCTAAGGGCGTTACAGTTTTGAAGGCCATAAAATGCCAAGATGGCACAAACCCCCCCCAAATGACCCCATTTTGGAAAGTAGACACCCCTAAATTTAGGGGTACACTAGTGAGACTAGGTAATAAATGGCGGGTGCCCTGAAACTATAAAAAAATAACTAACCAACCAGCGTCACCTGTAACAGTTATATGGTGATCACTGGTGAAAGGGTTAACTAGGGGGCAATCAGGGGGCTTTATGCGGTAGTATATGGGGGTCCCTGGCGCTATAAAAAGCTGCGGCGAACCTAAATACCTACCTGCCTAACTAGCGTCACCTGTGACACTAATACAGCGATCAGAAAAACGATCGCTTATTAGGCTGGGTTCACACTGGAGCGATGCGGGAACGCCACGAATGCGCGGCGGGTTCCCGCATCGCATGCCTCCCGGCGGCAGTTCACACTGCCCTATGCGAACTGCTGGGAGTGTCAGTGAAATGTTACTGACACCCCCAGATCAGTTCGCATATCGCAGTGCGATCTGCAAACTCGGATCGCATGGTGTGAACACCCATGCGATCCGATTCTGCTGCGGGCCAAAAAAAGGGTCCCGTGTGAATTTGCGGCGGGTGCGGCGGGTGCGGCGAATGGCTGAACTCGAATCGCACAGAGATCGGATGTGATTTGCACTGCAGTGCGGTGCGAATCACATCCGTTCTCAAACCGCTGCAATGTGAACCCAGCCTTAGTGACACTGGCGACGGGGGGTGATCACGGGGTTAAACCTTTATTGGGGGGGTTAGGGGGGTACCTTAGAACTAAAGGGGGCTAACCCTAACTGCCCTAACAGTTATTAGTCACAAATGACACCCGCCGGGTGATCAGGGGGTTAAACCTTTATTAGGTAATAAATGGCGGGTGCCCTGAAACTATAAAAAAATAACTAACCAACCAGCGTCACCTGTAACAGTTATATGGTGATCACAGGTGAAAGGGTTAACTAGGGGGCAATCAGGGGGCTTTATGCGGTAGTATATGGGGGTCCCTGGCGCTATAAAAAGCTGCGGCGAACCTAAATACCTACCTGCCTAACTAGCGTCACCTGTGACACTAATACGGCGATCAGAAAAATGATCGCTTATTAGGCTGGGTTCACACTGGAGCGATGCGGAAACGCCGCGAATCCGCGGCGGGTTCCCGCATCGCATGCCTCCCGGCGGCAGTTCACACTGCCCTATGCGAACTGCTGGGAGTGTCAGTGAAATGTTACTGACACCCCCAGATCAGTTCGCATATCGCAGTGCGATCTGCAAACTCGGATCGCATGGTGTGAACACCCATGCGATCCGATTCTGCTGCGGGCCAAAAAAAGGGTCCCGTGCGAATTTGCGGCGGGTGCGGCGGGTGTGGCGGGTGCGGCGGGTGCGGCGAATGGCTGAACTCGAATCGCACAGAGATCGGATGTGATTTGCACTGCAGTGCGGTGCGAATCACATTCGTTCTCATAAACCGCTGCAATGTGAACCCAGCCTTAGTGACACTGGCGACGGGGGGTGATCACGGGGTTAAACCTTTATTGGGGGGGTTAGGGGGGTACATTAGAACTAAAGGGGGCTAACTCTAACTGCCCTAACAGTTATTACAGTCACAAATGACACCAATGCAAAAAAAAAAAAAAAAAAATGACATTGGTGTCACTGTGACTGGGGGGCAGGGGTAATTGGGGGGGTGATCGGGGGGTAAAGGGGGGGTGTGAGTGTGCCTGGCATGTTCTACTGTGTGTGTAGAGTGTTGGTGCAACTTACTGATCCGCTCTCCTCCGTGTCGGAACGAAAAATACCGACACGGAGGAGAGAATACATCACTTCCTCTCCTGTGTTTACATTACAGGAGAGGAAGTGATGTCACCGGGGATTTCCATTCGTCGAGAGCGATCGCGAGGGGGTGGCCATGAATGAATGGCCGCCCCCTCATCCCGGATCGCTCTCGACGGAATGCCGACCGCCGCAGGCACCGGGGGGGGGCCCGATCGGGCCCCCCACCCGCGGGCAGGCAGGGACTTATATATACGCCCATATGCCTGCCCGTGCCATTCTGCCGACGTATATCGTCGTGCGGCGGTCGGCAAGTGGTTAATGCAAGGTCTAATTTAAGGCCTTGTCATCTGCTCTTCTCTCTTGCACTACAATAATGCAATGCAAAGTGATACAAATGAAAGAGAAACATGTTTTCACACTGTCTGATATGATAATGCAAGAAATATAAATTTAGCAAAGGCATGAATCACACTTATCGTGCCCTAAAAAGATTCTGCAGTTCCCTTTTGTGAATTGATTAACCTTCCCCATAAGTTACAGTGATATAACAATTAATAAATGGAAATTTCTGTACATAAAGTAATGAATTGTGAATTAACTCATTTGAAATAAAATGTGTTAAATGTCTTTGCCCAATTCCTTTAGTATTTCCTTTAGCATCCCTACCTTCTTTAAAAGCCAACCAAAGAAAACTTTATTTTATATGGACAAAAGTAATCTTTAAAGTAATTGTAAAGGTTCGCTTTTTTAAATATAAAAATACCAAACATGTTATACATACCTGCTCTGTGCAAGGGTTTTGCACAGAGCAGCCCCAATCCTCCTTTTCCGGGGTCCCCCGCTGACACTCCTCCTCTTCATCGGGTGCCTCCATGAAAAGTCGCTTTTCCATGGGGGCACCTGTGCGTCCATTGACACAGACACAGACTCGACCCTGCCACCCTGCTCCTGCGTAACTGGATTTTATTGACAGCAACAGAAGCCAATGGCTCCTGCTGCTATCAATCTGTCCAATGAGGAGGGCGACAGCGGCTGGAGCTGCTGGGGTCATGCAAATCTCTAGAGCGGATTGGGCTCAGGGAAGAAAAAAGGGGGTTTGGGGGACAGCAAAGAAGGTTTTTTACCTTGATGCATAGAATGCATTAAGGCAGAGGTAGGCAACATTGGCCCTTTAAAACAACAAGTCCCATGAGACATTGTAAGACCCTGAAAATCACAGGCATGACTCCTAGAGGCAGAGGCATGATGGAATTTGTAGTTTCACCACAGTTGGAGGGCTGAGGTTACCTACCCCTGCATTAAGGTGAAAAACCTTAAGACTTTACAATCACTTTAATTTAAGCTCTGATAATGTAAGAGTAGTGGACACTCATGTAAAAGCCCAAGGTTAATGTCTTCATTTCTTATTCTACCTAAAGCCAAAGGCACTTCAGCATTGTAGGATTGAATGCTCTGATTTTTACTTATGTGCCAACACACTTGTACCAAAAAAATCTAAGAAATCTGAATAGGTCTTAAACCAAGATTCCAGATCACATAGGAGGATAGAGGGTAACAGAAGCAGCCAGCCAAATAGATGCATATGGTATTTTATGGCTGAATAGTACATCCTATCTGTTTCAGCAAATGCACACCCACTCATTAGCTTCTATACGGAGCACAGCATGGTAGGGGAGAATAGAATAGAAAGTCTAATAGATAACACAATCCAGCTGTAAAAGTGTTCACCATTCAGAGTATTTTACACCTTTTGCAGCTCTTAGAATTTCTTGCTTAATATTACTGTAGGGATTTGATGGCCTTTACTGTCTGAATTTGTGAATGTCTGTAATTATATTATGTATGCACTTCCTGGCACTGGACTGTTGGCTTTGAAACCCCAGAAGGAGGAAGTGGAAAGAGGGAGAAAGTCTCAGCCATTTTTGTATCCATTCTTCTAATCCCAAACCAGAAAGGACTATTATGCAAGTATAGTGTGTATCTAAATACTTGTAACAGACTGTGTTTTTCTGTCCTATTGTTATTATTGCACATGCACAGTGCCAGCTAGCTAGCTCTGCTCTGCTATATGTATGTAGTAGTTACCTTGCAGTATATTAGTAGGTGAGCCTGTTTATTGCACTTGTGTTGATATGTAGCTCTTGCTATTTTAGTTAACCCTGTCCTTTCTAGTCTGGGATTCTATAGCTAGTTTAAATCAGATGACCACTGGTAGTTAGAGGTCTGGTGGCATGCCAGGTTATAAACTGCTGGGGAGGGACCAAAGTGCAGTGTAAATAAGCTGACTCTGAGTTCCTGTGCCACACTACATTTTCTGTCAGTGAGACGCTTCATTCCATGCTGGTTGGACAGCAGTTGGATCTCCCCATCACTGCTGAGCGCGTCTTCAGATCTCCGACACAAAGACAGCTACCACATAGTTCTTATCCTCAGGGACCCCTGCAATTGGACTTTGTAAAAATGCTTGTATTAGTGCGTAATTACATGCGTTTATGTATGTTTACAGAAGTATGGCATTAAGCAAAAACTGATTCTACTGCCCAGATTATTAATTTATTCTGGCCACTGGAATACATTTACACACATATGCGCACATTTATATGAATGCACGCATAAAAGATGCTCTTAAGCTCCTCTACAAATGCAGCTTTTGGAGCAATTTTTTATGCCTGTAAAGGCTCCTCTTAACACTCTGATCTAAACGTCTAATGTGTATAGCCACATAGGCTACCATAGAACTGCGTTTTAAGTCATAAAAAATATCTAAAAAAAAAAGATGTGAATCATGATGAATCATCATTTTCTCACAGCCTCTTCTTCTGAACGACTCTGTTGGAAGTTTTTAATTAGAGACTATGGGGTTGATTTACTAAAACATGGGAGTGCAAAATCTGATGCAGCTCTGCACCAATCAGTGTCCAGATTTTTCTTTCTTTTTTGTCAAAGCAAACAAACTGAAGTTTGAAGCTGATTGACTACCATGCACAGCTGCACCAGATTTTGCACTCTCCAGTTTTAGTAAATCAACCCCAGATTTTTTTTAGCTCTTTAAAAACCCATAGCATACTGAAAATATTGTGCAATGCATTAAATGTTCATTTAGAAAACAAAGATTGTATGCATTTAGTAAAAAGATATAAAGATATAACACAGTTTAAAAACATACAAACATTAAACAATAATACAAAAAAACAAAAACAGTATTGACACTATTACATATTTTTGCTTAAAATCGATATAACGTGTATTATTATTATTATTTATTATTATACAGGATGTATATGGTGCCAACTGTTTGCTCAGTGCTTAACAAAATTAAGGCAGACATTACAGTTACATTACAATTCGGTACAAGAGGAATCAGAGGTTCCTGCTCGCTACAGCTTACAATCTAGGAGGGAGGGTCAATTGATACATAGGACAGATTGGGGTAGGGGGTTCCAAAGGATGGGAGAAGCTCTAGAGAAATCCTGTAGGCGAGCATTGGAGGAGGTGACAAGGGACCTAGAGAGCAGGAGGCCTTGGGAGGACCAAAGAGAGCAGCTTGGTTGGTATTTTTAGACTAGGTTAGTGATGTAGCTGGAGGCAGAGTTGTGGACAGCTTTGTAAATTATTGTTAGTACTTTGAACTTTATTTGTTGGGTGAGTGGAAGCCAGTGAAGGGATTAGCAGAGAGGGGTGGAGGACAGTGTACAGTTGTTAAGGTGGATGAGTCTTGCAGCAGCATTCATTATGGACTGAAGGGGGGATAGTGCATTTAAAGGTAATCTAATGAGGAGTGAGTTGCAGTAGATGACCAGGGAGTGAATTAGAAGCTTGGTCATGTCATTGGTTAAAAAGGGACGTATTCTAGGGATTTTGCGGAGGCTAAGGCGACATGATTTGGACAGGAATTGGATGAAAGGACAGTTCTGGTACTAGGTTACTCCTAGCACCCTGGCAGGTGGGGACGGACTGATAGTTGTGCCATTGATCTTGACAGAGAAGTCAGGGGAAGGGGCAAGTAGGGGAGGAAATATTATGAGCTTGGTTTTAGATTCAGTTTGAGGAAGTGGTGTGACATTCAGGCTGATATATCTGTTAGTAAATCACTGATGTGTGAGGAGACTGATGGGATGAGCTAAGGGGTAGAGAGATAGATTTGGGTGTCATTGGCATATAAATAAGTTGACCCAGGGAGGATGTGTAGATCAAGAATAGTAGAGGTCCAAGGACAGAACCTGGCAAGATGTCTTGGACCGGAGGAAGTAGAGTTGATACTGAAGGTGCGGTGAATAGGTACGATTTGAAACCAACGGAGAGCACAGTCATAGATACCAAACAAATTAATTTTTTTTAGGAGGAGGGGGTAATCAACTGTATCAAAGGCAGCTGAGATGTCCAAGAGTAAGAGGGAGGAATAATGACCATTGGTTTTAGCTGTTAGTAAGTCGTTTGTGAGTTTTAGTAGAGAAGTTTCTGCGGAGTGCTGTGGACCTAATCCAGACTGAAGGGGATCAAGAAGGTTATTCTCAATGAGGTGGTCACTCAGTCAGTTGTAGATTAAACGTTCAAGGAGTTTGGCGGCAAAGTGAGTAAGGAGATGGGTCTTAGGTTGTTAAGATTGGTGGAGAGTGGTGTGGGAGTGACTAGTGCATGTTTCAGAGGGTTGGGGAAGATGCCAGTATAGAGGGAGAGGTTGAAAATATGAGTTAAAAAATGTAGGATAGAGTCAGAGGGTGACCGTCGTATTTGAGTAGGAATGGGGTCCATCGGGCAGGAGGTTAGGTGGGCCTTAGAAAAAAGTTTATTGACTTCCTCTGTAGTAGTTGGGTTAAACAAGAGTACTGATTGTACAGGAGGACAAAGAGTGTAAAGTGAGGGAGTTATCTGTAGAGTGGAGGAGATCTCAAGACAAATTGTCTCAATCCTATTTTTAAAGTGATTAGCAATCTCCTGGGCATTAAGTAAGTTAGTGGGTGGAGTTTATGGCAGATGAAGTAGAGCATTAAGGTAGAAAAGAGTGGACAGGGACTGCGTGAGTAGATGTTAATGAGAGTGATAAAGTAAGTCTGTTTGGCAGTGTGGAGACAGGAATGGTATTTTTGGAGGGCAGATTTATACTGGCTGAAATCTTGCTGTGTCTTATGCCACAGATGCTCAAGAGCACAGCTCTGTTTTTTGAGGCTTTTGGTATTGTCTGTTTGCCAGGGTTGTAGCGGTCAAGGCCTGATTCTGTGCGTAGTGAGTGGGGGGGCCAAGGTATCCAGGGTGGATGACAGGAACTGTTGTAAGTAGAAGTGGCCAGGTTGGGGCAGGACAAGGATGAGATTTTGGCATAGAGTCAATCTGTAGCAGAAAAAAGAAGAGAAGGGTTAAGATGGCGAAAGTTTCTATGGGTAATTGTTTGGTAGTTGGAAGCCAAGGAGGAGGAAGACAAGGAGAGAGTGAAACTAATAAGGTGGTGATCAGAGAGAGTACCGTATATACTCGAGTATAAGCCGAGATTTTCAGCCTCTTTTTTGAGGCTGAAAGTGCCCCCCTCGGCTTATACTCGAGTCATCGCTGTCTGCCCGCTCGATCAGCGTGTCGAGCAGACAGACAGCGGCCATTCTATAATTCAAAAGCCGCGCCTCCGGCTCCGCCTTCGCCTGTGATAGGCGGAACACTGAATTTCCCAGCAGCCTGTGTTCCGCCTATCACGGACATCGTATCATCCTCGTACTACGGACGAGGATGATACGATGTCCGTGATAGGCGGAACACAGGCTGCTGGGAAATTCAGTGTTCCGCCTATCACAGGCGAAGGCGGCGGCGCAGCTTTTGAATTTTACAATGGCCGCCGAGGCGCCGACGAAGAGGGCATGGGACGGAGGCAAGGCAAGGCACGGCACGGCACGGGACGGGACGGGACGGAGGCAAGGCAAGGCACGACACGGGACGGAGGCAAGGCACAGCACGGGACGGAGGCAAGGAGGCAAGGCACGGGACGGAGGCTCGGGACAAAGGCTCGGGACACAGGTAGGCTGGACACACACACACACACACACACACACACACACACACACACACACACACACACACACACATGGATGGAGACACACACACACACAGGGATGGATGGATACACACACACACAGGGATGGATGGATGGATGGAGACACACACACACAGGGATGGATGGATGGAGACACACACACACAGGGATGGATGGATGGATGGATGGAGACACACACACACAGGGATGGATGGATGGATGGACACACACACACACAGGGATGGATGGACGGACACACAGGGATGGATGGACACACAGGGATGGACGGACACACACACAGGGATGGACAGGCATGTCTCACCCTCGGCTTATACACGAGTCAATAAGTTTGCCAGTTTTTTTGGGGGTAAATTGGGGGCCTCGGCTTATATTCGGGTCGGCCTATACTCGAGTATATACGGTAAAAGGAATGTTGAAGAGTTTGTTTGGAGTGCATAGGTAGGAACGTATGAGGTCAATGCACTTGCCAACAGAGTGAGTAGAAGCCTTTGCCCATTGTTTCAGGTCAAAGAGGAGGTTAGGCTCAGAAATTTAGAGGTAGGGGGAGTGTTAAGATTAACAGCGATATTGAAGTCACCAAGAATGATTTTTGGGATTTCAGAGGAGAGAAAGTAGGGTAGCTAGGCAGAGAAATCGTCAAAGAAGCTTGATACCGGTCCAGAAGGCTGATAGATCACAGCAATTCTCTACGAAACTGGAGAAAATAGAAGAATACAGTGAGCTTCAAAAGAGGAGAAGGACAGAGAGGGGGTGGATGAAGAACCTGAAAAGTACTTTGAGGGGATATGAGGATTTCAACACCACCTTCTTTCCATTCACTAGGCCTGGGAAAGTGAGTCCACAGGAGGCCACCATGGGAGAAGGCAACAGGAGAAGGAAAGTCAGATTCTTGAAGCCATGTCTCCATAATTGCAAGTAGGTTGAAGGAGTTTGTGATAAATAGGTAATGGACGGTGGTAAGTTTGTTGCAAACCGAGCAGGCATTCCACAAGGCACAGGAAAAGGGGAGGCTGGTTCTAGGCAGAAGATGGATAGAAATTAGATTGTGTAGATTGTGGCTGCTGGCAGAGAATAGGGGGTGCTGGGTATGTTGGCCAAAGGTTAATGATGGTCACTCCAGGATTTGTTGAACTATCCCCAGACATTAGGAGTAGCAGAAGGGTGAGAGAGGTGATATGGAAATGTCACTTATGTGCTGGGACACTTCCCAGTGTTCTGGAAGTTTTATTGGTATGTGGGTTCAAATTTAGCAGGAGCTGATGAGTGCAGTAATATGGTAAAGACAGGAGTGAGGGTGATATATATAAACTGTGGGGTGAAGAAGGGTGAAGGAGATTACGTTTAAGGAGAGAGGATGCTACTGTTAGGAGGAAAAGTAGGGAGTGCATGATACAGAGTAGTGAGATTGAGAAGCAGACTGCATGAGAGATGTTCTATGGGGAATAAGGACACCTGTAGTCTGTTTAGTGTGCTGCAGTAGTCTGTTGTAGATTTTTGCTTTGTGCATTCGCCGTAGTGTAATACTTAATCCAAAATCATATTTGCCTGTGCAACCCCTGCCTGGGCATCCCCTAGAGAAGGCCTAAATTTATACTGACTTGGGTGGGGGTATTATTGCCAATTAATCAGTCAGGATTGCATAGGAGGAACACATGACTGACAGAACAAACTTCTCACACCAAAGACAGACCACAAGATACAGCAAGAGAGCAAGGGATCGTGGCTATAAAGATAAAACCAGCTCATAATTTAGGTATGGACAATAGGAAAACAAAACAAACATCACAGTGATATGGACAGAGGTAAAGGATTTGAAGGCAGCGTAGATTACCATTTAAGCATGGTTAAAACAATGAAGCAGTTGCAGTTAAAGGTGGAATTTGAAGGCAGCACAGATTACCATTATAATGTTTAAAACAATGAAGGATACTGTAAATGCATGACCTATGCATTCGGTAATTACCCCTTCCGTAAATATTCCCTTTTACTACCCATACCTTTCCCATTCCCATTTTACCTTCCCCATTCCCAATAAATAGACCACACCGGAGTTTGGAGTATAAAACTGGCCATAGCAGCCTTTTATTTAACCAAAACTTTAACCAAAATAAAATAAATAACTTTAATGTTATAATAGAAAAATACTTATATATATTGCAACAGCAATTACAACTCCCAGTCGTTTGGTCTTTGACGGTACCTCGGTTCCATTTAACGTTACCTTTTCCCAAACCACTGCGGGACCAAAATTTTACCATACCAGGCCTCCGGCCGTTTAACAGCCCGGAGACAACCCCACCTTCCCGCAGTGTCACCAAAACCCGTATCCCAGCCTACCCTTCCGCTGGGATACACCAAAAGGGGCACATACCACCTATGAGCCCCCCACACACTTCCATCACCTAATTTTCTTTACCCCGTCAAAGACCAAAGACACCGCCTTCCACTGCTATGACGACCTCCTCCACCGAACCTGTAAGAAAAAGGAAAAACCCGACAACAACCTGAAATCCAAACAACACAGTAACTTAACCTAAAGGGGCGGGTGGGCGGGCAACTTCCAGCTTGTGACCCCACACTTGCTGCCTTTTCTTCCTTTCCTGCCACTCCACCCCTTCCTTGTTCTTCACTAAAATTAACCCTATAGGGGCTACCTTGCATTTGTCATGCCAGCCCTGCACCTCCGTCTAGCCTGCGTTTCCGGGCCTCCCTGGACAAGTCATCTTGTAAGAAATTGTTAGTATAAACATTTGATTGGTCAACTATCACCTATTATTTTCAAAACTACCCAAACCTCAGTGTCTCATTTAACACACCTGACACTCCACTTGGCTACACACACCAACACTCAATTTTCACAGACAGTTCAGAAAATTCTTGGCACAACAGGGAGGGCCTTGTGATTGTAGGAATTCTGATTGTGTGACTTTAGCAAGTCACTGACAGGGCTCTCCTCCTGCCTTTATTTTTTATGTCCATTCGTTTAATAGCACTCTGTCATCTTTAGAATTAGGTGAAGTTGGCAGAGCGTTAAGCACATCTATAAAGAACATTGCTGTGCTTTATAAATGTGCAGCCTGGCTGCTTTTAAATTGGCCCCTGAATGTTACTTCACTCTAACTATGGTAACTTTGGGGCATTCTGTACACTGTTTATGTACAGAATGTACCAGGAATATAATGTCCTGATCTTATGATTGGCTCAGTGCTTTTCCCCATGGTTTTTTCTCAAAACACCGGGATTGATTGAGTGATTATAAGAGACAGTCCCTCCCACTTGGCATGCAAAAAAATAGGAAATAAATAATAGACAGACAGTGACAAAGGTCTGCAATGAAGTTTGCGTAATTCTTACATAATCTTGCAATATACTATATGCTGGAGAGAGCTTTGTTTTTCAGAACAAAAATATAGTATCTTTGAAAAACAAGATCCCTGCCAAGCATGTAATAGGCAAGTTACACCAAATTCAAGAATCAGTAGGGTTTAAATAAAAGCAGGGATATAATACAGACTGTGGCAGGCACATTCCTTTATGTGTTCCTACCTTACTATTATCTTAGTCTTGGAAATATGAAGCTATAACTGTTGTTCTTCAGATTTAAGCACGTAACAGAATTTAGTGCAGTGCAGAGATATTAGACACACAAAAAAAAAAAACACGTGTGTATTTAGTTCTCTTTTATTATAATGGTTTTCAGACAAAGAAAATAGCATTATTCTTTTATGGAGTTAATCACAAAAGTCAAATTTTCTTTATTCTTTTCTCCCAGTTATTTATCTATGTTATCTGGTTATTTATTTATGAAAGTAATGCTTATTTGCCAATTCAGTATTGGAAATCATGGATATGTACAGTCAATGTGTTATAGAGCATGTCCTTAGAATGCATTAAGGTGAAAACCTTAAGACTTTACAATCACTTTAAATCAAGCTCTGGTAATGTAAGAATATTGGCCACTCATGTAAAGGCCCAAGGTCAATTCTACCTAAAGAAAAAATTTACTTATGTGCCAACACACTTGTACCAAAAAATCTAAGAAATCTGAATAGGTCCTAAACCAAGATTCCAGATCACATAGGAAGATAGAGGTAACAGAAGCAGCCACCCACATAGATGCATACAGGTATTGTATGGGTGTATATTACATCCTATATGTTTTAGCAAATGCTCACCGACTCACTGGCTATTATATGGAGCACAGCACAGCATGATAGGGGAGAAAAGAAAGTACAATAGATTACACAATCCAGCTGTAAAGTGTTCACCATTCAGGGTCTTGTGCAGCTCTTAGAATTTCTTGCTTAATATTACTGTAGGTATTTGATGCCCTCTACTGACTGAATTTGTAAATGTCTGTAATTATATTATGTATGCACTTCCTGTGCCTAGAAGGAGGAAGTGGCGAGAGAGAGAGAAAGTCTCAGCCAAGTGTCTATTAATTCTGCTAAACCCCAACCCAGAAGGGACTATTAAGCAAGTATAGTGTGTATCTAAATACTTGTAACAGTATTAGCATTTAAGTGTTTTTTCTGTCCAATTGTTATTATTACACATACACAGTGCATGTGTATTATTATTTATCATGAATGTAATGCTTATTTGGTAATTCAGTATTGGAATTTATGGCTATGTACAGTGAATGTGTTATATAGAGTGTCCTTTCTGTATTCCTCTCTTATGTCTAGATCTTTCCTCCCCAAAATGTTCAACGGGGAGGCTAGTTCCTCAGCCAGGAATGTCATCCGCAGCTCCAGCATCAGTGGAGAGATGTACAACCTAGAAAAAGGCAACTCAGGAACTCCAGAAGTGGCTGGCACTACCACAACCAAGAAGAGGAGATCTAGTCTTGGAGCCAAGATGGTGGCTATTGTTGGGCTGTCCCAGTGGAGTAAGAGCACCCTACAACTAAACCAACCAGGTTAGATATCTCAGTTTTACAATATTGTCAAATACGGTTAAAATATTTTATTGGGAAACTGTGTTTTGAAATTGTGTGATAATATGATGTATGTACATGTTTAAAAACCTAGTTTTCTGGCAGCGACCCTATTTTTGATTGATTATGATGGCTGTGCTTCCTTAGTAATTCTGTACAGGAATCAGGCCTCACCGTTCCTGTCTTTTATTTCAATCCTATCAGTCTGCTTAGGCTAATTAAAAATTAGAGCCTTTTTTGTAGCATAATGACTTTATTTCAACAGTACTTCAGCAAGGAAGTTTGCTATACAATTGTGCTCATAAGTTTACGTACCCTGGCAGAATTTATGATTTCTTGGCCATTTTCAGAGAATATGAATGATAACACAAAAACATTTCTTTCACTCATGGTTAGTTTCCCTGAAGCCATTTATTATCAATCAAATGTGTTTACTCTTTTCTAAATCATGATGACAACAGAAACTACCCAAATGACCCTGATAAAAAGTTTACATACCCTGGTGATTTTGGCCTGATAACATGCACACAAGTTGACAGAAAGGGGTTTGAATGGCTATTTAAAATAGCCATCCTCACCTGTGATCTGTTTGCCTGTAATTAGTGTGTGTGTGTATAACAGGTTAATGAGTTTGTGGACTCCTGACAGACCCTTGCATCTTTCATCCAGTGCTGTACTGACGTTACTGGATCCTGAGTCATGGCAAAGCAAAAGATTTGTCAAAAGATCTGTGTGAAAAGGTAATTGAACTGTACAAAACAAGAACGGGATATAAAAAGATATCCAAGGAATTGAGAATGCCAATCAGCAGTGTTCAAATTCTAATCAAGAAGTGTAAAATGAGGGATTCTGTTAAACCAAACCACAGTCAGGTAGATAAACTAAAATTTCAGCCACAACTGCCAGAAAAATTGCTTGGGATGCAAAGAAAAACCCACAAATAACTTCAGGTGAAGTACAGGACTCTCTGAAAACATGTGGTGTGGCTTTTTCAAGATGCACAATAAGGAGGCACTTAAAGAAAGATCGGCTGCATGGTCGAGTCGACAGAAGAAAGCCATTACTACGTAAATGGCAGAAAGTACCCCACTTACAATACGCCAAACAGCACAGAGACGAACCTCAAACCTTTTGCCACAAAGTCATTTGGAGTGATGAGACCAAAATTGAGCTTTCTTTCTCATACATCACAGGAGACAGAGACTCAGTAATTACTGATGGGTTATAGGGTATCACTAGGTGATTGGACACTGGCACACCCTAGACAGGAAGTTCAATCCCCTATATAACCCCTCCCCCTACTGGAGGTACCTCAGTTTTTTCGGTAGTGTCTTAGGTGTTGGTCACAAGTAAAGATGTGCTGTGTTGAGCTCCGCTGGAATATCCTTACTGGGGTCAGCTATGCAACCAGATCCATTCAAAGTGTCTTTTCCAGGCCAAATTGGATGGTACCCATGCCTTGTGTTCGCAGAAACAAGGTTTTACCTGTAACACTTCTCTTTTTAGAGAGCTGGACCTTGGGACCCAGTATTTGTTTTTTCAGCCATATTCCTGGCAGGGTGCTTTATGGGCCCAGAACTTCAGATCCCCCTATTCAAGGGGACCCCAGTCTCTGAAGGTTTTTTTTTTCCCTAATGGAGCCCACCATGAGAGATGAAGATTGGGTCTGTTATTCAGACCCTGCAGCTGGATAAGGTAAGGGAGACTCCTGATGAATTTTTCTAATTCTAGTAGGTTTTCTCCTTTTAAGTAAATGTATGCTATGCCTTTAGTCGCCACCAGGGGCTGCCAAGAGCAGATATATTTCATGCCTGATCTGTCTGCTTGGTGTCCACGCTGTATGCTTCTCTAGCCATGCTCCAGGAAGGATGAAGGTAATGGGTTTTTTTCCTTCTGGGATTCTCCCTCCATGGATTAGGGGCCTGAGACAGGCCTGGGCAGAGAGCGGTAACATACCGCACCACCCGCCGCCGTCCACAGCCGTTCGCCACTGCCATTACAGCAGCTTCACATCCACTGGCCCTTCCCTCTCCTCTGCCCCAGCCTCCCCTCCATGCTTGCCAGCAGGGTTAGAGCCTCTGCTTGCACGGGAAACTCTCGTTTTTAAAAAGCGAGTGGGGGGGGCGGAGCACTAGGCTACACAAGCTTTAAAGTGCACTCTTTTTCAGATGCACACAGCCTGTGGAGGGACACAGAGCTGACAGGCGCATGTGAGTGTGGAAGATGTAGGCATTCCCAGGTGGCACCAGACTGAGTCTTAGTAGCAGCGGCAGTTGCTGAACTACAGTGCTCAGCAGTCAGTACATTTTTTCGTGGTACCTCTACCTTTTGTTGCTTTGCACTATAGGTAGAAGAGGTACAAGTACCCAGAAAAAATAGGGGCTCTAAGGGGTCCCCTTCAGGCTCTGAGGACCCCCCCTCTGCAGCACCTCCCCCCCCTGCAGGACCCGGGGAGGCTAGCCAGAGAGAGCCATCGGGGTCAGGGGCTGCAGCTGCTTCTGGCACTTCAGCCCCTGTGCACATTACACAGGAGGTTTTTTCCTCAACCATAAACGGTTTAGAGGAAAGATTAGTGGCCTTAATCGCATCTTCACTCAGTGGAAGAAAACGCACTAGGCCCCCCTCTGCCACCCAGGACCTTCAGAGTGGGGAACTCTGGGATAAAGGAGAGGAATCCCCCTCAGAGGATCGGGAGGAGACTGATGATTCCACTTCTGAGGAATCTAGTGGAGAAGGGCCATCTTCAGCTTCTCAGGATGAGAAGATGTTAGTGAAGTTGACGCCGCCATTTCCTCCGTAAACAAAAGCCTGACTTGTCCTGTTGACAACGCTCAGATGCTTAGGGATCCAACTAATAAGAAAATGGAATTCCTATTAAAAAATGTTTTCTCCTTGGAAGGTTCAGTAGCTCGTCCTGCAGTGGCAGCAATTGGAGACCATGTTAAACAGGTGCTTAAAGTGGTTGTAAACCCTTACAACCAACTTTGACCTACAGGTAAGCCTAGATTAAGGCTTACCTGTAGGTCCAAGAAATATCTCCTAAACCTATACGGTTTAAGAGATATTTGCCCGAAGACAGCCACCGCTGTCTACGGCGCATGCGCCGTAGACAGCGGCGCGCAGGTGCACTGGGGCAGGCCACAGATCGCAGCAATATACCGCGAGCGTCGGCTCCCATGCGCATGCGCGGGAGGGACGTCATCGCGGCTCCGGCGAATCACAGCGCCGGAGCCGCGAGATCCGGAAGTCGTTCCGGGATCCATGGCAGAGGTGAAGAGGAAGACGGAGGACCGCTTCAGGGGCTTCGTTCTCAGGTAAGTTATTCATAATGAGCTAGTATGCTATGCATACTAGCTCATTATGTCTTTGTCTTGCAGGATTTTTTTTTTTCAGGATTTTTTAAAAAGGGTTTACAACCACTTTAAAGCTTTACCTGAACAGCAAGCCCGGGGGTTAGCTAACCTACCAGTGGCTTTGTGTTTTGCTGTTGATGCTATCAGAGATTCTATCCTTCAGACTTCTCACCTTACGCTTGGATTGGTACACATGCGTAGAATCTTATGGCTGTAAAATTGGTCAGCCGAATCACCATGTAAGAAACTCCTGGTGGGATTTCCCTTTTGTGGTGCAAAACTGTTTTGAGAGGATTTGGACAATTATATCCAAAGGCTCTCTAGTGGGAAAAGCACCCTTTTACCAGTCAAGAAAAGGCATAAACGTCCCTCCTTTAAACGTGCGCTTTCTCCAGTGCCAGGGTCATCAGCCTCCAGGCAGGCATGCCCGGCCTCCTCCGTCAGGCTCAAAGGTTAAAACTCAGAGTCAACCCCAGGGACAAAAGAAGTCCTGGGGGAGAAGGTCTTCAAGACAAAACGCTAAGACCTCCTTATGAAGCGGTGCCCCCGCTCACTCGAGTGGGGGGAAGACTACTAAAGTTCTCAGGGCTCTGGCAGGAGGAATTTCAGGACAAATGGGTGGTCTCCACAATAACTCTAGGTTACACTAGACTAGAATTCTGAGAATTCCTTTCTCCTCATTTCCTCAGATCAAATGTAGCCAGAGACCCAGAGAAAAAGAAGTCTCTCCTTCTAGCATCAGAGCGACTATTATCGCAAAAAGTTATTATGGTAGTTTCCATGCAAGAGCAGGGAATGGGGTTTTATTCAAACCTTTTCACGGTACCAAAGCCGAGCGGAGACTTCAGACCCATTCTAGATCTCAAAGATCTAAACCGATTTCTAAAGATAGGGTCCTTTCGCATGGAATTGATCCGATCGATAGTCTTCATCCTACAAGGAGGAGAACTTCTGGCGTCAATAGACATCAAGGATGTGTACCTGCATGTACCTATTTTCCCTGATCATCAAAAATTCTTGCGTTTCAAAGTAGAAAAACACCACTTTTAGTTTGTAGCTCTGCCTTTCGGGCTAGCTACTGCACCTCGGGTGTTTACAAAGATCTTGGCCCCTCCTCTGGCCAGATTAAGGGCCCAAGGTATAACAATAATAGCATACCTAGACAGCTTGCTCTTGATAGACCGGTCGGTAGCCCGCCTGGACCAAAATTTGGTCACCACAATCAACTACCTGGAATGCCTAGGTTGGGTCCTCAACTTAGAGAAGTCTTCTTTAAAACCAGTAAGAAGACTAGAGTATTTGGGTCTGGTCATAGATACAGCCCAGTAGAGGGTATTCCTACCCCAAGCAAAGATCAGTGCTATAAGAGAACTGATTCAGGTAGTCAGGGCAAAGAAGGGTCCTTCTATTCCTCTTTGTATGAGGTTGTTGGGGAAGATGGTGGCTTCATTCGAAGCAGTTCCCTACGCTCAGTCTCATTCAAGGCTACTGCAAAACAGTATCCTATCGGCCTGGAACAAGAAGGTTCAGGCGTTAGATTTTCCGATGCATCTGTCCCCTACAACACACTGGAGCCTCAGCTGGTGGTTGATACCCGAAAATCTGCTGAAAGGAAAATCCTTTTTACCAGTTACCTGGACAGTGGTAACAACAGGTGCCAGTCTTTCGGGTTGGGGGGCAGTCCTGGAACAATCGACTGTCCAAGGGAATTCTTGCTAGATTGGTCCATTCCACGTTTAAGTTACCCGAACCTGAGTGACTTCTTCTCTGGGTTCACTGAAACCTTCTCAAACCGCAGGCACCAAGAGTCGTGCAGCTCAGGAAGAAGTAAACCAGATCTTAATTTGGGCAGAAAGACCTGTACTATGCATATCGGCAGTCTTCATTCCGGGGGTAGAGAACTGGCAGGTGGACTACTTGAGCCGCCAGCAGTTAGTTCCAGGGGAATGGTCTCTTCACCCCGATGTCTTGTATGCCAGAGAAGGTGGTTTCCGGATGTAGATCTCTTTGCGTCCAGGTTCAACAACAAGGTCGACAACTTTGTGTCAAGAATGAGGGATCCTCTTGAATGCGGGACAGATGCGTTGGTAACTCCATGGAATCAGTTCTCTCTGATTTATGCATTCCCTCCTATTCTGCTACTGCCAAGACTTCTTTGCACGATCAGGCAGGAGAAGAAATCGGTGCTTCTGGTTGCCCCAGTGTGGCCCAGAGGAGTTTGGTATGCAGAAATAGTGAAGATGGCGGTAGGCTCTCCTTGGACCCTACCACCCTGTCCAGACCTGATATCCCAGGGACCGGTATTCCATCTTACCTTACAAATGCTAAATTTAATGGTTTGGCTATTGAAACCCACATTCTGAAGAATCGTGGGCTTTCGGGCCCTGTGATAGCTACCTTAATTAATGCAAGAAAGCCAGCTTCCAGAATGATTTATCACAGAGTCTGGAAAGCATATGTCTCCTGGTGTGATTCCAGGGGTTGGCACCCCAGAAAATATGTCATAAGCAGAATCCTTGAATTTCTGCAAAATGGGTTTGAGATGAAACTTGCCTTGAGTACCATCAAGGGCCAAGTCTCGGCCTTAACGGTTCTTTTTCAACTTCCACTTGCTTCACATTCTTTGGTCCGAAGCTTTATACAAGGGGTGTAACGCGCCTTAATCCTCCAGTTAGAGCGCCTCTGAACCCCTGGGATTTGAATTTGGTTCTGTCAGCTTTTCAGAAGCAGCCTTTTTAACCGATACATCAAATTCCCTTAGTTCTGTTGACAAGGAAATTCATTTTTCTGGTGGCCATTTCTTCTGCCAGAAGAGTATCAGAATTAGCGGCCCTCTCTTGTAATGAACCATATCTGATAATGCACAAGGATAGAGTGGTGTTACGTCCTCATCTGAGTTTTCTACCGAAGGTGGTCTCAGGTTTTCATCTAAACCAAGATATTGTTCTGCCTTCCTTTTTTCCAAATCCCTGTTCTACGGAAGAGAAGTCACTACATTCTTTGGATGTAGTGAGAGCAGTCAAAGCCTATCTGGAAGCGACTACTCAGGTTCGCAAAACTGATGTTTTGTTCGTATTGCCAGAGGGTCCTAAGAGAGGACAGGCAGCATCGAAATCTACCATTGCTAAATGGATTCGACAAGTAATTGTTCAAGCTTATGATTTGAAGCAAACGATTCCGCCTTTTAAGATCAAGGCGCACTCCACTAGGGCTATTAGTGTTCATGGGCGGTGCATCACCAGGCCTCCATGGCTCAAATCTGCGAGGCCGCAACCTGGTAATCAGTCCATACATTCACCAAATTTTATCAGGTGGATGTGAGAAGGCATGAGGACATCGCATTTGGGCGTATTGTGCTGCAGGCAGCGATACAGGGTCCTCAGGTCTGATTACACCCTATGTCGTGTGGTTCACCTCAGATAGCATTGCTCTGGGACATCCCATCAGTAATTACTGAGTCTCTGTGTCCCGTGATGTACAAGAAAGAAAATAGGATTTTTATAACAGCTTACCTGTAAAATCCTTTTCTTTTGATTACATCATGGGACACAGAGGTCCCTCCCCTCTTCTAATACACTTATATTGCTTTGCTACAAAACGGTGGTACCTCCAGTAGGGGGAGGGGTTATATGGGGGATTGAACTTCCTGTCTAGGGTGTGCCAGTGTCCAATCACCTAGTAATACCCTATAACCCATCAGTAATTACTGAGTCTCTGTGTCCCGTGATATACCTCAAAAGAAAAGGATTTTACAGGTAAGCTGTTATAAAAATCCTATTTAAATGCTACATTTGGAGAGGCGTCAACAAGGCCTATGATGAAAGGTACACCATTCCTACTGTGAAACACGGAGGTGGATCGCTGATGTTTTGAGGAAGTATGAGCTACAAAGCCACAGGAAATTTGGTCAAAATTGATGGCAAGATGAATGCAGTATGTTATCAAAAAATACTGGAGGAACATTTGCATTCATCAACCAGAAAGCTGCACATGGGACATACTTGGACATTCCAACATGACAATGATCCAAAACACAAGGCCAAGTTGACCTGTCATTGGCTACAGCAGAATAAAGTGAAGGTTCTGGAGTGGCCATCTCAGTCTCCTGATCTCAATATCATTGTGCCACTCTGGGGAGATCTAAAACGTGCAGTTCATGCAGCCCAAGAAGATAAATAGCCTAATCTACAAATACCACAAAAGACTTCAAGCTGTAATTGGTGTTAAAGGGGGCAATACATGGTATTAAGAACTGGGGTATGTAAACTTTTGATGAGGGTCATTTGGGTAGTTTCTGTTTTCATTATGATTTAAAAAGAGTAAACACAGTTGATTGATAATAAATGGCTTCAGCCAAACACTAGCCATGAATGAAAGAAACGTTTTTGTGTTATCATTCATATTCTCTGAACAATGGCCAAGAAATCATAAATTCTGCCAGGGTATGCAAATTTATGATGATCCCATCTGTATGTTCTTAAAATACAGAAGGCCTTATGTAACCCACAACAAAAACTACCGACAGGTAAAAAGCTCCATCCCAGCACTGTCCTTGTGCACTTGTGCATGGAGACCCACATGTATTCAGATGTGCCAAAGGTATTTAAAAGTATTTAGACCACTCCTCTTTAGAAAGCTGTTTAGTTCAGTGATATGTCTAGGGTTTCTTTTTTTTTTTTTTTTTATTATGGCAAAGCTTCTCAGATGCAACTTATCAAGTTATCATAGTACATCTTCCAGTCTTATCAAGAATAAATCTACACAAATTTGGCATATAAGTATGACAGGAAAGAGATGAGAACTATGTAAAAGATTGCTTACTGCTTTGCATACACTACAGGATGTAAAATAGCGATACCAAGATCTTTATAGTCAAGAAATCCTAGAGTTTACATTAGCATTTCCCCATTCTTCCTCTCCATGAGACGTTTGCAGGTATTCCCACGGACATCGAGCCCACGGGACCCGCAATCATGCTCAGAGAGCTCCCGGCGGGCGGGCGTGCATGCGCCCGTAAGCCAACTCTTAAAGGGCAACGTACAGGTACGTTAATCTGCCTGCAAGTGCCCTTCTGCCACAGTATATCTGTGTGAGGCGGTTGGGAAGCGGTTAAAACCATTACATTCCTGAGAAAAGCAAACATAGTAAGATGCATTTCCAAAATGTATCTTTTTGTGAATATAGCAAACATAGGATCCATTTACTGAAAATTGTACGGTATTAGCAAAAAACAAACTGCCAGGTTTTTACTATGAACTCTGTTAGAACTGACAGGCAGTACCCATCTAACAAAACTAAGCAAAAAGCAATCAGTGCAGTCATTAAACTCCATTGTGAGTAGAACACCATTGTATAATATCAAAACATAAAATAGTGCAATGCTACCCGAGATATATCCTTTACATGAATTTATAGCCAATGTGAAACTGAATATTCACATGTAATAAAATAAAACATGCATAAAAAAATGCAATAAATCTGTATAGACCCCCACAAATTATAAGAGAATCACTTAGGTGTCCTTACACACCATGCAATAACCCAGTGTGAATAATAGAAAAGTCCAATATTTTTCATAGTGCAATGTGCTAGTATCTTCTGTGATAATATAGGTAAGGACCCTCCTACGTAGATAATAACGTACCCCTCACTCAGTGTTATGTTGGTCCACTCACCTCTGTTTTGGACCTCAAAGCTTCCTAAGAGGTCAAAACAGATTAAAGTGATTGTAAAGTCACGTTTTTTAAAATAAAAATAACAAAAATGTCATACTTACCTGCTCTGTGCAGTGAATTTGCATAGAGCAGCCCAGAGCCTCCTCTTCTCGGGTTCACTCTTCTGTGCTCCTGGCCTCTCCCTCCTGTTCAGTGCTCCCACAGCAACAAGCTTGTTATGGGGGCACCTCAGTTGAGTCACAGCTCCCTTTGTCCATTCAGACACGGAGCTGCACCCCGGCCCGTCCTGTCCCGTCTGTCTACTGATTGGCTGGCTGACGTTGATTGACAGCAGCGGGAGCCAATGGCGCTGCTGCTGTGGCTCAGCCAATCAGGAGGGAGAGTCTCGGACAGCAGAGACATTCGTGGACAGTGGTTGACAGTGATGGGGCATTCCAGTAAGTATTGGGGGGAGGGGGGGCGAGGGAAGCTGCTGCACACAGATTTTATGGGTTTATGCAGTGAATGCAAGGTTTGAGCTAATAGAGTATCAGGTTTGTTTGCCTTGAGATAATAGAGGTGTTGCGATTTGCAGAGTTGGTAAGAAACAAGTGAAACTCTAAATAGGTCCTATCAAGTTTATCTTTAGTGGAGGGGGAGGGAAATTTTTGGAATGCGTTATGACAAGAATTAAAATCAGTTTCTAATTTTTGGTGGAGGAGTTTGCGCTCATGTATGAGAAATGATGCGTGGCGGATAAGGGTACCCTGGATGACAGGTTTATGGGCATCCCAAAGAGTGAGTACAGAAATATCTGGAGTGTTATTAGTTAAATATAGTAAGTGGGAGCGAGCTTGATATCTAATAAGTGGGATGGGTGAGTTAAAATCAAACCGTTTATACACCAGGATGTAGCTTGTGCTTTTGGGACACAGGAGGAGACAGTAGTACAAACTGCACTATAATCAGACCAGGTAAAGGGTATAATGATCGAGGAAAGGACATCTGTTGCCATACCTATATTTAGGAAAATATGATCAATCCTAAAGAATGATTTATGTGGATGAGAGTAGTAGGTACAGTGTCTGTGAGCTGGGTTAAGCTCACACCAGGAGTCAAACAAGTTATATTTAGAAAGGAGTTGTTGAAATAAAATCTTAGAAGGACTAGAAGAGGGACAAGGTTGGGATTTATCTAAAAAAGGGAAAGAGGACTTGGTTTGAATCACCACATAGTACCCAGTTTATGGGTATCAACTACATGGAAAAGGTGGGAAAGAAAAGAGGTTTGGTGTTTATTAGGAGGATAATATGATACTATGGTTACCGCTACAACTGAACTGTGTCCAGTATGTATGAGATAACGACCCTCGAGGTCTTTAATTTCAGATGTTGGTACAAATGGGGTTGTACAGTGGAAAGCTATAAGAAAACCTTGTTGTTTAGTGTTCAGGCTGTAAATACTTGTGGATAAGAAGTACTAAACAATTTGGGGGTGGCTTGAGCTGTAAAACGAGTTTCTTGTAAACATAGAATATGGATTTTGGCTACAGCAAAAGAGCGAAATGCCTTGGTACGTTTGTGGTATATTAAGACCTTGTACATTTAAGGTCAAAACAATGCTGTTAGGAACTGAATAACAGATGATATAACGATATATAATGGGACTGCGACTACCTCAGGAAAAGAAGTAGGAAAAAAGAAAAGAATAGAAGAAAAGGAGTACTAGCTCTCGTAGAGCAAATGTATTTAAGATTTGCAATATGGTAAAGAGAGAGAAGGACAAAACACAAGGGCATACTGGAGGAGTGACAAGCGGTCCACCAGAGGCCAAAGGGCTACTGTCTGATACCCACATAATATTAATGGGGATTTGAGGATAGCTAACTTGGGGGTAAATACACCTCCAAAGGGAGCACTGCCAACAATAAAAATATAATACATATAGAAAGTTGATAACCACGTCCTGGTATTTTCTATACCCTAAAATGTGCTATAAAAGCCCAAGAGGGGGAGCATAAATATCAGGGTAACTAGCAACCGCGTAATATAAAGAATCAAATATAAAAATAAAAACAAATAATAGCACAAGGCTATGTAATAAAGTAAAGCTTTACCAAATAAGTCAAACTGACAAATAACAGGTATGTACATGAAAAAAGAAAGATAATACAAATAAAGCAGGATAATGTTCTAGCTATCTGAATGACTATATGTGCCAGGTATATTGACAACTGGCATTGGATCAAGAAATTAAGATGATCAATCCATAGAGTCTTCAGGAACTGGCGTAGGAGAAGCAAAACGACCAGGCTTTGATTGCCCCTAGCGACTTCTATCACTTCCATTAGCCGCTGGTATTTGCAGAGAGTGGGATTCTGATAGACTTCACGTGCTATTTTGGTTGTGAGGGCGTTCTAAAAGCTGCATGTCTTGTAAGAAAGATTGAAGTTCTTCAGCAGAATGGCAGACATATTTAGAGATGAAAATGGGAAACCCCAGTGATATGCGATTTGATGTCACTGTAGAACTTGGAGCTTCAAAGCCCGTTTTTTAGAAATAGTGATTGATAGTGTAAAGGTGCGCTGATTCTATGTAAAGGGTGGGAAAACCCACAGTGATATAATGTAATGCACAATAATGTTGCCCAATGTGAACACTATGGGTAAATTGGAAATAAGTATGTGGTCTAGATTGGCCTGTAACATGTGGATAAGCAAAATTTCTTAAAACTGTTACTTTTTCTTAAAAAATATAAACAATGCAATGCAATTCAGCCCATGCAATTCAGTGAATGCGCTGAATTGAAAACACATCCAATTATCTTGTGAGTCCCAAATCGAATAGATGCCGATCCCAAGGTGTGTGGACTCTTTAGTATGTAGACACCACCGTGATCAAAAGTAAAGCAATTGGCTGCTTACCAGACCCAAAAGGTCACAAGTGTGTGTGCTGATCCACAGTTTAGGGATGCATTCCTCTGTCTACCAAATCTCTGAGATTCACAATGGACAACAGCTCCCAGCAAACCCAAATGGACGAGTAAGCATGGACGCTCATCTTCAGCTGATAAAATGGATTCCTCTATACCTTCCTCAAAGGCCTCAAGTGGCTCCCCGGTTAACAGCTCATGATGGATGATAATGTCCGATCGTATGTACATGGCATTACACTGTTAATTCCACAAAAGCTGAGGCAAGACGGTTGGATGTGGGTTTATAGAGACGCTGTCTTACTATTTTTTTGTTTGCTGGTGTCTCAATCTTCTGTTTAAGAATTCCTAAATCTTGTGTCCCTCAACAGACAATAAAGAAATCATTCTTTCCTTTAAAAATATATGTATTTTGTGTAGGGGCTCTTAAGCAATTTGCCAAGATGGTAAAGTGGATTTCATCCTCAGAAATGTTAGTACCAGAAAGTACTGACCATCTGGAAGTTCTCCAAATGCGGCTTAAAAGCCAAATTATTTAAAATTAATGTTCCTGACCTCAGAGAAAGATACTAGCCCCAGACCGAGAATAACTAGTCCTTGCATGATGTTCACACCAGCCTACATTCGAGTCTTATTTCCTAAGGCCTGTAAATATTATTAATATTCATAGTTTTCTTGCTATAACTTGTAGATACTCTTTTGGACCAAATAAGCAGAGTTTAGTACTTATAATAAATTACCACCTGATAGAAACATATTATAAAAAACAAAATTAATTAGCCAATTAAGCCCATGTTCTCTGAGACAGAGCAGCCAAGGCTGCAAGTTTAGCCCTCATAGACACTCAGTAGGAAACACGTACATTGAAGAAATTTATTCTGGAGATAGTTGGTGGAAAGTCATGTACTTTCCTATATACAGTGCCTTGCAAAAGTATTCACCCCTTTGCATTTTTCCTGTTTTTTTGCCTCACAACCTGGAATTAACATAGCTTGTTTGAGGATTTGCATCATTTAATTTACAGAAAATTCCCACAACTTTGAAGATTTTTTTTTTATTGTGAACCAAACAACAAATAGGACAACATAACTGACAAGGTCAATGTGCATAACTATTTACCCCCCTAAAGTCAATGCTTTATAGAGCCACTTTTTGTGTCTATCACAGCTCTATCACAAGTCCCTTTGGATAAGTCTCTATGAGCTTGCCACATCTTACCACTGGGATTTTTGCCCATCCCTCCTTGTAAATTGCTCCAGCTCCTTCAAGTTGGATGGTTTGCGCTTTTGAGCAGCAATCTTTAAGTCTGATCATACATTTTCTATTGGCTTGAGGTCTAGGCTTTGACTAGGCCATTCCAACACATTTACATGTTCCCCTCAAACCACTCAAGTGTTGCATTAACAGTGTGTTTGGGGTCATTATCCTGCTTGAAGGTGAACCTCTGCCCTAGCCTCATATCACACAGAGTGGTACAGGTTTTGCTCAAAAATATCCCTGTATTTAGCACCATCCATTTTTCCCTCAACTCTGACCGGTTTCCCAGTCCTGACTGCTGAAAAACTTCCCCACAGCATGATGCTGCCACCACCATGTTTTTCTGTGGGGATGGGGTTCTTTGGGTGATGTGATGTGTTGGCTTTGCGCCAGACATAGCGTTTTCTTTGATGGCCAAAAAGTTTAGTCTCATCAGAGCACGTTCCTCCATACATGCCTTTTTGCGAACTCAAACGTGCCATTTGTTTTTTTGCTGAAAGTAATGGCTTTCTTCTGGCCCCTCTGCCATAAAGCCTAACTCTATTGAGCTTATGACTTATTGATGTCCTATGTACAGATACTCCAGTCTCTGCTGTGGAACTCTGCAGCTCCTCCAGGGTTACCTTAGGTTTAAGTGTTGCCTCTCTGATCAATGCCCTCCTTGCCTGGTCCGTGAGTTTTGGTGTGCGGCTGTCTCTTGGCAGGTTTGCTGTTGTGCCATGTTCTTTCCATTTGTTTATGATAGTTTTGATGGTGCTCCTAGGGATCATCAAAGATTTGGATATATTTTTATAACCTAACCCTGACTTGTACTTCTCAATATTGTCCCTTACTTGTTTGGAGAGTTTCTTGGTCTTCATGGCAATGTTAGGTTGGTGGTGTTGCTTAGGTGTTGCAGTCTCTGGGGCCTTCAAAAGGGTGTGTATATGTAATGACACATCATGTGACACTTAGATTGCACACAGGTGGACATCATTTCACTAATTATGTGACTTCTGAAGGTAATTGGTTGCACCAGAGATTTTTATGGGCTTCGTAACAAAGGGGGTGAATACATATACGCACATGCCAATTATCAGTTTTTTATTTCTGAAAAATTGTTTTATGTATATATTTTTCTAATTTCTAATTTTACTTCCCCAACTTAGACTATTGTGTTCTGATCCATCACATATAATTGATACAGATACAGATATAATTGATATAATTGATACAGGTACAGATTTAAAAAAAACATTGAACTAAAGGCTGTAATGTAACAAAATAGGTAAAAAGCCAAGGGGGGGGGGGGGGGGGGATATTTTTGCAAGGCACTGTAATGTAATGTTTTGCCCTTCAGTGAGTTATATCATATAGGTTTTATTGTGATGGGATTATCCTATCTGGAGAGCCACCCTTCATGCTGAGCTAACTACTCCTGTTGTCAGTTAAATGCGTGCAAAGCTGTCATTAGATTGACATCCTGGAAGCCTCCTCCACAAGGCATCACTTTTTCATAGCCACCTCCACCAGCACAGGCACAATGCATGCTCTGATAATTTCAACAATGGGATTAGAAAGAACTGTACCCTGTTCATTGTTCTTCTTTACAGATCATTTGCATAACTGCTAGAAACTGCTGATTTATAGCAACAAAGTGCATTCTATATGTGACAGTGGGTTTGTTATGCATACCATACATTTTACATGTGCTGTATGTATAAGTATAATGCAAAGCAAACAAATACAGAAACATAATTATAGCTCCCTGCCTGGAAGATCAGATTTGTCAATTGAATACAAAATATCCTGCAAAGATTGTGGCCAACGGCTTGTTAAGAGAAAGAGTCTATTCAGGCAGACGCATACAAAAATCAAAGCACAGTAGGATTTTTCTTAATGAGATTCATGCTACAAGCAGTACTTTGTGTCATATATATATATATATATATATATATATAGTATAATGGCATGATATATTGTACAGTGAACCAGGACCTATCAATATTAGACAATACAAATACTAGAATCTCTGTTATCTAGGGCAGTGGTTGTAGGTAGTGACAATGTGCAGGTCAATTGCTGACAGTGGTTGGCTCCCTGGTGAGCCACATTTTAAACTGATTCAAAGTTTAAATTAAACAATATGTGAACATTCTCTCTTCAAAATGTCTTTTCCACTGGATTAAAGTATAATTCTATTTTGTTAACACACGCAGAGTTACCAAAGTCAAGGGTAACTGGTTAACTATGACTTTCACTGTTAGCACTTTACTTTTTGTTTTAAAATAAAATGGAAAGTACAAATATCTGAGATACACTTCTGTGTCTTTTTTAAAGAGGACAGAATCGAATAGTTATGTCGTATGATCTGTGATCAAATCCTATCTATGTGCAAAAACATGCATCACACTGCTTACATTTGCTCAGATATCAAAACTTCAAGCATCTAGAATGTGCACAGATTGTGTAAGTGATCATATAGGGGTTGATTTACTAAAGGCAAATAGACTGTGCACTTTCTAAGTGTAGTTGCTCCAGAGCTTAGTAAATGGGATGAAGCATCACTTTGCAAAGAATGTCCAATCACATGCAAGGAAAATAAAAAAAGTTAATGTTTGCTTGGGCACGATTGGATGATGGATGTCAGAAGAGCTTCCCCTCATTTACTAAGTTCTAGAGCAACTACACTTGCAATGTGCACAGTCTATTTTCCTTTAGTAAATCAAAACCCCAAATCTTTGTTTTCAGCTGCATAAGGGGCTTAGAGCAGCCTTTTTCATGGCACCCTGAGATGCCCTCTTGTTTCTTCAGGTGTGCCCTGACAAAATTCTACAAAAACTGTCACTAAGCCAGCGGGCTGGTCATGACAGCTTTTTTATTACAGAAAGCCAAAGGTTTTATTTTATTACAACCATGGGCAGCTGGCATACTAACAGCTGATCATGTCATTGGTTGAGGACATTGAACACCTGCACAGCATCTTTTTTGTCTCTCCCCTGCCCCTCTCCATCAACACTGGGCTCACATTAGCTGAGTGAGGGATAGAATCTGAGGGAAGAAGAGAAACGCCGGAATACTATTGAGTACTAGTGTTCAAAGGACTGTTTGCTTTGTAAGTATAAATTATGTCTAATACTAAGTGTCCCACATGTGTGGATGATTCTATATTATGTAAAACTATTAGTTTTGCGTTTTACATTTTAGAAAGTTGTGCCTCGATTGTAAATAATTTTAAGGGGTTCCTTGACTTACAAAAGTTTGATAAACATTGGCTAAAGATGGAGAAACTGCAATATGCTGATCTTCCCAGTGAAAAGCTGTGCAGAGGGGATGTGTCAGCACAAGTCTGATCACTAGAGGACAGGCGGGTGTTCTCCCAGCACACAAAGAAAGCAATACAAAAAGAACAGAATACTTTTTCATACAAGTACATGGTACAACAGACATATAAAAAAAAAAAAATGTTGTTAAAACCTTTAAAAATGGAAAACCATCCTTGATACTTAGGTAAAGACACCAGGGGCTCTCAGACAAAAAAAAATCAGCGAGCTATGTTTCAGTATTAAAAATAGATCCTTTCTTAAGTACTGAAGACTTTTAAAACATCAAGTAAAAATATGATTAATACTTTGTGGCCCCCCACTAACAATGTCCGATGAATTGGATGCCACTGACTTGTGAGGGTGCAGGTTGGGAAAAGGATTTTCCAGATCCAAAGCGCATTGTAGAAGTAGGAAGCAATAGCCCAGCATCCGCACACCTCGCCTAGCCCAAGCGGTTAGCAGGCAAAACAGCCTCAGCTGGATTTAACCAAGCCACATGTTTCACCCCATCCCCTCCATGATCAACCTCCCTGGTGGTATGATTATTTCAGATTTTAGGTGCTGAAAGCGGTACCATTATTTTGCATGGAACTTTGGTGTTTTATATTGTAGGCCTGTAATTCTAAGCCCTTGTACACATGGTTGGACATTCCGACGGAAAATGTCCGATCGGACCGCGTTGACGGATAATCCGACTATGTGTGGGCTCCATTGGACTGTTTCCGTGGGAATATCTGAGCGACAAAGTTTTAGAGCTGGGCTATAAAATTTTCCGACAACACTTTGTCCGATCATTCGTAGAGAATTCCGATCGGACAAAGTGCCACGCATGCTCAGATCAAATTCCTAGACCAAAGCTATTGGCTACTAACCTGAACGTAGTCCAGTCGTAACAAAATAATGTCATCACGTTCCGAACCGGATTTTCCGACAACTTTGTCCGACCGTGTGTATGCAACAGCAGTTTCAGACAAAATTCGTCGGACAAAATCCGACGGATTTTGTTGTCGGAATGTCCGACCGTGTGTACAAGGGCTTAGAAATAACTCACTTAAATCTGTCCAAACAAGAGTCTAGTAGACATCCCGTGCAAGAAAAAGTTTGAAACACAAAATCATAAATTATAATAACGAAACTAGCGGAACTCTGTTGGAAAAACCTTCGGAGTTTATTCCCACGGGAAAACCGGTCACGTGTACAGGGCATTAGATCATAAGGCCAAACAAGGCTTTCCTAAATATTTAAGGTAAGAACAGCGCAAGGTGCCAGTCCATGGGCACTCAGTTTTTAAAGATAAGAAGGCAGAAAAGTTCACCCAGGACAACCTCTAAACACATAGGTAAATTTGTAAAGAGCCATATAATAATTTGTTAGAGCGTTTCAAAGAAATAGGGGGGAAATTTGTGGTGAAACCTAATTAAACAAAAGTTTTCAAGTGTAGAGAAAAAGTACCTTTTGTGTATGAAGCAAGGAGTACAGGACCCACCATGCCTAAGTGGTAGAAGAAAACTGGTCTTGGAGTTGATATGTAAAGCCTGACAGGAAAAATGTAGAATTTTGTTGATTTGATGATTGCTGCTAATTGACATTTGGATTCTAGAATAGACTCCTTAAACATTTATTTAAAAAAAAATCTTAGATAATCTTTTTACTTCCATGATATGTTCAAAAATAAATGAAGCTATGTTATCCCAGACCTGGAGGATGGTAAGTGGGAGGAAGCAACAGATTTTCCTCTGTAGCTGTTGCTAGAGACAGTCTGTTAAAAATTAAATGTAATATACCCCTGTCAAGACAGTAGTCATTTAGCTGTCTTTCACTGTCATCATCATCAGCATACTAAACCTTTTTATTCTCAAACATGTAATATATTTCCTGATTAATGTCATCCTCAATTTAGCATTTTTTTCTTATCAGCCTACTGCTACCAAGTGGCATCATGGGGAGTTGTAGAGCTGATCTATAAAAAAATAGAGCAATTAAAATCAGCATAAATTGATCCACTGTCCATAGCAAGCATACAGATTTACAGCCCTGCTCAAAAAGAGATCCTATTCTTAACTAAGTGTTTATTCTTATGGGCAGCAACCCATAGCAACCAATCAGAGCTGTCCTTTGTTGCTCTGACTCTAGAAGAGTGAATTCTGTCTGGTTGCTACAGGATATTGCATGCTCATTTTTGTAGTAAAAAAAACAACTAATTGGTTGCTATGGATACTTTTGCTTCATCTAAAATGCCAAAGGAAGTTATATATATATATATATATATATATATATATATATATATATATATATATATATATATATATATATATATATAGTATCTCACAAAAGTGAGTACACCCCTCACATTTTTGTAAATATTTTATTATATCTTTTCACGTGACAACACTGAAGAAATTACACTTTGCTACAATGAAGTAGTGAGTGTACCGCTTCTATAACAGTGTAAATTTGCTGTCTCCTCAAACTAACTCAACACACAGCCATTAATGTCTACACCCCTAAGTGAAAATGTTCAAATTGGGCCCAAAGTGTCAATATTTTGTGTGACCACCATTATTTTCCAGCACTGCCTTATCCCTCTTGGGCATGTCCCTTACCAGAGTTTCACATGTAGCACTGACTGAACCAAACAAGCAGAAAATAATCTCCGGAACCCCTTTGCCTCGTGATCTCAGTACCTTAAATACCACCTCCCAGAATTCACAGCAGGAGAACACTCCCACTGAGCTGGTTCTAAAAATGTGGCATTCAATACACCCAGATAGACTGCGTGTTTACTCTTGCCGGCGGTGACAGCAACACCTGCAGCCAAGGAGAACCCAGTGGAACCCAACTGGACTGATACTGAAACCATAAATTTAGCAAATTAGCCCCAAAACCAAACTGCGGTCTTAGGAAATTTAACTTTGAAAAACATATAGCGTATGCTCGTCAGGAGCCGGCGCTACATACTCACCCTTCCCATTTAGACAATGTCCTCATTCGTCTGGGAAGAAAGAAAAAAAAAGACTTTCAGTCCTGAAAGTTGAGTACCTGAACTTATAGTCTGGAATGGGAAATGGAAAGGAAACACAAACAATGAACATGTAATACTTTTAACAGTTGACACAAACAAGTCACATAGTACACAAAACCCAATGCCTGGCTATTTACACCACCCACTCTCCCGTAGCTTGATAGATGCTCTTGATGATTCCTGAAAAGAAACACACAAAAAGAACAACAAAAACACATACTATGTCTATAATCCTAGAAGGCAGAATCTCATTCTGATCAGAAAATGAGAATCTCTCTCCAGTGCTGAAACCCTACATGTTACAAAATATACGTCCTTTTAAAAAAGTGCTGTAGCCGGTAGTTGACCTTGACACGAAGTTCTCTCTTACTGTAGACCTAACACTTGCTAACTAACCCCACCCCAGTCCTTGTACTTCAAAAATCTTTTAAGCAAAGGAAAGGAAAAAAAAGTCTCCATACATTTTTTTACCAATAAAACCTTGTATCAGGCAAAATTAGTTTTTTCACTTTAGCGTCCACCGTAGTGATAATATAAACAAAATTGTCCTTTCCCGGCCGGCAAATGACAACCTTGTCTGAGTAAATGTGTCTCCCAAAGCTCCAATGCCGAAGACACCCGGTAAAATGCTCATACATAGCAGGGGAACATCCTTGCTTCCTGAAGTGTTTAGGTACTTTCAAATAGTCCCACACGTCACTGGCATACCAATGCTCTCGATTTTTCTCAATTTCTTTCATAATCTCCTTGGGAACATAAGGGAACTCCAAACCCTACGCTGTAGCCACGCACTTGTTCAGCAGCCACTGGGACCGTGCGAGCCTAGGCAGAGCTCGAGCACTTCCATCCCTGGGAGGCACACAGGAGTTTGGTGATTTTCACACCATTGCAAAGGACATTTTCTTAGGTTCAGGCAAAGTCACAGGTTTAGGCAAAGTCAAATCAATAGTTGTAGGGGTTCCCGCCCGAGGCGATGCACTCCCCTAATTTAAGGCTAACCAGCCAGAAACATTGCAGGTTGCAGCCACATCATCTGCATTGGCCCACAACATCTCTTGGGACAAAGTCTCAAACAAATTGTCATCCCCTAAAAGATCAGACAGGGAATCCATCTCTGATCCAACAACTCCTCTGCTGGCAAATAGTTATGTACAGTCCAAACCGCCCCTGCGGTCTAAGGCGAATTCCTGTATCCATTAATAAAGTCCCAGGCAGTCTCATACTTGTGGGATTTCCCACCAAAGGCATCCTGGGTCTCATGATGGACGATGGTTCTGGCACCTGGAACATTTTCTTTTTCTTCCGCAAGGAAACCCAACCTTTTTCCTCTTTCTCCTATGACACACTCACACGGTGCCTCGTGCAGGAAAAAGAAACAGGCAAGACTCCTCCCACTGGTTCCTCTGGTCACGCAAGTCATGGGCTTTTTCCAACTCCACTCACAGTTTATGCGCCAACAGTGGGCATCAAACATTCCTTGCAAAAATGGCACTATCCAAAAAAACACAACCCTCTACCATATAGATTTTACACGGACAGTTCCTCTTTAGTTGCGAGAGGTAACGGTAAATCCCAGACAGGCCCAAACATGTAGCACTGACCCCCGAAGGAGCTGCTGATTTGATTTGGGCCTGCAAAAATGGAAAGTCTCTCATAGAAAAAATCCAGAGAATAACAACCGTTTCACAGCTGCATTTTACAACCCCCGGATAGACCTCCTCTCACCAAGCCTAGCAGCCGGTAGGGTGTCAAGTAAAGTCTCTGCCACAGACTTAAGCATAGAATACTTGAGAAACTGAGGGACGTGGACAAATTTAAAGAGCTATCATACGGTGCCAGTATCTCTCAGCCGATCCGGCGATACCGCATGAGTGTAGATCCATGAGGTGTCGTTCAACTGAGCCTACAGGCTCCTTCAAAGAAGCCAGCCTTGCTCATGGCCTTCTCCTGAAGAGTCCTCCCCTGGGGTTTCTCCAGTTGCTGGGCCTCTCCCTTAGATGAGACGGCGCCGGACTACGAATCAATAAGCCCCAAGATCCCTTCAGGCCTGTCCCTGCAGTTGCGTTGCCTTGGGCTATCCAGCCCCGAGACTTGAAAATGCATGGCTTCGCACCCCAGGCCAGGAGGGCCATGGGGCTGGTCAGGAGGACAAGAACCAAACAGGCAGAAAATAATCTGCGTTCTTACTCTTGCCGGCAGTGACAGTGACACCTGCGGCCAAGTAGAACACAGTGCACCCCAACTAGACTGAAACTGAAACCATAAATTTAGCAAATTAGCCCCATAACCAAACTGCGGTCTCAGGAAATTTTACTTTGAAAAACATATAGCGTATGCTTGTCAGGAGCCAGCGATACACATCTCAGCTTCTTTAGCAAGGCAGTGGTCATTTTGGAGGTGTGTTTGGGGTCATTATCATGTTGGAATACTGCCCTGCAGTCCAGTTTCTGAAGGGAGGGGGATCATACTGTGCTTCAGTATGTCACTGTACGTGTTGACTTTCATGGTTCCCTCAATGAACTGTAGCTCCCTAGTGCTGGCAGCACTCATGCAGCCCCACACCATGACACTCCCATCACCATGCTTGATTGTAGGCAAGACACACTTGTCTTTGTACTCCTCACCTGGATGCTGAGATGGCTTGACACCATCTGAACCAAATAAGTTTATGTTGGTCTCATCAGACCACAGAACATGGTTTCAGAAATCCATGTCCTTAGTCTGCTTGTCTTCAGAAAACTGTTTGCGGGCTCTCTTGTGCAAATCGTCTTTAGAAGAGGCTTCCTTCTGGGACAACAGCCATGCAGACCAATTTGATGTGTGCAGCATATGGTCTGAGCACTGACAGGCTGACCCCCCCCCCCCCCACCCCTTTAACCACTGCAGCTGGCAGCACTCATAATTTTATTTCCCAAAGACAACCTCTGGATACGATGCTGTGCATGTGCATTCAATCCCTTTGGTCGACCATGGCAAGACCTGTTCTGAGTGGAACCTGTCCTGTTAAACCGCTATATGGTCTTGGCCACCGTGTTGCAGCTCAGTTTTAGGGTCTTCACAATCTTCTTATAGCCTAGGCCATCTTTATGTAGAGCATCAATTATTTTTTTTCAGATCCTAAAGCCGCGTACACACGGGCGGACTGTCTGGCAAACTAAGTCCGTCAGACAATCCGACAGACAGTCCGTCTTACTTTTGAATGAACGGACTTGACCACACACGATGAACAGACAGTCCGTTGAAAGCTTGCGCGATGACGTGTACAGCACGTACGACGGGACTAGAAATACGATGTCCAATACACTGCAATGCAACCTTCGGCCGTGTAAATCCTTTCTGAGCATGCGCCATACTTAGTCCGTCCAACTTGCCTACTCACGAGCGGACTGTCCGC
This sequence comes from Lithobates pipiens, assembly GCF_037356315.1. Classification (NCBI taxonomy): domain Eukaryota; kingdom Metazoa; phylum Chordata; class Amphibia; order Anura; family Ranidae; genus Lithobates; species Lithobates pipiens. The sequence goes on along the minus strand of NW_027507748.1, from coordinate 356,247,069 downwards.
TGAAACCAAAGTTGGACGGACAATATTACGGAAATTCCGAAAGACTTAGTCCGCCAGACTGTCCGCTGAAAAAGTCAGCTGAAGCCCACACACGAGCGGACTGTCCGCTGAAATGTGTTTCAGCGGACTAAGTTGGACAGACAGTCCGCCCGTGTGTACGCGGCCTTAGAGAGTTCTTTGCCATGAGGTGCCATGTTGAACTTCCAGTGTCCAGTATGAGAGAGTGAGAGTGATAACACCAAATTTAACACACCTGCTCCCTATTCACACCTGAGACCACGTAACACTAATGAGTTACATGACTCTGGGGAAGAAAAATGGCTAATTGGGTCCAATTTGGACATTTACACTTAGGGGTGTACTCACTTTTATTGCCAGCGGTTTAGACATTAATGGCTGTGTGTTGAATTATTGAGGGGACGGCAAATTTACACTGTTATACAAGCTGTACACTCACTACATTGTAGTTAAGTATCATTTCTTCAGTGTTGTCACATGAAAAGATATAATAAAATATTTCCAAGAAATAAATGTGAGCTACTATATATATATATATATATATATATATATATATATATATATATATATATACACACACACACTTTCTATTATCTGGTGACAGATCATAGGCTCTCCAGGGTTATTAAAAGATTTTAATTATACAATGAGAAAATGCACAATGAACAGCGAGGAGCAGGCAGTAATTACTGTCAGAGTCCATAGAGAAGCTCACACCTCTAGGTAACCAGTCTGATGGGAACTTGTGGCTCTTGCCCCTCCTTTTTTTAAATTAATAGACTGCACTGTTCTACTATTTACATTTTAAATTAGGAAGTGTTTGCCTGTTCTTCCAGTTTGGAACTTAAGGGCCATGCAGAGCTTATTCAAATAGGCAGTCAAAATTAAAAGTAGTTTGGTTTTAAATATATTTTAAAGTTATGTTAATATGGGCTATAGCCTTCATATAATGTGTGTGTGAACAGAGAACAACATATATGTAGTTGTGTCACTGGCATAGAACAGTTTTTGGATCCCTATATTTAATTTTCTTTGGCTAATTATACCTCGCTGTTGATGTGGATTATTTAGATATTATTGAGTAGAGCACAGCTCTCAAGTTATTATAAAGTCAGAAAGCAAGGTCAAATATAATATGTACGTTAGGTGTTATTAAAGTGATACTCTACTTTTTTTTTATTATTGTATTTTCTATTAATTTTTCAAAGAAAAAGGATACAAACAGAAAACAGAGAATAGATATCAAACATGTAGTATATCTTATAAGAATATTGATTTAAAAAGGTATATAACATATGTTAAAACCATAGATATGTTGCTACAGTGCTACAAAATTCGCAAGAGCAAAATAATTCAACTGTATAGACCAGGAAGAGTGGAAAGGGGGGAGGGGGGGTGGACCCAGGGGCATATACAGGAACAATATTTCACATAAAACCAAACATTGCTCTCTGGATCCAGTGTCAATGGGTTCTCCAAGGCATCCAAATTGAGGAACCAGAATGCCTCAGGAGGAACCCACCTAGAGGGGGCGAGGGGAGGGGGGAATGGGAAGAAAGGGAGGGAGCCCCATGGAATCACAAAAAACATAGAATTTAGAATTTAGCACCTATGTTTAAAAGTGTACTGTATTACTGAGGGAACAGTGAAACGGCACCTGGATTAAGCTTCGACTGATCCCACAAGTCCAAAATCCTGGAAAATTGAGGAAGTGTGTCAGTGAGTGAAGAAGTTTCATGCAAGTATCTATAGATATCTGTAATAACATGGGCTTGGTATGGGTCCTGGGAACATAATAGTTAAAATGAGGTGGGTTTATCTAAAGTCAAGGTAGAGGATTTAGAGGAAAAATAATGTTTGAATTGGAGATAAGAGTAAAATAAATACTTAGGGATCTGATATTTACTCTGTAGTTCGTTAAAGGGTAAAAGTGTGTGGGTAAGTGGGTGTACAAGATTTCTGAGCTGGAAAATTCCTGCTTGTGTCCATGGGAGTATTCGAGTATAAGAAAAGCTATCCAGGACATCGGGGTTGAATAATACATTTAATAGAGGCGGACATGTAGAAGAGAGGGAGAACTGGCATGAGCACTTCTTCCATATGGAAAGAGTGAATAACATCGGGTGTAAGCACAGTCTTCGGAGTTCAGTCATAGAGGTCTCTAAGTTTTTCCAAACCATAGAAGAGAGGTGGACTGGTCTAGTGATACTCATTTCAATCTCTGACCAAATGCTGGATGTCATTCGAAAAGTTTAAGTGATAATTGGCTTGAGGTGGGAGGCAAAGAAATATTTAATAAGGTCTGGGGCCCCCAATCCACCCCTAGATCTGGGGGGGGGGGGCAAAACCACTGAGCTGGCTATACGGTGGGCCTTATAGTGCCAGATACATTTAAGGAAAGATCTCTGAGTGGCTTTGAGCTGTGACATAGGGACAGGAATTGGCAAAGTCTCAAATAGATAAAGGAGACTCGGTAGGATGGACATCTTCAGGACATTGATGCGACCCAAGAGAGAGATCGGGTAAGTGTCCCACTGTCGCAGGAGTTGGTCAATGTCACGGAAGAGTGGAGGTAAATTGGCCTGATAGAGTGTTGAATATGAAGGGGTGAGATGTATCCCTAGGTATTTAAGAGAGTTTGAGCACCAGTGGTAGGAGTAGTTCTGCTGTAGGGTGACAAGATCCGAAGGTGGGATGAGTATTGGTAGGGCCTCTGTTTTGTTTGTGTTGATTTTATACCCTGAAAGGAGGCTAAATTCTTTAAGCAAGGCATGTAAACTTGGGAGAGAGGTGTGAGGTCTGGTCAGAGTCAATAGAATATCGTCTGCAAACAATGATAGTTTGTATTCGTTATGATGCAGGGAAACCCCCCGAATGTCAGGGTGGATGCGGATGGCTGTGGCTAAGGGTTTAAAACAAAGGATAAAAAGTAAAGGGGATAGCGGGCATCCCTGTCTGGTACCGTTACTCAGGGAAAAGGAAGGGGATAAATAGGAAGACAGTTGGACTTGGGAGGAGGGTTGGGAATATAGAGTATACAGCACTGCCATAAAGGGGCCGCTGAAACCATAATTGGAAAGTGTGGCAAACATAAAGGGCCAACTGAGCCTATCAAAGGCTTTCTGCGCATCAAGGCTCAGTATTAGAGCTGAACGATTCGTTCTGTTCAACAAATCTATAAGGTCTATGGTGCGTCTCGTGTTGTCGCTGGCATGTCTGGCAGTTACAAAGCCTACTTGGTCTTTATGCACTAGTCTAGGTATGAATTGTGAGAGGCGATTCGCCAGGATTTTTGTAAATATCTTGTAATCAGAGTTAAGTAAAGCAATGAGCCTATAGTTGTCAGGGAGGGAGGGGTCTTTACCATGTTTCAGAATTACGGAGATATGTGCAACTTTGGGCATAGTGAGAGGGCAATAGGTAGGAGTACCGTCAGTTTGTCTGAGGAAGTCTGGGGATGAGAGAAAGGGGTGGGGTTTCAGCTTCTTTCACTAGCATTCTGTGGGGTTTATTTGAGTATTCACAGAATTTTTGTTTGGACCACAAAAGGGTCTTTTTCATATCCAACGACCTGAGTTGATTTCGCAGGAAAGTAACGGTCCGGAGCCCACTCCATTGGAATTCATGCATCCGGTACCCCTGCATGTGGATTAGGGGGCTGGATGCATGGATAGGGGGGCGGCGCCGCTGCAATATGAATTATGTGCCGCCATTGTTCCAGACATGCATTTGTGAGATCAGGCACTGATTTTGAAAAAGAAGGCCTGGCTCGTAGTCTCCATTCTAATTCATCCCAAAGATGTTCTATTGGGTTAAGGTCAGGACTTTGTGCGGGCCAGTCAAGTTTCTTGACCCCAAACTCACTCATCCATGTTTTTCTGGACCTTGCTTTGCTTTCTGACTCTTGTGAGTCAGAAATAGAGCTCTGCAATCAGCAGTGAACATGAGCACTTCAGCCCCGGAAGATTTGGCTGCTCAATGACCAGGCCATTTTTTGAGATACGGCACTGCATCACTTTAACTAACAATTGCGCGGTCGTGTGATTTTGTACCCAAACAAAATTGACTCCTCTTTTTTTTCCACAAATGGAGCTTTCTTTTGGTAGTATTTGATCATCTCTGTGTTTTTTATTTTTTGCGCTATAAACAAAAATTTGAAAAAAACACAGTATCTTTTACTTTTTGCTGTAATAACTATCTCAAATAAAAAAAAAAAAAGCTTTCCTCAGTTTTTGCCAATATGTATCCTTGTACATATTTTTGGTAAAAAAAATAAGCAATAACAATAAGCATATATTTATTGGTTTGCACAAAAGTTATTGCATCTATAAAATAGGGGATAGATTTATGGCATTTTTATTAATATATTTTTATTTTACTAGTAATGGCGGCAATCTGTGATTTTTATTGGGACTGTGATAATGCGGCGGACACATTGGACACTTTTTTAAAAACATTTTTGAGACCAGTGACAATTATACAGTGATCAGTGCTATAAAAATGCACTGATTACTGTATAAATGTCACTGGCAGGGAAGGGGTTAACACTAGGGGGCGATCAAGGGGTTAACTGTGTTCCCTAGTGTGTGTTCTAACTGTGGGGGGGATCAGACTGACTAGGGATGATGACAGTTCGGTATTCATACTTTGTATGAACACACAATCTGTCTCCTTTCCCCTGAGAGAACCAGAATCTTTGTGATTACACACACAGATCCCAATTTTCGCTCTGTCACGAGCGAGCGATCACGGGTGCCTGAGGGTCATCGTGCCCGTCGTGCACTCACATCTCCTCCGGCAACAAGCGTGCCCTCTAGTGATCAAAAGACGAAGCAACGTAAGGTAACGGAGAACCAACCTGCTGCAGTAAAACTGCGGTTTAAAATAGAAATGAAAGGCAAAACATTTGTGTATAGATATAATAAATATTATAAATATCTTTTCCCCCCTTTTTTTTATAAGGGATCACATTCCCAACTGCATAAGAGCTGGCGGAGGAAAATCACCAGCACACTGATCTTCCCAGCAAAAAGCTGTGAAGTGGGGGGGGGGGGGGGGGAGGGGTCAGGACAAGTTCCCAGCATATCTAGAGAACTGGTCACAGTCTGTTCTTCTGCTTAGTGTGGTCAGTTTTTAATAGGAGAGCAGAGGAACTGTCAGGAACACCAGAGATTTCACACAAAGGAAGCAATAAAAAGAGAGCAGGATACTTTTTCATACAATTACATGGTACAACATTCACATATCAGGAATATGACATGTTGGGTTTACATATTCTTTAATGACTGTACAGCTATAGGTTTGACACAGACAAGAGTGCCACTCTGCAGCTGCTGGCAGGGGGCATTTTTCTTTAGTCTGTGGTTGCTTTAGAAAGACAGCAAACACAACACTACCTGCCTGGAGTTTGCATATTTTCCCTGTGCCTGCGTGGGTTTCCTCTGGATACTCCGGTTTCCTTCCATACTCCAAAGACATGTTGATAGGTTAATTGGTTCCTGTCTAAATTGGTCCTTGTATGTGTGAATCCGAGTTAGGGACTTTAGATTGTAAACTCCTTAAGGGCAGGGACTGATATGAATGTACAATGTATATGTAAAGCACTGCGTAAACAGCGCTATATAAGTACCTAAAATAAATAAATAAACTGTAAGGGCCTGCTTACACTAGCGTTGGCCTCTGAAAAGTAATGTGCGGTTTTTCAATCTTAAAATCGTGTATCACAGGTTATTAAGAGTCATTACATAGCCTCCTCACTGCCTGTTTAACCCCTAAAAGGGGGCTTTAAAATAATGGCTTTGTTGCCATAGTTGTTATTGATTATTAAAGTAATTGATATTAAGTTATTGTTTTTATTAGTGTCCTCATTATAAAGGAGTCATTTTTATAATGATAATGCTGATGTATTCTACTCTTTGGTCTCTCGTTCTCTTTTTCTGAAAGGTGTAGCTGTAGCGTTCTCATAATTAGGTTTACTTCAAGCGATGACACTGATTGTAAGCATGCTTGTAAGCTTGCTAGTATTTGAGGAAAGTACTCAGCAGTTTTCTGGAAACAACAATGTGATGTAACAGCAGAAATTAGGCCAGCAATCACGTTTATGTTGAGGCTTTCAGAAGATAAAATGGCTCATCAGAGATTCAGCACCATGGATAGAGACCACACAGAAAACTAGATAGACAGAAGCTTCACCGTACAGTAAATGAGAACTCATTTGACTAAAAAATGTAGAACACCTTCTGTTATTCTGTAGAATAGATGTTATCCATAAGGAGGATGAGCCGAACCCCCCCCCCCCCCCCCCCGGTTTGGTTCACACCAGAACTTGTCAAAAAATTTGGACGAACACCAATAAAGTCTATGGGACACGAACATTAAAAATCAAAAGTGCTAATTTTAAAGGCTTATATGCAAATTATTGTCATATTAAGTGTTTGGGGACCCGGGTCCTGCCCCAGGGGACATGTATAAATGCAAAAAAAGTTCTAAAAACTGATGTTTTTTCGGGATCAGTGATTTTAATCATTTTTAAAGTGAAACAATAAAAATGAAATATTCCTTTAAATACCGTGCCTGGGGGTATCTATAGTATGTCTGTAAAGTGGCACATTTTTCCTGTGTTAAGAGTAATGTGTAATAAATTGTCAGGTCTTGGCAATATAGATAAAACTCATTGAAAAATGTAAAAAAACGGCATGGGTCCCCCCAGTCCATTACCAGGCCTTTTGGGTCTGGTATGAATATTAAGTGGAACCCCAAACCAAAAATCTCTCTCTCTCTGTATATATATATATATATATATATATATATATATATATATATAGATTCATTGAACTGCCAGCCTCCCAGATGTATAACAAACCAGTATAGTACATAGAATGTTACATCATGATGAAAGATGTAGGCTGTGGAGGAGTTAGAGTTTTTCAACACGTTTCGTAGACATGCTTCTTGAGGAGAGTGGCCTTCTAATAGTAAAAGCAAAAGAGCATACTATATATAAAAAATGCATATCTTCATACAAATAATGATATAGCATGTAATGGCATCCCATATTCTGTAAGGTATGTTTATTTAGTTCAAACTAAACTCCGGGCACATAATTAACTCAAAACATGAAATGAGAATATGTAATTTCCTTTCAGGAAACTATCTGGGTGGTTATTCCATGAAAATCATGACTGAGGATAAAGTCCAGGGAAGAGCAGGCAACAAACAGTTGCCAGATCTTTAGAAAAAAATAAGAAAAACACTAAATGTGCTACTGATGCAACATACCATTCCAGATCTGCACGCATACAAATGTAGTAAATATCATGCCATTTGTTACAGAAAAAAAGAGCCAACATGTGGGTCTATACCACCAGTTTGACTTTACCTATATCAAGTATTTTACCTTAGAGCATATACCCTGCACTTTCTTTGAGGCATAGTCTGTATGGTTCCTTCATAACACCAGTCCAAAGATCCAGGTCTAATTGAGCTTTATGCTTGGCAGTTGGCAACTTCTGGAGCCTCCTATAGAGGTTTCCATGGTTCAATCAAACCCTGCATTAGCATGTCCACTGAGCGGTTTAGTGGAACTATGACATCATAAGGTGCGGGGTCACCATGTGACATCACCCAGTGACCCCGCCCCTTATGCCTATATAAATCATTGCCAACGCGTCCCTGGCATTACAGGCGGAGAGAACATCGTGTCATCATCGGAACAAGAGAAGAAGAAGAAGGCGGCGGCGACAGCAACAAACGAGAAGACCAGGCCAACATTAGTAAAAGAGCTGGAAGAAGATCCAGGAGGAGCCCGGCAGAATAACCGAAGAGTGGGAGAAGTCAGAAGAAGACCCCCAAAGTTGTAAGAAGACCCCCAAAGTCAGGAGAAGACCCACGGACGACAAAGGAGAAAGCCGGGATCCTCTGCTAGTAAAAGAGCATTAAAAGAGCAGAAGATAGTGGAGGAGCCCGGCGAGAAGACCCCCGAAGTCGGAAGAAAACCTCCTGATCTGTCTAATAAACTACTTTAAAAACCTGTGTTGTGTTTTTTTATTGACACTTTTTTCCCCCAGGTAAATGGGTAGGGGTACAATTTACCCCATACTTATTCACATAGGGTGGGGGGCTGGGATCTGGGGGCCCCATATTAAAGGGGGCTCCCGGATTCCGATAAGCCCCCCGCCCGCAGACCCCGAAAACCAGTGGCCAGGGTTGTCAGGAAGAGGCCCTTGTCCTCATCAACATGGGGACAAGGTGCTTTGGGGTGGAGGCCCCGCAGGGCGCCCCCTTCCCCAAAGCACCCACCCCCCATGTTGAGGGCACGCAGCCTGGTACAGCTCAGGAGAGGGGGCGCTCGCTCGTCCCCACCCCCTTTCCCGACCGGCTGGGCTCGGATAAGGGTCTGGTATAGACTTTGGGGGACCCCTACGTGTTTTTTTTTAAATCCATACCAGGCGACGGGGCTAGCAAGGTGTCAGTCTCGCCAATGGAGGCTGCGACATTGACTTCCTTCACTAGTCCTGTCGTACCTCAAGTCAGGTTCAAAATGAACGAACTTTACTCCGTGAGTGGGCAAGTCCGTTCATTTGAAAAGTCCGGTGGACTAGCACACAGACGAGCGGATTGTCTGCCGGAAAGCTGAGTCCGGCGGACAATTTTGAGTCAAGACTTCTTTCTAAGTCTGCCGGACTTTTGGAAAGAAAAAGTCAGCTGGAGCCCACACGCGGTTGAATTGTCCGTCAGACTCTGGTCCACCGGACTAAATCCGCCGGATAGTCTGATCGTGTGTATGCGGCATTAGAAAACAGTGCCCCATAAGAAACACACTCACCACTATTATTCACCCCATAAGGAGGTATTTCACCTTCACAGTATGAGCCACTGTGCAGCCTGTGGAGTAAGAAAACTCCCTGTCCTGTATTCTCCAAGTGCCTCCTTGTCTGAGCTGGTGCCATCTTGTGCTTTGCAGCCACCCTTCTCCTCTCTCTGTGTTGGGGCTGGGGTAATGGCAGTAGGTGGGGGGAAGGGGGTGGGGGGTGACTCAAACCACAGGTGCCATATTCAAACAGCATAGTGTTATTGTATTCTTTCTGCATATCCATAATCAGGTATCTGCACACTGTCAAAGTATGATTACTCCTGTGACAATTTATGTACACGATGACTATAGGGGCTCCTTGCATTCACCTCTCTTTTTCTATAGCAAGTGGCAGGATATTTACTAAATCAGTAATGCAGATCTGGAATGACATATTGCATCAGTAGCACATTTGGTACGTTTCTTCCTTCCTTTTCTTTTTTTTTTTAAAGATCAGGCACCCGGGCTGTATTGCTCTCTCCACCCTCTTGTGGTTCCTAGACACAATCCTCGTTTATGGTCCTCATGGAATAATCACCCAGATAGTTTCCTGGTAAATGTACTTTATTAAAAGAAATGTGCATATTCTCATTTTTTTTTAGTTGATGGGGTGGCTGGAGTTTAGTTTAAATTTAATAAACATACCTTACCATAAATGAGATGCCATGCAATGTTATATCATTATTTATATGTACAATTGATATGTGTTTTTTACATATAATACACTTTTGGTTTTTCTTTTACTCTCAGAAGGCCCCTTTCCTGAAGAAGCATGTCTACAAAACATGTTGATAAACTGTAGCGCCTCCACAGCCTACATCTTTCAACATGATGTACCATTCTATGTACTGTACTAGTTTGCTATAACTCTGGGAGGCTGGCATTGTGACTTCTTCTGGAACAGTTCAATATATCTTGTATGCATATATATGCTATGGATGTAAATGTTTTCAAAGAGGAACTGCCGTCTGCTCACATAATTTGTAATAAACACATCCTTTACAATTCTGAAGCTTCCCTCCAACCACTTTGCATGTGATTCTGTACTTGCCAAAAATGCTGCAGAAATCGCCTTCCACTAAGTCTGGCTTCAGCCATTTTAACTGTGGGCAGCTGAAGCTGCTGCCTGTTCACTTCCTGGATTTACACAGATGCACAGAGGCACACCTCCAGCTCTGCAGCACTGCAGCTTTCATTAGCCCTTTTATGACTCATCCCCCTCCCTTCCTGGCAAACGCTCACAAGAGTGAGAGAGAGCTGTGTACGATGTCATAAGCTTTGGCTAATAACCAGGCAAGAAACAGGAAGTGGGCTGTATAAGGGATTTACTGGCAGAAAAATAAATATTTTACTAGCCAAAGTTAAAGCAACAAGGGCAGAAGATTTAATCGATGGAAAGTTGAAAAAAACACTGAAGGTCCACTTTAAATGTTTTTTGTTTTTGTATGTCAATCTTATTTGCTGGGTTCAATAGATTTTAATAAAATTTGATCTTTTACTCGACACATGTCTGTTCTTTTTGAATGATAATACACTAGAATGGTCCCTTAGTGCCTTCTAGGCTGCCTTTACAGCTTCTTTTTAGAAATTCAGGCAAACATCCAAGTACAGAGATAGATCAATATATATGTAAGCCTACCACAGGATTTCAATTTTGGCCAGCTACTCTCGTGATACATATACCTCTGTCAGTTAGGAAGATGACTCTGCTACTTCTTGTTTTGACTCTGGTGATACTGAGTCAGCTACCTACTCACTGGTCAGAGGTGATGATGCTGGTTTGTTGTTCAGTCACATAAAAATAAATTGCTCAATCCTGAACTAAATGTCACCTGCCTCATTGTGTAGTATAGAAATACGTGTAAATAAGTAGTATTTTTTTCTATTGCATATTTAGCTGTTTTACAAAAAAGAAGCAACTTGTCCCCATCTATAGCTGGCTATCGCAGTAAGAAGCATTGGAAGGCTAACAACAGGCATAAACGAGACCACGGATAAATCCAAGGGAAAAAAAACAAGCTTTACTTACCAATCAGCCCACAGACAATCAAATAACCTGTCTAACAGTATGCGTTAAAAGCAGGGGTTTAGTCTGCACACATTTGCGCATGCATGCTTAAGCCACAGAGCCTCTTCAAGACACCCTGGTATATTTATCTGTTTGCCTAGAATTTTGCCTTAACGATAGCAATGGCCGTTGCCTAAAAAAAGTTTGTTAAGCCTGCTAGAAGCTTGTTTGATGCTAGATTCAAAACTTTCAGTGGGATCTGCATTCGACATAACCAGACTGGAGCTGAAGGGTTCTTCAAAACTGAACTCTGGGAAAAGTAAAAGTCTTTCCTTGCAGTGGGGAAGAAGGAACCAATCAGTAGTTCCAAAAATGCGTCCCATTTTGATTACATATTTCCTGTTTGCGGTCCATGCTGGTTGTCGTCCCCTCCCGCTGACGCCATTTCCGGGATTCATGCTCCACGCTGACTCAGACGGCGCGATTGCTTCACCAGTGTTCCCAGAGCCTGGGGTGTTCACCTGTTGGTTATCCTGGGACCTTCTGCTGCTGCATATCGTTATCCCTGGAAAGCTGTGATGATACACTGGGACCTCCTGATGCCGGATCACCTGCTTCATACATCCATGTTATGCCTCTTCTTATCCTTGATTCTGTAAGTGTTTTTAATCTTGTTTGGGGATATTAAAAGTTTTAATTCTGCACTTAGAGGCGCCTTTTTTCTTTCGTCTGTTTTCTATTAGAGATTGCTACCCTCTTTGATTGCAGCCCTATATGTTTGAAGACCACTTCATCCATCCAATAAAGACACTATCTGCCTGGTCCTGACATTCTGAGTGCCCTTGACATACGTTTTTTTCCCATGCAGTGGGGCTACATCCACACTGGGAAGGTTTCACTCCTATTTATGTCTAGGGGACTGGGTAAGGATCCACGCACACTGGCTTTAAAAAAAAAAAAATGCTGCTTCTACAGGAGTGTTGCATTTTGCCCGTAGAAGCAGCTCAGTGTTATCCTATGTATCCATGCACATTAGGACCTTTCAAGGCATATTTTAAGCTCAGCGTTTAGAGGCAGAAAAAAACCCTTCTGTTTTGCATTTCTGAGAGCAGGTTTCTGGCAGAAAAAAATGCAGAATGCTCCTAAACTCTCCTTAAAGCCATTAAACTCTTGTGCAGAATCGCTCTATATGAGCATTTTTCTCTGCCAAGGGAACTGGCGTTTCTTTATTCCCAGTGTGCATGGACCCTAAAGTAGTTTTACTTTCCTGGTCCTCTGTTACCCCAGGCTTCTCCACGCTGCTAGATCAGTCCCTGTAGTCTTTTCTACCCTAAGATGTGGCGGTCTAAGGTCCTCTGACATCATCAAGACCAACGCAGGGACGATAGCCCTGCATTGGTGGTAAGAATGCTGATGATCACTCCATTGTCAGAAGCATAGGGCAACACCATATGCCAGTGGAGTGGAGAATCAAGCAAGCAAAGGTGCTTTTCCCATGCTTTAGACATGAATGAACATTTAATCCTTGCAGTGCCAGAGTTGGTGTTTAACCACTTGCTTACTGGGCACTTAAACCCCCCTCAGTCCCAGACCAATTTTCAGCTTTCAGCGCTGATGCACTTTGAATGACAATTGCGCGGGCATACAACACTGTACCCAAATGAAATTTTTATCATTTTTTCCCCACAAATAGAGCTTTCTTTTGGTGGTATTTAATCACAGCTGGGAGTTTTATTTGTTGCTAAACAAACAAAAAAAGATGCAAAAAAAAATAAAATCATGTTTAATAGTTTATCTGTGAGCTTCCGCGCTCTATGTAAAATAGGGGGAGGTAAAAACAAAAAGCAGCAGCAATCACTATGTGAGTGGACTCTCAATTTATGAAAATTTAAAGAAGGGGGGTGTGTGCGCTTGCTTATTAAACCCCAAAATAAGAGAAAAGAAACAATCTTATAAAAACAATCTTATAAAGTGACCAAGTGTAGATAAATGTGAAAATATGTGGACCATCAAAGGTGATCAATAAATAAGTGGGTCAACTCAAACCGTTAAAAATTGCGGGTATGTGCAAGGACTAATTAAAATTACTACGTACATAAAAAGTGCATAAAACATGTGCATATAATACTCAAAACAAATCAGTAAATCACAGCAGTAAAAAAATTAAAATGCAATATGACGCAAATCATATATGTGAAACACAATCAATTTGATGCACTGACACGATTGTGTTTCACATATATGATTTGCGTCATATTGCATTTAAATTTTTTTACTGCTGTGATTTACTGATTTGTTTTGAGTATTATATGCACATGTTTTATGCACTTTTTATGTACGTAGTAATTTTAATTAGTCCTTGCACATACCCGCAATTTTTAACGGTTTGAGTTGACCCACTTATTTATTGATCACCTTTGATGGTCCACATATTTTCACATTTATCTACACTTGGTCACTTTATAAGATTGTTTTTATAAGATTGTTTCTTTTCTCTTATTTTGGGGTTTAATAAGCAAGCGCACACACCCCCCTTCTTTAAATGTTTAATAGTTTGTTATAAAATTTTGCAAACGGGTCATTTTTCTCCTTCATTGAAGTGCGCTGATGAGGCGGCACTGATAGGCTGCACTGGTGGGCATTGATAGGCTGCACTGGTGGGCACTGATAGGCATAGTTAAGGCGGCACTAATAGGCACAGATAAGGCGGCACCGATGGGCACAGATAAGGCGGCACTGATGGGCAAAGACGGGCACAGATAAGATGGCACGGATGGGTGGCACAGATGGGTGGCACGCATGGGTGGCACTAAGGGGCACTGATAGGTACCACTGATAGATGGGACTGATGGGCACTGATAGGTGGCACTGATAGGTGGCTCTGATAGGTGGCACTGCTAGGCACTGATGGGCGGCACTGCTGGGCACTGATGGGCGGCACTGCTGGGCACGGATATGTGGCACTGGGGTGCAGCACCTTTGTTGAGGCAGACTGTGGGCACTGCTGGGTGGCACTGTGGGCACTGCTGGGTGGCACTGCTGGGTGGCACTGTGGGCACTGCTGGGTGGCACTGTGGGCACTGCTGGGTGGCACTATGGGCACTGCTGGGTGGCACTGACAGGGGGGACACACTTTTTATTCAGGCAGGCAAAGCAGGGGGCAGGAGGGCACTGGCAGGGAGCAGGTGGGCACTGGCAGGGCTGGCCGTGATCGGGACTGATGTCCCGATCACGGCCGCCGGTGATCGGCTTTTTTTTTCTCCTCGCGCTGTCAGCGCGAGGAGGAATAATAGCCGATTACCGACTCCGTTATATCACATGATCAGCTGTCATTGGCTGACAGCTGATCACGTGATAAGGGGTCGGGATTGACCCCTTGCACGGATCGGTGATCAGGCGAGTCTCGTAGACTCGCCGATCACAGAGCGCGCCGCGCGCGCCCCTCAGGGACTACACGGGACTACACGGCTATAACGCGGGTCTCAAGTGGTTAAACAACTTCAGGAAAGCTGCTTGAAGTTTTCTAAATACTTTGCAAATGCTAGCTTAAACTAATGCTCTTTACACTGCATTTACCAGTTAAAATTTTACAATATCTGTGGGTTTTGGGTAGGTTTTGCAGATGTAAGCATATTTTAAATTAGGTTATGGATGGCACGCAGATCTACAAAACCATGAAAATCTGCAAATCCCAAAGTGATTAACCTTTTTGTTTTGTTAACCTTTCTCCTTATAAAGCTTCAAATTTGAGCAAACCTTACCTACTTTTTCAACTTTCATCTGTTTATAACTGAAGCATGTACACTCTCTGCTGGTGCTTTCATCATAAATAGATCAAAGACAGGCAGCACAATCATTACACACAGTACTGCAGTGCTTGAAAGAGAAGGCTTCTTACAGAGCAGTGTGGCTTCACCAGCAGACTCTATAATGGTCACGTGGTGACTGTCAGAGACCAGATGCCCCTGATGACATCAGAAAAGATGAAATGTGTTGGAAGAAGTCTGGTGGACAGAGGGAGAGGTGACTATTTGCAAGTATATCGTGATGTTGTGAACCGGCAACCTATTGTTATTTTATTGATTTTTTTTCAATAAAATATTTGCAGAGAACACTATTGATGTTTTTGCTTAATTTTGAGCTTAAAGGGGTTTTAAAGGTTCGTTTTTTATTTTCTAAATAGGTTCCTTTAAGCTAGTGCATTGTTGGTTCACTTACCTTTTGCTTCGATTTCCCTTCTAAACGTTTTTTTTTCCTTTGTCTGAATTTCTCACTTCCTGTTTCTCTCTCAGCCAGAACAGCTTACTGAGTAGGAACAGGAAATGAGAAATTCAGACAATGAAAAAAACACATTTAGAAGGGAAATCGAAGGAAAAGGTAAGTGAACCAACAATGCACTAGCTTAAAGGAACTAATTTAGAAAATAAAAACCAAACCTTTACAACCCCTTTAATTGTAAACATTTTCCTGGGCTGATTGAGCTAAGCAGTTCAATCTGGCTAACCTTTGGGAGGTGGATTGTCCTAATCTGTCTTGGAGGAGTTTGGCATTCCTACGATTCCTGATATGTACAACATGCTTATTTGGCCTTTATTATTAAGGTCAAGTCAGGAGGTGAGCAGACACCTTTGAGGGGCCGGTGAAGGCTTTCTGCATGGGAGCACATTTTCATACATGTGTGAATATTTTTTTGAATGAGTGGACTGAGCACTACACACAAGGAGGTGAACACAGAGAAATTATTCATATGGAAGATTATCACTTTTCTATTCATGATCTTTACACTTTTATTGTTTTTTTTTTGTGATTTAGTACTCATTTTTGTTAACTTACTACTTAAAATTCTTACTATTTGACATTATTTTGAGCCATTGTGGGTTTGATCAAGCACAGCACAAACTGTATATTATGTATTAAAATAAATATTTATATAGTAGTTTAGTGTCTCATACAGTTTTTTCAACCTTGAACAATGTTGTTTTAGTGCTGCTCACTCACATTTCTATTTACAATTATGATTCACCACATGCATGTTTGTATATTTAACCCAGAATTGAAAAAGCTTTTTAGAAAGAATGTCCAAATTCACCAAATTGCTTTTACAGTTGCTATTGGCATTGATTGCTTTTGGATTAAATTATAGATTATTTTATATATGCAACCATGCATAATTACTGCATGAGTTTTCTCATTCAAATATTTTATTTTTATTGAAAAGATCTACAGATCGCATTATGTTTTGTGTTGCGTTAGGTAAGTACGAGTAAGAAAAATACTAACTATACATGACCTCTTCATTGATAATCTGTGGAACTAGAATCAAATCAAAGCAATAAGACTATAACTAATCAAGCTGTTCAAAGTACTGCATGAGTTTTTATAATTATGCATAAATAATAGGCATGTATGCATTAATCAAGCCAACACTCTGTCATTGTTTTTACAGTGAATTAAGCCCCGTCTTGGCTAATATGCTGTTTTCTTAGCTTTGTATGCTAAAATATTTACATATTTAGAATAGCACACCCACGTGTACTGAGAGATTCCACTGTCATATTATAGACAATAAATTCCTTTTTATGTTTTAGGATTTTTTTTTGTTTTAGGATGTTTTAGGAGGGGGCTGTGTATAAAATGAACAGATTAAAGAGAGCGTTTGTCTTTGATGGCTGCATTCTGCTTTCCCCTCTTTGTTAAACTGTAGTACCTTCACTCCAGGAGCAGTTTCATGTTAGAGTGAGATATAGAGAAGGTGCAGGACAGTTGTTGCTATGGTAACAGAAGGCATCAAACAGATGTGATTGTGATGAAAGAAACTAACAAGGACTCTCCTGGTGACCTGGATCATCAAGGGGTTGCCAGGGAACCAGCAGAGAGCTAGGGACTTCTCTTAGGCAAGAGCAGGATTATAGTCTGGTTCATTAGCTGAATACAGTTAGCGTTTATGCCGTATTTTATTTCAGTATACCATTTGCATTGTACAGTGTTATTTTATATAAATTTATTTGTTGATTTATATGAGAGAGAAAGAAAGATAGGGAGTGTGTAAAACACACAATCGAAGGCAATATCTATTCACCTTTTTCTATAAGGCATAGGTGCAAGTCTGCAGACTGAGGGTCTTATGTGCAAAACTGAAACAAAGGAGACAATTTAACCTTTGCTCTGCTCACACTCATAATATATTATGGCATAATATATTATTATTATTATAATACAAGATTTATATAGCACCAACAGTTTGTGCAGCACTTTACAACATGAGGGCAGACAGTACAGTTACAATGCAATTCAATACAGGAGGAATCAGAGGACCCTGCTCGTTAGAGTTTGTAATCTTGGAGGGAGGGTCAAGTGACACAAAAGGTAATAACTGTGGGGGATGAGCTGATGGAGAAGATAAAAGTACAGTTGTTAGGTGTGGGCATGATAGGCAGTGGCAGCCCGTCCATTAAGGGCGCAGGGGCTCTGCCCCCCTAATCCATGCGCCCGGCCTCTAATCTACATGAAGGGTGCTAAACGCATGGATTTCAATCATTTTTTTTTTTTAAGCACATGATTAGAGCCTGAGGAACTGCAGCCCAAGCCCACCCACTTGTGTGACAATAGTGCATTAATATTCACTATTGTCTTCCTACTTCTCCTTCAAGCCAAGCGGGAAACGGGTCCAGAGACCCAAATGGCCATGTCTTAGGACTCCCAGCCAATCGAGTCTCAGGACCCACTTCCTGTTCGACCGGGAGGAGAAGCAACACCTGTTCGGCCAGGAGGAGAAACAATGGCGCCGGCTCTTACCGCGGCAAGCTGGAGCGAGGAGAAGCATCGGCCTTCTGAGGTGAGGCCACTGATCACTGCCATCCGTCTCCCGTGGGGGGGCACTGGTCGTCGCCGTACGTCTCCCGCGTGGGTGGGGCACTGATCGCTGCTGTCCATCTCCCATGGGGGGGGCAGGTTTGTTTTGTCACCCCCCCCCCAAAATATTAAGCACCAGCCACCACCGTTTTTAGGAATTGTCTAAACGCAAACCAAGTAGGAGATAATTGGATAGATTGGGGTAGGGAGTTCAATCCTGGAGATGAGCATGGAATGAGCAGTCTGGAGTAATAGCAGCTTCGGCGACCATCTGTGGCATTATTAGCTGCTGAGTTTCAAATAACAGCAAATGTGTTTAGCTTCTAATGGAGGACAGTGTTATTGGAGGATAATGACCCTTCCTCGGGCCTGAGTTGCAAACAAGGGTTAACTATTGGTAGCATAGGAAAAACACATATATATGGAGAGATAATGGTGCTGCACACCCCAAATGATATATAATAGTAAAGTTCCCCCAGAGGGGTTTTTATAAGCAAGAATTCCATGATAGTTAAAATATAAGCTCTAAAGGGGGTATACCCCAAAGTGCAAATGTAGCAAACACAAAAATATACATAACATTGTATGACAAACATGTGTAATGTATGACAAAGCTGACGTGTTTCGACCCGTTTCATAGGGGTATTCTTTAGAGGATAGGTCTGCTGCAAAGAGATTACATTTAGCATATCAAATTGAAAAATACATGATAGACTATATGTACACAAAATGACCATCTCACATATAGTTCCAGAGTACATTGGTAGGATCTCCCAACCAAATTTTCCATAAAAGTTGCCTGATGATCCCGCATTAATCAAGGTCAGATAGTACCCCAAAGGGGATGACATTTCGCTGAGTGCGGCTTACAGGGGTCACATGTGGATATGCCTACCAGGCCAAGTGGGGTCAACACCTGCGTCAAAGTTCCAAAGGGTAAATTTTGTGTATAGTGAGTAATACCTATATTACATTTTTTATATTATTAAAATTCAATTTGTTACTTTGCCGGACAGACAATTCCAACCAGAGGAGCATTTTAAAAAAACAATAGGGTTAACTATTGGTTATGGATATTGTGCAGGTCAGGGACCTTTTGGCCATATCCCTCTGTGGCAGTCCTGTGGCGACAGTGAGTTGTTCATTATGTTGGGGGCCCCTTAAGTAGCGATCCTGATGAATGTGGCTCAAATAGCAGCTCTGGATGATGGGTGCTCTACTATGGACTGCCTCCAAAGCTCAGCACTCATTTCAGCTGTTCACCCCTTAGCTCTGATACACTCACTTCGGATGCAGTCTAGCCTGGCCTGATTCAGCTCAGCACAGCATGGATACTACACACCTCTCCATCTGTCTTGCGCCTTTTGGGGATTTTACTTTTATATGGTTTTTCTTGTGCTTGTGGGCCTTGTAGTCATGACCCCAGCTTCACTGTGTTCCAGATCCCCTCAGAGTAGTCCCTACATCTCCCAGGCTGCTCTGGGCACTTGTGTTGGAACTAGGCCTAGACAAAGTAGTAAACAATGACATCTTATGGGCAAAAAGAGTTTTGCATCTCAGTGACAATGCCCAGTGCTACACTAAATAGATATGAATATTTTTAATCAATGCTTTTTTCAAAAATAAAATCTTTATTTTAAAGAAATGGCAGTACATTACAAAAAAAGAGGTGTATAAATTGGTCGAAGCTTCCATGACAAAGTACATGTCATAAATCTTAAAGTAACACAGTACTAAGACCATTTAGTTAAGGTGGAGCAAGAGTACGCATGGCAAGGAGCATAGGTTTCTGGTACGTAATTGTGGTATCTGCATACTCATGCACCAAATGAGCAACTACTGTTTCCCAAATTTTTGTTTTTCTTGGGGAGTTTAGATGTGTTTAACACTGTGCCCATCCTATAGTGATAAAATGTCATATACCAGGTAAAAAATAAGTATTGAAAGATACATATTCCCGAAGGTATAAGAATAAAAATGTCAATTAGTAGAAAATGGCTGACACTGTGGTGCTGGCAAGGCTGCTTTCATTTGTGGGCTGGAAATCCACAATCTGTAAAATAGGAAGGGGAGGGAAGAAAACGCCAAATCGGCATAGTGTAGCACAATTTATTACGTAAAATACCATATAAAACAAATAGAACTCACAAGCAGGTGAGTGGGAGAGAGAGGATGACTGTTTCTGATGAAGAAGGCATGGTTAAGCTTCCAAAACACATCCCTATTGGCTCACACACTGGTTGGACTGACAGCTCCTCTCACTACTCCAGCTGGATAAATTGTCTTTGGGCAGACATTCGATTTCTGTATATACCATCACGGCCACACAGGACAGCCTGACGCTGGTCTCTCTGCACAGACTCCAGGTTTGTCTTACTCCCCACCACAGCCGGATTTTTTCTTCACCAAGGACTACCACACTGCTCCCAACTCATTACTATCCACTGTGGACTGTCCTCCTCTCTCTCCCCCCCTCACCCGCTTGTGAGTTATATTTGTTTTATATGGTATTTTACTTAATAAATTGTGCTACGCTATGCCGGTTTTGCACCTTGTTTAGATGTGTGTGCAAATCCAGAGTGTAGAGGGGAAGTGGGGGCAGCCACAGTGAGATTTTTCATTTGTTGGTTTTGTGCGATTCGGGCAAGCCAGTGCAACTCATTTGGGGGGATGCATTTTCCAGTGCCGGGATATAGGCTTTAGCTGCAGTAAAGAGGTATTTTAGTAAGGAATGTTTGTACTACATACTTTTTGTTGAATAGAGGGGTATCATGTAAAATAAATGCTACTGGATTTCTTTCAAGACTCTTGTGATGGTTTTAATCATTTGTTCAATCATATCCCAAAAGTCCCTAAGTTTTGAACATTCCCAAAAGATAGGCAGCAAGGTATCTCCAGATTACAGATATCGCCAACGGATACTAAAGAGCTGTGGGAACATGCAGGGCAGAACTCCAGGGGACCTGTGCCATCTTGTGAGGAATTTGTAACCTCCATTTGGGTGTCTACATTGCAAAAAATACAAAAATACATTGCAAATGGCTTTCTCATCATGTTATATTCCATCGTCAAGTATTCACTCAACTTGACACGTCATAGGAAGTCCAGCATATTCGAGATAGGATAGACCTTCATAGTCTTGCAGGTCTACCAGCCCAAATTATCTTTAAGAATTTAGCATGTAAGTCTTTCAGAAAGCCCTAACTAGGAGCACCTGAAGTAGGTATATAAGTCGAGATATCACATTCAATTTCATATTATTATTCCGCCCAAACCACTTCCCTGTCCCAACTTTGGAAGTCTAGTTTAAACGTGTGAACAGGTGGACTGCAGCAGCCCCCCTCAGCCCCCCTATACTTACTTGAGCTCCATCTCAATCCAGCGATGTTGCAGGAGTGTCTCGGCTGCCTGGGACTCTCCCTCCTCATTGGCTAAGACGGCAGTGCAGCACCATTGGCTCCCGCTGCTGTCAAAGTCAGTGAACCAATGAGGAGAGATAGGGGACGGGGCCGAACCGCAGCTCTGTGTCTGAAAGCCCCATTGCAAGCTGCTTGTTGTGGGGTCACACGGCGGGGGGGTGGGGCGAAAGAGTGATAGGGTACAGACATTGCAGAGTGAAATCCCCCAGGACAAAACCACTCCCCCCCCATTTCTCTCTCAGCATTTTTCGCACAGATTCTCTCCCCCAGGTCCTCCCTTCCAGCACAACCTCCCCTCCATCCTGGGTCAATATTCTCCCCCTCCATCCTCCCTAGCACAAATCCTCTTTTTCCCAAATCCCCCATACCATCACAAGTCCTATCCCCAGTTCTGTCAGAAATCATCCCACCCAAGTCCCCCTTCTAAGTAAAACCCTCCACAAATTCTCTCCCCTTCTAATACAAATCCATACTTCCCAACTGTCCCAGTTTTGGTGGCACCTTTCTGACATACGAACAAAGTTTTGTGTGTCTGGACTAAGGGCTTAGGGCCTGTTCATTCCAGAACGCTGTAAGGGAAACCCACCTTCTGTGGATTTTCCCATGCCACATTCAAAATGCACTGCAGTTGTGATATGCAGTGGGTGTCAATTACTCCCCAAATGAAGCTTGCAAAGGCAGTATGTTTGCCTGCCCCAGATTGTATGATCATAAGTACGGTTGCTGTATGTTTTGTAAAGTAGTGCATGTACAACTCTTGGTATGGACCAGAACAAATTCAATTAAATTAATTTAATTCAAATGAACAGGCTGAGAAGGCACAGCACCTGGAAGACATGTGAATTGGCCCCAAGTCCTGGAGCCCAGTGCCAAAAAAAGTTCCAGCTCTCCACTCCACTAACCTGCCTGGCAGGGGAGCACTAGTGTTGGCACCTGAATCTTTAGTGAGGTGCCCAGGGTTCCAGACATTATGATTGTCCCCTCTGTAGCAGCTAGCATCTTGTTTGAAGATGGGGGGGGGGGATTTGCAAAGAAGAATACTTGCAGTGATTTGGGGGTGGGGGGATAAAAGTACACTGCTTGTGCTAGGGGGTACTTTGGGAGGGGAGAGAAGGGTGGTTGGATATAAAATCTGACCCCCCCAGCACAAGTCCTGACCCTTCCCAAAGTGCCCCCTAGCACATACAGTATCCTCTTATCCTCCCTCCAAATCACTGCAAGTAATCTTCTTTGACAACTTGCCCTCCTTCCCTGTGTCCAGTCCCCTGCAAGTCTCATGTACTGTATATTGCAATCAGTATAGACCTTAGATCAGCATGGGACATGCAAAGCAGTGTCCACCCCCCCCCCCCCCTTCTCCTCCAGTCTGTGTATCTGTGTATACTGTATAGGAAAACAACCAGAAGAGCCGAAAAGGAGAAGGGGAGGGTGCGTCAGTCCGCTCTTTGTGCTTACTGTGCTGTGCTAGTGTGGGGCAATGGGGGGGGGGGGTGGGGGGAGAGATGTCGGCTGCTACGTGGGACCTGAAAACACCCTCACAACCTGCCTCCTGTGCTAGCGTGCCCGTGTCAGGCAAGTCACTGGAACCAAGTGCAGTCCGGCACTGGGCTTTGAGGTTCAGATACTGGGTTCAGCCCCTGGGGATTTTACCATCCCCCTGTCCTCAAGTGGCTACCTAAGCTGCCAATTGCTTATGCTGGCCCTGCATACATGGTTAAAATCTCAGCCTGTCCCTGCTGAACCAGCCAAGATTCAAACCGTCTAAGGCTGGCTTGTGGGGAGGCTAATTAAAGCTTATTTACAGTGTGATTTAGCATATCTCCCTAAAGGTATCCCATGTTAAACTGTGTGGAATGAAAAGGCAACTACTGTACATTAGCCAACTTGAGCCTTATCAACAGCTAGCAGATGCTAGTGATACTGATAAGCTTGGAGATTATGTATGGATGTGGAGCAACACTTTAGTGCCCATAATTCCCGATCCTATATTGTCGCTGCCAAATCTCTTTGAATTTTGTAAATGGTATTAATTGAATTATGGACTAAAGCATCATCATTTAGTGTTGCAGGCTATACTCGGCATCTGAGCATGGGAAAAGGACAAACATTGTACACCCAGCATATTTTTAGCTTGTCACTATCCATGTGCATGAGGCCTAAGTGAAATGTTTTTGCATATACAAGAACAATAGCCATTTCAAAATCTTAGGCCAGTCGTAGATGGTTAAAATCTCGACCGGTTCAACTGGGACTGGCTGAAATTTGATCCATCTATTGGCAGGCTGATTGTACTCAAGTCTAAATCAAACGATTTGGTTGCAGGAAAGAAAAATCACATAATCTATGGCCGGCCTTAGACTTAACAAAAGGGAGGACAGACAGTATATTCCCTTGTCAAGGGAAATTATTAAACCCTATCAAAAATCTGCAAAGGAATAAAATTACGATTGCCACGGTTTATTTTTTTCATGCTACATTGGTTCATAAGTAAACAATAAGTTAGGTTTCAGCAACACCAACACCCCCCCCCCCTCCACCACTGGAGAAAAACGGTGGTGATAGCCCACCACACGTCACCGCAGGAGACAAATGGCGGTGATCACCTACCCTCTCCCCATGGGTTGGTTGGGAGACACTGGACACTCTGAATGTGCCTTACCTTGCCATAGGGGGAAGGAAGAGCCGGGCCACTCTGGCGAGCACACAATGGAACAGCCTCCTTCTGGCTGCACAGGAACACGAAGTGTGTCCTGAACACGATTGGACAGGGAGTCCTAGAACTACCTGGCCAATAGGAGCTTTCTGGTTGGCTAGGAGGAGGATCAGTGTGTCAATAGCGAATATTTATGCACTATTGCCACACAAGTAAGTGTGCTCTGCGCCCTGAGCCCAACATTTTTTTGAAGCCTATTAGAGCTTCTGGTTCTAATGACATGCTTCGAAAAAAAAACATCCCCTATTGGAATCCATGGTCTGGCACTTTGTATGTAGATCAGGGGGCTGGACGCATGGATGGGGGGGCAGATCTGTCATGGACACCCTTTAGAATTCCTTCAGAGTGCAACACTGAAAATGTCATTGCTAGCGCCCTAATCATGAACCTGTTACAGACAGGTACTTGAATCTTTTGATGCCAGCACTAAGGTCGCCCCTGCTATTGCTTATCTGTGAACTGGCAGTATTTGTTTTAGAATCTGTTGTTGCCATAGTGACAGATTTTAAAAGTGGTGGTAGTAAGAACTACCTGAATATGGAGCATGTGTCTGTATGTGTACCGAAACTGGTGCAAGGCTTTCTTGAATTAAGTGCAGGCCATGTTAAAGGAACCATACTGCCACAAAAGTGATTTTCCTGCTTAATTAAATTCCCTTTATATGTTTTGTGTTTTCTTCTCTAACTTTTTTTCCCACAAGTTCAGTGTACCCAGTGCTTTTTGTTTGGTCATGGCTACATTAACTTTTCATATAACTGATTTTTTATTTATTCTGGTGACCTGAGTGGTGACTGATGTCTTCCCACTGGAAATCCTGGCTACACAATTCTAACCATAAAAACCTGCATTTGTTTTTTGCAGCAAAAGGAGTCTCCACCACCGCACCACAATTTCTATAATGCAGCATTAAGAAAGAAAAAAAAACACGGAGGACTGCAAATTCTCCTTGTCATGGCTATATCATGTGGGTGAAGTTGTGAACTTAGAGACCCCTCGACCATAGTCCCCAGTAACTATATATCAACCTGATAGGTGATTCATGTGACAATAATGAGGTCTAACAATCCCCTAACTGAATGGGAAGAATGGGAAAGTCTTACATAACACAGTGCCACCCTCATTTCTACAAATTCACAAGGCATCAATGAAAACATTTCAATTAGAACATGAGTGAGAGGAAACAGCCACAGGCTAGATGCAAAGCAGGATGTCGTAAAGCTTCTAGCAGTTTCATTAACAGTATTTAGCAGAGTCTGGAAAGCCTCTTAATGCAGCCTTGTCTTAAATAATCTGTTGTATAAACCTGTTTAGTTAAGAAATATGCATCTGTGAGTCTGGTTTTGACCTGAGATCAAATTAACAGAGCCAAACAATATACAATTTCCATGATTTCTATTATGATGGAGTTGTATTCATAGAAAAATTATTACACTAATGTATGATAAGATGTATGAGAAGATGCCAGTCAGTTAGACACCAAACATGCATATGCTACTATATTCAGTAGGGGAATGGATGACATTACATCTCCTAAGGAAAACATGCATAAGATCAAAATCATATTTGGTGTCTATCAAATTGTAAATTCATTCTGTTCAAAATTATTTTGGTTGTCAGACTATAAAACATTGTCAGATGGAAATATAGTTATAGTTAGAATAACTGGCATTAAAAGAGCGTCTGCTAAAGCGTAATAAAACACTTCAAAATTCTCTCAGACCCTTTGATCGGGTATGGTAATTCTGTAAATGTTTCAAGGACCTGAAAAGATGGCTGTAATTGACAGGCTGGAGCTCTCGTCCCCATCAAAACTACGCAAGAATACTAAGAGTAATTTATGAGAACCAGTGATGCTAATCCAGCAAATTGGACTAACTCTGCAGTGGATTGGACTGTGCATAAAGACCGGGCATGCTTTGCGTTTTAGTGTTATTAAACCTAGAGTACCAACTTCGTATGGAGGATTCCATATGAAATCTCTTACTTGATCCCCACCACACTGTGAGATATGGAGGAGCAAGCATGAATCCATCAATACAGATAGTAAATGTCACTCCAGGAAGTATAAATTGTTTCCTTCTGCCTGTCCAGCATCAGTTGTGCTGCTGTATTAATGAGAAAAAAATAAACGCTATCTAATTTTAAGAAAATCCTAAAGACTTCAAAATAAGAAAATAAAATAATCTTTTTACTAAAATTTATTTCTGGGTGAGCTGCTTCCAATCTTGTTTTAGAACATGCCCCTCAAGTTTATATAATGTGTGTCACATTAAGCAGCTAGAAGGGGAATCAATCAATCATCCTTGCTTGATCCACCACACATGATGACATGTAATCACATGCAGCAGAGAAGAGGAGACATGGAAGACAATCTGCAGGGCAATATGCAGACAATGTCAGTACTTTAGTCACTACAGTCAGGTGGGTAGGCTTGCAGAGGAGAAAAAGGAGATGAGCTGCTTCCTTTGAGTACAGGTGCAGAGCATTTGCACTGTGCACTATTGCGTTACCAACAAAAATAAAGAGGTGAAGGGAAAAGGCAGTATCAACTGGGTATTTACTAATGTAGACAAATTGTCAGATTTTAAAGCTTAGAACCTACTTTCTTACCTACTTTGAAAGAAAAATACACATTTGGAGGTTTAATTACATTTTAAGCATTGTTTTCATTTTACATCTAATTTTTCTTTTTAATTTTGCTAAGTGGCTGTCATGTAGTAACTTTTCTGTAAATATTTTCTTGCATTGTTTTACTTTTATTTCATTTTTTTCTCAGAATGCTCTAACCCAAAATTAAAGAAAAATATTGCAGAAAGCTAAAAGCTTAAATTTTTTAAACTCTGTTACATTCCTGCCTGGGTGTTGCAGACATGTATTAAAGGTTAGAATTGCTCATGCAGATTCTGTAAACAGTGTGCGTTTCTGTTAAAACACATGGCGTTTACTGTTTATATGTGTAAGGGATTAACGGCAAAGTTACCCTGCCCCAGTGATGTCCACTCTCAGTCTGCTGTCTTAGATTTGTCACGGTTCATACTGCCAGAATCAGCTTGACTGACTCTTTAAAATGAACCAATTTAAATGAGCTCCAGGAAGGTGTTCGTAACAGACATGATTAATATAATTACAGAAATATGTACATGATAGAAACATTAAATATGGATTCAAATTACTGCAGCAGCACTTGGGTTAATAGAGGTTTCATAAACATGCTGTTCCATCCCTATGAAGACTTTTCCACGTCAGACACTCAAAAACAATATTACTGAACATCTTGCTTCTGATGGGCTAGCTTAGCATCACTTGTGCACCACTGTCCCCATCTGTAAGAAGATATAATTACCTTTACTGGATGCAATCTAGAGAGCTGTGTCTCCATGGAGACAGGATCTCCAAGCTTGTATTGGCTGTCAGGACAAGTGAAGTTGCACCGGAGGCTTCAGAAGCTTGCTATATAAATAGAATGTTTATTTTTAACACACAATTTGTCTGTTTTACATGAGTTCTGAGAAAGGATTGTTTTTTAGAGCATCTAGTAACAATATAGTCACAATTTCACATTTTATTCTCCAATACCCCTGAGAATTGATGTTGGGAAAGGTCTCCATACTATCTCTTTTATGAATAAAGGTGATATCAATTCAGTAAAAAGAAAACTGTACATAATGTATCATACGCTCCAGGTTAGCAAGAGTTCTTTTTCTCATCCTGCTGGGACGTGTGTCTACATTTGTAATCAGCATGATAGAGAGGTAAGATGATGAAAATGTAGCTTCTGCTAATAATTGTAAAATGTATGCGTGTGTACTAGATGTGTCTACGTTCAATCAACAAACGAAAGTCAGGACAGCGAACCCAATCTGATGACACATTATTCACTCAGGCTGATCAAATACATACTGCAGACTCATATAATATCCAACCTGAGATTGCATGTTTCCAGTATGCTCACACATGTATTTAGATAGCTTAAAGTTACATAGTTAGTCTGGTTAAAAAAAGACACAAGTCCATTTAGTTCAACCAATAAGTGAAACTGTGCCCATGTAGACCAAAACTACAGGTTCACTTTAAGTCCAGTTGCACACAAACCTACTAATTTACTGATGATTATACTCCGGATCTTGGTGAAAGAAAGATCTTGAGTAAAATGTTCCAAAAAGCATATAAGCATATGTAACAAACAGCCCTTGTCTATTGTCGATGGTGTGTATCTGCCACATAAAATTTTGAGGTTCATAGGGTAAATAGGTGGCAGTGAGAGATCTCTAGCAGGACACAAGGGGTTAGGCATTGGCCACACCTTGCTCTCCACCTGGGGTATAATTTATCTTCCCTGGGTTAATCAGTGCTGGTGCTGAGAAACGGGAAAAGCAGGTTGTGAGGGAACTTGTCTGCAGGACTGGAGAAGACCCAGTGCAGTCTTTTTACAGTACTAGACAAGAGGCTTAGACCTGTTTTGCTGGACTTTTGTTTTTGGACTGTGTTTCTTACCCCTGCATGGGAATACCTTTGTTTCCTGTACACGCTAACCAATAAACACAGGCAGGAAGCTCTTTAACCTCACCTTACCTCTCTGTGAGCTCTCCATTTTAAGCTGAACCCGTCCCCACAATGCATAAAATTCTTCATCCTCTTAGGCTGCATTCACACCTGAGCATAGCGTTTTCAAGCGTTTTTTACCGCGTTTTTACCGCGATTTTGTGCAGGGCAAAAGGTCACCAATGTTAAAAGAAGAAAAAAAAACGCCCAAATCTGCTCAATTTGAGCGACAAAAAAGGGTCCGGAACTTGTTTAAGCTTCAGGCGACATGTAGTGGAGATGTGAACCATCTCCATTGAGAATAATAGAATTTTTCCCCTCTAGCGTTTTGTAGCTTCAGGTTTCAAGCTACAAAACGCTCAGGTGTGAATGGGGTCTTACAATTTGCCAATATTGCACTATTCCTGCATATTCATGCGCAGTGGCAGCTAGTGCTCCATTTCATGACTGGATTGGCCTGAAAAGGAAGCTGGGGAAGCCGCCCGCAACCTGGATGGGGCAAGTGCTCCCCCCTCACCAGGTCCACACTTGCCCCATTCAGGTCAAGGGAGGCTTCCCCGGCTTCTCCTCCTGGCCAATCAGGTCTTAAGACCCTCTTCCAGTCCTGATTGGCCGGGATGAGAAGCAGGAAGAAAATAGCGAATGTTGATTCGCTAATGTCAGAAGTTGGTGGTCTCAGGGTGCAGTGCTTTTTTAAGCCAATTAGAGCCTCAGGCTCTAATCATGTGCTGCAAAAAAAAACCTCATAGAAATCAATGTGTGCAGCACCCCGCATGACGATTAGGGGCCAGTGCATTAAGATAAGGGGGGCGGCGCCCCTTTTGGACCTGCTGCTGCTGTTCATACATACACTTACATGCTGCTGAGAGTGAAGAGAATTCTTTCTGAAAACTTGAAGCTTTCACAGGGTTGAGGACTCTTTTCTGTCCCTATGTGACTGTGGAGGGGGCCTGAACAGCCAATCACCAAGCATCTGCACAGTCACATTGGAGAAAAGGAGGGGAGTTACATGCTTCCATACCCAGAAGTGCCACCTTCTGAAAGCGTAAAAGAGGGTCATGCAAGTTAGGGTTAGGTTTAAAGTGCAGATCTGTAGAGATTCACACACCTGCAGACTCAACGTGCTTGCCATTTTGCCCGAAACGTCTAGCCATTCTACTTAAAAAAAAAAAAAACACTTTACCACACATGTATTGCGGCCAGTGATGCAGCCCATGGTAAGGACGGCAATCTTCTCCCGTCACTACAGCTTGGCATAACATTGGGAATTTTAGGCAAGCATTTCTGTCAGATGAGCCAAACTTTCTAACAACTGTAAAATGCTGGGACTCTGCCTGATTGGATATAACTTGAATTGATTTTTACCAATATTAGTACTACTGTACTTTATGGTAAATGTTGTTGACCTGATGGATCAAATCTGATACAAAATTTAAGGTCAGAATTGGTGTATTTATGTTTGCATTTGTTTAATTTGAGTTTTCATGGATTGTTCAATTATTGTCATGCAATCCAGTTATGAATTCAAACCTATTGGTGCCATCAGTGCACCTTTTATTAGAGTTGAACCTATGGAAACTTTTTTTCATGTAACTTTACAGTTCTATTACCTGAATCAAATATCTCACAAAGAAACCAATACTTCTATAATTAAACATTTTTAAAGTGCAGGTCCACCACAAAATATACCAGTCCAGGAATGAAGGGACACCATGGGAGTTATTCACGAAAGGCAAATCCACTTTGCACTGCAAGTTCACTTGAAAGGAAGTGCAGTCGTTGCAAAACTAAGGGGTAGATCTGAAATGAGTGAAAGCTCTGCTGATTTTATCATCCAATCATGTGCAAGCTAAAATGCTGTTTTTTATTTTCCTTGCATGTCCCCCTCGTATCTACAGAGACTTTACTTCCAAGTGCACTTCAAGTGCACTTTCAAGTGCACTTGCAGTGCAAAGTGGAGTTGCCTTTAGTAAATAACCTCTCATAACTTTGGAGTTCAGTTTAGTTTATTTAACAAGTACTTTCTCCATTGCAGGTGGCACTCTTCCGCAGCAGCACTACAGTTGGAGGGGAAGTCAAGAGAAACATGGTCTCTCTATGGTTTCCTGAGTCACTGGGGAAGCGACCCTTTTGGATGCTGCCACCCCACGTGACTTTAGCAGCCTTCTTGAGTCAGGCAAAGCCTATTTAAATATAAGTTCACGTTTACAAAAAAATATAAATGCACATTTTTTGCAGGTAAAAAAATATGCATTTATTCTTTTTTTTGTTAGGGAACTGTAAAGCATAGCACCCACGATAAACACATCATGGGTGTAATGCCACAGTCCTGCAGACTGTCTGTGTAGCTGTCTGCCCATACATCTGATATGGGCAGGAAATTACACTCTGACAGGAAGCTTAATGAACTACCTACCCATTGAGGACTACAAGCCGACAGCACACTGTGAATGAATGCCAGTTCACTGTCAAAACAAGGACTCGGGGTGGGGGGGGGGGGGCAGGAGGTGCAGGGACCAGTTTCTAACATGTTAAACCCTGAATAAGGGTATAACATGTTACAAAAAGTGAACTTATTCTTTAAGGCATTGGCTTACAAGCTTAGCACTCATTTTCTGAGATGGTAGCGTAGGGACAGGTACCCCTGTCAGATAGGACAGGGAAAGGTTCCTGAGGTTCCTGAGGAGGAGGAAAAGCGTAGGGCTCACAACTTCTCTGGAAACCTTCCTGCTTGGACAAAAGACAGCCAGGTCACATTGCACTCCTTCCAACAGGTGCTGTCAGTTCGACTAAATCCTGCTTGCTACATGCTGTTGGAACTGTAAGTGTTTCCAGCTGGGCTACTGTCCCACCGGGTTTATTGCAATCTGTCTTTGCATTATTACAATACAAGTTTTTCTTCACACTGTGTGTGTTATTGCCACTGTCCCATGCTGCACGCCGCCTACAGGTTGTGCAGTTGTATTTTTCTTAAATTGGAATGCTTTGGAAAACTAAGAGTCAACCTGTAGTGTTGGGATGGAATGGGTTACTGGATGCTATGATGTAACACATTAATGTTCTCCTGCAAAAGCCGCAACACTGTACTTCTCTCCTACTGTTATTGTTGGTAATAGCGTATGGAATCACCATACTTGAAGTATTCATTCAATTGTTTAATTGTGTAAGAAAATAAAAAATAAAAATGATTACAGACATGCATCAAAACTATTTTCATTCCAACCTTCTGGCTTTAAGAAACACTTAAAAAAAGAAAGAAAGAAAACTGTAGTCAATTGCAACTGTTTTTGAAAATCAAGCAGAAAAAATTATGCCATCATCACCAAATGATAGAATAAGAAAAATGTCCAAAATCTCAATATAAACTTTGAAGACTTATTGAAGATTTATTTACTGTCATCTCCCATGTACCTTTACCTGACATGCAACCCCATATCATCAATGAATGTAGAAATGTGCATGTTTTCTTCAGGCAGTCATCTTTATACATTTAATCGGAATGACGCCAAACAAAAGTTCCAGCATCATCACTCTGCCCAATGCAGATTCATAATTCATCACGAATATCACTTTCATCCCATCATCCACAGTCCATAAATTGACATACAGAAATACAGCCATGTTTGGCTTTTCTGTATGTAAATCCCATTTCCTTTAGCGGATGTCTTACAGTTTGGTCACAGTTATTGAGTCCAGTTTATTGCCATTTGCTCCTCATTTGTTTTGTTGTGCATTTTCTGTTTTTAAGGGATATCGCTTCAAGTTTTCTAACTTGACGCATTGATATCATACTTGGTCAACCAGTATGCTTCCCTTTAACAACCTTCCCATTTGATTTGTTCTAACGAAAACCATTAACACCTAACCTGAAAAAAAACAAAGTTACAGTGGGCGAAAGAAAAGCAATCATGCATTCTGGAGGACTGGATGAAAGTGATATTCAGTGATAAATTACGAATCTGTATTGGACAGAGTGATGATGCTGGAACTTTTGTTTGGTGCCATTCCAATGAAATGTATGAAGACGGCTGCCTGAAGAAAACATGCAAATTTCCACAGTCAATGATGATATGGGGGTGCATGTCAGGTAAAGGTACGGGGGAGATGGCAGTCATTAAATCTTCAATAAATGCACATGTTTATATTGAGTTTTTAGACACTTTTCTTATTCCATCATTTGAAAGGATGTTTGGTGATGATGGCATAATTTTTCAGGATGTAATCTGATGCAGATTTTTGTTTTAGAACTTCAAAGTATGTGGTGATTCCATGATATTTTCCTCAGAATTTAGTGATTCCATTTTTTTTCCCTCAGCTTGATTTGTAAAAACAGTTGCAACTGAATACAGTTTTCTTTCTTTTTTTCATCTGTTTCACTATAGCCAGAAGATTTGAATGTTAAATGAAAATAGTTTTGAGGCATGTCTGTGATTCGTTTTTTTCTACACAAACAATTGAATGAACATTTTCCAAGAGTTACTTTTTGCTATGGGTTGTACTTTAATTCACTCGCATATCTGTGCTTTGAGAAATACAAATCTTTAATGTGTTACAAAGTAAACAGGCTTAGTTTGTTATGGCCCATCCTAATTACTGGTATATGTTTAAATTGGGCTATTTCTGAGATATGTTGTATGTACAGATTGGGTATTTATTTACTCCAGACAGAATTCACAGTCAATATGCTCAATGTTGTCTAACAGTTTGGCAGTCCATACTTACTATCTGCAGCACTGTCCAAAAATGATTATTCATGTATAATTATCCACTTCTACAAAGACAATATGTTATTACAGTATTCAAGCCAGGTGCATAGGTTTAGCACCCACTTACTTCTAAGCATTGGTGTAGGGGGCTAGCATTTCACCTAAGGGAGGAATTATTGAGTCTTAATGGGATGGAATAAAATGAGCAACAGTCACTTTAGAAACATTAACAGAGTTTAAGTACAATTATTATTATTATTATTATAAAGGATTTATATTGAGCCAACAGTTTGTACAACACTTTACAATGTAAAAGGAGACAATACACCAACAGTACAATTCAAAACAAGAGGGTTAGAGTATCCTTGCTCCTGCAAGCATACAATCTAAGAGGGAGGGGCTGGTGAAACAAAAGGTAGGGACTGTGAGGATTAAACTGATGAGGGGAGTGGAAGTGGATATAAATAAACTCAAGGAGAGAAGGGCTAGGGCACAGGATATCCTACAGTAACAAGAAATGCAGACTTCTGTCTCTGTATACAGTCAATACAGAAGATGGGCCTTTAAGCTGGTATGGGCTCTCTGTACTCTTCAAACTGTATGGCAGCTTTAGAACAGCACACATACCCCTTGGATGAACCTCTAAAACCCTCTGCAGTGTCTACTGGCAGTATCTTCTACCCAACTCTCAAGGACACCCTTCAGCAGTCAAGTTTCCCCCTGGTGCTTCACTCCAAGTAGTCCAGACTTTCTAGTACTCACACCCAGACCTCTGTTTTGGCAAAGACTCTCCCTGTGCCACAGGCCCTAAAGCATTGACCTCAAATACACAGTCTTCTCTCGTGACAGCAGCCCAGGAGGCAACAGAGCTTCCAGAAGGTCACTCCATGCATTTATGTCCTTACCCAGCATGCATCACTGGCAATAAATCTCCTACTAGTTGGCCAGGAAAACATAAACAATCAAAACTAAGCATTATTGTATCTTCTCACATAATCTCTAGGAACACTCCCCAACAGCAGGCAGAAGCAAACAATAATTTCAGCATAGGCAAAACACAATTGAAACAGAATTATTACAGTTAGAGCTCAGGTTGACTACAGCCCAGCAGCACCACATTTTGGCTAAGGAGGCTATTGCATAGCACAACACGAGTTTTTAGCAATGCTCCTTAGTGGTGGCATTTCAGTGTGCTTTTCTACAACCTTATAACACTGTTTTATTGGAAGGGATGAAAGCTAAACACTGGGGTATATAGGTACACGATCTTTGGCACTAAAATAAGCGTCCTTCTAGCATTACCTACTTAGTACAAACTAGGTTCTTGTTTTACTGAGTTGTACTTGGCTTTGGATATTGTAAGGGCACTGTATGTCTACTGATGATAGAAAAAGTATGGTTGATAACAGTATAATGAAAACATATCTCTTTGCTCTGCTGCCTTTAGGCACAAGTCTACTGTGAATAATAGTTAAAGTGGAAGTAAACCCATTGATCTAACAGTTTGAAAAAACATGGCATGCCGGAAATGTTAACTGTCACATTGGTTGTGCTCTCAACCAAACTGTCAAACCATCCAATGGCTGGTGTCATAACTGATCACATGTGCAGCTTCATGGCAGTTAAAGATTAAAGGGAGGCCAAGATGGTAGCTTCCTTGGCTGAAAACGATAGGAGGGTTTACTTCCACTTTAATTCATCCCCATTGATTGGGCCACGTTTCTGTGCAGCTTCGTTTCTAAGCTATATTTCTTTTAATAATGACATGTTTGCTTGCTAATCTTGCAATGAGAATATGCATGACTTACTGAAGGATATTTAGTGCAAAGACATACTTATGCTTAGGGATTATACTGCTGATATGGCTAGGAGTAGCTGATCCACATGCAACTGGATTTGTTCTGTATAGTTTCTTAATACATTTTAATATTAATATACAACCTTATCCTTTAATTCGCCTAGCACCACTCTTCACATTTTCTGCTAAAATGCTGCTTCATATTGACATGAACCCCTGCAAGGATAATTCCCTAGTCTGTGCCCTGAAAAGACCTAACACCGATTTGTCTGAAATAAGCACTTAAACACTAATGGATTCCAGTTACACTAATATCTTCCCAGTTTATGAAATAAGATAACTATCCAGTGAGACAGCTGGCTACTCTCTGGCAGATCTCAGAGGGTGGAAGTACCATCCTCCCCTTCCCGATGCTTCACAAACATCTCAAGTAATGCTAAATGATGAGAATGTGCAAACTGTTTATGTATTCATGGTTAATCACTTAGTGATTCAGAAGCCATTTACGGTACCTTTATATGTTATTGCTGTGCACAACAACAAAAACAATATTCTGTTTTGTGATACATCTTCTGACTCGTGTTCAGATTATGAAACTATAAGAGCTAGATAATTCTGTTGAAGTAAGTTGTAGCAGTACATCCATAATTGTATTTGGATTCATGCTGTCACGTGTTCTTGGCTTTATTTTCAATCATTAAAACAAAAAAAATATTAAATGAACCAAAGCTTGAGTAGAATTTTCTGTCCCATGCCACAATGAGAGATCTCTGCATCAACACACGGAAAGCAACAGTCTGCCCATACTGGCAAGGGACACGCTATGTGGCTGCTTTCTTAAAGCGGAGCTCCAAGCAGAAATCTTAATGCATCCATGCATTCATACCTTAAATAACATTTTCTTCATTTCATTGATAGCTACATAGGTAATGATAAAGCCACTGTTACTTTAGTGCTGTAGTGTAAAGGGCTCTGAACGGTGGCTGTTATACTCTCCTTCCCTTGGCCACCGGTCTTGTAACTTTCCTGCTTCAGTTTAGACAGTGAATACTGCCATAATTACACCCAGCTCACTGTAGTGGGAGGACCTAGAAGTCTAAACTCCTGGTCTGATTAACTCACTGTACCACCATCCACCCTTACCTCCACTTGAACACACACCCACGGCCATCAGTTCTATCCTCACCTCCATCTGCACATGCGCCTAACATGTCCTACATTTGCTTTAGCATCAAGGGACATGTAGTTCCCTTTTCCCATGCAGAGGTGAGGTGTGGCTGGACCCAAAGTCCTCCTTCTCCCCCCCCCCCGAAAGCAGAGACATTTTTAGGGGACCACTATGACATCACGGTACTATAAATTCATCTAAAAAAGTAAGCCGTTTTCTGTTACAATTTGGCAGCAGTTTAATTATGACTTGAAAAATTGCTTTTGCAGCTTTAAGTGAATTTTAGGATAATGCACACCTTTTTGTTTTGATGCAGCTA
This sequence comes from Lithobates pipiens, assembly GCF_037356315.1. Lineage (NCBI taxonomy): Eukaryota > Metazoa > Chordata > Amphibia > Anura > Ranidae > Lithobates > Lithobates pipiens. The sequence goes on along the minus strand of NW_027507748.1, from coordinate 356,210,675 downwards.
GAATGTATTTAGCTGATTTAGACTAAAATACAATTGAGTTTTACAATGCGGTATATTTTAGAACTGTCATGAAAATAGAATACAAGCATAAACTTACATTTCATATAAGCTTTGGAAGCGATCAAAGCAATAACTATAAATAAGAGTCAAACGTGTAATGTAAAAAATGTAGATAAAAAGAAATGTATGCATGTGCAAGAACAACAAAGATGTTTGTATTTTAGTAAATTACTTAATATATAACTGCCCCTTATAGTGGATTCAACCAAGCCCCAAAACTTACAAGGACCCTTCATAATGTTTCAGTCACAGGAGGGGGTCGAGGACTCAAAGTCCATGTTTCACGGCTCACTTCCACAACTTCTTAACAAACTTTAACACAGGTACTGGCTCTGAAGGTGAGCTAAATTTTCTAAAACAGGCAGGTTTCCACTATACCCCTATGCAAATACAGACTTATTGCTGCTCCCGCTTTGCCATGGGGCTTCCACAATACAGTCCCTCAAAACCTCTAGAAGACTAGGCCATAAATACTATGCTCATCGCTTACATTACTTCATAGATGGCACGGGATTGACACAGATATTCAAGTTCTAGCTGCACAAGCAGACTCAGCATTGGTGCACAGAATGTTCTCTATTTGCATGCACACACTCATCATCTGAGCAGATCACAGAAAATAATAAAAAATATAAAAAGTGCAGCGCAATAAAATCCAATCCAATCAACTGGTGAACTACAAGTCCCAGAAGATAAGATGACTCCACCGGTGATAATCAACAATATCAAAATGAATGTTGACAGACTCTCTACCTCAAATCTATGTTCTATGCTCACCTCAGAGCATGGACCCCTGAGCTAACAGGTAGTCATGCACGCAGGTCCCACACAACAGGTAGGCAGCAGAAATAAGTCTGTTTGAACTTCTCCTCCAGATCGATCAATCAATGGGGGCAAACCATATATAAAAAAGAGAGAAGATCTAAGTACTCACTGTGCAATCATTTAAAAACTTATTAGGGTCCAACACGGACTACTCACATGAAACAGGACGAATACAAGCACATAGCACAACACTGTGCTGAATTTTAGCAAAAAATGGCAGCGGGTGACATCATCCGTGCGTGGCTCCTCCCCCATTTATTTACGCGTTACATTCACAGAAAATGTCCAGTCGGGTTTCAGATTGCATTCGAACAGTTTTACTTTAAAGTAATAGTAAAGGTTTTGTTTTAGTTATTTTTTAAATAACAAAACATGTTATACTTACCTGCTCGGTGCAATGGTTTTACACGGAGTAGCCCCGGTCCTCCTCTTCTCGGGTCCCCCACGGCATTCCAGGCCCCTCCCTCCTGCCTAGTGCCCGCATAACTAGCAGCTTGCTATCTGGGCACCTAAGCTGAGCTGCTGCGCCATGTGCCCATTTACACCCATTTACACACCGAGTGCTGCTCAGCTCCACCCCTGCTCTCTCCTCATTGGCACACTGGCTGTCTCAGCTAATGAGCACAGAGAGGCCTGGGAGAGCCGAAGGCCTCATGCACATCTTTGGATCGAGATGGGGGGGAGGGGGGGGGGGTTGGAGGGCGCTGCATACGTAGAATGCACCTTGAGCCTTCACAACCACTTTAACTAGTCAATCTTGTTTTATTAAGAAAACATTTCCATAATAGTGGATAAGGAAAGGCTCAATAGAATAAATACCTTTCAGAACTTCTAGGGCTCAAGTGCTCACATTGACACAGGTGCTCAGTAGGTCTCTTGAAGAGTGACATTTCTATCCTGTCTGTCCCCAAAAAGCTTCCTAGCATTAGGAATAAAGTCCCTGGCAGCATGGGTAACCACAGACTGGTATAGTCCCAAAAAATCATGAGGGAATCCAATTCCCAATTCATAAAGGGACAGCTCCACTTGCCAGAAGGGGTGTTCACCTTTTTTTATTTCTAACTTACACGTCAGCTGCTGCCTTCTCTCTCTCTTCCGAAGCAAAGCTCCCTGAAATACAGTATACAATATTTTTATATTATGTCTGTGCCAAAATGTGTTCCCAGATCTCATATGAATTCAGCACCCAGAATAGGCATTGGCTTCTCCAAGATGGCCACCTGGATTCCACTGCAGAGGACAAGCCAATCCTTTTCAGGGTTGTTTCTAGTGATGCGTTCAGTAGGACTGATTTGACCACTCTGTTGCTCTGTACATGTCCAATAACTGTTACTGTTATTATCTATGAGGATGCCTAAAAATTGTTGTCAACAATTCTTTGAATTTACAGTATATAATGCTGTATGCTCCTCTATATGATTCGTAAGATAAATGCTATTACTACCTTCATTTTTCTTGATATTCACAGATGGTACAACAAAGAAACTGCGCAGTAATATTCGACGCAGCACAGAGACGGGTATTGCTGTGGAAATGAGAAACCGGGTGACAAGACAAGGGAGTCGGGAATCTACAGATGGCAGCACTAACAGCAACAGTTCTGATGGCACGTAAGTGGCATATTTCTTTCTTTACTTCCTTACCACTGAGGCAGATTAAAGCAGAATGGGGTCTGAGACAAGCTTGCAGCCTTGGACCCCCATTACATTGATTTATATTTATGATAAGAATTGCAATGGACACAGAGAAACCTACTAATTCTAACCCCAGTTGCATTATCTGTACTTGCATATCCCTTCCCCATCAGACAAACTCCCTATAAGTACAGTTTTTACCAATTTGCTATTCCCCTGCTAGGCAATAGCAATATGGAGAATGAAACAATTACCTTTATTCTTTTCTCCCTTTACAGAGATACTGATGTGATATGATTTTTATTAAACTGCCCAGGAAAGCTTTTTTCTTGGTGCCGAGAGAGTTAGAGAGAGAGCACTTCCATCTGGATATTTTCCCTTGCATCGGGAGATCATACCAACAGAGAGCAGATTCTGAGACTGGAAGGGAGGATACCAGGGGGCAGCGTAGCACCACCCACATCACAGCACCTGCACCACTGCAGCAGTGAGACTGGAGTGTCCAAATCACCCTCTTCTTCCCACTGCTGATCACCAGAGGCTTATGGGAAGAGACTGAGGGTCCCCTGTCTACAGTAAGAGGTCACTGCAGCATTCCAGGGACTGGTGAAAAAGCCATTCACCCATTGCTGATACTGCTAGCAGGGACTGAGCCACTCAGAGCTGGGCACCAACTTTCCACAGTTTTTACTGCACTCATACTGCATTGTATATACCACACTCATTCTAAACCTAGACTGCACCTATACCAACCCTATACCACATTATACAGAACCTTTACTGCATCTAAACCACAACTAGTACTGTACCTGTGCCAAGATTATGCCATACCTACACTGAATGCAGGTTAACTGGGGCTGCCATTAAGTGCAAAGACACTCTTAAAGGGCCCTAATGATAACCGTCAGAAGAACATCTCAAAGGGCTGCCCCTCCCATAATAATTATTCTGCAAGTCCCATTTGTTCCCCTGCCCCCTCCACTACCACCCTCCTTTTCTTTTGGACGGTGCATACCCGGTCAGCCTAGGACTAGAATCGCCACCATGAATATGCTCTGGCAATATAGTTCCGGCATTCTGTAGCTTAAACTTTACTCATGCTCACTGCTGCACTTGAGGGGGTCTTGCTACCGTTTATGCTGATCTGGATACCAAATGTCATCTTTTGCCTAGTCCTTACTGTTAATCACTTCGTATGCTAAATTATGTTATTACCATTGTTATTTCATTTTATTCTTACCTAGTTACCAACCATATTGGGTGACAATATATTAAGTTTCCCTTTCTACCTGGTTTGGTGCCTGTTTTTTTTATATACAGTAGCACTACTATTGGGTACTAAGTATTTCTCTCAGCAATTTCCTGTGATATTGTATGTGTGTACATTCCTGTGATATTGTATGTGTGTACACTCAACGTGGTGTGTCAGAGAGGCCGAGGTTCTTGAGAAGGTTGAGGCAAAGAGGACTCATCCTATCTAGTGGTGCCTATGGGGGTAGCGCTACAAGTATATGTCAAGTAACAAACATTTTTTTTCTAGCTTTAGATATAGTGGAGATTAGAGTTCCTGCCTGGTTTTTAGTACTATCTGGGGCTCCCATAATGAGATTTACATTTACGTTCTGCACCACAGACAACAGTTTCACGAGTCAGGAAGTGAGGGAAAAATCTGCAGTGGCTATACAAGTAAAGGAACAGAAGTAAAATGTTGACAGACTATTTGTTTGCAAATGCAATCTTTTAGAGGTATTTTGGTGACATACATGCTTACAAATGGTATTTTGTGTGTTCAGGGCTGTATATTGGTCCTTTCATGCATTTTTTTGTAAATGGAAAAATGGTCTAAAGGCTGCTTAATAAAATATTGGCAGGGATTATAGCCTTCCCTTACTCTGCTACAGAAACATATTTTGATTTGCATCTCTGTTGCAAATGGAAAGTTGTCTTTACTTCCTGACTGGTAAAATGTTGTTCCTTAAAGCTGTACTTTCCAGGGCCATCTTTAATATTGATTGGACCCTGGGCAAAACTTGTCTTGGGGCCCCCCTCATGCCGTTTTGCTCTCCACCTGCTCTGAGACATACAATAAATAGCAGCTAGACTCAAAATCAGTTTACTGAATCAGATCAGGCAGCTATTGTGATTGGTTGCCAGAGGTTACAGTGTATCATTACCACTCACTGACTGGTTGCTAGAGGTTACAGCGCACATTACGGCTCACTGATTAGTTGCTAGTGGTTACAGCACATGATTTCTGCTTGTTGATTGGTTGCTAGAGATTACTGTGGATTTGACCTCAGGGGGGCATGATATATATCAACTATCAATCATATCAATCAGCCACTATTTACATATGAATGCTGTCACTATTTACATATGAATGCCGGTAATTGACATGTAAACACAGGGTCTGCAGGTGAGTCATCTGTACACAACAATAGCGCAGAGCTGGGCAGCATTAGTAGCAGCACTTTACACTGAGATATTGGGACATAGCACAGGACTAAAACTTCAAGGGACAAGGGAATTTAAACCAGGATAGTTGGCAAGTATGAGGCAGCTGCTTTGGGCCCCACAACAATGACAGGACCCAGGGCAGCTGCCCCTTTTGCCCTGCCTTAAAAATGGCCCTGGTACTTTCAAACATATGTTTTTGTTACCTGGCTAAGGGATGAATGGTGAAGATCTATTGCATATTTGTTTCAGATCAGGAACTCACTAGGTAATGAAGCTAAAAGTAAAAATAACAGTTAATATAAACAGTATAGGTAAAGGAAAGGCAAAATACGAAAGTTAGAAATTGACTGAATTACTGAAGTTTTTAGAAATGAGCCACAATATATTTACAGCAGCGCAAATTTTGTTTCCCCTCCTATACACCTCATACTTTGTATTGTTACCCATTACAGATTTATATTTCCTACGACCCGATTAGGAGCAGAGAGTCACTTTAGTCATTTTTTGGATGGACTTGGACCTGCACAGATTGTGGGGAGACAAACCCTCGCTACTCCCCCCATGGGTGAGTTGAAATGCAAATGACATGCTGAATGTGTTTATGTTATACGTTTCATGTGAAAAAAATATGGCTCCTGCTGCTAACTGTCAGTCCCTGTGTGAAGAGGGAAAGTGCACAGAAGACTGCAGTCAGGCACAGCACTGGATCAATCCAAGAGGTAGGTAATTGTTTAGAGGGGAAGGGGTGCACAGCAAGACCTAAAACATTTGTAGGCAGGTTGCCTACTCTTGGTTAGTCAGTCTACCTGGCTACCCAGCTTGGGAGGGAAGGGGTTAATGCTTTTGCTTCCTTTTCTTGTGTGTTTGTGGGTTTACCCCTTTTAGCCTCCCTCCTGTTTGATATAAAGGGAAGAGGTCCGGATCTTAGGGGGGACTTAAAACAGTTAACCAAGAACAACAGGAATATAGAACAAGCATGGAAACCCAGAACGAGCTCGGGATGCACACATGGAGACTCAGAACTATATCTTAAGAAGCTTGTTGGAATGCCGATCCATCGGAAAACTTACAAGGACATGAACACCTTTGCTCGAGCTATCTCAAGTTTGGACCCCCCTCTCCAAAGATGCTACATCTGTACAGGTAACCCAGGGCAAACACAGATAGGCTTAGTGTGGGAAAGGACTTTGTTGAACATATTCTGCCAAATGTTCAGGAAAGTTGTTTACTCTGCTTAAATCCTGGTCTGAAGTTACTCAAGGGGTGCATGTGAGTCCTGGCATATCTGAATGTAGCGGTACCCCTTTAAGGGCTGCTGAAAGTTGTGGCCCACCTGCCACCCTGCCCAGCCTGGAATTCACTTCCCAGTCACCTTTGAGACAAGGAACAGTCAATGTGGTTGTTTTGTCTTTTTATTTAGGGATTTGAACTTCGATAGGGATAGGAATATATGGGATGCCTAGTAGAACAAGCAATTGGTTGATTGTATATCAATCAGTTGGGACAACTATGCACACTTGACCATTCCAGTCTCCTCCAGCACATCTCTTGCTTGCAGATGGTTACTCTCTCTCTCTCTCTCTCCTTCACAACACTGTACTCCAGGCACAGCTAGCATATGGTTAGGCTCAATGACTCAATCAGGCCTCAGCAACTGCCTTTTGCACGCAGGGACAGCGGGTCCCTTTTAGTGTAGCAAAAATAGAATAGGAAGTCTTTAGTGCTTGCTGTCATATGGTGGACTACTGCTCCCAGTAAGCCCTCTTCAGGCCATGGCAGTCCTCCTGGCTGCAGCTGCCCGGCTCCACTGCCTGTGACATTGCAATCCTCACTGGCTCCACAACCAGCTCTGACTGTTTCCTCACAGTCCTCTCTGGCATGCCTCTCCAGTCCTCCTGATAGCACATGTCATTCACCAGCCCTCCTGGCTGCAAACCAATAGTTCCCTCCTGAGGACTTGCCCAGCAGTACTAGGTCCTACTGTCCTCTCTGACTCATCTCTGTGCCTCCTGTTCAGATCTTCCATGCATTCTTAAAGGGATCCATCCTGCACCCAAGTCCCAGGTCAAAGGTCATCCCTCGCCCCCTCCACCTCGACTGGGGAGCTCCTGCCCAAGCTCTGACAGCCTAGTACTCCATCCTCAGTTCTTCCACCCAACAACTCCTCAGGGCTCCATAAAACTCCAGACTGCTCCTCCCCACTTCCCCTCCTCCTCTTCTAGAATCCTATAGAAGCAAGAGGGAGGTGACAGTAAAATGATGCTGTCTGTGAGCTGCTGCTCTAGGCCACGGAAATAAAAAGATTTTTCTTAGTTTCTGTAAGTACATTTTCTAAATAAGTGATTTTCTCCTTCACTGATGTGTGCTAATGAGGTAGCACTGATGGGCATTCATGAGGTGGCACTTATGGGCACTGATGAGGCAGCACTTATGAGCACTGATTAGGTGGCACAGATGAGGAGGCACTAATATGCCGCACTTATTGGCACTGATAGGTGGCACTGATATGTGGCACTGATGAGCACTGATAGGCAGCACTGATGGGCAGCACTGATGGGCATTGATGGGTGGCACTGATGGACATTGAGGGGCAGCAGTGATGGCCATTGATAGCCAGCACTGACTGGCATCACTAATGGGCACTGATTGGTAGCACTAGTGGCCACTGATCGCTGGCACTGGTGCCATGTTATTGTAATCCCTTGATGTCCCTTGGGAGAAGATACCGCTGATCGTCTCTCCTCGTCACACACTCTGTCAGTGTGAGGCGATGAGAGCGATGAGAGCTGATTACCAGCATCTCCGTATTTACATGTGACCACCTGTGATTGGACACAGCCAATCACATGGTTAAAGAGCCGTGGCAGCAAGCGGTTAAAAAGAGTTAATGTAGGAACAAACCTCACCCAGATGTTCTTGCGATGAGAAAGTTCTTCCATTGAGCACACAGTGCGGCAGGCTGGTCTGTTCCTGCAAAGTTTGAGGAGAAGGACACACGCTGCAACTTCCCAGCAGTCCATGTGGCTCACTCTACGCATACTGTAACTCCTCACAGTCCTCTCAAGCGTAGAAGCGAGAATCAGGTAACCTCTTACGGTTCCCTCCTTCTTCCTGGCTGGAAATTAAGTAGCCCTGCGTGGGCTGACCTGTCCTAGCAACAAGTACCTGGTCTTTGTAAATGGATCTCATTTACCCTGAATGTCTTTTAAACAAGCCCAAACCTCACTTTCTAGCAGGGACATGAAAGAAATCCCAGATTAGATCATCCTCCCTCTCTCCCCGGAAGATCTCCACAACGTCCATAATCTGGGGAGGGACATATGGGAAGTCCAGGCCCCACTCCAGGGCTACACTCCTCTGTACTTCTCTCTGGAAACAGGAGAACCTTGGCAGTTTTCTAGTGTTCCCTCCTCCCGGGAGAACACAGGCATCCAGAGTCCTCGTGTTGTTTGGTTTAGACATTATTTACACACTTTCTACTTGTTGTATCATTTAGCGCTGTGAAAGATACACTTAGCTGCAATAAACACACTAAAGATGCAGCAAGTAGGATTTTAAACGTACTGCACAAATCCTCATAGGTGTAAATGTAGCTTTGGAGATACACAGATCTTTTGGGTAGGCACAAGTGTCAAAACCAAATGACACTATACTTGGCACTGACCGTACTTTAAACATTGCATGGAATGTTGCTGAGATAAAGATCAGTTAATGCTGACATTTGTGTCAGGTGTTTATTTTTTGTTAAAAGAGGGATTAGAACCATTTGGGTTATGCTGCTGCCCGAAGAAAGCCTCAATTTTTTGCCAGTGACCTAGGAGGATCGAAGTCTTTTCTCTTCTGAGAAAAGTTTAACTGTTTTATTAGCCAGTTTTGTTTCAGACTTCATCTACACACTGCTTGAGCTGGTTTCCTATGATGTTATCCAGATTGGCATATCCTCAGCATTTGAAGGCCGTATCAAGAACCCACTGGATTGAGATCTTGATACGGTTCAGTGCCTGCCAACCCTCTCCCCAATCCCTACACTGGCTCCCAATCACCCAGCGAATTAAATTCAAAATACTAACCACAACATACAAAGCCATTCACAACCCTGCCCAGAGCTAGATCACCAATCTTGTCTCCAAATATCACCCAAATCGTCCCCTCCACTCTTCTCAAGACCTCCTACACTCAAGCTCTCTCGTCTTCTCCTCCCATGCTCGTCTCCAGGATTTCTCCAGAGCCTCTCCCATCCTCTAGAACTCGCTACCTCCACTGGTCCGGCTATCCCCTACTCTTGCTACCTTCAGGCGATCCCTGAAAACTCATCTCTTCAGGAAAGCCTATCATGTCTCCAACTAATCTCCTACCACTTCCATCAGCTCATTCCCCACAGTTTTGTACAACCTGCCCCACCCTATTAGATTGTAAGCTCTTCTGAGCAGGGCCCCCCTAATCCTTGTGTATTTTATTGTATTGTAACTGTATTGTCTCCTTTTATATTGTAAAGCTCTGCGTAAATTGTTGGCGCTATATAAATCCTGAATAATAATAATAATAATAATTGGAAAATTGTGGGGCTCTGGCTGTTGCGTTTACCACACCTCTGTGTACTGTGTTACTTAGCCATAGAGCACCTTCCAGGTCCAGAGCCATGGCTCAGCCTTAGGTATCATCCGGTTTTTTAAGACTCATTATGAATAGGCCGTGTGTGCCAAGCATTAGGAGCTACTATTCTATTACCATTGGACGCCTTTATTACCCCCTTTTGTCCGTTGGTCTTCATGGAGAGACTGAAAACACCTAGTGTTTCATCGCTAGACTGAGTGCTCTGTGTGCTCTGTTCCCGTCTTCAATATATTGTAGCATCTTCCCAACATTATTTCTATTTCTGAGACACACTGTTCTACTTCAGCTAGCACTTGCTGCCTCCTAAAGTGACCTGATCACCTATGGCCATTTAAACTTCTCCTCTTCGTGAGTAACCAAGGTCTTTATCTGGTATATTCTGCTAAGTTGTTCCTGGTGCAACACATTGGACCACAAACATAAAAAGAGCAGACTTGCTGAACTAGGGTTTTTCAGTTCTTGATCCATTAACAGTTCTAGGGCAGCCTGAAGTGTGTCCTCAGAATCCAACAACTTGGAGCATTGTTCCCTGTTTGAATCGCATTCCTTTGTGTTTTCCTTGGATATTTTGGGCGTGGTCCCTTCATTGGGTTTAAAGAGGAAGTAAACCCTGATGAGTTTACTTCCTCTTTTTTTCCCTGCAAAGGTAAAGCATAATGGACTACTATGCATCGCATAGTAGCCCATTATGTGTCACTTACCTGACACAGGAGCCAGCGAAGTCGCCGATGTCCCCTGTAGTCCGCCGCATCCATCTTGCTGGTGGCGTCTCGCAGCTCCGCCGCTGTCATTCGGCGAAGCCGCGATGACGTCACTCCCGCGCATGCGCACGGGAGTCGACAAATGCGGCAGCTCCATTCTTGGAACTGCCGCGTTCAGTGCGCCTGCGCGCCGCTGTCTACGGCGCATGCGCCGTAGACAGCGGTGCCGTTTTCGGGCAAATATCTCCTAAACCATATAGGTTTAGGAGATATTGCTTGGACCTACAGGTAAGCCTTAATCTAGGCTTACCTGTAGGTCAAAGTGGTTTGTAAGGGTTTTACAACCACTTTAACCTTGCTCAATTTCACTGTAATTATTCAGAAAATTATGACTGCAAAATACACAAGTGTACCCCAGTGCCTTCCAGGTCTTTACCCTGTGCATTCTTCAAGGTTCTAGCCACTGTGTTTGCCTTGTTATGCTCTCAGAGTATTCCTATTATGGAATATCTCGATGACCTCCTGTTGAAGAACCAGGTAGCACAGGTCCTGGCCAAAAATGGGGCATGGACAATTCAGACCTTTAAAAGGTTTGGTTTGATCCAGATCCTTCCCAAGGTGAGTTCAGCCTTTCACCTTAACCAAAATATTTTGATGCTGCCCCTCTGTCTAACTACAATACACCAGAAAGAGTTTTCTATTCCTTGTCTGGATTTAGTTCAAGCTGTATGTGTCTACCCTGCAGCCACTGTTTTCATTAGAAAGACTGGTTCTGCTTTTGTCATTCCTGATGGTCCCAATAAAAGGGAAATGGCTTCAAGCTTATTAAGGATCAGGGTTCCACCCTTTATTGCCAAGGCACACTCTACTAGGTGTGTGAGTGCTTCTTGTGCTTTTCAACATTAGTCAACTGTTTCCCAGATTTGCAAGTCTGCTGTCTGGTCGTCTGTTCACGCATTCTTTAAGTTTTATCAAGTGGATATTTAGGCCAGCTTTGGGTATAGGCTCCTTCAGGCTGCTGTTTGACCTGCAGGTAGCCCCTAGTTTGTTCATAGTTCAGCCTGTTAGCAGTTTGTTTGCTGTGTGCGGCCATTCCTCAGTTTGACTGCTTTTGGACATCACAAATATTCTCAAGGATTGAAATGGAAAACAGGATTTTGTACTTACTGTAAAATCTTTTTCTTACAGTCCATTAAGTGGCACAGTGGCCATTTATGATCACACTCTTAGCTCTGCATTGTTACAAAACAGAGGTGTCCTGTGAATTGGAGTTGTTTTATGAGGCTGGTCACTGTTTTTATGTTTGTGTTTGCTAGTGTCCAAAACTTTTTGTAGATGGCAGAATAACCCAAATGTCCCTGAATTATGTGTCCTTCAGTCAACTTGAAGAAAAGTAGGCACCAAGATTCTATTGTATCCACAAAAATAAACTGTATCCATAAAAGCTGTGCTCTTTGAATAAGACACAGAAACATTAAGTCCCTTTAAAGCATTTATTGGGGTTATGCATATTGGCAGCCTCCCAATGAAGTCAAGCAAATACATTGCTTGCCAGAATATACAATCACTGTATGATCTTTCTATAGAGAGACTACAGCATTAACATGCATGATTGTATTTTGATGCCTTGTGCAGACATCACTGACACCAATATCTTGAAAAAACGCAATAATCTAAAAAAAACCTTATGAACAGTTGTTTCCTTTTGAAAAAACTGGTTAACCTGGGAATATCTATTTATGTCATGGAATTACGTATGTTCCCCAGTATGTTTTTAGGTGAATTTGGTAAGAGTTATCTTTTGTGGGTACCTTTTAAGGTCTGTCACCCTTTCCGTTATTCGGTCATTGGTATACAAGGTTATATGCTTATGCAAGTATTGATAAATATGCTCCTGTTTACCTATTGCTTAATATGATTATTATTAATATGATCTGCTGTTAACCTGAATAAAACAGAAATGCTACAACCAAACAAAGACAGCATAAACATGGCAAATTTATTCCCAGCCCAGTCTCTACCAAAGACTTTCATAAATTTAATTTACAATGCAGTACTGCCCTCTACTGTCCATGCCTCAGAATGCATAGGAACAACTCCTTACGTCTCGCCAATCATACTGAAAAGCCATTCATACTCTGGGGAGGATAAGACCTCTAGGATTTATCATTTGCAGACTGGTTCCATTATCTGTGACATATACCTGAACTGTGCCACGGTCCGCCCTGAAAAATAAAAGAATGCACCTTGTTTTTGCTTTTTATGATTGCTCAAATCATGCTTAGTACTTAAACTGATGATAAGTGCACATACAGATGGCAAAAACAGTATATCTAATCAAAATGCCTGCGCTTAAATATTGTATACACATTACGAAACATTTCAGCTTAGTACTTTATTGGTTTGAGTTGCACCCTTAAAAATTTCTTTTTTCATCTTCAAAATCTATTTTTTTAAAGGATCCCATGCACTATGTGTGAATAACAAACAACACAAGCAATGTGCTTTCATAGAGAATGAATTACCCTATATATCCACATGAATTGGAACATCCTTCCATATAATTGTGTTTGTGTTTGTGTTTCCAGTAAAGGGTACTATTAGTGCTACAGCATACAAGGACATTTTAGATTTCCAACTTTGTAGCAACAGTTTGGGGAATGCTGTTCTCTTTTCCAGCATGGCTGTGTCTTTATGTCTTTATGCCAGGTTCATAAAGACATGATTTGATGAGTTGTATGCAGAGTAATTGTAGTAGCTTTCCCCAAACAGATCTAAACCTTACTAAACTCCTTTGGGATGAACTGGAATGCTGATTGCCAGTCGGGTCTTTCTGTCCTTACTTCCCAAATGCTCATTAGGCTTAATTAGCATAATTTCCCACAGATATACTGTACTCTAAAATCTTGTGGGAACCCTTCCTAGAGAAGTGAAGGCTACTGCCCAGTGCCCCAGGTCTAGGGACAGCTCTGTCTGAAGAGAATCATTTTTACTGCCCTATGTACATGTCACTAACTGTGCTCTGTCTCTTTCTACTATAAAGATTTTTTTTTTTTTTTACCAAACATTTTATAAAATCTGTAAAAAAAATTGTAGGATAGAGACCAAATGTCAGGACTTTAAGGCAGTCAGAAAGTGCAGGCACGTGGGGTGGAGAGATATTCCCCCAGACTCCATCTACATAGTTATGGCACTCAGGGATGTCCTAGGAGCAGGAAGCCTAAGCTGGCTACACATTACAATACAAAAATAACATTTTCCTTTAGATTTACCAAAATCATATAATATGAGGTCAAACGTAAAGACTTTCAAATTGTATGCAATCAGGCTGGCCCTTACACTACAAGTAAATCTAAAGGAAATTAAACACAAAAAAATTGTATAATGTGTAGCCAGCCTAACAGTGCAGGGTCCTTCAAGATGCAGTTTCTCTCAAGTAAGTAAGTTTTTCTAATCTCCTACTAACCACCAATGAAATGGGCTCTGATGGAGAAGGCAGTGATCACCGACCACCAATGCTACAGGGTGGAACTGACCAAGAGTATTACAGGAGGCATTGAGCACCAGTGCTGGAGGGGTAAGCACTGACCATCTATGGGGCAAGTGCAGATACCAATGCTGCATAGAGCACTGATAACTGTTGAAGGGGACAATGACCACCAATACTGCAGGGGAAAGTTACCATCAATGAATGCTATAGGAAGCACTGACCACTAATGCTGAAGCAGTCGCTGACCACCACTGTTTAGGTAAGCCATTCCGACTTTCGTTACAAGTCATATTGTAATTGAATGTTATTAAAAATGACCTTTCCTTTTCAGTCTGCAGCTGCTGTAATTTTCAATAAATGCAATGCAATATGGCTACCTGGATTTGTTCTGTACACAGAATGTGTACTGACCACTCCTCAGAAACATAATTTCCAGCTTGTGTGATTGGCTCACCAATTTTACCTTTCCTTTTCAATTTGCAGCCAATGTCATTTCCTGAGAATACATTGCAATATGGCTGCCTGGATTTTTCTGTACACAGGATGTGTATTAACCATTCCCCAGAAACATAATATCCTGCTTGTGTGATTGGCTCACCAATGTTCCCAGAAGTCTGCCTAAGACACAAGTCAGATTTTTGGCACCCCTGCAACAAAAATGTAATTTTTGGTGAGATACTCTCAATATAAACACATCTAAAAGGGATGCAGGCCTAGCAGCTTTACTCATTAGTGCCCTGCAGTTGCACAGCTGACTGATAATTATGAAACCACTCCCATTAGATCCACACACAGAGACACAGAAGAACAAACAGTGATTTCTTCAGAATAACAAATTGTAGGAAGCTGCAACAAAGGATGTTATAATATTTGCAATGTACCGTGTTTATCAGCGTATAACACGCACTTTTTCCCCCCTAAAATCAGGGGAAAATCGGGGGTGCATGTTATACGCTGATCCCCCGCTGTTTCTGCCGTTCTCTGTGGCTTCTGGGTATTTTTGGCCACACTCGGCCGTTCTCGGCTATTTTTGGCCACACTCGGCCGTTCTCGGCTATTTTTGGCCACACTCGGCCATTCTCGGCTATTTTCGGCCACAAGCCGAAAGCCGCCCAGAATGGCCGAGTGTGGGCAAAAATAGCAGAGAATGGGCAAAAATAGCCGAGAACGGCCGAGTGTGGCCGAAAATACCCGAAAGCCACCGAGAACTACAGAGCGCCGCCGAGATACAAAGGATATCCTCTCTGTATCTTGGCGGCTCCATTTTTAAACGCCAAACACACTGACAAGGCTGCAATGGACTGACAAGGCTGCAAATGACTGACAAGGCTGCAATGGAAGGCTGCAATGTAAGGCTGCAAACGACTGACAAGGCTGCAAATGACTGACAAGGCTGCAATGCAAGGCGGCAAATGACACTGATAAGGCTGCATTGATGGGCATTTAAATGTAAGTTTGTTTCCTTAAACTTCCTTCCTAAAAGTTTTTTTCTTTTAAATTCCCTCCTAAACTTGGTGTGCGTGTTATACACCGGCGTGTGTTATACGCTGATAAATATGGTACTTAGATCACTCAGAGTGGAATATTTTTTCTCAACAAAAGAGGAATTACAATTTAAGGAGGAACTTACCACTGCCCAAGAACATTTTAGGATGCACTAATCACCAGTGGTTTAGGGGAACCAAGCACTGACCATCAATTCAAGTAAACACTTTCTCCTGAACACTGCATTCTGTTATGTGATTATGGGCTCAATCCATGAAATGTTATCTATCAATTCAAAGATCAGTGGTAAAATAGCTCATATCACTTTTCAAAAAAATTTGGGGGAATTTACAAAAAAACGCTACTAAAATAGCGCATGTGCTATTTCTTGAAGTGATGCAGTATTTTAGTAGAAAAAATCTGTGGTATTTTAATGTGGGATCCCGCTGGCATCCTTATTGATCAGTGAATAGCTGGTTGTTAAGGAGACAGCACCTGTGGTGTCCTTAACAACCATAACTCATCTGCTCTCAGCAGGAGTTCCTGCTGACAGCAGAATGTTAAACAAAAGAAAATCTGGTATTAAAAAAACATTGTTAATGAGGACAAGGGCCTCTTCCCCACAACACTTGGCCCAGTGGTTGTGGGGGTGCAGGGGGTGACTTATCAGAATCTGGAGGCCCCCTTGAACAAGGGGGACTCCAGATGCCCCCCCCCCCCCTCCATACATAGTACTCCTATTCATTCACCCAAACAAATTGGCTAACAAAAACCCAGGGAAAGTATTTGACAAGTCCTTTTTTAGGGGAAAAAATTTAATAAATGTCCCCCCAAAGTAAACCCAGTGTCAATCACGATGAATGCCACTCACCCACTCACCGGACTGCACAAAAAAAAATAAAAAGTCTGCACCCGAGGCTTGGCTCCCACCAACTTACAGCTCCGTTTACCACCCGCCGCTAAATATATTAAGGGGCGTGCCACCCAGTGACATCATTGGCCCAGCATGCCCTAGACATGCACAGTGACTAAATGGTTAGCAATTCTGCCTGGCAGCACTAGGGTTGTTGGTTCAAATCCCAACCATGGCACTACCTTCCTGAAGTTTGCATGTTCTTCCTGTGCATGCTTGGGTTTCTTCAGAGTACTCTGGTTTCCTCCAACACTCCACAGACATGCTGGTAGGTTAATTGGCTCCTTCCTAAACTGGCCCTAGTATGTGTGTGTGTATGAATGTGAGTTAAGGACGTTAGATTGTAAGCTCCTTGAGAGCAGCGACTGATGTGAATATACAGTATGTGTAAAGCTCTGCATAAAGTTGTTGGCGCTATATAAATACCTTTAATAAATAAATAAATACCTGGGCTATTAAGCTGTTACTTACCATATAGGGTCAATAGGTAACTTTAGGCACTGCACCCATTTACAGCAAACACACAGACATAGCAGTGGTACTCAAAAAAGATTTGCAGTAACAAACGTTGCATGCTTTTGCCACCTATAGTATGTATAATCACTCAGTTTGCCCCAGTTGTTTCTAAGTACAGGTTTCTTATACGCTGACTCACTGCTCACTAAAAGCCTACACAGTGACAAGGCAACTGCTACAAAGACTATAATAATAGAACAAATTGTGTCACTGAGTCTCATACGTGTGATTGCCCTGTTAAAACAAGCAGAAGAAGCATAGAAGGCGCGTGCATTTATCTTTCCAATATGTCTCTCATTAGGCAAATATTACTGCACAAGGCACATTATAGTCATGTGGATCCTGCAAATTCCAAGTAAAGTACAATTTCTGTGAGAAACAATATGGGGTCATAAAGCAGAGATTAAAACATTCCTGTAGTATGGGAGTTAGACTGCTCACTGTCATTATTAAACTAGTACTAAATGTGTCTGATCCATTCGAAACATTTCATCTTTGATATTTCCCCAAGCATAGATGCTGTATCTCTAGGGAGTAATTTCTGGTAAGACAATCTTTCTGCAGCAAATTGCCCCTCTCCTGTGGGATTTATTGCCATCTCTAATTACCTTGTTAGTGTTTTGCAGTCAAAACTCTAGCCTGGAGGAATGAGATCATTCCTGTCCAGAAAGTTCTCTACTGTTCTTGTTCACGCTAAATATTATTTCATTCTTCCTGGCATTATATTGCAGCAGAGGCATAGCTAGGAACTCTTAAGCTGTGGGCCCAGGAGTTATAATACCATGGTTTCTGGCAAAACATTGCAAGAGGCACCTAATATTGAACATTTTGAAACCATGTACTGTTGAATTTAGTCCTTAAAGTGGTTGTAAACCCTTACAACCAACTTTGACCTACAGGTAAGCCTAGATTAAGGCTTACCTGTAGGTCCAAGAAATATCTCCTAAACCTATACGGTTTAGGAGATATTTACCCGAAGACAGCCACTGCGGCGCAGGTGCACTGGGCAGGCCGCAGATCGCGGCGATATGCTTCAGATCACGGCGATATGCCGCAAGTGTCGGCTTCTGTGCGCATGCGCTGGAGTGACGTCATCGCTGCTCTGGCGAATCACTGCTCCGGAGCAGCGAGACCCGGAAGTCACTCCGGGATCCATGGCAGCGGCGGACATGAAGACGGAGGACTGCTTCGGGGGCTTCGTTCTCAGGTAAGTTATTCATAATGAGCTAGTATGCTATTCATACTAGCTCATTATGCCTTTGCCTTGCAGGGTGTATTTTTTTTTTTAGCCTTTACTTCCTCTTTAAAGTGGAATTCCAGGCATGAATCATAACCTCAGGATCTCATTGATATCAATGCTGGTTTAACTGCAAGCATACTCTAGGTCAGGGGTAGTCAACCCTGGAAATTGGAGATCGACCTGAACAACATGGAGGGAATCAAAGAACACCAGCATGCAGCGCTTTTATTATTTATTTATTTTTTTAAACTAAGGAATGTCCATCTTATAATTGGAGCTGTTTTCCCTCCTCCCCCCGTTATTCGTTTTGTTATGTTTTGTTTTTCTCACTTATTGTTTTTTTTTAATGTATTATTGGCTGTCTATTCTTGGCTCTTTTTTGTTGGGCCAGAGAATTTCGTGACATTGGTCTGGTCCCCCCTATGGGGTGTGCCCTTTTGTTGTTCTATTTTTTGTATTTCTTAGACAATTCTCAATGAAAATTATTATAGAAAAAATGAAAAGGAAAAAAAAGGAAGGAATGCTTGAAGAGTTCAGAAGTGAGTAGTAACTAATGCAGAGTTTAGGTATTAATAATATGTAATGCAGAGTACAGGGGTCAGAAGAAAGTAACACTAATTGAAGAGGTCAAAAGTTTGTAACTCAGAGTTCATAGGTCAGCAGTATGTTGGGGCAGTGCAAAGGTCAGAAGTAAGCAACACAGAGATCAGTAGCTTATAACAGTGCAGAAGTTAGGAGTAAGCATCGCAGAGTGCAGGTGTCAGGATTAAGTAACATGGAGTGCAGGGGTTAGGATCAGGTAATGTGGAGTGCAAGGGTCATGATTAAGTAATGCAGCATAAGTAGAGCAGCTGTGATCTATACAAAGCATATGAAAAAGATCTTTCACCCAAATACCAATGCCTGTGCCTTTTGGAGGAGCTCCTAAAAGTGACACTGACAACAGCATTGGCAGTGTGAAGCTCTACCTTTCTGAAAAGGGAGTCTGAAGTTTTGGCAGACTGGTATGAGGTGAAGAACAAGAGCTGGTGACATAAGGTATAGGGATGAGCTTGGTGTTCGAGTCGAACGCGAATACCGAATGTTATGGGCCGTTCGTGCCAAATTAGTGTGGCGCTCACGGCCCACAATGCACTGTGCCATCACAGTGCATTGCTGGCTCGTGATTGGCCAAGCATGCACTGTGACCACGTATGCTTGGCCAATCACAGCGCCGGCAGCGAGGAGAGCCATAATTGGCTACAGGCAGGTGTTGTGTGCCTCCAGCACAGTATACACCTGTAGCTACCCTTTATTGCTGGTGTTCTCTAATACAAGCATCTGCAGCATTTACAGTGGGTGTTGTGTGCCTCCAGCACAATATACACTTGAAGCTACCCTTTATAACTGGTGTTCTGTAATACAGGCATCTGCAGGAGTTAAAGTAGGTGTTGTGTGCCTCCTGCAAAGTATACACTACCCAATTGCTGGTTTTCCCATCTCCTTGCAGGCCATTACTATGTCTGAAAGGCCAACAAGGAGAGGCAGACAGTCACAAGCCAATAAAAGAGGGCAAGCAGGCTCTGTGTCTAGAGACAACAGTGCTGGTCGTGGATAAGCACGTGGCTATGGGACATGCTTGTCCTTATTTTCGGCAGCTGGACATGTTGAGCCGCATCATGCCGAAGACTTGGTAAAGTAGATGACCAAGCCCTCCTCATCCTCCTCATCCTCTCTCATCCAGGCTCAGGGTACTAGCAAAGCAGCTGCCAACGCGTCCTCTTCCCTCGTCTCAATATCATAAGTCACTCCTTCCCTAGACCCACCATGTCCTCCTGAGGAGTCCCCCGAACTGTTTGAGCACGGTGTTGGGTACATGCTCCAGGAGGATTCCCAGCGTTTTGAAGGATCTGATGATGATACACAGCTAGAGGAAGGCAGTAGCGTCAGCACAGAGAGAGGGGATGCTCAAGAAGAACAGCAATCTGGCAGTTGTGTTCCACCAGCTGCAGCATACTGCCAGGTTTGCTCCAGTGATAAAGAGGGAGGGGATGATGAGGTCACTGACTCCACATGGGTGCCTGATAGGAGAGAGGAGGAGGAGGAGGCACATCTCCAACGAGGCAGGATGCCCTCCGGGGGCCAGCTTAGGGGCAGCACACCGACTGAATCACACCGCAGAGCTCCTCCTGTGCAGGGCGCTGCCTCTGTGTGTTATTCCAAAAGTTCTTTGGCGTGGGCCTTTTTTGAGACCGGTGAATCAGATCACACCGCTGCTATTTGCAACATATGTCTCAAGCGTATCTCGCGTGGCCAAAACAGCCGCTTGGGCACCACATGCTTGACCAGACATGTGTTGACCTGCCATGCAGCTCGTTGGCAAGCGTACCTTAAAGACCCACACCAAAGAACAAAGCGGACCTCTCCTTGCTCCTCATCAGCTGAGATCTCCAACCCCACTAGACCTTCAATCCTCTCTGAAACCTGCACTGAGAGGAATGAAGGTGTAGAATTAGGTGTGTCACAGCCAAGTACTTGCGGGCACTCTGCTAGCAGTACACCCACGTCCGATTGTAGCAGGCAAATTTCCCTGCCCCAGCTGCTGGACCATCAAAAGAAGTTCACTCCCAGCTATCCACATGCCCAGCAGTTGAATGCTAGGTTGGCTAAATTGCTAGCACTTCAACTTCTGCCTTTTCAGTTGGTAGACTCTGCCCCCCTCTGTGAGTTTGTGCAATGTGCGGTTCCTCAGTGGCAGGTCCCCAAACGCCACTTTTTCTCACGGAAAGTGATTTTGGCTCTCTACCAGCATGTGGAAGGCAATGTCCATGCCTCGCTGGACAGAGCAGTCAGCGGTAAGGTGCATATTACCGCTGACTCATGGTCCAGCATGGACAGGGACGTTACCTAACCTTCATGGCCCATTGGGTCACTCTTCTGACAGCTGGGAAGGATGCAGGACAAGGTGCAGTAGTGTTGGAGGTTGTTCCACCACCACGCCTCCAAAATGCTACTACTGGTTGTGACACACCTCTCTCCTCCACCCCCTCCTCCTCTTCTTCTTCCTCCATGGCCTCTTCCAGTGCTTTGTCCTCGGAACCAGCGGTGCTTCGTAGGCGTTCAAGGGGCTACGCAAGTACATAGGCAAAAAGATGCCATGCCGTGTTTGCGCTGGTTTGTTTGGGGGACAGGAGCCACATTGGGGCATATATTTTGTCAGCTCTGCAGGGGCAGGCCGAGAGGTGGTTGACACCACGCCAGCTTAAGCCAGGAATGGTGGTTTGCGACAATGGCACCAACCTCCTCTCTGCCCTCCGACAGGGACAACTGACCCATGTGCCCTGTGTGGCTCACGTCCTTAACCTGGTGGTGCAGCGGTTCTTGGGCAGGTACCCGGGCTTACAGGATGTCCTGAGGCAGACCAGGAAAGTCTGTGTGCATTTCCACCGATCATTTAATGCCAGTGCTCAGCTGGCTGAGCTCCAAAAGGAGTTGAACCTGCCCAAGAACCGCCTTATATGTGACATGCCCACCAGGTGGAACTCAACATTGGCCATGCTGCAGCGGCTGCACACGCAGCAGACGACCATCAATGAGTACCTGTGCAACTATGGCACCAGGACAGGGTCAGGGGAGATCGTTTTTTTTTTTACCACGCCAGTGGGGCATGATCAGGGATGCATGCACTGTCCTGTCACCATTTTAGGAGGCCACAAGGATGGTGAGCAGTGACAGTGCATGCATCAGTGACACTGTGCCTCTTGTCCACCTGGTGGAGCACACACTGCATCAAATAATGGACAGGGCACTTGAGGCAGAACAGAGGCAGGAAGAGGAGGACTTCCTTGCCTCTCAAGGCCCCCTTTATCCATACAGTGTCCCTGCTGTCCCACCCATTGCACAGGAAGAGGATGAGGAGGAGGCTTGTGTCAGCATGGAGATGCAGCCTGGCACTCAGCATCAGCAGCAGCAGTCTTTTAGGGATGATTAACAGTCCCAAGAAACCCGTGGACTTGTACGTGGCTGGGAGGAGGTGGCTGCGGATCATGTTGTCCTTAGTGACTCAGAGGACTCCGGACCAAATGCCTCAGCTAACCTACGCTGCATGACCTCCCTGATCCTGCAAAGCCTGCGGAAGGAAGTATTCTTTGGATCAAGAAGAGAGACCATTACTGGCTGGCCACTCTCCCTGATCCACGGTACAAGGGCAAGGTTGCAGACCTATCTTGCCATTGCAGAGGGAGCAGAGGATGAGACATATCCGGGAGGCCTTGTAGAAAGGTCTGTGCAACGCGTTCTCAGAGACTGGGAGGTTACAAACTCCTGGTCCTGGACAACATGTTGCTGAGGCTTCGGTCAGTCACAGAAGGAGCGGTGGAGAAGGTGGCCGTCTGACCGATGCGTTCAGACAATTTTTTAGTCCGCAGCCCCAAGATATGATCGGTTCCAGCAACCATCGCCAGCGTCTGATTTACATGGTGCAGGAATACCTAGGGGGAAGGTCAGACTTGGACACCTTTCCTACCAAAAATCTTCTGGCTTACTGGGTCTTGAGGATGGGTCACTGGCCAGAGCTTGCACAGTATGCAATTGAGCTACTGGTATGTCCTGCATCCAGCGTTCTTTCGGAACGCACCTTCAGTGCTGCTGGAGGCTTTGTAACTGATCACAGGGTGCACCTGTCCACTGACTAGGTTGATCAACTGACCTTCTAAAAGATGAATCAATCTTGGATCACCACCAGCTACCAAGCACCTGAAGCTGATGTAACCGAATAATTTTTTTGAAATGTCACATCCCTTCAAGACTGCCTATGCTGATGCTGAGTGACTGTCCTGTTATGTTGACTGACTATCCTCTTCCTCTTCAATGATCCCGCTGATATCTTGGAAGAACATTTTTGGTTCTGGGTGATGCCACCAGCCCAATTTTTCACCCCCTGTTTAACAGGTGCATATAATTAGAGTGCAATGCTTTGCAGCAGGGCTCGTTCCTGCACTCCAACTAGAGTATATGGGAGAGGTTGCAGTGTTGTGGCACCAGCACCGGTGCCTAAGGCCCAATTTTTCAGCCCCTGTTTAACAGGGGCTTGTAATTACAATTTTGGATGCAATGCTTTGCAGCAGGGCTCATTTCTGCACCCCAACTAGAGTATATGGGAGAGGTTGCAGTGTCGTGGCACCAGTGCCTAAGGCCCAATTTTTCAGCCCCTGTTTAACAGGGGCATGTAATACAATTTTTGATGCAATGCTTTGCAGCAGGGCTCATTCCTGCTTTCCAACTAGAGTATATGGGAGAGGTAGCAGTGTTGTGGCACCAGCACCAGTGCCTAAGGCCCAATTTTTCAGCCCCTGTTTAACAGGGGCATGTAATACAATTTTTGATGCAATGCTTTGCAGCAGGGCTCATTCCTGCACTCCAACTAGAGTATATGGGAGAGGTTGCAGTGTCGTGGCACCAGCACCAGTGCCTAAGGCCCAATTTTTCAGCCCCTGTTTAACAGGGGCATGTAATACAATTTTTGATGCAATGCTTTGCAGCAGGGCTTATTCCTGCACTCCAACTAGAGTATATGGGAGAGGTTGCAGTGTCGTGGCACCAGCACCAGAGCCTAAGGCCCAATTTTTCACCCCCTGTTTAACAGGGGCATGTAATTACAATTCTTGATATAATATTTCACAGGAGGGCCCGTTCCTGCGCCTACCGAGAGTAACTGTGAGGACTTATAGTGTTGTTGCACCAGCCCCACCACCACAACCACCAAAGGCCCAATTTTTCTACCACTATTCAACAATGGCATGTAATTCCAATTCTTGATATAATCGTTCACGGCAGGGCATTCCAGCGCCCACCAAGAGTCACTTTGAGGGCTTACAGTGTTGTGGCAACACCAACACCTTAGGCCCACATTTCTGCAGAGCATATAGGGTAGGCCCCTACTTTCAAACATCCAACTTACAAACGTCTCTCCTACTTGCAAACGGAAGGAGACAACAGGAAGTGAGATGAAAAAAGACTGACGGACAAAAAAATGATACAGGGGTGATAACCCTTCCCTATGTTTTCCACAAAGCTTAAAAATAGATTTTTGACTGGAGCTACACTTTAAAAATGTACCAGTTCAAAATTACAAACAGATTCTACTTAATACAACAAACCTACACAGTCCCTGTCTTGTTTGCACCGCCTGTATACTGCTGTTCTGAGTATATAGGGCCTGGGGGCCCCACGCCTTTCCTTTTTTTAATTTAGGTACGGGGTTCCCCTTAATATCCATACAAGACCCAAAGGGGCTGGTAAGGGGCAGGGGGGGCTACCCATGCCATTTTTTTCTCAATGATTTTGATCCATATTACGGACCCGGCCATGACATTAAAACCGCAAGCAGTTTTAAATTACTTTTTTTCCGTTAAATGTCATTTTGTACAGGGACTGTTCTAAACAAGGGAAACACGTACCACTTTACAGGCATACTATAGATGCCCCCCAGGCATGATTTTTTGAGGAATATTTAACTTTTTTTTCACTTTAATCGTCATTAAAATCAGTGCTCCCGAAAAAAAATGCATTTTTTGCCATTGACCCATGTCCCCTGGGGCAGGAGCCGGGTCCCCAAACCCTTTTTAGGACAATATCTTGCTTATTAGACATTCAAATTAGCACTTTTTATTTCGAATGTTCGAGTCCCATAGACTATACGTGTGATTATATGTCCGTATTACATTGTATATCCCTGTATATTGTGGTCGTTCAGGTGCTTATCTAATAGTTTCTTGAAACTATCAATGCCCCCTGCTGAGACCACCGCCTGTGGAAGGGAATTCCACATTCTTGCCGCTCTTACAGTAAAGAACCCTCTACGTAGTTTAAGGTTAAACCTATTTTCTTCTAATTTTAATGAGTGGCCACGAGTCTTGTTAAACTCCCTTCTGCAAAAAAGTTTTATCCCTATTGTGGGATCACCAGTATGGTATTTGTATATTGAAATCATATCCCCTCTCAAGCGTCTCTTCTCCAGAGAGAATAAGTTCAGTTGTCGCAACCTTTCCTCATAAGTAAGACCCTTTATTAGCTTTGTTGCCCTTCTTTGTACTCGCTCCATTTCCAGTACACCCTTCCTGAGGACTGGTGCCCAGAACTGGACAGCATACTCTAGGTGCGGCCAGACCATAGTCTCGTAGAGCGGGAGAATTATTGTTTTATCTCTTCTGGAGTTAATCCCCTTTTTAATGCATGTCAATATTCTGTTTGCTTTGTAGCAGCAGCTTGGCATTGCTAGCCATTGTTGAGCCTATCATCTACAGGACCCCCCAGGTCCATCCTAGATTCCGCCAGAGGTTCTCCCCAAGTGTATGGATTGCATTCATATTTTTGGCCTCACTTGGCCAAGATGGGTAGATCATGATCAACGTATTGCTAACCCCTGCTCTGAACACCCCTTCCCCCCTCCCCTTCCAAGTCTGAAGGGGTCTCTGTCACCTCTTCTCACAAAGTTGATTAGACAATGAAGTCACCCTCAAGTTTTTTCTTATGTAAGCTAGTTTAGGATTTTTTTTTTTTTTGAGTTATGAACCTGGACCGAGCGGAAAGTCCTGCAGTTCTTAGGGCACTTCAACATGTTGTGTCTGATGACATAGGTTCCTCCATGGAGGAAAAAAGAAAACGCTGGGACTTTAAATGAAGCGGTGACCTGGTAAGGTCAATTGCCCCCATCCCTATCTAATGGAAACAAACAAACAAGACGACAGGGTTCCTCCATGACCGGGTGTGAGAAAGGGCAGGAAGCCAGAAAGGGGTCCTTAGAAGACACCACCACTAATGCTCTCTGAATTAAATGTAAACGAAGTACCTGTTGTTTATTAGTTATTTATTATTGGACTGCCAGAATTTTGCACATTTTTGCCTTGAGGATATCAGAGTTGGAGTGGGCAATTTGTATATACAGTTTTCTTTCATTTTAATTTTATTTGGCAGACTATATGAAATATTTTGTTACTGAGACATAAGTTTATTAGTACTAGTTTACCGGCCAACTCTACAAAAAAAACAAAGCAATTTGTGACCAGAAAGTTGAAAGACATAGACTGATTTTCTAAAAGTTTGTAACACAAAAAAACTAATAAAATAAACAGTTTGAGGGGAATTTACTAAGACTAGAGCAACCAGAATCTACAGCAGCAGTGCATGGCAACTAATCAGCTTCTAGCTTTTACTTTTAAGCTTAAAGTGATTGTAAAGTCTCAAGGTTTTTCACCCTAATGTATTGCATGCATTAAGGTTAAAAACCTTCTGTGCTGTAGCTTCCCCCCCAAACCCCCCATTTTCTTAAATGAGTCCGATCCAATCCAGTGATGTGCACAAGCTCCAGCCTCTGTCTCGCTCCTCATTGTATAGATTAATAGCAGCAGGAGCCATTGGCTCCTGCTGCTGTCAATCAAATCCAGTGATAAGGGAGCAGGGGATGGGGCCCAGTCTCTATGTCACTGGACGCAGTAGTGGGACTCAGGAGGGAGCCCGCACGGGTGCCCCCCTGGAAAAGTGGCTTTTTGTTTGGGCACCTGATGAAGGGGAGAAGCCAGAAACACTGACGGGGCTCTCCAGAAGAGGAGGATCTGGGCTGCTCTGTGCAAAACCCTTGCACAGAGAAAGTAAGT
Organism: Lithobates pipiens; assembly: GCF_037356315.1. Taxonomy (NCBI): domain Eukaryota; kingdom Metazoa; phylum Chordata; class Amphibia; order Anura; family Ranidae; genus Lithobates; species Lithobates pipiens. The sequence continues at coordinate 356,184,107 of NW_027507748.1, read as the reverse complement.
GTAACATGTTTGGTATTTTTATTTAAAAAAATAAACAAACCTGTACAACCCCTTTAACTGAACAAGCTGAAGATAGATGCTGATTGGTCACCATGCACAGCATTGCAAATTCTGTCTGCTCCAGTTTTTGTGAATTTCCCCCTCAAATGCATATTGCAGTCAGTCAGTGTTTGTGAAAATATTACCACACAAAGAACAAGCAAGAGCTTCATCCTATTCTACATCTGTTTAATCGAGAAGTCCAGCCAAAGCTTATTTGGCTGTACTTCTCCTGTGGGTCACAGGAGTGCAGTTCATTTTGCACTCTTGTGACCCATTTTAGAAGAGAGCGGATTAAAGTCACCAAAAGCAGTCCAGGCACCGCGTCATCACGAGAATAAATTCTGGAGCCTGAGACATCCACTCCACCCCCTCCACAGCTGAGCGCTCCAATGAGTGAGGAGGGAGATGAGCAGAGAGCTGTGACTGACAGTCTGCAGCTCTCTGCTCACAGAGTTCTGAAATCATATTTCTCACCGCTGAGGCTCCGGGGGACCAATGCTGCATCCACCTTATTTATTTACTTTTTCTTTATTTCCAGCTTTGGAAACTGGCTCTGATCTTTGGTCCTAGACTGTACACTCAGTAACTGATCAAACAGCAGAGACTGTGGGGGAGATTTACTAAAATTGGAGAGTAAAAAATCTGGTGCAGCTGTGCATGGTAGCCAATCAACTTCTAAATTCAACTTGTTCAATTAAGCTTTGACAATAAAACCTGGAAGCTGATTGGTTTCTATGCCGTGCAGCTCCAGATTTTGCAATCTCCAGTTTTAGTAAATCCTCCCCTTAAGACCAGTTCTGGGTGGGGCAATCTTTGATGACTTATATCAGTGATGATGAACCTTGGCCCCCAGATGTTTTGGAACTACATTTCCCATGATGCTCAACTACACTGCAGTCCAAGAGAATTATGGGAAATGTAGTTCCAAAACACCTGGGGTGCCAAGGTTCGTCATCACTGACCTATATCCTTCTGGCTGGTTTTGAGAAAGGGTTAGCTTGTACAGGAGAGGATGGGAGGCTATACAAGCAAGATCTTAAAGGGGTTGTAAAGGTTTGGTTTTTAAAAATAAATAAATAACAAACATGTTATACTTACCTCCTCTGTGCAAGGGTTTTGCACAGAGTGGCCCCTGATTGTCCTCTTCTGGCTCCTCCCTGCATCGAGTGCCCCCTTGGAGACCCGCATTCCAAGGGGACACTCATGCGGGCGTGCTCCCGAGTCCTGCTGCTGCGTCCATTGACACAGCCAGCAGGACTTGACCCCACCCCCCCTGCTCGCATATCACTGGATTTGATTGACAGTAACAGGAGCCAATGGTTGTGCTGCTATCAATCTATCCAATGAGGACCCGAGACAGCGGCTAAAGCTGATGTGCTCGTTCCCGTCAATGGAACAATTGGGTTTTAGGTAAGGAAAAGGGCATGGCTTGGGGGCTGCTGCACTACAGAAGATTTTTAACCTTAATGCATAGAATGCATTAAGGTGAAAAACCTTGAGGGTTTACAACCCCTTTAAAGGTCAAAAGAAAAATGGTGCAAGTTTGAAAAGTAAGTCTAACATATTTACATTAAGATGATCTATAGAGGAAAGGATCGCCACTACTCCCGACCAGCTCAGAGGAATAAACAATATGGAGCTGCCTCAGCCTACATGTCTCCACCAAACCCCACACTCTGATGCATTTCGCCCCACCCACTGGGCATAGTCATAGGCTAAGCCCCGGGCTGGTCGGGAGTAGTGGCAATCCTTTTCCTCTTTACATTTACTAGCCATCTGGATTGGAATCAGGATAACCCTGCACCCCATGCTCTGGGAACAGGGATATGCTTTCACCTCTACTTTGGGCGGTTTCGGTCAAACACTAGCTCACAAAAATACACTAATTTTGTTGCTTATGTTCGTGGTATTATAAAATATAATAATATCCACCCGGTAGATCCTTTGACATTTGCAGAAAGATAAACTACAAACTCAGCAGTAAGTGGAGTTTGACAAATGCTGACTAAAATTTGTGATATTTAAATTGTCTCAATTTTTGCTGAGCAAAAAGAGACTTCTATTTTCAATCCACTGAATATCTAATGAGATGCATTACAATGACAATTACCATCACATATATATTCTTTTTTATATAGTTTGTACTCCCTAGCGGTTGTTTCATGAATGCAATGAGAATATTAGCTTTTTTAAGGCCAAGTCCATTGTTCTTTCATTCACAATATGGCTTTCTACCTAGGCCTGGACAGTTGTCTATCCCATTAGTTAACCCAGACCTGTCATTGGGAGTTACATGTATTATTTTCCCAGTGGTCACATACAGTATGTAGCACTAACCCCCGAAGGAGCTGCTGGTTATTTTTGGGCTTACTGTTACCTTCCACTCTCCTTGTTGCACGTCTAGGGAATGTCCCGTGGTAGATGACCCAGTACCTTGAGACTGACAATAGATCCACTTGAATGGATTTTATTTGCAAACTTAAACCATTGAACAGTCTTTTAACTTGGGATCAGAGGGTTGGAAAGGAAGTTCAGGTACTCTCAATGTCAAAGTCCAAAAAGGTTAAAGAACTTGCTTACTTTGACTGCATCCAGAGAATAGCCATTTGCAGCTGGATGGACAGTCCCTCTTTTACAAGGCCTAGCAGCCAACAAGTCTTTGTCACAGACGTTGCTGCAGAACATGTAGGGAAACTAAGCTGTAGAACACTTGTAGGATACCTGGATCTTTCAGCCTGCTTGGCGATATCCACAAAACCGGATTCTCTCGGTAACTCCAGCCCTTCCAGGCTCTTGTTAAGAAAACCAACCTGTACATGGTGTTCTTCTAAAGAGTCCTCCCCTGGAATGCTTGAAGTAGACTGGGTCTCTCCCGAACTGGAGACGGCACCCATCCACCTCAGAATCCTCCTTTAGTTTCCTTGCCCTGGACTAGCCAGCCCCTAGGCATTCAAGTCAGGTAGATCTGCACTCCAGGCCATAGCTTTCCCGGGGGCTGGTCAGGAGGACCAGGACCATGTAATCAGCACATCATACTGGACCGGACCCCAAACTACGTGATGTCCGTCTCTTAAATACACTCTCCCAGAGGGCACAGCAAGAGGGCCATTCTTACTGACCTGGCTCCAAAAGAGAGTAACTTAAGCGCCTGACGTGACCATAGTTCCACGCCTGCCACAAGAGACAGTGCCCCCTGTGGCCAAGGCTGAACATCTTACAGCCCAGTCAGACTGACACAGAAATCTAATTTAGGCAAATAGACCCAAACCAAACTGTAGTTTGGGTAAAATGTGACTTTGAAAAACACATAGACCATGCTCTTCAGGAGCCCACCACTACAAGTACATAGGCATACTATACTATAATTATATACAGATCTTGTTATACTGTACAGTAGATAGTAGAAAAATTCTACACACCCCTGTTAAAATGTCAGGTTTCTGTGATGTAAAAAAAATCAGACAAAAATAAATAATTTCAGAACTTTTTACACCTTTAATGTGACCTATAAACTGTACAACTCAGTTGAACAACAAACTGAAATATTTAGGTAGAGGGAAGTAAAAATAAAAATAATATGGTTGCATAAGTGTGCACACCCTTAAGCCTCATACACACGATAGGACTTTGTACAAACTTTCCCTTGGATTTTTGTACAAAGGGCGTCGGCCCTGAACTTGTATTGCATACACACAGCAGGACTTTTTCAGCCAACTTTCACCAAATCATGTGGTTTTTCTGCTCTTTACCGCCACCTTTGGTCAACTTCTGTATTGTTGTCTGATCTTTTGCATTGGTTCTGAGCATGCCTGTTTGTACTTTGTACAAACGTCCTATGGTTTTCTGTACACACGATCAGACTTTGCTCCATCTGACTTTTGTTGCCAGAAAGTTTGTCCGTTCGCACAGCCAACAAAAGTCTGATGAAAACCAAAAAAGTTTGTCCGATGGAGCGTACACACAGTCGGATGTTGCTCCAAAACAGCTAATTTGCATGTTTGTTGTCAAAAAGTCTGATCGTGTGTATGGGCCTTTACACTAATACTTTGCTGAAGCATTTTTTGATTTTATTACAGCACTCAGTCTTTTTGGTTATTAGTCTATCAACATGGTACATCTTGCATTGGCAATATTTGCCCACTCTTCTTCTCAAAAACACTCCAAATCTGTCAGATTGCAAGGGAATCTCCTGTGCACAGCCCTCTTCAGATAACCCAACAGATTTTCAATGGAATTCAGGTCTGGGCTCAGGTTGGGTCATTCAAAAACATTAATCTTCTTCTGGCAAAGCCATTAATTTGTTCATTTGTATGCTCTGGGTCGTTGTCATGCTGAAAGATGAAGTTCCTCTTTGTGTTCAGCTTTCTAGCAGAAGCCTGAAGGTTTTGTGCTAATATTGACTGGTATTTGGAACTGTTCATAATTGCCTCTCTGTTGACTAAGGCCCCTGTTCCAGCTGAAGAAAAACAGCCCCAAAGCATGATGCTGCCACCACCATGCTTCACGGTGGATATGGTATTTGTTTGGTGATGTGCAGTGTTGTTTTTGTACCAAATCTATCTTTTGGAATTATGGCCAAAAAAGTTCAACCTTGTTTTCATTGGACCATAACATATTTTCCTACATGCTTTTGTGAGACTTAAGTGTTTTTGCAAAATTTAGCCGGGCTTGGATGTTTTTCTTCGTAAGAAAAGGCTTCTGAAGAATACGGGAGATTGTAGTCACATGTACCACACAGCCAGTACTTGCCAGATATTCCTACAGATCCTTTAAATTTGCTGTAGTCCTCTTGGCAGCCTCCCTGACCAGTTCTTGTCTTTTCATAAATTTTGAAGGGACGTCCAGTTCTTTAAAATGTCACTGTGGTGCCATATTTTCTCCACTTGATGATGACTGTCTTCACTGTGTTCCATGGTATATCTAATGCCTTGGAAATTCTTTTGTACCCTTCTCCTGACTGATACTTTTTAACAATGAGAGGGGGAGTACAACTGGGGGAATCAATGGTGGAAAGGGATCTGGGAGTTTTGGTAGATCATAAGCTGAATAATAACATGCAATGCCAAGCTGCAGTTTCCAAAGTGAGCAAAGTCCTTTCTTGCATTAAGAGAGGTATGGACTACAGAGAGAAAGATATAATTTTTCCCCTGTACAAATCATTAGTAAGACATCATCTGCAGTATACAGTTCAGTTTTGGGCACCAGTTCTCAAAAAGGATATCAGGGAACTGGAAAAAGTGCAGAGAAGGGAAACCAAACTGTTAAGAGGCATGGAGGAGCTCAGCTATGAGGTAAGATTAGAGGAACTGAATTTATTCACTCTTGAGAAGAGGAGATTAAGGGGGATATGATCACCATGTATAAATATATTAGGGGTCCATATAGTGAACTTGGTATTGAGTTATTCACTTTACGGTCAATACTGAGAACAAGGGGGCACTGTTTTAGGAAAAGAGTTTTCATCTCCAAGTACGGAAAGGTTTCTTCACAGTAAGAGCTGTGAAAATGTGAAATAGACTCCCTCCAGAGGCGGTTCTGGCCAGCTCAGTAGATTACTTTAATAAAGGCCTGGATTATTTTCTAAATGTACACAATATAACTGGGCACTAACATTTATAGGTGGGATTGTATTTTTTTTTCAATGATTGAACTAGATGGACTTGTGTCTCTTTTCAACCTGACTAACTATGCAACTATGTAACCATGAGATCCCTCTGATGCTTTGGAAGCTCTCTGTGGACCATGGCTTTTGCTGTAGGATGCGACTAAGAAAAAGTCAGGAAAGACCTACTAGAACAGCTGCACTTTATTTTGGGTTAATCAGAGGCACTCTAAATGATGACAGGTGTGTACTGATTCCTATTTAACATCAGTTTGAATGTGATTGCTTAAGTTTGAACTCAGCTACAACCCCAGTTATAAGAGGGTGTGCACACTTCTGCAATCACATTATTTTTTATTTTTTATTTTTACTTCACCCTCCCTTCAGTTTGTTTTTCAATTGAGTTGTACCGTTTATAGGTCACATTAAAGGTGGAAAAAGTTCTGAAATGATTTATCTGTGTCTCATTTTTTTACATCACAGAAACCTGACATTTTAATAGGGGTGTGTAGACTTTTTATATCCACTGTATATGTGCTGGAACCCATACCACAATTTTATATCTGCACTAACAAATTAGTAGGAGGTGCCCTAGGTTGTAAATAACTTAAAGCGTAACTCCACTTTTGTTGAGAAAAAAATATTCCCCTCTGGGTGTTCAATGTACTATGAAAGGATTATAACAAACTTGTTGCAGATGCCTACCCTTTGTTATTCTGAAGAAATCCCTGTGTTTCTCTGTGCCCCTGTTCTGAGTAGGTCTAATGGGAATTTCATAGTTGACTGTCAGGTGTGGAGCTACAGGACACTAATGAGGAAATCTGCTAAGCCTGCATCCCTTTAGACGGGTTCCTATTGAAAGTATAGCTCAAAAAAATAATTTTTTGTTGCAAGGGATGCCTGAAATCTGACTTGTATCTTAGGCAGACTTCTGGGAAAATCAGTAAGCCAATCACACAAGCAGGAAATTATGTTTCCGGGGCGTGGTCAGTACACATTCTGTGTACAGAAAACTCCAGGTAGCCATATTGCAATGCATTCTCAGAAAATTACATTGGCTGCAGATTGAAAAGGAAAGGTAATTTTTATTAACATTCAGTTACAAAATGATTAGTGTCGCCAGCATATGCGCTATATTATTTTTTCTTTATTTGCTATTTTTTCCCCTACGAAGTGGAGTTACCCTTTAACTGTAAGGCTCCATTCACATCTAGGCATTGCTATTTTACAGGCGTTTTTCAGATGTTTTTTTTCAGGGGTTTTTGCAGTGTTTTTGTACAGGCATTTTGAGTTCAAAAGGTCACCAATGTAAAATAATTAAAATGCCTGTAATCTGCCAAAAAAAGAATATCATGTACTTTTTTGAGCGACGGGCATTTTGCTTTAGGCGACAGAATGCTCAGATGTGAACAGGGGCCATTGAAATTAATGGGATTTGTCTTGGCATTTTTAGAGCTGAGGGTTAGAGCAGAAAAACATCCAAAACCGCCGAGGTGTGAACGGAGCCTGAAGCTAACCTGTTGAACAAGGAAAACAGTGTATACAAAAAAATAATTGCGCTAGTAATACGCAATAAAGTGCAGTGCATAGATAAAAAACTTAAAAAACTCTGTTAACCAAGAAAGATGTCAGATGTTACTAAGTAATCGTGCAGAGCTCCCAACAAAATGATACACCCAGTGAGCAGGGACGCTTACCAGATGGAGTGGACCACCTATTGCTAGGATGGTCAAACAAGCAGGCAGAAAATCCATTTGCCGGGTATACAACGGGAACTCCTCTAAGATATCTCCAGTATGGAACCGGACCCTCTCTGTAAGCACACTCAGACAGACCGCAGCAGGGATAATGCAGCCAAATAATAGTCATAAGGAGAGAAAGAAACACCAATAGTTTAATACCATTCGGACAATTTATTGAAAAATTTGCAAAATGCCAAAGGGTTTTTTCAATAAATTATCCACATGGTATCACACTATTGGAGTTCCTTTATCTCCTAATGACTATTATTTGACTGCATTATCCCCGCTGTAGTCTGTCTGAGTGTGCTTACAGAGAGGGTTCCATACTGGAGATATCTTATGCCACGTACACACGACCGGACTTTTCAACGTACTAGGTCCGATTGCCTTCCCGACGGACTTTCGGTGGAGGTCCAAAAGACTTTCGGCGGAGGTCCAACAGACTTTCGGCGGAGGTCCGACGGACTTTCTGAACGAGGGGACTTGGCCACACACGACTAAATCCGTTCGAAAGTCCGTTTGTTTTGAACATGATGACATAAACGGGACTAAACAAGGAAGTTCAATAGCCAGTAGCCAGTAGCTGCCCTTGCGTCGTATTTGGTCCGTCGGACTAGCACACAGACGTACGGTTTTCCCAATTTTTAGTCCGTCGGATAGATTTGAAACATGTTTTATTTCTAGGTCTGTCAGACTTTGGGGAAAAAAAGTCCGCTGGAGCCCACACATGATCGAATTGTCCGTCGGATTCCGCCGGACCAAGTCTGCTGGAAAGTCCAATCGTGTGTACGCAGCATTAGAGGAGTTCCTGTTGTACACCCCGCAGAAGGATATTCTGCCTGCTTGTTTGACCATCCTAGCAATAGGTGTTCCACTCCATCTGGTAAGCGTCCTTGCTCACTGGGTGTGAAGTATCATTTTGTTGGAAGCTCTGCGCAATTACTTGGTGGTGGATTCTTTTAATTATGTTCCTCTACTCACTTGGACTTGATATATTAAATATTCATCATAAGGACTTTTTTTTGCACATTAACTGTTTAGAGTTTTTTAAGTTATTTATCTATGCACTGCACTTTATTGTGTATTACTAGTGCAATTATTTGTTTGTATATAAAGCATATGCAAAACCTTTATCCTAAAAAAAACTGTAGCTGTAAACAGCCCAAAATGTGTTAGTTGAAGTTTGACTTTAATTTCCGAATCTGCTATTGCATCTAATGCTACCCTCTCCACTGACTGACAATGCTGATCTCCAATGGTGTCTCCATTGGACCTCCATCCAGAGTGCAGGCACCCTAAGACCGGAAGTGTGTTACTGGACAGATCACTAGGTGAAAAAAAAGAAAAGAAAATGCCTAAAAATGTCATTAGTTTACTGGTAAGGTCACTATTCCCTTATGGCTACTTAGCTATACATGAGTGTAAAATTTGGCATTCATGCCTCAATCTGACTGTTTAACCTGCTGAACTGCTGAAGAATTTCCACAGTTTGAATTAATCTAAGAAATAATGATCTTTTCACAATTATTGACATTTTTTTTGTCATATTTTGACTGATTTCACAGAACAGAATAAAAGATTAAAATGATTCAATGGGTTGGCACAATCTGATATTTTGCGCAAGCATTTGCTCAAGATATTGTCCTTATATTGTTTCATTTGATCCTAAGTCAGAGGAAGTGTTGTTTTTGTCTTTCCAGGTTAAAATAAAGCAAACTGTTTCCTGGGGCACAAAACAATCCTTTTCAGAGAAAAGTCAGCGGCTTCTACTGTACTTGACTTTGGAAATTTAAAGTGATCGGGTGAAATCTGGCAAGTTTGCCATTGGTGATGTATGGAGTGGTCATTTCTGATACCTGGCCAATTAAATGATTTGACTGAATGGTGGATCAGATAAAAATCAATGCGTGCATCTCCAGAATTAAGTGGGGTACACACTATAAGAAAATCGGGCAAATGATGGTCTGATTTTCCTCATTGTTTCACAGCAACCGATGAAAGAAAATTTGTACGAAAATTCTCGTACGACAAAGGCTTTTTATTTTGTTGTTGTTTATTGTTTCTGATCATGCGCAGTCTTTCATTTCTGTACGGAAAATCATACAAAAACTATACACATTAAGCAAAAATCATTCATTCTGTTCCCATACAAGAAAGAATGTAGGGCTTGTCCTTTCGGAAATTTTCAGCAGGTCGGAATCGGCTGTAGAAAGTTGCGAACACACTATACGAAAATTGTACGAAAGTTCTTTGGATGACAATTCTCGCTTGATTTTCTTATAGTGTGTACGAGCCTTTAGATTAAAAGCACTGTAAAATGCAATGCAACTGACGGAATTTTTTTTGGCCCTCCATCTTTCATTCTGCTGCTATACAGGGAATTGGAGGAAGTTAACATAAAGACAGATCCTGGCATTTATACTGGCAGTATTTAATTTTAATGACTCTTTTAATGGGTGCATGACTGAATTACATATTTACATGTTCTCCACAGCTCTGACAGTGATAAAAAGGTGGAAGAATAAAGTGTGAAGCAGTGTTTCTAAGCAGAAAGAATGTGTCCACGCCTTCTTAGCATATCACAGCACCCTATTATCTAGAGAGCACAAACAATAAATGATTCCGGTTTATGAAGTCAGACATTTATATAGCCCTTCTAGTTTAAAAAAAAACAGACATAATTACTAAATTATTATTAAAGAAAAAAAAAAAAGCACAAACTGTTTTTTACAGAAGCCCCAGACTATCAAGAATTGTGAGATGCTCTGGTAAGCGACAGGGAGTCAAAGTAGAAAAAAGATCGTACCACTTGCTGTATTTTTCTTGTTCTTTTCATAGATCCTGAAGGGATTTTATGCATTTAATATTTCCATAGCAAATTTCATGTAAAATAACACAGGCCTATTTGTGTTCCAGGAGATGTAAACATTGGTATGATGGACAGGAATGGTCAGCTTGAAGTAGAAGTGATCCAGGCCAGAGGCCTTACTCCAAAACCTGGCTCCAAATCAATTCCAGGTAAATGAGAGCATGCAGGTAGGAATTGTGGTAGTTGAAATGGCTCTCATTGCAGGATATCAGTTTTAAAAAAAAGCCTTCTTTTAACAATTCTAAATCAATCTGCAGCTAGGATTTTTTTACAGGAATTTCAGATTCCTGTAAATTCCACTGCACAGATATGAAATACAAAAGTAAAAATTAAATGTAAAAGAATGTAAATATATTTGCCATTTTTTTGGATATCTTAGGAGTGAATTGACCTGTGTTGATGGAGTAGATTGGGCTTATATCTGAAAGCTGGTGGAGCTTGGAGTAGGTGTGATCAGTTGGTATAAGGGTTGTTATATGTAAGATGTATGTAATGGAAAGTGTACATAGAGCACAACTTTTAATGTAGTGTACTTAACCACTTAAGGACCGAGCCTCTTTCTGAGAGTTAATAACTGTTTTTTTTTTGCTAGAAAATTACTTATAACCCCCAAGCATTATATATATATATATATATATATATATATATATATATATATATATATATATATAAAAAAATTTACACCCTAAAGAATAAAATAGCGGTCATTGCAATACTTTCTCTCACACAGTATTTTTGGAAAAAATACACTTTTTTGAATAAAAAAACAAGAAAACAGTAAAGTTAGCCCAATTTTCTTTTGGATTGGAAAAGATAATGTTACACACTTCAAAATTGCTCCCGCTTGTGGAATGATGACAAACGTTTACCCTTAAAAATCTCCATAGGCGATGTATAAAAAATTCTAAAGGTTTGCATGTTTTGAGTTACAGAGGAGTTCTACACCTAGAATTATTGCTCTCACTCTAATGATCGTGGGGATACCTCACATGTGTGGTTTGAGCACTGCTTACATATGTGTTTGCTTCTGCACGTGAGCTCGGTGGGACGGTGAGCGTTTAAAAAAATATATTTTTTTATTTATTTTACCTTTTATTTTTTATTTTTACACTGTTCTTTTAAAAAAAAAATGTGTCACTTTTATTCCTATCACAAGGAATGTAAACATTCCTTGTAATAGAATGAAAGCATGACAGGACCTCTTAAATATGAGATCTGGGGTCAAAAAGACCTCAGATCTCATAGTTACACTAAAATGCAATAAAAACAAAACAAAAAAAATGTAGTTTCATTTTTTTTTTAAATGTCTCTTTAAGAGCTATGGGCGGAAGTCACGTTTTGACGTCTCTTCCACCCTTCAATGGTATGGAGATGGGTGGAAGCCATTTTCCCCTCACTCTAACAGGACACAGGATCTAATCGCCTCCACCGCTGCCAGCGGCTCCAGTAAGGGCACCAAAGCGATTCCACCGCAGAGACCTCTTTTATCTGAAAGAAGAAGATACCAGGGTTATGGTTGCTAGCTTCTGCCATAACAACAATATCATTCTTCAAAGTACTGACGTATAACGATGAGACCGTAAGTGGTTAAAGAAGACCTAGACTTAGGAAAACTATATACCGGTACTTCAAAAATTGAACAGGCCTAATTATTTCATTGAACAGTGTCCCTTTGGAGCGGCTCTTCCTCCTCCTAGATTCACTCTCAGCCCCAAGCCCAACCCCAAATAATCAATGTCTTTGTCTATCGGTCTTCTGGGGCTAGAATACAAGAGGGTCTCTAGGCACTGTCACTTGTGTGGAAGTATTCCGCAGCTTCTAATTAGTAATTACATGTTAAAGGTTTATTTACTATTTGCCTTGCCACTTTAAAAAAAATGAAATTAATCCCTATTGCACAGTCAAACGTGACATCATAAGCACAGGTCCACTTTGATGTAATTACTAGAAAAGGCATATTGTCTTCACTTTTCTATCAAAAGACTAATAGTAATTTCTTTACTTGTACTGTGTAGCTATACAATATTTTGTTAAAGTGGTTGTAAACCCTCACATATATCCAGTGAAGTGAATAGCCTCAGATGACACACAGAGATGAAACAAATCTCCCTACATAAGTTTTACTTGTATATTTGCTGTCTCCCCCTTTATATACTCTTTGGAATGTGCAAATCGTGTTAGAATTCTTTCTACCTCTTCAAGCAGTGGGCGGGGAGTCTGGGTGTGAGCTGATTGGAGGAAAGGGAACCCCCCCCCCCACATAGGTAGAGGAACAAAGGAACTTGCAGATCTGTAGTCTCCCAGCTCCCTGCCCATCTCTCTCTAAGTTCCCTCTCCAACACAAATTTTAAGCCACTGTTATCTCATGTGCCGGAGAACTTGTCAGAAGTAACTGCTGATAACAGTAAGTAAGGAACGGAGCACCAGAGAGAAATTACACTTAGAGCTTTGCAGAGAGACAAGTAAATACTGGGGGGGGGGGGGGGGGGTGGTTTACAACTACTTTAAATAATACAATTACTTTCAATTTAAAGTTACCAGCAAATTCCACAGAATGTGGAAAAAGTGTGGTGTTCTTTTCAAGTAGTGGATGTTTTAACCTCTTTGCGACAGCTGTACACATATATATATATATATATATGAGGTGGCAGGTCGCATATATGCATTGCGGTCTTGTTCTGGGGCACACTCCATTTACACTTCCGGAACTGTAATTGAACTGTCATAGACTGCTCGCCGGTCAAGTCACAACGTTCTGGAGCTGGCATGAAGTCCTGATGATATCAGCATGGTGCAATCAATCACAGTGCTGCACGATCAGGAGCCCCTCTTACCAGCCTGGCATCACTTCACACTTAAAATGTCAGCTCCTGCCAATGGAAAGGGGGTAATTAAACTGTCTGAAACTATTGCTAAGCTAAGGACTGGATAAGACCCAGGCTTTGATAATGACCTCCCTACTCTTTCTTTTTATAACTTTAAATTATTTTTTTTTTTTATGTACAGCCCCATATATTAAGGTCTACCTGATAGAGAATGGAGCTTGCCTGTCAAAGAAGAAGACAAGGACAGCAAAGAAAACTTGGGATCCAGTATATCAACAGGTTCTTCAGTTTGATGAAGGACCTCAGGGGAAGGTATTGCAGGTGAGCTTTAGAAAATCAGCATACCAAACGACAAAATCATTTCTTTATTGAAGTAAAATACATTTAAAGTTGTTACGATTAAAAATGTATTTAGTATATGTTAGGTATACACAAATGTATAGGCTCCATAGCCAGCTTTATGAACATTAAACCATAGAGTAGAGAAGAGCTGCAGAGACAGATACTGCATAGTCTATCATCCATCTGTAAAGGAACAGAAAGAATATTCTAATGTGTATACAGATACCCGTTTCTGAATTGTTTTAGATCACAAGCAGGCAACACTTATATATATATTCATTTTTTATAAATGGATCAGTGTTCTTTTTAAGCCACAGTAGGAAATTAGAGTGGATCTTGTATAAGATAAGTCTGTATGCCCTATACTGTGGAAGAAATGATATTAGTGATATACACTATACATCGTACCATACGTACTAAGATACTAATCCATGAATGAATATATCACGCATTGATGTATGAAAAAGTACTATCTGTATGTCTTCCACAGGTCATTGTTTGGGGAGACTATGGAAGAATGGACCACAAATGCTTCATGGGGATGGCACAAATCCTACTTGAAGAGCTTGATTTAAGTTCCTGTGTCACTGGGTGGTACAAACTCTTTCCTACTTCTTCTTTAGCAGACTCCAGCATTGCTCCCCTGACGCGCCGGCTGTCCCAGTCTTCACTGGAAAGCTCCACCAGTCCATCCTGCACCTAACCTAGGAGGAACACATCTTTTGTGCAATCCTTTCCTCCTTTTTTTGCAGCCTAACCAGTAAACTTCCTCTTTTTTTACCACCAGATACACATCACAGACTGCATTACAAAATCAGCAGGTAAATTCAGGGCTCTAGAAAAGGAGGGAGTTAGCTGCAGCTAAGGCCCTGTGCAACACAAAGTCAAAAGCTGCCAATTAAATGATACTGCAAAAAAAGAAACACTTTTGAGACTGTTATAATATTTAATACAGAAAAAAATCCAGATAAACCAAACAAGGATACTCCGATCAAAATATGCTCAACAAAGCAGTCCATATTATCTAGGTAACACAGAGAGGGCTGTAAAGTCAAAGAATCAGCTGCCTTGGCAACCTTTACTCTTCTTGAGTAAGTGTATAGCTAATGCAATTCTCCAGCACTTCAAAATGCTACGTATCATTCTGTTAAAAGAGAACAAACACAAAAGAAGCACACTAAACGGCACATCGATGCCAAATTACAGTATCTGGAATAAGATCAATCACTTTCACTAAGGATATCTCACTGGCTTCTCACCCTTTCCTTGTCAGTCTTTTCATCTAAATCAATTTTCTGTCCCTTTCCTACTACCTACCCTCCTCAGGCAAGACAAAAGCTGCATTTACTAAGATGGCGACTGTGATATCATGTATATTTCATAGACAACTGCATACAATCACAAATATGAATGCATTTACATATATCTATATAGCAGAATGATATTTTTTCAGGTATCAGAATATTTTTTTTTACATTTTTTGCTTTATTTAAAAAGGAATGTAGCATTTCAATGTGCAATTTTATTTTGAACAAAAAGAATTGCAGACAAGACATTTGATGCTTCTCTTCTACACTTTCTTTTTGTGGCACAGATAAGCAATCTTGTTTAGATATATACATATAACTGCATGTCACTTTTTGTGTAGTTAAACTAAAGCATTAAACTCACACTAGTTTCTTTTTTAAGTGCATTAAAGAATTTGCACTGCGTCAAATTTTACCCTATTTCATGTCTAGAAGGCCTGCTACATGCTTCTTTTGCACGAAGATAATGTCCCTGGCAAACCAAGTTTAAAGTACCATAGACCTGGGTGGCCCATGGCTGGCAAAAACTGTTTGCTCAGGGAAAGATACAGCAGGCCTATGGTTTTTATTTTTGCAAATGGCATGACAATTGTTTGTGTTTATCCTTCAAGTGCACAGCTAAAGCATTTCCTACAACTCAGATACAAAGTTCTACCTTTGACCATGGACAATGCCTAGTAATGAAAAAAAGAAATGCTGAGCCAAGTCAGGATACAGGTTGGAGTTAAAACTCTAGGAGCAAACATGTAGCATGTGACCTGATGTAGCAATTAATCCTATTTCTCTAAGGATGTCTACAATAACAACTCAGGGCTGCAAACTGTAGTGGACATAAAATATGGGAGAAGACTAAGATCTTCTCTAGCGTTGATGGCAAAGTATACGCTTTGTGCTAGTCTTCATCATTTTCTAACAAATGCAATACAATGCCTGCAGAAAATGATCTTTACATTAATAAAATATTAATGTATTCCTTCCAAAAAAAATAAAAATGAAATGGAAATAAAATAAGAAGAATCAAATAGAATATACATCATTGCTTAAGATAAAAGGCTTCAGAGAGGGGTTTCAGAATGGACACCATCGCACCATAAGAGTATAGGCCGACAATGGACTGTAATATAAGCAAAGTTAGTTTTATTCTATTTTGCCAGTAGACACCCATGGGTATTGAAGGGAATATTTTGTACTGTCCATGATGCACAATTACCTAAAGGACACCGTAAAAAGGGGTATGATTATTTCCACATTATTTTTTTAATTTTATGAGTGTACCTTTGGTGGATCAACATATCAGCTACAAGTAGCAGCTGGTGCCAAAGAATTCAGACTGCAGAGAAACCCTCAAAAAAGGTTGATATACTGGTCCATCGAAGCATAAAAATTATTGTAAAAATATATTTATTTAAGAACTGCAAAAAGCTTTAGAGGTTATTTACTATTAAGACAGAAAAGATGTGACCTATTGAGCTGAAATATCAAGATTTGCCATAATGTCCATTTTGTTGATCATATGATAGAAAACATACAATAAGATATTGGAAGAAATACATCTCAGTGTTTTTTCTTCCACTCAGATCCAGGTATCTCATGGTTCAGTTAAGTAGTCTGATAAACTAGGTACAACCAATCCCTTGATAGGAATTTCAGTAGTATACTTGACAGAGCTCCTATTCCTGCTAACTGACTGGGTATCTAAGTTGCTTGACTTCTGAGTCAAGTTGGGGGAGCTTTGTCAGCTGCATGGATGTCAGTTGATTACTTGTATCTGCCTCAAATTAAACCTTGAGGAAAATGTCATGACAACTTGAGGAAGAAAAGGGGAAAAGCCCTTTAAGGAGGTTCGTGTAAAAGCTCACTATTCAACTGCCAAAGACTATGGTTTAGTCCTTTTGTGTAGTCTGTCACCCTTTGGTGTAACTTAATTACTTGCATGAAGAATGACCTTATGAAGAAGACCTGTTTTTATGCTTTGAGCAGCAATTGTTTGTGTCTAGTTTAATTTGTCTGTGAGCAATACCTAGTATCAAAATGCAAATGTGCAGCAACGTATTAACCCATGAGGCAATTGATTCTGTTGTGAAACTTGCACTAGACTAATCAGATCCAAATGCTGATTGGTTACGTACTATACTGCTGCATTTCTTTTGTGTCTCCATGTGTGCCATGACTATGTTTGTTCTGTTACACTTGATACAATAACATGTAAGCCAGGGCATTTCTTATTCCTATATCATGCCTAGATCAATCTCTTGTCACACCTTTGTAAGAATTCATACATATCTGCAGTTATTCAGTACCAGTTAGAAAACTATTTTCATGGTATGGGTTTAATTAGTACGTTTAAGAGCAGTGGTGTGTTGTATCCTTTGGAGCAGTTTAGAGTGTAGTTAGGCCATTGGAAACTGGTAGGTTGTTATGAATTTCTGCGCATAACTTTTACATATAAAAAAGCCCTGGATTAACATATATATATATACCTTTTGGGTTCAAACACATTCATAAAGTAAATGCATCACAAATATGGACAATTTAAACTGAACATTATATGAAAGAAATGCATAAACAGAGGTCACATTCAGTAAAAAGCTGCATGTCAAAACAATCAGAAAATTTGACCTTTCTACTTTGGGTTTCGTTTGCTTCCCTTTTGGTCAGCAAGGCTAGTGATCACATTAAAAAAAGAAAAAAAGGAGGCTCAAGAGAAGTAAGGCATTGCCTAGACTTTCTTTGTTCCTTTAATGTGAATTGCTTTTCTGATCAGTAGGAAGGTGTCAGCATACCTCCCCATTTTTTGAAATGTGAACGAGGAACACCTATTAGCAAAAGTATGTAGGCATAGGAAGCACCACCTGCCACACCAACTTGAAAGAGAATTCTATAAAAAAAATAAAGTCTACAAGTGCTTTTTGTTACCACTACAATTCCTTTATATTAGCTTTTGAAATCTACAAATGTAGCAATTTAGAAACTTGATGAAAGGTTTAGCACAGGGAAACACTTTTTGAAAGATAAATAGTGCATTTAGTGGGACACATGAGAAGGAAAGAAGAACAGAGGGACATTACCTTGAAATCAGGGACAGTTGGAAGCTATATGTCAGGGATGGTGTCAGGCTGACTTCCACACAAAAAGTTTTGATTGCTTTGAACAACATCTTGGGGTATCCTCTGACCATCCTCCGTTAATTTGTTAAATTTTATTGTAGTCTAAATTGCCCAGTTTTGAGACAAATGTTGTCTTGCTTTAAACCAACTATGAATATGCAAGATGTTTCCTGTATTCACTCACTTTACAAAATTAATTCTTTACCTTCAACCTTGCAGTGGGTAACACAACTTATTTGATCTCTTTACAAGGACAAAAACCATCTTGCAACATTTTCTGATATAAGTCCCACCCAAGAAATTCCCATGAGCAGAAATGTGTACAATAATATGCATACAATATACAAAATGCCAGTACTGAAAGTTTATCTAATCATTATAATAGAGGATCTTCTTACTGGTATTGCTGCACTAAGTAAGCTTAATGCCTGTGTCTTGGCAACAAAAAAAAAGTTTTAAAATTGTAGGTACAACTAAAACGAATAAAAATGGTAAACCATACAGTACCATGCTTCACTCACCAAGACATATACATACTCAACTCTGTATCTCAACTCTCAACCCCCAAGCATGTGAGCATGAGTGGGTAGAAATCACCAATGCAGTCACAGTATCAGGGTTTTCCATTCTTGAGGAACAGTCCTAATAATAACTGTATCCACTTGATCTAAGTGTAAGTTTGTAAGGAATTGGTGTCAGTTGGGATGGGAGTATGGACATTCATACCTTAACTGCAGTTTTTTTAAATGAATGATTATCATGGCAGAGTATGTGTTTTTAATGTATTCTTTGTCATCAAATTATGATCTTTTGCTTACTCACGTCTGACCATCTTTGAGAGACTTTGATCATAATGCTGAGTGTTTTATTCAATTTTCAGACTCCCTCCTATATCATTTTTATTTCTATGTTTAACATTCAGATTCCCTAGATATCCTAATTAAGGATTAATTAATGGATTAAGCCCAATGTGGATGAAACACATCATGGGGTGTGACCAATGGGCGGGAATCTGAGCTTAAGCCTATCTTTCATTCACATCACAAAAGAGTTGAATACAGTGTGCAGCGGTACTTGTATGCTATATTATGATCAGTACGGCCAACAATTTTCCACATTGCTCTTCACCTTATTAAATAAATTCAGTTTTTTCAATTAATTTCATCCATGCATTGGGGAACCTTTTACTGTACAAATATAGGAGTGGGTATTGCTGATCTTATTTTGCAGGTTCACATCAGCAATGGCAGCTCAAATATTTTCCTCCTGTTTTTTAAAGTACACCTACTTTTTTTACTAAACATAGCCGACCCTCCCTAGCTGACTAATCTAATATAGAACCCCCCCTACCCAGATGCCTATTTCCTGTCCCTAAACTTTGTGGCCTCCTTCGCTGTTTACAGCCTCACTGACAAAATGTGTTCATGTGCTTTTTGAGCCTTTGTAATAGCTTCCCATGGGACTTAAATTCTCCTTGCGTCTCTATTATAGAAGCACGACCCCTTTCCATTCTATAAGTAGTCCTACCACACAGTACGGCTAGCGCATGGGAAGATTTCATATAGAGGAGAAAAAATTAAAGTGGTTGTAAACCTCAGACATGAAATATGAACAAAGGATATCCCTCTATAGTCTGTACTTGTCTCAATCCAGAGCACTAAGTGTCATGTCTGTATGACACCTCACTCCTTTGCTATCAGCATGAATCACTTTTGACAAGTTTTCCTAACACCAAGAGAAATATTGTGACAGGGGAGGCACCTCTAAATGATTGACAGCCTCAGCTCTGTTCCTGTGTGCTCTGTGAAGAAGGGTATGTCCCTTCCCTCCAATCAGCCGTCAGAGCTCTCCTCAATGAGCCCTGCAGAGTGTAATTTCAGATCTCTGCACCATTTTTCTGGCAGCTTAAGCAAGCTTTATAAATCCTGGACTTTGAATGTATGTAGAGCAGAGAAAACAGCAGATAAACAGGTACAGTTAATGTAGGAGGATTTGTTTCATCTCTTTGTATCACCTGAGGCCAGTCACTTCACTGGATATATATATGTAAAGGTTTACAACCACTTTAAGGAAGCATCTGGATGGAAGAATCTAGTTTAGACTAGGGTAGACTGGGAGGTTTCAGCAAAAGTGTAATTGTACTTTAGGCATTTGCTTTATAGCACGGTCAGCTAACAGGATTTTTTTTTGTATAAAAATACATAATCTTACAACATTGACAGGTTATTTACATAATGCAGCCACCTGCAAAGCTGGAGGTAAATTTAACACCTTTAGCAAATAAAGCCCTAAGTACTTAGGTTGGATTGATGTTAAAAGAGATGCCTTATATGACTTTTTCCATCCTGATCTAAACCCCGCTGTTTGTGTCATTTGCATTCTGTTTTGTCAAGACCACTTTAAAGATGAAAGCAGTGCAGGTGCACACATAAAGGTCAGTCTCTCCCACCGCAGGAGCCCAGCTGAGGTTACAAGCACATATTGTTTAGAATTCTCATTAAGGCCTCCACACAGGCCCGATAACGAATGCTGTGCAATTAAACTGCATCCAGGGAACAGAAAAGTAACAATGCCCATCGCTTTTCGGAGGTGCCTGGGAACGTTTCTAATATTCAGCAAAAAAATGAAGTTATGCATTTTTTTTTTTTTACATTGTCAGCAAAAGTTATAAAAGAGAAGGAAAAAGGAGGGGGGTAGATACGAGTGAAATATGTGACTGGACTAAGAGAGTTGGTAAGCTCTCACAAGCAGGGCCCTCCTAATCCTCTTGTCTTGGATTGTATTTCAACTGTACTGTCTGCCTTTATATTGTAAAGTGCTGCGCAAACTGTTGTGCTATATAAATCCTGTATAATAATAGAGACAGTTTAATTGTACTCTTGCTACTTCTTCCAATGGCTAGAAGTCGCTTACTATAAGGAGGCTAGATTTCTGTGGGTTTTTTTATTTTTCATTTTTAAGTACTTGCTAGTAAGTTCACTGCTTAATAACTTGGTCTTGTTATTGTTAAAGGGATTTTGTTGTCGTACGAAAACAGTACACATTAGTAGTTCATTCTGTTCACGTACAATTTTTATTTTTTTGAGTTTGTCCCTTCGGAAATTTTCATTTGTAAAATCTGAATCGACTGCCGAAAGTGGTGTACACACTATACGAAAATCAAACGATCGTGCCTCGTATGGAATTTTTTCTTCCGTCACGGATTTTGTAGTCGTACGAAAACAGTACACATTAGTCGTTTATTCTGTTCATGTACAATCTTTTTTTTTGAGTTTGTCCCTTTGGAAATTTTAATTTGTAAAATCTGAATCGACTGCCAAAAGTGGTGTACACACTATACGAAAGTGGTGTACACACTATACGAAAATCAAACGATCATGCCTCGTATGGAATGGTATTTTTTCTTCTCAGTTACTGATAGTGTGCACCTATAGTGTGGGCTTTAGCAAATTTACTCCAGCTCTAATTAGTACCTGAACCTGATTAGTACCTCATGAACTGCATGATCTAAACTTGGATATACACGGATTGAGTTTTGGCTGGTTCCTTATATGCCAGTGGAAATTCGCTTAGTGGATGGCTCTGTCAGTTGCCTTCCACCTGACATCCATGGTTGAAAAATCAAAAGAGTCAGGCAGAGGATTGTTGACTAAACAGTGGCCAGTTACGGAGTAACATGAAAAGCAAAGAATATATAGGCTGCTTTTGATAATCTCTATTAAAAAAACTAGTTGCCTAAAGCCAGCCATAGATAGTTGTATCTTGGCTGGTTCAGCAGGGACCGGCCAAGATTAGAACCCTGTATCGGCAGTTGTACCTGTCAGAACACAACAGCTCAGCGTGGGGAGATCGCTATACTAACGTTGGATCATTAATGCAGTCGCTCCAACCAGCGTGGTCAGTTTTTTTTTTTTGTTTAACCTGCTGGGTTGAGCTAAAAACAGATATTAGTGTGTACCAGGCCTTTAGATTGTCTGATCCTCTTTCAGCAGAGATGATGTGATCGAGCATTTAGGCGTTCACACTTATGATCAGCACTAAAGGAGCCTGGAACAGCATTTCTCCAGGAAAAATAAGCATTTCAATCCTTTTGTTACTGTTAATTTATCCGCCTCAACAAGACTGTCATCATGGTTTTATGCGATCTTCGAATAATGGTCTGCTTTGACATGCCATACAGTACCATTTTTAACATTAATGGAGGGAACAGCATGGAAAAACCCTTTAACAGTAAACAGACCCTTTAAGCAATCTTTACAAGTTTGAAAACTCACAAAACAAGGTGGTGTGTCCCATAGCATTCATATTCTAGCTGACATTTTTATATACAGAAGAGAAGTTAAAAACAAGCCCTAAAACTGTTAAAAAGACATGCTTATGCCTTCATCTTGATAGGATATTCGCAAGGAGCAAACACACAAAGCATTTTGCAAACACACACTGCTTCCTTTGTTCATATAAAGCACCAGCAGTTTGACGAGAACTGTGTTCAGAGCAAGCTGAACAGGAAATCGACTTACACACAGCACAAGCAGTTCTGGCTGCCCCACAGGCCTAAATTGGTCCAGCGCCTTAAAAGCAGGAATGAATTAGCATCAGTCTGCCAGGCAGAGTCAATCAGGCCACACACAGACAATCCCAGAAGATGACAGCAGAGGGTGTCGTTCCAATAGCTCTGTCACTTGTACTTACAGAAGTGCCCTACTTTCTGGCTCATTGTTGAATGTTTGTAATGCTTTAATGCTATGAATGTGGTGTCACAAAATTTGATACCTGCTTCTACTTGTAAAGCTTTGTGTATGGGAAAAATATATATAAATATATATATATATATATATATAAAGATATATAAAAAAAATAAAAATAAAGGCCAAGTATGTGACAGATTATGTTTGTATTACAGAAAAAGATAAAGCAGATGTTTATGATAAAAAAAAGGGGAAACCTGCATTTTTTACCTGTGCCCTGTAATGTTTTATAGACGTGGTCTTTCCTGTCAAATCCTTGTATTTTTGTGGTTTTCATGCAGCAGGACTGATGACTATGAGAAATAAAAGAAAAATGCACGATTTTTCTTTTTGTAAAATATTCTTGGCAATTTTTGAAAGGAGCACATTTAAATTGTGAGCTTGTAACGCATGTATTCTGGCAACCAGAGATTATTAAACTTAATTAAAATAAATGTAGCGCCTCCTGTCAGACTTTATTTGTGTGTATGCATATGCATGTCTAATAATGTATAAACAAATATCCTACGCATTAGCACACAAAAAAGAGCTGCAGGCAATAAAGTGAAATATCACTCAATTATGGAATAAAAAATGTCTGCGCTCCTAATACAGGGATGTCAAAACTCAATATGTGCTGTAGACACAAAAAACTCTAAACAAAAAGATTCAATCATACACAATAAATCAGAATCTATCAACAATCCTTATTATGTGAATCCAAAAAAGTCCGTATATGTATGCACAAATTTGTGTGAACACGTCCATTGAAACAGTCTATGTCAGGGATATGCAATTAGCGGACCTCCAGCTGTTGCAGAACTACAAGTCCCATGAGGCATAGCAAGACTCTGACAGCCACAAGCATGACACCTAGAGGCAGAGGCATGATGGGACTTGTAGTTTTGCAACAGCTGGATGTCCGCTAATTGCAGATCCCTGGTCTATGTGAAATTACTCCAAGCAAGCGCAGAAGGTACATGAAAGTAGGAAACCGCCGCCATAATTAAAGCTAGTCATACATTATACAGTTTTCTTATTCAATTTCCTTTAGATTTATCTTCAACTATATAGTGAAAGAACTTGCCTGATTGCATATAAATTGAAAGTGTTTAGGTTTGAACTCTTATTGTATGGTTTTGGTAAATCTAATTAAAATTGTACAAGAAAATTGCATATTGTATGACCAGCCTTACCCCTTTGGCTACACTCATACCTTAGTATATTGACCCTCACGGCAAGGTCAAACACAATCCTAAGTGATCACATTCAATTTGGCCATCTGAAAAAATTACTCTTGTTGTATCCTCTAGGACTCTAATCATCACAATCAACTCAATCAGTGCAGTACACGTTTAAAATACAATAAAAGCCAATGTAGGGGTTGATTTACTAAAGGCAAATAGACTGTGCATTTTGCAAAGTGCAGTTGCACTCTGCAAGAGCAGTTGCTCCAGAGTTTACTAAATGAGATAAAGATTCAATTTGCAAAAAATACCAATCACATGCAAGGAAAATAAAAAATAAAAAACAGCATGTTTGCTTGCACGTGAATGGATGATGGAAGTCAGCAGAGCCTCTACTCATTTGGGGTCCTTTCACACGGGCTTTCTGCCCAGCGGACTCCATTTTGCTCAGCGAGGGATCGATCTGATGATCCCCACTGATCAAGCGGATGACAGGTCCGTCTCCACTCACTGAGCAGAGATGGACCTGTCAGAGCCCCGCACTCCTCTATGGGGAGATGAAAATGGTCCGTCTGTTCATTTTCCTCTGATCCCATCTGATCTGATCAGCCAGATGGATGGAAAATAGGGTTTCCATCCATCTCGATTTCACAGACAGGATCGGATCAGATAGCAGCAGATGTCAGCGCTGACATCAGCCGCTCCATAGGGCTGAATAGAGCATCCAATCAGGTCCACCCTGAAAACCTGTGTGAAAGGGGCCTCACTAAGCTCTGGAGCAATAGTACTTGCAGAGTGCAACAGCTCTTTGCAAAGTGCACAGTCCATTTGCCTTTAGTGAATCAACCCCATCTGTCTTTACATTTTCAAGGTTGGCCTCCTATTCCAAAAATCTGTGACTGATTGTTTCAGGGTACAATAAAAATGGGGCTTGATTTTGTGCATGTGGTAATTTTTTGGTGTGTCTACAAAGGAGGGGATGGGATGGTCATGGTTTTGGTGGACTTGGCTACAAATGGGGTCATGGTCAGTTTGGCATCTCTATATTACATTTTAAAAGCTGGTAACCTTTTCCAAATTGGACTGTAAATTTGCACCACCATATAAACTAGTGTTCCCATACAGCTATTTGTTTACTCTTTCACCCCTTCTATGCTGCTTGCACTAATGTGAATCACATACACAGAACATAAAATATAAAAACCCAATTTCTACAGCGCTTTGTGTACCAATAAAAAAAAAAAATATGGTAAAAAATTCAGAATGTGTTTATAGTGTAACACATCACATCATAATCCCCAAAGTGAAAAAATATGTTTATGTGTAATCCAACAAAACTATAGTCCATAAGTGCCCAACTCAAAAAACTAGAAAACAAAATTTCTTTTTTATCAAGCCTTATATCACCAGTGTATTTCTGTGAATCAGCCACTCTTTGTGCATCAAATCTGATTTAATCTTTCACCCGCACGTGTAGATAAATATTCACCCTCATGGATGGACCTCTATATTAAAGGAGGTCTTACACAGCCTTTGATCTTCTTTTCAATATGGCATCACGTAGTTCACAAAACTTCCAGTTATGTGTCCAGAGCTCAGACCCCATGCACATCTCCTCAATAAATACGCAAAAATAACATATCACTCTCTGTTTTATCTTCATTAAAAGAACGGATTAAAAACACTTACAAAAGTAAAATAATTCCAAGAATTTGTAAAAACCTGCATCATAGCCTCTGTCCGCTGAGAAGGAAGAATAGTAAAACAGAAAGTGATGAAGAAATGGTGCTGACTACCAGAGGTATGTGTATCAGAAGATCTGCAGACCAAAATGACAAATTCTTTGGCAGATTAAACAGTAAAACTAGATTTTTACACCTATTGTAAAACCTTCTGTCATGGCATTCATTATGAGACACAGGATTAAAAGTAATTCATAGATAATTGAATTATACTGCTGCCTTCAGGAGGAATTAGACACTTGCAAACAAAAAAGACATTGGGTGGCCAAGTATAACCCTCTCACGCCCATGGTGATCAAGTTTGTAGAAAATCAGCATTTGGAGTAGATCACAAACACAGTGAGGTAGGACTTGTGTCCCTTAATGAACTCCAAGTAATGGATTTATGGTAAGTACAACAATTCTGTTTTCTTTATCATTCATTAAGGGACACAGGACCAGAAATAATTCAGAGATAATTGGCACATCCAAAAGCAGTTCAACTAATGGGTGGGCAACACTGCAAATAAAAATGATAACAAGCACACGTAACAGTATAAAAAACTGTTAGCTGGCCCAGTTCAAAGGGCTCAGAAACAGATATCTGATGCTGAAAGGCCCAACAAGCAGTCACTGATGTAGTATAGTCTGGTTTGCCTTATCAGAAAAGTGTGTACTCTTATCGCTGTGCTTGTATGGTGATCCTTTAGAGCCACTGAGATATGGTATAATGAGAAGGAGGTTGTCTTAAATGGAGATCTTCAGGAATGGCAAAAAGAGAGTCAGTCTGTTTCAGGGAGGCGTAGCTGTAAAGCAAACACAAACAGTTCTAACCACAAACAAAGGTTAAGGTGAAAGGAAGAAACCACCTTAGGGAGAAAGGAGGCTCTGGGCCTCAAGACAACTTTGTGTAGATAAAGAAAAGGTTTGTTGCAAACCAAGGCCGGGAAAGCAACCTTGTAAGTTAAAGTCAGCAAGGAAATACTCCTTAAAGGTTCAAAAGGCAGTCTTTAAAGAACTGAAAGGACAAGGTTTAGTTCTGATGGAGTCACTGTGGGTTGTACAAGTAGGACTATATGGGCAACACATTTTACAAAGACCTTGCCCAAGGTATGAAATGCAAGTGGTATTTGGAATAAGATTGAAAGAGCTGGGATTTGACTCAGATTAAACATATTCCAAAAAGCTCAGGATCCTTCCCACAGAAGTATTGCCTGGGATGAAATTTTCCACTGTGGTGATTTCAATCTGCATTCTGATCAGATGGGCCCTGTAATTGAGAGGTGCTGAATTGTAGGAACAACCAAATTGCCTGGAGCTCTGAAATGTTAATAGGAAGATGAGATTCTTCTGGGCAAAGTGTCTAGGACTTTTCCACAGTCTATCAGGCTGGCATCTGTCATGAGAATCTTCTAGAACAATGAAAAGAAGACTCCAGAGGTGGACACCTGAGCCACCAGTCCATTTGACATTGTCTGACATAATCTGTGCAGACTGTTCTTTCAACAGGAGGCCATTTAGGTATCCCATTGCCCTAGGAGCGCAGAAGGCTAGCACTGGGGCTAGTACATTGGGTAAACACTCAGGGGGCAAAAGACAGACAAAATGGAAGGGCCACAAACTTATAGTTTTGTGTGACCACAGCAAAACAGAGTTGTGCTGGAAACTTGGAAACATGAAAGTATGCATCCTTGATGTCCACAGAGGTGAGAACATCTTCTGAATGGATTCTATGCAAAGATTTTGAACTTGAATGAAGACATTTAGTGCCTCCAGATAAAAGATGGTTAAATGTAAACAGGTTCACATAAAAACCTTGCAACCTTTCTACATCTGGAACAATTTCTATTACTGTACTATGGTAAATCTTCAATCCTACCCTAGACTTCGGAAAGACTTTCCTTTACACACCCTGGAAGGTGGTGACAATGGATCACAGCTTTACAGGCTGGGGCAGAGTTTATAACTCCCAGAATGTCCAGGCGACCTGGTCTCCACATAAGTTGAAACTTCTCATGACCTTCCTGGAACTGAGAGCCATTAGATTGTCTCTACAACACTGGACCTCCATTCTGTAAGTTCACACAGCCTGGATACAGCTGGACAATGTCAAAACAGTGGCCTACATAAACCATCAGGAAGGGGGGGGGGGGGGGGGGGGTGGACACACCAGAAGCACAGCTGTACTAAGAGAAACAAGTCTGATACTCTTGTGGGTGGAAACTAACATTACATCTCTTTTGGCAGTCCTCATTCCTGATGTGGACAATTAGCAGGCAGCCTTCCTAAGCTGCCAACACCTAGACATAGGGGAGTGAGTGGTCTCTGCACTAGAAGATGTTTAAAAATCTCTGTCCAAATTGAGAAACACCACGTGGCCCCTAGGTTCAACAACACGTTGAACAAATATGTAAGCGTCCAGGGATCCTCTATGCCTCTCAATAGATGCTCTGGTGATTCCTTGGGCTCAACTAAAGCTGGTTCATGCCTTGCCTCCAATGAAGACCCCTCCTCAACTGCTGTGCAAAATAGAGGAGAAAATGGCTCAGAAGTACACAGACATACTGTACATAAGCTCCTGGCAGGCAATCCTTGGCCTCTCACAAACAGACTAGACCTCGCTGACTTTAATGGCATGGCTGTTAAAACCCACCTCCTAAAAGACAGGGGTATTTCTGACTCTGATATTTCCACGTTACAGCTGTAATATATACCATCACACATGGAAGTCTTATTTTGTCTGGTGCAAGAACAGGAAGTTAAGCCCCAGAGAATACTCTATCAGTCATATTCTGACCTTTCTTCAGTCTGGTCTCGACCAGCATCTGGCCCTAAGTACCCCGTTGGGACAAGTTTTTGCTTTTCCATTTTATTTAGGAAACATCTTGATTCTCATTCCCTCATCATGACTTCTTCAGAGAGTTGCTTATATAAATCCCCCAATTTGACCTCCTGTGTCACCTTAGGATCCCAACCTGGTTCTCTGTACTTCAGAGGCCTTCCCTATTTGAATTAATTAGAGATAATCCACATGTAAGGTTGCCTTCCTGGTAACCTTTACATCTATTAGGCATGTTTTTGAATTGGTAGCTATTTCCTGTACGTTTTATATTTTGTTTCTTACTATATCATTTTTGGTAATTTTTTCTAGACATTTCCAAAACCCTGTATCTGCTCCTGACGAGTGATATACTAATCACGAAACGCGTAGAGATTTCCTATGTTGCAACATCACAGTTTCCCATGTTTTACCTTCTTACCCGATTACCATCACAATACTATTATGAACCAATTCATCATTGTTTATATATTTATATGTTACTATCATAATCTGGTTTACATACCCTAGGGCCATTATTATGTTTATTGTCTTGAGTTTAATATGTAATATTTACAGATTTTACATACAAGTTCTATATGTGACCTATTATTGATTATTCTATTTTATTTTTTTTTTGAAAATATTTTTATTGATTTTAAGACAAACAGACAGACATTCAACAGGTAACAGTGACATGCCACATTATTAGGACTAGACCCACGCAGGGGCCAGCTAGTTGCTTAAAACATAATAAATCTACCGCTGTAGCACGTCCACAAACAAACAACAACTAACTTAGTGCTTGGTTGGCTCCCACTCGATGAAGATAATTAAGGACCAAATTTCTCAGTCGGGCCTCAAGGGACAGTAGAAAAAGTGATCTAGACCCACAGTAGTGGCTATACCATATAAAAGTATACAAAGAAGTAGAGCAATACTAGGCACCCCTACAACAAGAATCCCATCCACCCATAGAATGGCAACACTTACATGTTCAATCTGTGGTCGCTGTGGAGGCCTCAGCCAGCCATCTGGCCCACACTCTCATGTATTTTTTGGGACATCCCCTATTCTGGTATGTTTCCTTATAATGTGGTAGTACTTTATTGACATGAGTTTTCCACAACAGCATTGACGGCGGGGCCTGCTTTTTCCAGCATAAAGTGATCATTTTCCTGGCATAAAAAAGTAGGAGTCCTATCAAAGTTCTGTCCGCTATCCTGGGGGCCAACCCCTCTACTAATCCCAGAAGGCATATCCGCGGGGTTTGGGCTACATCAATTCCCACCACTTCTTGTATTACAGATAGCACCTGTGACCAGTAGCCTTGTATTGCCGGGCAGGACCAGAAGATGTGTATGAAGTCACCCGGATCCCCAGTACATCTCCAACATTCCGAGGACAGGGAGGTTCTCATTTTATGTAATCTATATGGGGTAATATATGCCCGATGTAGTATTTTGTATTGTATGAGACGGTCTCGAAGTGAGACCAGGATTGTGAAGGGAAAGTCCCAAATGTCCTCCCAGTCCTCGGAATCCAGATCCGGAATGTCCTGAGTCCATCTTTGACGGAGCTTTGACAGATCTGGAGAGGAGACCCTAATGAGGTGCGCATAAAGGACCGAAGTCGGTTTCCTGGCGCATTCAGACCTTGTAACCTTTTCCAGAGCGGACTGCACTATTTGCGTGGCATTGTGTAACACTTGAGCTTTAAAAGCATGAGATAGCTGCATATATCGGAATACATGCGAGGGGGGTATATTGTTGCGAGATACCAAGTAATTAAAGGGGTGTATAGTTGTGCCGGTGGTGAGGTCAGACATGAGTTTAATACCACATTTGGCCCAAACTTTGGGGTCTGGTAGCGAGTAGAGATGGGGTAAGGTAGGATTGTTCCATAGGGGGGCGTGCGGGGAGATCGCAGTCCGTGGAAACCCTTCCAGTCCCAGTCCCGCCCTCCAGGCCCTTAAAGTCGTGTGCATGGAGGGTGTCAGGTCGTAGGGGGCTTTGGGGCCCCGCAGGGGTAAATGTGTTAGGGCCTCCACGGAGCGGACCACCGCAGCCTCCAGAACCGCCGCAGGGTTGGATGCGTCTGATACCATCCACCAGACTACCGTGACTAACTGCGCTACCAGAAAATATTTCTGGCAGTCAGGAAACGCCAACCCCCCCCGCAGCACTGGACGCATCAGCGTGGATAGTTTAAATCTATGGGGGCCGGGGCCCCAGAGGAAAGAGGAGAACATGCGGTTCAGTTTTGTAAAAAAAGAGGAAGGTATCCATTGTGGGGAGTTACGGAATAGGTAGGTACATTTAGGTATGATCTTCATCTTAATTAGGTTAATGCGGCCTAAGAGGGATAGAGGAAGGTTTTCCCAGGTTTTCAACCTGGCCTTAACTCCTTGGATCACCGGATCTAGGTTAAGGGGGATAAAGCTGGATGCAGCTCTTGAGACCCTCACCCCCAGGTACACCATGTCTTCTACCCATTGCAGTTGGAGATCTGGCGGGGCTAGCCGTTTTGCCTCAGGGTCAATAGCAAGCAACTGGGACTTCGTCCAGTTCACCCGCAGTCCCGTTATTTTGGAGAAGTCAGTCAGAACTCGCAGTGCTCCTCCAAGGGAGGGGCCCGCGTCATTCAGAAAGAGTAGGAGATCGCCAGCGTAGAGTGCTACCCTCTCCTCCAGCCATGCTATTTTTAGCCCTTTTATGTGGGGCGAGACCTGCAGTGCCTCCGCCACCGGTTCCATAGCAATGGCGAATAGTGCTGGAGAGAGAGGGCAGCCCTGCCTGGTACCCCTGGACAACTGGAAGGGAGCCGAGACATCCCCCGCCAGTCTGATGGCCGCCTTTGGGGATCTGTATAGGGTTTGTAGCCACCCAATAAAAACCAACGGAAATCCCATCCTCCGCAGAATTTCCCAAAGATAAGGCCACTCGATTGAATCGAATGCCTTTTCGATATCAAAGGAGGCAACCGTTCTAGTGCCCACATTATCATGTATGGCATGCAGATTGGTGAATAGTCTGCGGAGGTTGATATCCGTCGATTTCTGGGCCATGAATCCAGTCTGGTCAGGGTCTATAATGGAGGGTAGAAGGGGGTTAAGTCTAACGGTGATCAATTTAGATAAAATTTTGAAGTCAGTGTTGAGAAGAGCAATGGGTCTATAGGAGGCGCACTGTTTGGGATCTTTATTGGGCTTAAGAATTAGAATAATATGAGCATCTGCCATGGAGGGTGGGAGTGCTCCCACCTCCAGACACTGGGTATACAGGTCAGCCAGCAGAGGGGCCAGCAGATCCGCGTGGGATCGATAGAACTCGACAGGCAGAAGTCAGGGCCTGGGGCCCTCCCAGCCACCAACGAGTTAATAACCACATGTACTTCCTCTGCAGTAATAGGCCTGACCAGACGGGACCTCTCCTCATCCGAGAGCCACCCCAAAGCCAGGGGGTCTAGGAGAGGCGCCATCTCGCCCGGATCCACAACAGGAGGGAGCGTGGTACTGTATAGTGTCTGATAGAAGGCACGAAACTCTCTTAGGATACCCTCCCGGGATGTAATAGATTCCCCAGTAGGAGAAACTAATTCGGGGATCAGGGTCATAGGGGTATCGTGGTGAGACATCATTGCCAGTAGCCTACCATTTCTATCACCCTGCTCAAAAAACCTTTGTTTAGTGTGAAATACCTCCAAACGGGTGACCTCAGAGAGGTGGAGGTGAAGATTCCTTTTGGTGGACTGTAGCCACTCAAAATTGGAAATCGAGGGGTCAGACCCATAAACAGCGGATGCCTCCTTGATCTCCTCCTCCAACTGGGTTGTATTGATTATTCTATTTTGATCTATTTATACTATGTTACAATGTTATGTATGCCATGTGTACTAAAAAAATAATGTTTACATTGATTGGTTCTAATTATGTTATGTAGCAGTATACCTCATATAAAGTCCCAAATCTCTCTTCTTATTCCTTCATTATTAGTCATAATACACAAGTAATATACAGTACTGTCCAAACATTTTAGGCAGGTGTGACAAAATGCTATGAAATAAGAATGTTTTCAGAAATAGAAGTGTTAATAGTATATTTTTATTAATTAACAAAATGGAAAGTAAATGAACAGACTAGAAATCCAAATCAAATCAAACTATTTGGTGTGATCACCCTTTGCCTTCAAAACAGCATCAACTCTTCTAGGTATACTTGCACACAGTTTTTGAAGGAACTCAGCATGTAGGTTTCTCCAAACATCTTGGAGAAGTAACCACAGATCTTCTGTAGATGTAGACTGCCTCAAATACTGTCTCTTCGTGTAATTCCAGACAGACCTGATGTTGAGATCAAGGCTCTGTAGGAGCCAAATCAATAATTTCAGAGCTCCAGTGCCAATCACATGCCTCATTAATGGAATGGCATGATGGATAAGTATTTGTCTGTATTTCCCAGCATCAAGGACACCATTGATCTTGACTAGGGTTGAGGGAACCCGAACTGTAAAGTTCCGGTTCGTACCGGACTGTTGGATTTTTGGGTCCTGAACAACTGACTGTATGTTTGGGTTTGGGTCCGGTGTTCGGCAATGTAATGGCACATTTTAAAGAGCCCTTCAGCAGCCAATCAACATTCGTTTAAGTGGGGTGCCCTTAGAAGCCATCACAGCCATGCCTACTAATGGCATGGCTGTGATTGGCCAGTGCAACATGTGACCCAGCCTCTATTTAAGCTGGAGGCACACAGTACAGCACGTCACTCTGCTTTAGTCAGTGTAGGGGAAAGTTCCTGGCTGCTGCTGCTGTGAGGGAGAGAATTACATGATAGGAGTGTGTTAGTTGTGTTTTACACTGCACTGAGAGAAAAGATAGACAGTGTAGGACAATGTTCCTGTTGCTGCTTTGAGGGAGAGAGAATTATCTAGGAGTCCAGATTCAGAAATCTATTCTAATAACTCAGCGATCTACATAGATTTACCTGGTTGGGTTGCAGTGCACAGTCTTTTTACACTGCCATGAGCCCAGTGCCAGAGAAAATATAACTTTTATCTGCAAGCTCAGTGCACCAGCACTGCATATGTTACTGTGAGATACACCCTGTACATACTGTGGGTGTATTCTGCTCTTCCAAAAACACCCATTTAGGGCAAAAAATATATATTTTGCAGTGTTTTCTGCATATGTGGAGGTGTGTGTTACACAATTTATATATTTTTCTTCTATTGTGCTATTGAAAAAAAAAATTAGGGCAAAAACATTTTTTTTAAATAGCATTTTCGCATTTCTGTAGCTCTGAGATACACCGTTTACATACTCTGGGTGTATTCTGCTATTGCAAAAACACCCATTTAGTGCAACAAAAAAAAACTTTGCAGTGTTTTCTGCATATGTGGAGGTGGGCGTTACACAATTTATATATTTTTCTTCTATTGTGCTATTCAAAAAAATACATTTAGGGCAAAAACATTTTTTTTGAATAGCATTTTTGGCATTTCTGTAGCTCTGAGATACACCATTTACATACTCTGGGTGCATTCAGCTATTGCAAAAACACCCATTTAGTGCAACAAAAAAAAACTTTGCAGTGTTTTCTGCATATGTGGAGGTGTGCGTTACACAATTTATATATTTTTCTTCTATTGTGCTATTTGACATTGTCTCCCATCCAGTCTCCTGATGAAAGATCAGAGTTGGCACCTGCAGCCGATGTCCATCAGTCTTTCACATCACCCCCTTGCAAATCAGCCAAGCAGTCTGAGACCCAAATCATGCAGCAGCCCCCTCTGCTTTTTGATGACTCTGTTAGCAGGGTTCCCAGTGCCATCCACCTAGCCCTGCCACAGAAGTGAAAGAGATTGTGTGCATCGATGCCCAACCACTTCTGTTTCATGATGAGTACATGGGAGGACCATCGCAGCACGTCTTCGGATGATGACGAAACACAGGTGTCAACTGCTGCTGCTTTCGCAATTGTGCAGACCGAAAAGGAGGGCAGGGGTGAAGATTGGGTGGAAGATGATGTGAAGGACAATGAGATCCCGGACCCCACATGGAATCAACGTCATGCAGGTGACCAGTGTAGTTCGGAGGAAGAGGCGGTGGTCGCACAGAGCCATCAGCACAGCAGAAGAGGGAGCAGGGTGCAAAAGTGGAGCGTCCGTCCCCTAGACAGTACGCCTGCTACTGCCCAACACAGCAAGGGACCAAGCACACCAAAACCAGGTCCAAGGAGTTCCCTAGCGTGGCAGTTCTTCAGACAATGTGCTGATGACAAGATACAAGTGGTTTGCATGCTGTACAATCAGAGGCTGAAGCGAGGCATAAACATTCTCAACTTGAGCACAACCTGCATGACCAGGCATCTAAGTGCTAAGCACGAGCTGAAGTGGAGTAGACACGTCAAAAACCAAGAAACGTCTCTGGCTCCTCCTGCTTCCTTTTCTGCTGCAGTCTCGGCCTCTTCATCCACCTCTGTAGTGACAGTGGCACCTGCCAAAACAGAGGATCTGCCAGCAACACTACCACCTGGGTCACCAACCATCTCCACAATGTCCCATGGAAGAGTTCAGCTCTCTATCTCCCAAACGCTGGAGCGGAAGAGGAAGTACCCCCCTAGCCACCTGCGATCCCTCGCCCTTGAAATGCTGTCATTCCGTCTGGTGGAGACGCAGAGTTTTAAAAGCCTGATGGCATTGGCTGTCCCACAGTACGTCGTGCCCAGCCGCCACTACTTTTCCAGGCGAGCCATCCCTTCCCTGCACAACCAAGTGGGGGACAAAATCAGGTGTGCACTGTGCAACGCCGTCTGTGGCAAGGTCTACTAACTACGGATGCGTGGACCAGTAAGCGCAGTCAGGGACGTTATATCTCGCGAACAGCACAATGCAGTGGCTGCTGGGCCTGAGGCGGATAGCAGGTTGGCGCATGTCCTTCCACCACTGAGGATTGCAGGGCACTTCAGTTTGCCTCCTGTTGCTAACTCCTCCTACTCTGCTTCCTCATCCTCTACCGCCTCCTCATCCAGTCAACGTAACACCTTCACCACCAACTTCAGCACAGCCAGGGGTAAACGACAGCAGACAGTTTTAAAACTTTAAAAACCCCACACCGCGCAGGAGTTGTGGAGGGATATGGAACAACAGACTGATGAGTGGTTGGTGGCAGTGAGCCTCAAGCCCGGCCTGGTGGTGTGCGATAGTGGGTGAAATCTCTTAGCAGCTCTGGGCCTAGCCGGTTTGACGCACATCCCTTGCCTGGCACATGTGTTGAACTTAGTGGTCCAGAGGTTCCTTAAAAATTACCCCGATATGCCAGAGCTGCTGCAGAAAGTGCGGGCCGTCTGTGCGCACTTTCAGCGTTCTCACCCTGCTGCTGTTCACCTGTCAGCGCTGCAGCGTAACTTCGGCCTTCCCACTCACCGCCTCATATGTGATGTGCCCACAAGGTGGAACTTCACCTTGCACATGCTGGCCAGACTGTGCGAGCAGAAGCAGGCGATAGTGGAGCTTCAGCTGCAACATGCACGCGTGAGACGCTCTGCGGAACAGCACCACTTCACCACCAATAACTGGGCCTCCATGCGAGACCTGTGTGCCTTGTTGCGCTGTTTCGAGTACTCCACCAACATGGCCAGTGCCGATGATGCCATTCTCAGCGTTACTATCGCAGTTCTATGCCTCCTTGAAAAAACGCTTCGGGCGATGATGGAAGAGGATGTGGCACAGGAGGAGAATTAGGAGGAGGAGAAAGAGGGGTAATTTCCAAGGCTTTGAGGGCAGTCATTCACAAGTGGCTATGAGGGAGGGTTCCTGCACCAACAAACGCCAGGTACACAATTGTCCGGCAGCAAGGACACAGTTCTGGAGGATGACGAGGTGGAGGATGAGGTGGAGGAGATGGAGGAGGAGGAACCATGTTCACAGCAGGGTGGCACCCAGACCAGCTCATGGCCATCACTGGTGCGTGGGTGGGGGGATACAGAGGACATAGACGATACACCTCCCACAGAGGACAGCTTTTCGTTGCCTCTGGGCAGCCTGGCACACATGAGCGATTACATGCTGCAGTGTCTCCGCAATGACCGCCGAGTTGCCCACATTCTAACTGGTGCTGATTACTGGGTGGCCACCCTGCTGGATCCCCATTACAAGGACAACGTACCATCCTTAATTCCCTCACTGGAGTGTGATCGTAAGATGTGCGAGTACAAGCGCATGCTAGTAGACACGCTGATGGTGGCATTCCCACCTGACAGCGGGGGTACGGTGGAAGCACAAGGCGGAGGAGGAGAAAGAGGTTCCTAACACAGCCGAGGCACCACCAGCACCTCAGAAGGCAGGGTTAGCATGGCCGAAATGTGGAAAAGCTTTGTCAGCACACCACCAGCTGAGATGGAACGTCTTAGAAGGAGGCAGCATTTCACCAACATGGTGGAGCAGTATGTGTGCACACGCTTACACGTACTGAATGATGGGTCTGCCCCCTTCAACTTCTGGGTCTCCAAATTTGGCACATGGCCTGAGCTTGCCCTTTATGCCTTGGAGGTGCTGGCCTGCCCTGCAGCCAGTGTATTATCTGAACATGTATTTAGCACGGCAGGGTGCGTTATCACAGACAAGCGCAGCCGCCTGTCCAGAGCCAATGTCGACAAGCTCACGTTCATTAAAATGAACCAGGCATGGATCCCACAGGACTTGTCCGTACCATGTGCAGAATAGACATGTATACTGGTGTTCTGACAAAAACTGTCTGGCCATCGGATAGTGTCCAGCCCAAGGTCAAGGAGATTCTGAAAATCTCGGAAGATGAACGGCACCTACGCAGTGAGTGCAAGTTCAACCAAGTGGACATATGGTAGCACATAGTAACAGGACCTCTCACGGGCTCGTTTCACTCGCCACGCTTCAGGCACAGCCTCGCTTCGCTCGGCTTGAACCTCGGATGGTGTGGCTTGAACCTGGACTCACCGCGCAGCGCCGCTCGTCTTCGGAGATTTTCAAAATCCCCTTGTCCTACATACTGAGCAAGTGCAGTACAGGGCGGACACTATCCGACGGGGGACAGAATTCTACACAACACCAGCCTTACCCAGCCATTGTTGTATTTTTGAACCAGTGTTGGCTACCTCGTCCTCCTCCACCGCCGCTTCCACCTACACTGCCACATCCACTGCCACCTCAACCCCCTACTCCATATGGACCTTGTCCTCCTAGGTCAAGATTATAATTTTAAATTTTTTTAATTTCAAAGTATTTTATTTTCCCACTAGCTTATCCATTAAGTTGAATAATTTTTTTCCAGAAAGGCATATATATATATATATATATATATATATATATATATATATATATATATATATATTTTTTTTTTTATGTTATTTTAAGTTATTTCCTTATCCACATTTGTTTGCAGAGCACTTCCCATGCTCGTAACAACATTTTGTTGCCATTTTCAGCCCTCTAGCCCTTTACATTACTTTTTTAGAGCCATTTTAGTCCTCAAAAGTTCGTGTCCCCATTGACTTCAGTGGGGTTCGGCATCAAGTTTGGGTCAAGTTCGGGTCCTGAACACGAACTTTTTTCCAAAGTTCGGCCAAACTCGTCGAACCTGAACATCCAGGTGTCTGCTTAACTCTAATCTTGACCAAATCTCCAACTCCATTTGCAGAAATGCAGCCCCAAACTTGCAAGCAACCTCAATTATGCTTTACTGATGTCTGCAGACACCCATTATTGTACCGCTCTCCAGCCCTTTGGCTAACAAACTGCCTCCTGCTACAGCCAAATATTAAAAATTTAGAAAATTTTGACTCATCAGTCAAGAGCACCTGCTGTCATTTTTCTGCACCCCATTTCCTATGATTTTGTGCATAGTTGAGCCACTTAGCCTTGTTTCCACTTTTGGCAGTATGGCTTTTTGGCAGCAATTCTTCCATGAAGATCACTTCTGGACAGAATTTTCTGAACAGCAAATGGGTGTACCTGGGTCCCACTGGTTTCCTCCAGTTCTGTGGTGATGGCACTGTTGGACATTGTCTGATGTAAGCAAGATGCGTCTTTCATCTGCTGCATTACGTCTCCTTGGCCGACCACTGCATCTAGGGTCCTCAATGTTGCCCAATCAATGGTGTCCTCAATGCTGAGAAATACAGGCAGATAGTTATCCATCATGCCATACCATCAGGGAGGTGTGTTATCGACCCCAAATTTATTCTTCAGCAGGACAACAACCGCAAACATACAGGTTTGGAAGTCGTTTGGAGAGGAATCCTATGCTTAATGCTTTTATAGTTTGGTATGCTGGAAGCACCTAAAATGTGTGAGTATCCTGATGTTATGTTTTCTAAATAAATGTTTTAACTAGCGATAATGCACTATCCAGCCTCTTTCTTGTTTTAAAATTGAAGACAACTTCTCCGGATTTTGCTGTGGGATCCTGCTGAGCCAGTTTCACTTAGAGCCCCGGAGTGGTTCAACTGCTTATGTGGACCCAACTTAAAGCGGAGCTCCACCCTAAAGTGGAACTTCCACTCATTGGAACCCCCTCCTCCGGCGCCACAATTGGCACCTTTCAGGGGGGGAGGGGGTGCAGATACCTGTACAGTACAGGTATCTGCACCCACTTCCGGCATAGATATCTGCAGAAGGTACGCCCCTTTCTGCAGAATCTAAGCCCCTTTCCGAAGGTCCCCCGCTGTCTGCTGGGAAACACACGGATTCCAGAGACAGCGGGGACCATCCTTATTGCGCAGCGCAACTCGCGCATGCGCAGTAGGGAACCGGGAAATGAAGCCGCAAGGCTCCACTTCCTGATTCCCATAGCCAAGATGGCGGCGGCAGCAGCCGAGAGACGATCGAGAGATCGGCTTCGGGTGCTGACATCGCGGGCACGCTGGGCGGGTAAGTGTCATTATTTTAAAAGTCAGCAGCTGCAGTATTTGTAGCTGCTGGCTTTAAAAAAAAAAAACGGCGGACTCCCGCTTTAAGTGTGCGGCCACATTGTAGGAGGTAATGCACTATTGGAGGCCCATTTATTTTACATGTGAATACCATTATGGAGTTTGAGTGATCATTCGTTTTCCAACTTAACCTGTATTGCTGGATTGACCTACAATCACGGACGTGGGGATAAGATTTCTATAAGAGCGCTTTTTACAAGCCCATGAGGTAAGGGCACTAAGAGCACTTTATAGGATTCACGAAGCACTTTAATCACAGGAATTGGGAGTGAATGGACACAGCCTTTTGGACTTTGGACATTTTGTTGCACTTTATTTGTATTTTGCACAATTAGTAGCACTTTATTATTTCCACAGTGAGTGCACTTTAAGAATACTCTATATCACTGGACTATGTTGAATGCATATCGAATGCATCACAGTGTCATCACTAGGAGTGCACTTTATACAAACAGATATTGTATTTGATTATTATAGGCACTGTTGTTAATGCACTTTATTGTTCTAGCAATTTATTAGCCTCTATTATTATTTTCAGTAAATTATTTAATTCATTTGGTGGTCATTGGATCATGCAGGTAATGCGCTAAGTCATATACATTTATATTTATTTAGCTTTTTTAGTTTCATGTGAGTGCTGATCACTTTAGATTTGGCAGCATTTCCATAATTTTTTTCTGGTTGTATAGTGGCGCAGAAGTCCCCTTTTATATTATTATACAGGCAATGCCATTAAGAACTATCTTCAGCGTAAAGAAGAACAAGGAGTTTTGGAAGTGATGGTTTGGCCCCCAGAGAGCCCCGATTTCTACATCCATAGAAGATCTGTAGTTAGTTTTTCAAGACATTTGGAACAAGCTACCTGCTGAGTTCCTTCAAAAACTGTGTGCAAGTGTACCAGAGGAATTGATGCTGGTTTGAAGCCAAAGGGTAGTCACACCAAATATTAATTTGATTTAGATTTTTATTCTGTTGAATCACTTTTGTATTTTGTAAATTGATACAACTAAACAATTAAAATATATGAGATTATTTAGGCCAGGAAGGGGGAAGAAAGGGAAGAAGCAAGGGGAGATTTTTAAACGGTGCAATTGTAAATACTATTGAGACACATTATAATAAAAAAATTTCATTTATTAATACACATAAAAAAACACTATAATGTAGTATATAGTGTTAGAAGTACAAATTACAAACTACGCATTTAATACTGAACTAAAGGGATCCCGGCAAGGCAAGTTGATGAGCCAAAAGCACTCGTTCCCAACATGTTTCGCAACAAGCTTCTTCAGGGGAATGTGCCACTAACAATAAACATAATATGGAATTAATACAGGATATAACATAGATCAGCAATAAATAAAGACAACAAAACATGAACATCATATATTTAAACAGCCCAGGAATGTGTGATCTTAAACAAAATGGCGCTTACCACCCATCAATTGATAACGGCATAACCGGGGGCAATCACCAGATGGAAAATGCGTGCAAGCAGTCGGTCAAATCAGCAGCCAATTGGCCTTATTGGAGGACACAGATGGAGGTAAGTCAGCACTACATAATGAGCAAAAAGAAACCGGAAAATAGAACACTAATATAGGCAATATACTTGTATGAATATCATATATAAAATAGCCTCCAAAAAATTAAGGGATAGGGCAAGAAAGCCTCATTTCAATAATATTCTCTAATGTTGATTATAAAACACAACAAAAATAACTATGGGGAATTATAGATATGATAGCCAAAAATAAATAAAATTGGATATAGCAGTACCAAAGGAAAAGATATTTCATCGTACCTTTAGTGATATTTAAAAGCTGAACCCAATAAAATAATATCAGATTGAAATATTCTCATAAGCCAAGTATAGTGCAAGATCAATGCTCCCAGTTAATACACAGCCAGGCAGTCTGAATGAATGAAGTCTGGCTGGTAAGCCTCTATAAGAGCGGTTTGCCTAGAATTAATCAGAACACAATAGTCAATAAACAATAAAAAGAAATGAAGAAACATTGTTACAATAACAAAATTTCAAATTACCAAAGTTTTAGCGCTGAGCCGTTCGCAAGGTCAGTGATGCGTGCGGTGTAAGCCTAAAGCAGTGCTGCTTATATCTCCCCCATCCATCGAGCCGGCGTCTGACGTCACCGGCTCGATGCGGACATACTGGAGGAGACACCGCGCATGTGTGGAACCAGTGAAGACAGCGGCCAGACTACAATTCCCATCATGCCACAGCACCGAAGGAGGAGTTTACGGGCCGGACAAATGTCAACGTAGTTGACAACAAGGGGATGGCCACATAGGGTCTCAGAAGGAAATGAGAAAAAAGCAGATAGACTCAGTACGTCCTGGTCCAATCCCCCAATGGGGGTCACGAGCAATGATCCGCCAAAACGGGTGTCCGCCGGGTGAATAACCCGAAAGGCACCCTGAGTGTCCGTATGTCCTCCAATCAAAATGATAAGGCCAACAAGGCCACCGATCAATACTGGCGATCGCACAGCAAGGGGGTTTGCACTAATCCCAGATACTGCCACAACGATGCCTGGGGCGCCATTCTGTGAACGTGAGTCATAGTGAACAACAGGGATCCAAATGCATACACAGCATGACCCACGCTCACAGATACACACAGATCTGGGAATACAGACAACATTAAGATCACAGATTTAAACAAAGAAAAAAGGAGACATCAGTGAATACTTTACAAAAATAAAAATAAAAATAAGTATAAGTATATAAAAATAAAAAATAAAAAAAACAACAAAATTTATAAAAAAAAGGGGGGAAGGGGAGGGAAGGAAAGAGAAAGAGGGGAGGAATGGGGAAAGGGAAATGTCCTCCTCCAAATCCCGTTGCCATAAGAGGCCAAAGGGGAGGCAGGGATGGTAGAGGAAAAGAACTGCCTTTATAAGAATGATCTGAAACTGATATTTTCATTGAACCCCGGATAATGGGTCGCTTTTAAAGTATAGATCCATTTGGCCTCAGTTTGTAAAAGAAACTTGTCAACAGAACCGCCTCGTGAATTTAAAGGTATATGGGCCAGAGCTGTAAAACGAATCCAATCAGGATCGAAAGAATGATGAATACCAATGTGTCTACTTATAGCGGTGACTATTTTTTTGTTTAGTATAGGTTTAATGTGATCTTTAACACGGATCGAAAATAATCGTTTGGTCTTACCAACATAAAAGCCTCCGCATCGACATTGCGCAAGGTATACAATGCCAGGAGTAGAACAGGTAGCACGGAATTTTGGAAAAAAACATCTACCATTAGGTAATTTAACTTTGTTGGAGTTGTTAATGAAAGGACACATGTCGCATTGTCCACAAGAGTATGTACCAAAAGATTGTACCATAGTAGGTGAATGATTGTCAATAAAATGACTTTTAACTAAATAATCTTTAATGGATTGGGCTCTCTTAAAGGTGATGGCAGGTGAATCAGTAATATATTGATTAACAATGGGATCAGCCTGCAATAGGGGCCAGTATTGTTGTAAAATAGTCCGAAAGCGTTTATGTTGGTTAGAGTATTGAGTGACAATGCGAACATTGTCTGTTTTATTGATTGTTTTTTTTGAGAAAAGAAGGGTGGTTCTATCCTTTGCCTTCACTTTGTTATATGATCTTTTCAAGGAAGAATGGCTATAGCCACGTATTTTAAGTCGTTTATATAAATCTTTGGCAGCAGATTGAAAGTCAGAGTTATTACTACAGTTGCGTTTTATTCTGAGATACTGGCTGTATGGAACACTTTTTATGAGGGGTTCAGGATGAAAACTAGTGGCGTGCAACACAGTGTTGCCTGCCGTTGGTTTTCTGTAGAGGGCTGAATGAAGGTTTCCTTTAGAATCAAGTTTAACTATAAGATCTAGGAACTCAATAGATTCCTGGCTATATTTAAGTGTGAATTTAAGGTTAAACGGATTAAAGGACAACATATCAAAAAAACATTTCAACTCTGATTCTGAGCCCGACCAAAAAAAACAGGACATCATCGATGTACCTATACCACGCCACGATGTTGTCCAAAAAAGGAGTAAGACTCTCATTTGAGAAAATGTACTTTTCCCACCCCCCCAGGTACAGGTTGGCATACGATGGGGCACATTTAGTCCCCATCGCAACCCCCTGCACCTGGAGGAAGTGGGATTGATTAAACTGAAAAATGTTATGCCTTAAAATGTAATCCAATAATTCGATGACAAATTCATTATAGGCCGAGGAGGATACACCCCTCTCTGCCAGATATGTCCGAATAGTTTGTAAACCTTTTTGATGAGGAATAGCGTTGTATAGGCACTCCACGTCGATGGAGACCAACCAAGAATGTTCAGGTAGGGAAATGCCTTCAAGTGTTTTTAACAGGTCGATTGTGTCCTTAACATAAGAGAATAGGGAAATGACATGTGGGGTCAAATAATTATCAACGAGGCAACTAGCGTTTTCGGTGAGGCTTTCACAGCTGGATACTATGGGACGACCTGGCGGGTTAGTAACTGACTTATGAACTTTGGGTAGCGCATAAAAAGTAGGAATTTTGGGATCCCTCACATTGAGGAAATCCCAAGTACCTTTATCTATGATACTCATCTGGTATGCTTTCAAGATAATTTGACGATATTTTATAGCTTTTATGTTGGTAAGACCAAACGATTATTTTCGATCCGTATTAAAGATCACATTAAACCTATACTAAACAAAAAAATAGTCACCGCTATAAGTAGACACATTGGTATTCATCATTCTTT
Source organism: Lithobates pipiens (assembly GCF_037356315.1). Classification (NCBI taxonomy): domain Eukaryota; kingdom Metazoa; phylum Chordata; class Amphibia; order Anura; family Ranidae; genus Lithobates; species Lithobates pipiens. The sequence continues at coordinate 356,140,090 of NW_027507748.1, read as the reverse complement.
CGATCCTGATTGGATTCGTTTTACAGCTCTGGCCCATATACCTTTAAATTCACGAGGCGGTTCTGTTGACAAGTTTCTTTTACAAACTGAGGCCAAATGGATCTATACTTTAAAAGCGACCCATTATCCGGGGTTCAATGAAAATATCAGTTTCAGATCATTCTTATAAAGGCAGTTCTTTTCCTCTACCATCCCTGCCTCCCCTTTGGCCTCTTATGGCAACGGGATTTGGAGGAGGACATTTCCCTTTCCCCATTCCTCCCCTCTTTCTCTTTCCTTCCCTCCCCTTCCCCCCTTTTTTTATTAATTTTGTTGTTTTTTTTTATATATACTTATACTTATTTTTATTTTTGTAAAGTATTCACTGATGTCTCCTTTTTTCTTTGTTTAAATCTGTGATCTTAATGTTGTCTGTATTCCCAGATCTGTGTGTATCTGTGAGCGTGGGTCATGCTGTGCATGCATTTGGATCCCTGTTGTTCACTATGACTCACGTTCACAGAATGGCGCCCCAGGCATCGTTGTGGCAGTATCTGGGATTAGTGCAAACCCCCTTGCTGTGCGATCGCCGGTATTGATCGGTGGCCTTGTTGGCCTTATCATTTTGATTGGGGGACATACGGACACTCAGGGTGCCTTTCGGGTTATTCACCCGGCGGACACCCGTTTTGGCGGATCATTGCTCGTGACCCCCATTGGGGGATTGGACCAGGACGTACTGAGTCTATCTGCTTTTTTCTCATTTCCTTCTGAGACCCTATGTGGCCATCCCCTTGTTGTCAACTACGTTGACATTTGTCCGGCCCGTAAACTCCTCCTTCGGTGCTGTGGCATGATGGGAATTGTAGTCTGGCCGCTGTCTTCACTGGTTCCACACATGCGCGGTGTCTCCTCCAGTATGTCCGCATCGAGCCGGTGACGTCAGACGCCGGCTCGATGGATGGGGGAGATATAAGCAGCACTGCTTTAGGCTTACACCGCACGCATCACTGACCTTGCGAACGGCTCAGCGCTAAAACTTTGGTAATTTGAAATTTTGTTATTGTAACAATGTTTCTTCATTTCTTTTTATTGTTTATTGACTGTTGTGTTCTGATTAATTCTAGGCAAACCGCTCTTATAGAGGCTTACCAGCCAGACTTCATTCATTCAGACTGCCTGGCTGTGTATTAACTGGGAGCATTGATCTTGCACTATACTTGGCTTATGAGAATTTTTCAATCTGATATTATTTTATTGGGTTCAGCTTTTAAATATCACTAAAGGTACGATTAAATATCTTTTCCTTTGGTACTGCTATATCCAATTTTATTTATTTTTGGCTATCATATCTATAATTCCCCATAGTTATTTTTGTTGTGTTTTATAATCAACATTAGAGAATATTATTGAAATGAGGCTTTCTTGCCCTATCCCTTAATTTTTTGGAGGCTATTTTATATATGATATTCATACAAGTATATTGCCTATATTAGTGTTCTATTTTCCGGTTTCTTTTTGCTCATTATGTAGTGCTGACTTACCTCCATCTGTGTCCTCCAATAAGGCCAATTGGCTGCTGATTTGACCGACTGCTTGCACGCATTTTCCATCTAGTGATTGCCCCCGGTTATGCCGTTATCAATTGATGGGTGGTAAGCGCCATTTTGTTTAAGATCACACATTCCTGGGCTGTTTAAATATATGATGTTCATGTTTTGTTGTCTTTATTTATTGCTGATCTATGTTATATCCTGTATTAATTCCATATTATGTTTATTGTTAGTGGCACATTCCCCTGAAGAAGCTTGTTGCGAAACATGTTGGGAACGAGTGCTTTCGGCTCATCAACTTGCCTTGCCGGGATCCCTTTGGTTCAGTATTAAATGCGTAGTTTGTAATTTGTACTTCTAACACTATATACTACATTATAGTGTTTTTTTATGTGTATTAATAAATGAAATTTTTTTATTATAATGTGTCTCAATAGTATTTACAATTGCACTGTTTAAAAATCTCCCCTTGCTTCTTCCCTTTCTTCCCCCTTCCTGGCCTAAATAATCTCATATAACTTGGGAGATGAGGTGCCTATATCTATATGGTGTCATCGGTTAGATTGGACCACATTGTTTCTAATTAAAATATATATTTTTGAAAGAATTCTTACTTTACAACATTTCTTTACACCTGCCTAAACCAACCATTGCACATTACTATTTATACATATATATTAATAAAAAAAAAAAAAAAAAAACAAGGCTTGGAAAATGTGAGGATCCATTGATGATCTCCTTAAAATGCTTACTCAATTACTTTTATACTCCAAATCACTGACCTGAAACAAGTATGCAGATAAAGTAAAAAATCCGTGAAAAGTATTTTTCTGCACAAATAATTCAGGTCATTGATGCAAAATTTTGAACCAAGTGGGTCAGTGTTTTTTGCAACGAGTTAGCAATGTTAGCATCTATGTTTATTTTTAGAACAGGTTTTGTTTAAAGCAACCCTGTCACAATAAAAGAAAATCCTAAAGGAAAGTGCCCTACAACGGGGGGGGGGGGGGGGGGTGTATTAAACTCATCCTCTTTGTGTAATATACATCCCTTTAATTGCAGCAATGTAGCCTCAGTCAGCCTCCTTAATATTTGACAATTTGTCCCCTGCTGTGGTCCCATTCTCTAAACACTACATTGCTACAGGACACAGCAGTCATGTAGGGAGTTGGAGGATTAATCCACAGAATCCCACACTCCCAAAAGTGTTAAAGAGTATAATAGAGGTTGCATCACTGTCATAGTTGCCAAAATTGTAAAAAAAACTTATAGGGGTGCTTTTTTGGCTGTAGACGAAGTCTTATTATAATTAGTGGTTGGAGCATTCCTTTGTCGACATGACGTAGCAGGGGAAAGAAAAATGTGATGTGCGAAGCAGGCCATGGCGAAAAATGGGCGTGATTTAAACAAAATATTTGGCTTGACTTAAATGGGGCGTGGCTCAAAGGGGGTGTGCTTAGAGTCTGAGATGAACAATGGATGGAGGGAGGAAGAAAGGAAGAAAGAGAGAGAGAGAAAGAAAGAAAGAAAGATAGGGAGGGAAGCAGAGAGAAGGAAGGTAAGAAAGAGGGATGGAGGGACAGCAGTCCCAGATCCTACACCCCAATAGCAATATGTGCATTTCAGAAAATGTAACAATCAGCAGATACTCCAAACACCTGGTGTTAGCGCTTCAATCATCCCGGCAACAAGGTTGGTATGGTGTAAGAATGATTGAAGCACATTATTTCTATGATTACATTGTAATATAAAATGAAATAGTTCAACTCACCATAATGCTGAATCAGTGGGAGCCCTGAGCGTGTCACTTGCTACCGTCACCTGCCACCAGATGTCATCAGGTGTCCCCAGCAGAATCTCTCCTTACACCAGACATTCCCAGCAGTGTCCCTCCTTACATCAGGTGTCCCCAGCAGAGTCCCTAACTTGAATCAGGTGTCCCAACGGAGTCCCTCATTACATTAGCTGCACCAGCGGAGTCTCTCCCCTACATCAGGTGCCCCCAGCAGAGTCCCTCCTTACTTCAGATGCCCCCAGCAGAGTCCTTCCTTACATCAGGTGCCCCCAGAGGAGTCACTCCTTACATCAGATGTCCCCAGCGGAGTCCCCCTTACATCAGGTGTCCCCAGCGGAGTCCCTCCTTACATCAGGTGCCCCAGCGGAGTCTCTCCTTACATCAGGTGTCCCCAGCGGAGTCTCCGCCGCCATTAGAGAAGACCAGCTCTCATGTAACAGGTCACTTGCCGAGGGGAACAAACAAGAGGCTGAGCAAGCTGGGTGGCTGCCAATAGAAATGGAGCTGCTGCCAACCCCCCGCCCCACGGCCTTTCCCAAAAAACATCACAGACCGGAAGCAGTCCGTGGGGCAAGGGATTGGCGGCAGATCCATTTCTATTGGCAGCAACCCGGCCGGCTCTGCCTCTTGTTTGTTTCCCTCGGCGAGTGACCAGGCTCCACGAGAGCTGGTCTTCTGTAAAATGGCAGCGGAGACCATTGCCAGTGCCAGCCACGGACCTCTAGCTGTGGCTCTGGTGATTCGCTGGGAGAATGGCAATTTCCCGTGATTTTTCTAGGGACAACGCAAAAACGGACAAAGGTCTAAATCCTGTGAATGTCTTGGGAAAATTGGGACTGTTGACATGTTATACAGGGGAGTAGGGATGAGCTTCGTACGACTCGAACATTGGCAAATTCCGAACGTTATGGGCCGTTCGCACCAAATTCGTGTGGCGCTCACGGCCCACAATGCACTGCGTCATCGCAGTGCATTGCTGGCTCATGATTGGCCAAGCATGCACTGTGACCCCGCATGCTTGGCCAATCACAGTGCCAGCAGCGAGGAGAGCCATGATTGGCCACAGGCAGGATGCCTGTGGCCAATCATAGCTCAGGCTGTGTAGTACACGCCCCACACTATATAAGGCCGCCAGCGCGGCGGCCTTGTGTAGTGTGTTGGCGTCTGAAGCAGTTAGTGGGTGTTCTGTGTACCTTCAACACAGTATACACCGATCGTTATCGGCCGATTTTCGATCTTGCTCTTCTGTAGTGGTTGTTGTCTATGTGCTCTGACCGCAGTATACACCGCTATATTCACCTCACCTATATAGCTAGTGATCTATCTTTTATAATAGAGTTTGCAGTCAGTAGTGTTAGGAGCTTGTGCGTGCTGTCTGCATGCTCTGTACCCTGTACACACCGCTATATCCACCTACATAGCTCTTCTCTATTTGAGCCCACTTGCCATCTGCAGGAGTTATTGGAAGTTGTGTGTGCCTCCAGCACAGCACAGTATACATCTGTATATACCCCTTTATCTCTGGTGTTCTATAAAAAAAGGCATCTGCAGGAGTTAGTGGGTGTTTTGTATCTCCAGCACAATATACACCTGTATCTACCCTTTATTGCTGTTCTCTAATAGAGCCATCTGCAGGGCTTAGTGGGTGTTGTGTGACTCCATTACAGTATACCCCTTTATCTCTGGTGTTCTATAATAAAGGCATCTGCAGGAGTTAGTGGGTGTTGTGTGCCTCCAGCACAATATACACTACCCAACTGCTGTTTTACCCAACTCCCTTCAGGCCATTACCATGTCTGGAAGGCCAGCAAGGAGACGCAGACAGGCGCGAGCCGATAAAAGAGGGCAAGCAGGCTCTGTGTCTAGAGACAACAGTGCTGGTCGTGGACGCGGTGCATTGTCATCAGCACGTGGCCATGGGACACGCTTGTCCTTCTTTTCGGCAGCTGGACATGTTGAACCACAACATGCCAATGACTAGGTAGAGTGGATGACCAAGCCCTCTTCATCCTCCTCATCCTCTCTCACCCAGTCTCAGGGTACTAGCTAAGCAGCTCCTAACGCATCGTCTTCCCTCGTCTCAATGTCATCATCAGCGACTCCTTCCCTAGACCCACCACGTCCTCCTGAGGAGTCTCCTGCACTCTTTGAGCACAGTTGGGTACATGCTCCAGGAGGATGCCCAGTGTTTTGTAGCCTCTGATGATGTGAATGCAGAGAGAGGGGATGCTCAAGAAGGACAGCAATCTGGCAGTCATGTTCCACAAGCTGCAGCATATTGCCAGGTTTGCTACAGCGATGAAGAGGGAGGGGATGATGAGGGCACTGACTCCACGTGGGTGCCTGGTAGGAGAGAGGAGGAGGAGGAGGCACATGTCCAACAAGGCAGGATGCCCTCCGGGGGTCAGCTTAGGGGCAGCACACCGACTGAATCACACCGCAGAGCTCCGCCTGTGCAGGGCGCTGCCTCTGCGCGTTATTCTAAAAGTTCTTTGGTGTGGGCCTTTTTTGAGACTAGTGCATCAGATCGCACCGCTGCTATTTGCAACATGTCTCAAGCGTATCTCGCGTGGCCAAAACATCAGCCGCTTGGGCACCACATGCTTGACCAGACATATGTTGACCTGCCATGCAGCTCGTTGGCAAGCGTACCTCAAAGACCCACACCAAAGAACAAAGCGGACCTCTCCTTGCTCCTCATCAGCTGGCATCTCCAACCCCACTAGACCTTCAGTCCTCTCTGAAACCTGCTCTGAGAGGAATGAAGGTGTAGAATTAGGTGTGTCACAGCCAAGTGCTTCCGGGCACTCTGCTAGCAGTACACCCACGTCCGATTATAGCAGGCAAATGTCCCTGCCCCAGCTGCTGGACCGGCGAAAGAAGTTCACTCCCAGCCATCCACATGCCCAGCGGTTGAATGCTAGCTTGGCTAAATTGCTAGCACTTCAACTGCTGCCTTTTCAGTTGGTAGACTCGGCCCCCTTCCGTGAGTTTGTACAATGTGCGGTTCCTCAGTGACAGGTCCCCAAACGCCACTTTTTCTCACGGAAGGCGATTCCGGCTCTCTACCGGCATGTGGAAGGCAATGTCCTTGCCTCGCTGGACAGGGCGGTCAGCGGTAAGGTGCATATTACTGCTGACTCATGGTCCAGCAGGCATAGACACTGACGTTACCTGTCTTTCACGGCCCATTGGGTCACTCTTCTGGCAGCTGGGAAGGATGCAGGACAAGGTGCAGTAGTGTTGGAGGTTGTTCCGCCACCACGCCTCCAAAATGCTACTATTGGTTGTGACACACCTCTCTCCTCCACCCCCTCCTCTTCTTCTCCCTCATGGCCTCTTCCAGTGCTCTGTCCTCAGAACCAGCGGTGCTCCGTAGGCGTTCCAGGGGCTACGCAAGTACGCAGGCAAAACGATGCCATGCCGTGCTTGCGCTGGTTTGTTTGGGGGACAGGAGCCACACTGGGGCGGATGTTTTGTCAGCTCTGCAGGGGCAGGCCGAGAGGTGGTTGACGCCACGCCAGCTTAAGCCTGGAATGGTGGTTTGCGACAATGGCACCAACCTCCTCTCCGCCCTCCGACAGGGACAACTGACCCATGTGCCCTGTGTAGCTCACATTCCTTAACCTGGTGGTGCAGCGGTTCTTGGGCAGGTACCCCGGCTTACAGGATGTCCTGAAGCAGGCCAGGAAAGTCTGTGTGCATTTCCGCCGATCATTTAATGCCTGTGCTCGGCTGGCTGAGCTCCAAAAGGAGTTGAACCTGCCCAAGAACCGCCTTATATGTGACATGCCCACCAGGTGGAACTCAACGTTGGCCGTGCTGCAGCGGCTGCACACGCAGCAGAGGGCCATCAATGAGTACCTGTGCGACTACGGTACCAGGACAGGGTCAGGGGAGCTCGGTTTTTTCTCACCATGCCAGTGGGGCATTATCAGGGATGCATGCACTGTCCTGTCACCGTTTGAGGAGGCCACAAGGATGGTGAGCAGTGACAGTGCATGCATCAGTGACACTGTACCTCTTGTCCACCTCTTGGAGCATACGCTGCGTGGAATAATGGGCAGGGCACTTGAGGCAGAACAGAGGCAGGAAGAGGAGGACTTCCTTGCCTCTCAAGGCCCCCTTTATCCAGACAGTGTTCCTGCTGTGCCACCCATCACACAGGAAGAGGAAGAGGAGGAGGAAGAGGAGGAGGAGGATGATTGTGTCAGCATGGAGGTGGAGGCTGGCACTCAGCATCAGCAGCAGCAGCAGTCTTGTAGGGATGATTTACAGTCCCAAGAAACAAGTGGACTTGTACGTGGCTGGGAGGAGGTAGCTGCGGATCATGTTGTCCTTAGTGACCCAGAGGACTCCGGACCGAATGCCTCAGCTAACCTACGCTGCATGGCCTCCCTGATCCTGCAAAGCTTGCGGAAGGATCCTCATATTCTTCGGATCAAGGAGAGGGACCATTACTGGCTGGCCACTCTCCTTGATCCACGGTACAAGGGTAAAGTTACCGACCTTATCTTGCCATCGCAGAGGGAGCAGAGGATGAGACATCTCCGGGAGGCCTTGCAGAAAGGTCTGTGCAACGCGTTCCCAGAGACTGGGAGGTTACAAACGCCTGGTCCTGGACAACATGTTGCTGAGGCATCGGTCAGAAGGAGCGGTGGAGAAGGTGGCCGTCTGACTGATGCTTTCAGACAATTTTTTAGTCCGCAGCCCCAAGGTATGATCGGTTCCAGCAACCATCGCCAGCGTCTGATTTACATGGTGCAGGAATACCTAGGGGCAAGGTCAGACTTGGACACCTTTCCCACCGAAAATCCTCTGGCTTACTGAGTCTTGAGGATGGATCACTGGCCAGAGCTTGCACAGTATGCAATTGAGCTACTGGCCTGTCCTGCATCCAGCGTTCTTTCGGAACGCACCTTCAGTGCTGCTGGTGGCTTTGTTACCGATCACAGGGTGCGCCTGTCCACCGAATCAGTTGATCGACTGACCTTCATCAAGATGAATCAGTCTTGGATCACCCACAGCTACCAAGCACCTGAAGCTGATGTAACCGAATAATTTTTTTTGAAATATCACATCCCTTCAAGACTGCCTATGCTGATGCTGAGTGACTGTCCTGTTATGTTGATTGTCTATCCTCTTCCTCCTCCGCTGATATGTTGGAAGAACATTTCTGGCTCTGGGTGATGCCATCAGCCCTATTTTTGAGCCCCTGTTTAACAGGGGCGTTTAATTACAATTTTTGATGCAATGCTTTGCAGCAGGGCTAATTCCTGCAATAAAACTAGAGTATATGGGAGAGGTTGCAGTGTGGTGGCACCAGCACCAGTGCCTAAGGCCCAATTTTTCTGCCCCTGTTTAACAGGGGCGTTTAATTACAATTTTTGATGCAATGCTTTGCAGCAGGGCTCATTCCTGCAATAAAACAAGAGTATATGGGAGAGGTTGCAGTGTCGTGGCACCAGCACCAGTGGCTAAGGCCCAATTTTTCTGCCCCTGTTTAACAGGGACATGTAATTACAATTCTTGATATAATATTTCACAGGAGGGCCCGTTCCTGTGCCCACCCAGAGTAACTGTGAGGACTTATAGTGTTGTGGCACCAGCACCACAACCACCAAAGGTCAATTTTTCTACCACTGTTCAACAATGGCATGCAATTACAATTCTTGATATAATCGTTCACAGCAGGGCGCTCCAGCGCCCACCAAGAGTCACTTTGAGGGCTTACAATGTTGTGGCAAAACCAACACCTTGTTCCACCATTTCTGCAGAGCATATAGGGCAGGCCCCTACTTTCAAACATCCAATTTACAAACATCTCCTACTTGCAAACGGAAGGAGACAACAGCAAGTGAGATGAAAAAAGATGGACGACAAAACAAATTATACAGGGGTGATAACCCTTCCCTATGTTTTCCAAAAAGCTTAAAAATAGTTTTTTTGACTGGAGCTACACTTTAAAAATGTACCAGTTGAAAATTACAAACAGATTTAACTTAACACAACAAACCTACACAGTCCCTGTCTTGTTTGCACTGCCAAGGGGCTGGTAATAGGCAGGGAGGGCTACCCATGCCATTTTTCTCAATGATTTTCAACCATATAGCAGGAACCAGATATAACATTAAAACCGCAAGCAGTTTTAAATGGTGTTATTTCAGTTTAATGTCATTTTGTGCAGGGACTGTTCTAAATACGGGAAACACGTGGCACTTCACAGGCATTCTACAGACACCCCCCAGGCACCATATTTAAAGGAATATTTCACTTTTTTTTTTCACTTTAATCGTCATTAAAATCAGTGCTCCCGCCAAAACGGCCATTTTGAAAAACATTTTAGGCATTGACCCATGTCCCCTGGGGCAGGAGCCAGGTCCCCAAACCCTTTTTAGGACAGTATCTTGCATACTAGCCGTTAAAATTAGCACTTTTAATTTCGAACGTTCGAGTCCCATAGACTTCAATGGGATTCTAAAGTTCATACGAATTTGGGGTCAGTTCGAAAGTTCTGGTGCGAACCGAACCGGGGGGTGTTCGGCTCATCCCTACAGGGGAGGTAAGAGATATGTAGAGGTGAGCATAACTCTTCTCTTGTACAGCATCTTCTTTATGATTGTCTATTACACTGACAAGGTATTCTTGTTTTCATTAAACATTTTTTTGGCACTTTTATTTTTGCAATGCTGGATAAGATCATCGCTGACCTTATAAATAACTCGAAATTCAGCAGCAGTAATAGTTCACTTATATTAGTGACTCTACTACTCAATGCTACCAACAAATAGACAATAGACCATTACAGAAAATGAGGATGATGATGATGATGATGAAACAGACTTACTTCAACATTTTCATAGTAACCACATGCAGAGATACTACAGTATCTCACAAAAGTGAGTACACCCCTCACATTTTTGTAAATATTTTATTATATCTTTTCATGTGACAACACTGAAGAAATGACACTTTGCTACAATGTAAAGTAGTGAGTGTACAGCTTGTATAGCAGTGTAAATTTGCTGTCCCCTCAAAATAACTCAATACACAGCCATTAATGTCTAAACCGCTGGCAAAAAAAGTGAGTACACTCCTAAGTGAAAATGTCCAAATTGGGGCCAGAGTGTCAATATTTTGTGTGGCCGCCATTATTTTCCAGCACTTCCTTAACCCTCTTGGACATGGAGTTCACCAGAGCTTCCCAGGTTGCCACTCGAGTGCTCTTCCATCCCTCCATGACAACGTCACGGAGCTGGTGGATGTTAGAGACCTTGTGCTCCTCCACCTTCTGTTTGAGGATGCCCCACCAATGCTCAATAGGGTTTAGGTCTGGAGACATGCTTGGCCAGTCCATCACGTTTACCCTCAGCTTCTTTAGCAAGGCAGTGGTCATCTTGCAGGTTTGTTTGGGGTCTTTATCATGTTGGAATATTGCCCTGCGGCCCAGTCTCCGAAGGGAGGGGATCATGCTATGTCTCAGTACATGTTGGCATTCATGGTTCCCTTAATAAACTGTAGCTCCTCAGTGTTGGCAGCACTCATGTAGCCCCAGACCATGACACTCCCACCACCATGCTTGACTGTAGGCAAGACACACTTGTCTTTGTACTCCTCACCTAGTTGCCGCCACACACGATTGACACTATCTGAACCAAATAAATTTATCTTGGTCTCATCAGACCACAGGACATGGTTCCAGTAATCCCTGTCCTTAGTCTGCTTGTCTTCAACAAACCGTTTGGGGGCTTTCTTGTTCATCATCATTAGAAGAGGCTTCCTTCTGGAACGACAGCCATGCAGACCAGTTTGATGCAGTGTGCGGTGTATGGTCTGAGCACTGACAGGCTGACTCCCCACCCCTTCAACCTCTGAAGCAATACTGGCAGCACTCATACGTCTATTTCCCAAAGACAACCTCTGGATATGACGCTGAGCATGTGCACGTAACCTTTTTTTTAGGCGACCATGGTGAGCTTCTGAGCGTAACCTGTCCTGTTAAACCGCTGTATGGTCTTGGCCACCGTTCTGCAGCTCAGTTTAAGGGTATTGACAATCTTCTTATAGCCTAGGCCATTCTTATGTAGAGCAACAATTCTTTTTTTTCAGATCCTCTGTGAGTTCTTTGCCATGAGGTGCCATGTTGAACTTCCAGTGACCAGTATAAGAGTGAGAATAACACCAAATTTAACACAAGTGTTCCCCATTTACAACTGAGACCTTGTAACACTAACAAGTCACTTGACTCCAGGAGGGAAAATGGCTAATTGGGCCCAATTTGGATATTTTCACTTAGGGGTGTACTCACTTTTGTTGCCAATGGTTTAGACATTAATGGTTGTGCGTTATTTTGAGGGGATAGCAAATTTACTCTGTTATACAAGCTGTACACTCACTACTTTACGTCGTAGCAAAGCGTAATTTCTTCAGTGTTGTCACATGAAAAGATATAATAAAATATTTACAAAAATGTGAGGGGTGAACTCACTTTTGTGAGATACTGTATTTCTAAAGAGTTCTGATCCAGTGTGTGCTGTTTGCCAGGATCTAAAAGCAAGAAGCTAAATTAATAAGCTCCTAGATTTAGCACTGGACCCCAACTGTCCGCAACAGCTGGTGACTTCAAAGCTGGCATTCAACAGACTTGCTGCTGGCTGTGCAAACCGTGCAGGATTAACTGAAGGCCTGCCAGCAGTTCTTTATGCCTAGTCCGATCAGAAAGTAGAACAAAGGTTTTGAGCAAACAGCAAATTTATTCGCAGAAAAATTCATTGCATCTCCTACTACTTTATAATTGCTTAAAAAGAAACTTTAATTTTATCCATTAAAGTGACGGTATCTGTGTAGCACCATCCCCAACTCATTCATAGTCACCTCTCCAGTGCTCCTTCTTACACTTTGCTCTAAAATCTGTAGTCAACTTTATTTTACATTTTAGAAGTTTAAATGAACTAGCTCTGCAATTGGTGTCTGCTTCAGTAGATTGAAGATCAGGAGAACCCAATTTCTATTGCTGCAAAAGGATATGGAGATATATATATATATATATATATAATTTTTTTTTGTAAATTACTTTTTATTTAGTTTGATAACATACATACAACCACCGGCCACAATAAACTTACCGGTCTAGATTTACAAGAAAAAGAAAACATAGAAAGGAAAAAAAAAGACAAGACCAAAATTATAACACCCCCTAAAGCAACAAAACTTTTGCCTAGACAGATGCATTCATTGCTTGAACCCCCAGCCGGAGGTAGGCACATGGTGACACAGTGCCTGAACCCTATGACACCCTGCGCAGTCTTACTGGATACTGCCAGTAATATGGTCCCCTCACCTCCCTTCCCCCCATCGTGAGAAATTAAGATCTGGTACGGAGAGAACAATTACCCACCCCAGAATGATCAGCACATCAATTGTTGGTCAACTAATAGTCATCCAATACCCCAATTATATTCACCTCCCTTCTTTATTTACTATACCAAGGACCAGCAGCTATAACCTTCCTGGAATTAATCTGTGGTTGTGTCCACAGAAGCCATCCAACCCCCGCCCCCCAACCTTGTTGAGTTTAGTCAGTGCCCCCCTGCTCAGATAGGTAGCCTTATAAAATGGTACTGCCTTTTTGACCAATGCCTTCCAGGACTCCAAAGTTAGAGTCGAAGAGCTCTTCCACGAAAGGATAATCAGCTTTTTAGCATAGAATAGCAATAGGGTCAGAAGAGTTTGTATAGCCCTGGTGGTAGCCAAAGGTTCCACCAGATGCAATACACCTCAATAGACAAGGGAATCGAGATAGAAGTGACTGACCTGATACATCGTGCAACAGCCAGCCAGTAGGGTTTGACCTGTGGACTGTCAGACTTCACATACCTGACTGATGAGCCTGAGATTGCAGGGGAAGGCCTCCCTTACGTGTCTGGTTCGTGGCCCCTGGTAGTATATACAGGAGGGAGCACAGAGTGGTATGAGAACCTGGCGGGTAACTGCAGGAGGGAAGGGAGGGAAGGGATTGGTGATTACTAGACAGCTGGATGCTGGCAGAGCAGGAGCTGAGCAGGCAAGTCCAATCACAGGCACAGTCTGCAACAGGCGGGCAGTGCAGTACAAGGGGTCAGGCAAGTTCAGAGTCCAGGTCAGAGGCCGGGTTGGCAACAGGCGGGCAGCACAGTACAAAGGGTCAGGCAGATTCAGAGTCCAGGTCACAGGCAGGGTTGGCAACAGGCGGGCATCGCAGTACAGAGGAGCAGGCAGGTTCAAGGCCAAAGACAAGCCAGGGTTGGATGCAGGCAGAAGACAGGATAATCCAAAGGGCAAGCCAGGTAATCAGGAGATCAGATGCTCAGACAAAGTAACGATTGGTAGGATACAGGGAGCTGCAGATCGGACAGCACCGAGCACAGTGCAGGGACAACCTAAATAAGCTGATTGGCACCGAGCGCCATGCATGCACGGGTGCCGTTGCACACAGGCGCACATGCACCCGCACGATACCATGCACAGGCCCGCGCCTACGAGCACAGTTGCTCGCCAGCGCACACCGTCACACCCAAGGGCGCTCAGTACTGCATCCATTCTGAGAACTTCCCTGACAGTGCCCCCTCCTTAAGGGCAGCCTCAGGCTGCCCATCTGGGCCAATCTGTTGGTGTGGGCACTCTTAAAAGCCCTTAAGAGTTCTTCGGCATGAAAATTACTTTCCAGCTCCCAAGAATTATCTTCCAGTCCGTACCCCCTCCACTTAATTAGGTATTGGATTTGGTTGTACCTTTTCCTACAATCCAGGATTGCTTCCACCTCAAATTCTTCTTCGTTGTCAATGATTACAGGTTTAGGTGGACTGGTATTTCGGTCAGTAAAAGGATTGGGAGTAACAGGCTTCAAGAGAGCCAGTCGCCAAGGAAGGGAAGATCCGTCAGGGCTTTTTTGGATGTCTGGTCAGCCGACCAGCATTTTAGCCAAATCAGGTGCCTCAGCACCACTGTTGACACTGAAGCCCTGGATAACAGAGGGAGAGTATCCAGGGCCACGTCACAAACTTACTTATGGCCTTGCACTAATTGGTCTGCTAGTTCCAAACAGACAGGAGAAGCCTGTTCTCCCAATTCACGGTGCAACAGTTTTGCCCAATCAGTGAGTGTCTGAAACACAAGTGCGGATGCCAGTACTGGTCACATAGTTGACCCCACAACTGTAAACAAGGAATGAGCCACTGCCTCTGCCTTCCTGTCCGTGGGGTCCTTAAAAGCAGGAGTCCCCTCTACTGGGATCGTGGTTACTTTGTTTAACCTGGATACTGAGGAGTCCACGACCGGAGGAGCTGACCACATTTTGAGAAGGCTCTCCTCAAAGGGGTAACGCACCGCCATGTATTTGGGGACCGAAAAGGTCTGTTGCGGTCGCCCCCCATTCCTTGTATATGAACTTATCAAAATAAGCCAGATATTGGAACCGCTACGTCTGCAGAGACATCTGCTGGCTCCTGAATCTTCAGGGTATCATGCACAGTTGTGATAAGTGCTACAACAAGCGCTTTGTCGCACATGGACCCAAACGAGGACTCATCCACTGTCCAATCCAGAGCAGGGGTCACCAGCCTCAACAGGGCCCGAATCTGCGTTAGAGCTCTCCCTGGAGGACAGGGGGGGGGCATTTTTTACCACCTTTGCGCCCACGCACCGCCTCCATCTTGGCAACGAACTAATTGAAGACTGCCGACAAATCGTCCAGAGGCATTGAACTGTCTGCAGGTGAACCAGTTACAATTGCCTGGATTTCGGGGAAGAAACACGAGTTTCTGAAGCCATGCTGACCCTACCCTGTCTGGCACCTGTTGGGGACTTAGGACAGTGATGGTCCCACCCTCCTAACTGCTGCTGGCTGTGGGGCTCTTTCCTGCATGACTCACCACCCTGACTGGTTCTGTGCTGTCCAGACAGTAGTGCCTGTGTCCTGTGTCAGCTCCCAGATGCAGAGACCACACCGCGCTGTGCAGAGCTGCTCTGAATGGCGCTGAAACTGAGCAAAAACATGTTCAGGCTTCAAGAAAATGGCCAAGTGTCCAGTATAAAGGACATAATCACAGGGAAAATGGCAGCTGAACTACAGGAAAATTGTCAGAGAGCATGCTGCTCCTTGCCCCACCAAAGATGGCCACTGAACACTGTATACCATGAGGGACAGTGAGCAAAACAGGCAGATAAATGGCGGTGAAACAGCGCTATAGCGATCAACAGACACAGCCTCCAGACACCTGCAGGGAGAGACCTACACACATCCAGGACACAGCCAGCCAGCACAGCCCCTCCCAGATGGGGGCCCCCCGGAGAGCCCCTGTATATGGCACACACACCACTCAGCAGCCCATGCAGCATCCCCCACAGGGAAGGGGGGGAAGATAGGGAGAGGGAGGTGAGGGACCCCCAAATCGACCTCCTAGGGAATGCCTAGCTGCTCAGCCCCACCAAGGCAGGGAGAGCTGTACTTACCAGTCCTGAAGAGCTGGGAGATATTCCGTCACAGACCCACTCTTCGATCAGTACGGGGTGGCTGCTGGCCCGACACACTGTGACACAGACATCAGTAGCCCGGTCATATGTGTGCCCCAGAGCATTTACGCTCACCGACCACCTCTGGAGCTGAGGCATGTCATGGCTGACCCAGCGCAGAGGTCTGGTCTGCAAATGCTCGCTGGTCAGGCTGGGGAGACTACAAGGAGAAGAGTATCCAGCCTGTCACCCAGCCGGCTGTTGATAGATCACAGAATCTTGCGCAAAGCTTCTGCCAAAAAAATTCCACGGACCGATGGGCCCACAGGGTTCCTAGGTCCTTCTCCTTCACTAGGCAGAAAAAAACTGAAGCTGCAATGCAGGCAGTGGGGCTGTTACCTAAGGGACCGCCCCTTGGGCAGAACTAGAAAGTTCTAGTTTTATATTACATGTTAACATATTATGCCTAGTCCTCTCCTGAAGGTGGCGTAACAATCCAATGGTTTAAGAGAGGAGCTGTGTCAGTCGGTGAACGTAAGAGAAAGTATGATAGTTCAGTTCAGTGTAGGTAGAAATAGATAAAAAAAAAGAATAAATAGTTATAAAACTGTAATAAGCTTATAAAAACACGTGTGCTTCATGGCTACTGTCTCCTGTCTCCATGCTGTCTTATGCAACCAAAAAGAAGCAGGAAATTACATTCTTAGACTTCTGGGAGCATTCAGCTATTCCAACTTGTCAAAGTCTTTGTGTAAATATGTCTGTGTCATCTCTCCTAGAAAGTGTGTGTGTAATGTCATATAACCAAACATCTACCAATATGAACACATTAACCACTTGCCGACCGCCGCACGACGATGTACGTCGACAGAATGGCACAGGCAGGGATAAGGGCTTACATGTACGTCCTTGCCTGCCCGCCGATCGGGCCCCCGCCCGGTGCCTGCGGCGGTCGGTATTCGTTCGGGAGCGATCCCGGACGAGGGGACGGCCATTCATTCATGGCCACCCCCTCGCGATCGCTCCCGACGAATGAAAATGTCCCGTGACATCACTTCCTCTCCTGTAATGTAAACACAGGAGAGGAAGTGATGTATTCTCTCCTCCGTGTCGGTATTTTTCGTTCCGGCACCGAGGAGAGAGCATCGGTGAGTTGCACAAGCACTACACTACACAGTAGAACATGCCAGGCACACTCACACCCCCCCCCTTTACCCCCCGATCACCCCCCAATTACCCCTGCCCCCCCAGTCACAGTGACACCAATTGCTTTTTTTTTTTTGCATTGGTGTCATTTGTGACTGTAATAACTGTTAGGGCAGTTAGGGTTAGCCCGCTTTAGTTCTAATGTGCCCCCCTAACCCGCCCAATAAAGGTTTAACCCCGTGATCACCCCCCCTCGCCAGTGTCACTAAGGCTGGGTTCACATTGCAGCGGTTTATGAGAACGAATGTGATTCGCACCGCACTGCAGTGCAAATCACATCCGATCTCTGTGCGATTCGAGTTCAGCCATACAGATAGTATGGCTGAATTCGTGTCGCACCCGCCGCAAATTCACACGGGACCCTTTTTTTGGCCCGCAGCAGAATCGGATCGCATGGGTGTTCACACCATGCGATCCGAGTTTGCAGATCGCACTGCGATATGCGAACTGATCTGGGGGTGTCATTAACATTTCACTGACACTCCCAGCAGTTCGCATAGGGCAGTGTGAACTGCCGCCGGGAGGCATGCGATGCGGGAACCCGCCGCGGATTCATGGCGTTCCCGCATCGCTCCAGTGTGAAACCAGCCTAATAAGCGATCATTTTTCTGATCGCTGTATTAGTGTCACAGGTGACGCTAGTTAGGCAGGTAGGTATTTAGGTTCGCCGCAGCTTTTTATAGCGCCAGGGACCCCCATATACTACTACCCCTGATTTCCCCCTAGTTAACCCTTTCACCAGTGATCACCATATAACTGTTACAGGTGACGCTGGTTGGTTAGTTATTTTTTTATAGTTTCAGGGCACCCGCCATTTATTACCTAATAAAGGTTTAACCCCCTGATCACCCGGCGGGTGTCATTTGTGACTGTAATAACTGTTAGGGCAGTTAGGGTTAGCCCCCTTTAGTTCTAAGGTACCCCCCTAACCCCCCCAATAAAGGTTTAACCCCGTGATCACCCCCCATCGCCAGTGTCACTAAGGCTGGGTTCACATTGCAGCGGTTTATGAGAACGGATGTGATTCGCACCGCACTGCAGTGCAAATCACATCCGATCTCTGTGCGATTCGAGTTCAGCCATACAGATAGTATGGCTGAATTCGTGTCGCACCCGCCGCAGCCGCCGCAAACTCGCACGGGACCCTTTTTTTGGTCCGCAGCAGAATCGGATCGCATGGGTGTTCACACCATGCGATCCGAGTTTGCAGATCGCACTGCGATATGCAAACTGATCTGGGGGTGTCATTAACATTTCACTGACACTCCCAGCAGTTCGCATAGGGCAGTGTGAACTGCCGCCGGGAGGCATGTGATGCGGGAACCCGCCGCACATTCGT
Source organism: Lithobates pipiens (assembly GCF_037356315.1). Taxonomy (NCBI): domain Eukaryota; kingdom Metazoa; phylum Chordata; class Amphibia; order Anura; family Ranidae; genus Lithobates; species Lithobates pipiens. Next base: position 356,121,729 of record NW_027507748.1, on the reverse strand, counting down.
GGCGTTCCCACATCGCTCCAGTGTGAACCCAGCCTAATAAGCGATCGTTTTTCTGATCACTGTATTAGTGTCACAGGTGACGCTAGTTAGGCAGGTAGGTATTTAGGTTCGCCGCAGCTTTTTATAGCGCCAGGGACCCCCATATACTACCGCATAAAGCCCCCTGATTGCCCCCTAGTTAACCCTTTCACCAGTGATCACCATATAACTGTTACAGGTGACGCTGGTTGGTTAGTTATTTTTTTTTATAGTTTCAGGGCACCCGCCATTTATTACCTAGTCTCACTAGTGTACCCCTAAATTTAGGGGTGTCTACTTTCCAAAATGGGGTCATTTGGGGGGGGTTTGTGCCATCTTGGCATTTTATGGCCTTCAAAACTGAAAGCCCTTAGAAAGCCTGAAGGCGGTGCTTGGTTTTCGGGGCCCCGTACGCGGCTAGGCTCCCAAAAAGTCCCACATATGTGATATCCCCGTACTCAGGAGAAGCAGCAGAATTTATTTTGGGGTGTCATTTCACATATGCCCATGGCATGCGTGAGCAATATATCATTTAGTGACAACTTTGTGAAAAAAAAAAAAAAAAAAAAGTTTGTAATTTTCCCGCAACTTGTGGCAAAATATAAAATATTCCATGGACTCAAAATGCCTCTCAGCAAATAGCTTGGGGTGTCTACTTTCTAAAATGGGGTCATTTGTGGGGGTTTTGTGCCATCTTGGCATTTTATGGCCTTCAAAACTGTAATAGGTAGTGAGAAGTGAAATCAAAAATTTACGCCCTTAGAAAGCCTGAAGGCGGTGCTTGGTTTTCGGGGCCCCGTACGCGGCTAGGCTCCCAAAAAGTCCCACATATGTGGTATCCCCGTACTCAGGAGAAGCAGCAGAATTTATTTTGGGGTGTCATTTCACATATGCCCATAGCATGTGTGAGCAATATATCATTTAGTGACAACTTTGTGTAAAAAAAAAAAAAAAAATTATTTTTTGTCATTATTCAATCGCTTGAGGCAAAAAAATAAAATATTCAATGGGCTCAACATGCCACTTATCAATTTCCTTAGGATGTCTACTTTCCAAAATGGGGTCATTTGGGGGGGTTTTGTACTGCCCTGCCATTTTAGCACCTCAAGAAATGAGATAGGCAGTCGTAAACTAAAAGCTGCGTAAATTCCAGAAAACGTACCTTAGTTTGTAGATGTGACAACTTTTGCGCAAACCAATAAATATACAATTATTGACTTTTTTTTTACCAAAGACATGTGGCTGAATACATTTTGGCCAAAATGTATGACTAAAATTGAGTTTATTGGATTTTTCTAATAACAAAAAGTAGAAAATATCATTTTTTTTCAAAATTTGTGGTCTTTTTACGTTTATATCGCAAAAAATAAAAATCGCAGAGGCAATCAAATACCATCAAAAGAAAGCTCTATTTGTGGGAAGAAAAGGACGCAAATTTTGTTTGGGTACAACATTGCATGACCGCGCAATTACCAGTTAAAACAGCGCAGTGCCAAATTGTAAAAAGACCTCTGGTCATTTACCAGCAAAATGGTCCGGTCTGAAGGTGGTTAACAACTTTAACTACATACCAATATTTATTAATATGACTGAGACTACACTAAACTAACATAGCAGGATATATATATCAAATCAATTGATCAAGGTCATTCACACATACTATATTTATTGTGACTAATCATAAAACCAAATATGTTTTGCAAGCTTGCCATGAATATAATATAACACCTATAAGTGCCGAATTATGAATTTGGAATAATATTTTAACACTTTGACACTGATCACATGCAGGTTAGAGGCGTCATACTTTAAATAATAATATATGAACACTGCCACCTTCAGGATGAAGTGACATCTGTAGTGTCATCAGATTAAAGTAGAATGCCATCCTAAGTCTTAAAAAGTGTTTCCTCAGACCTCCTGCTACCTAACCTGTGTTAAAAAAAAAAAAAAAAGGGACGTGCAACCTTACTTATTTTTAATCTGCTCCAGTCCAGTCCAGTAATGTGATCCACAGCTTCGGTTCCCCTTTGCTGGTTGGTGGCGGCTGCAGGGGAGGAGAGAGCGCTGACTATGGGTTATATCAAAGCTCCCAGAACTCCCAGCTGTTTTTCGAACGCTCCCCCCTCTCCCTTGCAGCTGCTGCTCACCAACACAGGAGATCATGTGACTGGACTGGAGCAAACTTAAAATACTTAATTATATGTACCTTTTTACACTGCAAAGGTAGCAGAAGGGATGTTTTTAAAACTTTAGTGTTAGGCTAGAATTTTACTTTAATAAATGTAATTAACCACAATAAAAAATAATTTAAAAAAAAATAGAAAATGCATTCAAAAGAATAAATTTTTGTGCATATTCCGGCATTAGAAAAAATACCAAGTAAATAAATAAAAAAAACAACCTATGAACTAAATATATAGTCTTAACCACTTAACCGTGCTATAGCCAAATGACAGCTACAGCGCAGCTCGATAACTCTGGGAGGGCGTACATTGATGTCATCCCAAGATCACGCTGCCCCCTTGGGCGCGCACACGGGAGTATTCAGAGGACCCGCTGCATCACAGTAAATGGCCACTGACAGCGGCTGTTTACCACGCAATTGTTCCATCAAATGACAGAGCGATCACTTGGAAACCGTGTCATGCCCGGTTCCTATCTCCCCTCAGTGGATGCAGAGAGGGGAGAGATTGGCTGGATCTGTAGTGAACACAGCACTGCTCTGTGCCCATTGCAGCCTCATCCATCCATCCTCAGTCATCCCATCCATATTTATGGCTCAACCATGCACATCCATCCCCATTCTTGCCACATCAGTGCCTTACAAAAGTGTAAGTAGGTAGTCAAATTAGATTTCAGAAATGTATGCCCCAGAACACCTGACGGTGCTCCCTTCACGTTGGGCCTATTTATGTGGCCAAGCTGTGTAAAAGTCTCATATATGTGAAATCGCTATACTCAGGTGGAGTAGGAGAATCTATTTTGTGGTGTGAATTTTGGTATGTACATGCTACGTGCCATAATATTGTATAAATTGACAACTTTGTGTTAAAAAAAAAAAAAAAAGTGTTTTCATTTTCTTCCCACATTTTCCAAAAACTTGTAGAAAAAAAAACAGACATGTTCAAAAAACTCATTATGCCTCAGATTATACACTGGGGTTTTCTTTCCAAAATGGGGTAATTTTTGGAGTGTTTCCATTGTGATGGTGCACCAGGGCCTTCAAAATGGCAAGAGGTAGTCAGGAAATTAGATGTGTAATTTATTCTCCTAGAACGCCTGATCGTGCTCCCTACATGTTGGGCCCCTGTATGTGGCCACGCTCTGAAAAAGTCTCACATATGTGGTATCACCATACTCAGGAGTAGCAGATTGTGTTTTGGGGTGTAATTTGTGGTATGCATATGCTGTGTGTGAGAAATAACCTGTTAATATATGACAATTTTGTGAGGGGAATCTCGATTTTGCAAAAGAATTGTGGGAAAAAAATTACAACTTCAAAAAACTCACTATGTCTCTTACCAAGTACTTTGGAATATCTACTTTCCAAAAAGGGGTCATTTGGGGGATATTTGTACTTTCCTGGCTTGTTAGGGTTTCAAGAAATGAGACAGGCCGCCAGTACTTCAGGTGTGATCAATTTTCAGAGATTGGCACCATAGCTTTTGGACTCTATAACTTTCACAAAGACCAAATATTATTGCACCAATTTGGGTTATTTTTTTATGAAAGATATGTAGCAGTATACATTTTGGCCAGGCTGAACATGTAAAAACAGCAAAACTGCAAAGCAGCATCCAGGGGGCGGTCCCACTGGCTATAACCCCTCACTCTGCTTCCTGCAGCTCAGTTTGTCAAAAAGCAGTACAAACATAAATAGGAGGGGTGGGTGGTGTGTCCGTCAATGAACTTCAGAGAAAAGGATTTTACAGTGAGTACAAAAATCCTATTTTCTCTTTCGTTCATTGACTGACAGCTCCTTTAAATCTTGACCTTAGGGACATCCCTAAGCAGTGTCAAAAAACAAGGGGTGGAAACAGCAATAAATAACTTCATTAATAATATGTAGTGTTGAGCTATCTTCAGTATTCCAACACCTAAAAAAGTGCCAAGTGCCAAATTATTGAATTATCCAAAATAACAATAACAAATGTTGTGCTTCTACAATATTCCCACAACAACAGAGTGCCAAAATATAAAAGTGGCAAGTGCTAAAGTATAATGAAAAAACTGAAGGGGCAGCACAGTGGTGTAGTGGGTAGCACTCTCACCTAGCAGCAAGAAGGGTCGCTGGTTCAAATCCCAACCACGACACTACCTGTCTGGAGTTTGCATGTTCTCCCTGTGCCTGCGTGGGTTTCCTCCGGGTACTCCGGTTTCCTCCCACACTCCAAAGACATGCAGGTAGGTTAATTGGGTTCTGTCCAAAATTGCCCCTAGTATATGAATGGGAACCTTGGATTGTGGGCTCCTTGAGGGTAGGGACCGATGTGAGTGTGCAATGTACAGGGATAGGGACAATTGTAGACACTCACAGGTTGAACTGGATGGACTGGTGTCTTTATTCAACCTTAATAATAACTATGAAGATCATAATATTTTAATTATTTGGTAGATATGTCATTGTTGGGTCTTTTTTTATCCATTTTAGATTTTTTTTAATTAAATTACTTTTTATATTTTTTTCTTTATAAAATACGAGTTTTTTTTTTATACTAGTGGTCATTACATACCAAAAAGAATCACTTATGGGGACATTTTTCCTACCAGATCAGAACATTTAGTTATATTTTGTCTATGTATATATATATATATATATATATATATATTATATATATATATATATATATATATATATATATATATATATAGAGTTTTATTATTGGAATTATATCTATATATATTCTTGTGATCTAATTATGAATATTAGTATATTGCTATGGGGGCTTTTTTCATTTATAATATGATCTTTATATCTGGTTCTTTGGATGTAAGCCAGCCATATTTGTGCCTGGTGTATATATTTTAGATTTTACATATAAGACTATGGTATAATAAGTTTCAGATGTTGCCTGTGACAGCAGGGCCCGAGTCTGAATCAGAGCTTTCCCCAGAAGGCGGCGGGGGGGGGTGGGGGTGGGGGGCGTCTTTTACCCCCCCCCTTGCACCTGCACGATGCTCCCACCCTGGCAAAAAAGGACTACAGGACCGCCGACAAAGCATCCATAGGCACCGCATTTTGTGCAGGTGAGCCGGTTGCAATAGCAGGGATGTCTGGGGAAGAAGCGCCAGCTTCTGACACCATGCTGACCCTCCCTCGCCTGTCACTACTCGGGGACTTAAGGTACACAAAATCCGACCCTCCTAGCTACTCGCAGACTGAGGGCCCCCCCACAGGACTCACTACCCTGACCGAGTACTGCACTGTGCCGCTGTCCGCTCTGCTGTGTGTCAGTAAAGAGGTGTTCTGAATATAAACTGTGCTGTTCTGGAAGCATAGTCACCAGCACTAGAGGTAAACCATGCTGAGGCTACAAGAAAATGGCCACCAGCCGTTCTGGAAAAAAAATAAAAAATAAAACTCCGAAAATGGCAGCCGAACCTTCTAGGAAATGGCAGACAGCAATACACTGACTAAGGCTACAGGAAAATGGTCGCGGACCGCGTGGCGGCCTCTCCTCATGGTAAACTGCCTAAACACCTCACTGTGGCCAGAAAAAACAGGGAAAGAAGGAGCAGACCCTGACAGCCAACGCAGGCCCCCCATCAAGGCCCGAAGCCCCCGCCCGAGGACCCCCGGGCCAGGTACATGCACCGCACCTCACTCCCAGTCACACGGCGGCCCCAGCATGGGGAGGAGGGAATGAGGGACAGGGAGAGAAGAGAGTGAGAGACCCCCCTAGTCGACCTCCTAGGGAATGCCCAGCTGCTCCAACCTGCTGAGGCAAGTGGAGCCATACTTTCTTTCTGTCCTGTCGGGACTGCTGGATGCATTCCACCACAGACCCATCACCCGAGCAGTATGGGGTGGCTGGTGGCCATGGCACACTGTGACACGGGCAGCAGTAGTCCGGTCATGTGTGTGCCCCAGAGCATACAGCTCACCGGCCGCACCTGGACCAGAAAGGGGCATGTCATGGCCAACCCAGCGTGTAGCTAGGGTCTGCTCATGATCAATGGCCAGGCTGGGGAGACTGCAAGGATCTATATTATCCAACCTGCCACCCAGCCCGGCTGTTGATTGTAGATCACAGGATCAAAATTGCTGAAAAAATTCCCAGGACCAATAGTCCCCTCAGGGAGCCAGGGCCTTCTACTAGACTAGGCAGAAAAAAACTGAGCTGCAGGAAGTAGAGTGAGGGGTTATAGCCAGTGGGACCCCCCCCCCCCGCCCCACTGGGCGGTACTGTACAGTTTTGCTGTTTTTACATGTTTTACATGTTCTGCCTAGTCCTCTCCTGAAGGTGGTGATATAACCCTAAGGTCAAGATTTAAAGGAGCCGTGTCCGTCAATGAACGAAAGAAATTTTTTTATTTTTTTTTTACACAGAATTTTCAGTCTTTTTTCTTTTATATCACAAAAAATAAAAATAAAACATTGGTGATTAAATACCACCAAAAGAAAGCTTTTTTTTTCCCCCATACAAAATAGAGACAAAAATTTCATATGGATACAGTGTTGCATGACTGAGTAATTGCAATTCAAAGTGTGAGAGACCCCCGAAAGCTGAAAATTGGTCTGGTTAAAAAGGGGGTTTACGTGCCCAGTGGGCAAGTGGTTAAAACATGTATAAAATCCATTTATCCATAGATACACAAATTAGCTGATGCTGCAAAATTTTGCTTGGGCATTGAGCTATCAATGATCTCTGGTCATGAAAGGGTTAAACAAACCATTTTGGGGGGGGGGGGGGGGGAGAGAGAAATACATACATGCACACAAATCTAGTAATGTTTAATGACCTTCTTTAATCCGGAATGTACATATACACCAATGTGTAGCTGCCTCTGTATATGATTTTCACCTTAAAATAAACAAGAATCAAGTACACAATATACCATCTTTTATACAATCGCTGTTAGAAAAAAAAAAAAAAAAAGGAAATAAAACAAGCAGACATTTGACTATAATAAATTCAAAGCCAACAGAACAGAAACATATATACCTGTAAGAGTTTTTGCATTAGATGTGTTTATAAATTAAATGTTCTTCATAAAATAGGTTAACTTAAACTTCATTTAACTTTTTCACTGTGGAAAAACAGCTCCAACTTAAAAGGCCTCTCCAATAAGTGAAATAAAAAAAACAAAAAAATAAAAAAACACAAACACAGGTTAGCAAACAATATAAAAGAAAATGTTAAAGTTACAGAAAGTGCAAATATTTCACATTCATAATATTTATTTCCCAGCACATATGGTAAATGGAGTCCTTTTATTTGAGGGAATTTGGTTGAGCTGATTAGCAAACAATACAAACACTACAAGAACATTTATTACCTAGAGGCCCTACATGCCAACACCCTGCTTCTCCTGGGGAACTGCTATGTCATCAGCAAATCATCCCTCTGTTTATATCCTGCAATAATTTGGGTCTATGTACATGTACAAGTAAAAGCTTGACTGGCAACAATGGCTGGCTTAATCAATGATAGAACGTAATTTGCAGTAGCAAGTGGCCTTTTTGATAGAAATTAGAAGCATTTCTTCACCTGAAAAGAGATATACTAAAAAAAAAAAGTCAGATTTCAAATTACAGTTGAGGTACAACCAACATTCCCTCTTAATTTATTTCATTGAATATAATCTTGTTCCTCAAAGTAAATGCAAGGCAAAAATAAAAATCACAGTGTTATAGAGCAGATCAAGACATCTTTTTTAAATTGACGTCACTATCACCAAATTGGCAGCACTGCTAGTTCATTCTACTAGCATTGTTGGTTCAAATGTTATTTATATATTCTTAACTAGCAGGAAAAAGTTTTAAAGCTGAACTGGCTCTTTACATTTTCTGGTCTCAGCTGTTGCAGCGGCAGAGTTGCATTTAGCTGCTGTGCCTGCCCCTCCCCTCCAATTACAGCACGCTTTATATTATATGAACCCATTAACAAAATACAAAGCCTTCTTTTAATGAACAGCAGATTCGAGAGTTAAGCAGAACTGCTGTGTGGGAGAAGACATCATATCTCCCGACAGAGTGCTGGAGCACAGTGATAGCTGATAGTAAAACTGTAAAAAAAAAAAAAAAAAGTCCACGGAGGTGGCATGCACTCTGTTGGACCAAGGCCTGATTCACACCTATCTGCGTTTTTCAATGCACATTTTTGATCCATTGAAGTCTATGGATCCAAAAACAAGTCCCTGGCCCTTTCCAAAAAAATGCAGAGATGTGAACTACATCCATAGGAAACCATGTTAAATGGACTTGAGCGTGTTTCTGCAAAAGTGAAAATGCACTAAAAAAATGCATAGGTGTTAACTAGGCCTTAAAGCTGACCTCCAGGTTTCCCATCACTTTAAACAGTTCATTTGGAGTAAGCTGGTCCCAACAAACAATTTCCTTAACTAAGCTACATACAGACTCTTCCTGCCCAACACACAGAAACTAAACAGTCAGGCTGAGCAGGGCTCAACCATTCATAGCCTGCTTTGTACTCTATAAAATACAAAGTTTCTCTGGTTGGCTGACTCAGAGATTGTGACTGCATCAGCCAATGAGAGGAAGTTTTGTATTCATTCACAGAAAACACAAGATGCCTGTGAATGGCCGAGCACAGCTCAAACCCCTTTTTTTCTGAATGTGTGACTGGAAGTCTCTGCCTCACAGCCAGAACTCCGCACTGTGTACTTTATGTAGCTGAAGTTACATACAGTTCATACAGCACTTGGAACCAATGCACATTGGAAGGAAATGGTTAGTTTGGACCAGCCTGGCCCAAACTAATTCAAGTGGCAGAAAACCTGGAGATTAGCTTTAAAGTGGAAATAAACTCCTGAAACTACTTACCTCTTCCTTCCAGCTACGCAACAGTTACAGTCCCCCCTGGCTGCTGTCATCTTTTCCCTGGACCAGATTTTCAGCCCCTTCATTGGCTGATGGGGAATGTTATTCCACACGCGCATCAGAGTCAGTCATTCTGGCACAGCAGGAGTGTGCTGAGAATGCACTGTGATCTGAACAAGCACAATTCATTGTACATTTAATGGTGTTTTCTAAGAGTTAGGTTTAGTTTCACTTTAACGCATAGTAAGCCAGAAAATTTTACAAAGCAGCTGAATACCTAAAGTTCAGCTCTCACTGACCTCTGTATTTGCAGTCACTGTGAAGCAATTCAGCCTCAAAACATAACAGAACTAGTGAAGCATCAGCACTCTCCTCATACACACCTGATCTGTTTTTCACATTAAAAACAAGAAGCCAGGTGGGGAAGCGAAGCTAACAAGTGAAAGCGAATGTAAAACTGAAGACATTCTGCTGCAAGTTTTGAGAATAATTAATCCACAGAGGCTACAGCTACACAAGTCAGTGAGGGAATCATTTAAACGTTTATTTGGGGCTTGTTAGGAATATGTAAAATATTTAAAATGTCTACAGTGCTAGTTTACATCGTTTATTTCTACAAACCTGTATGAAAACAGCACAAGGCTGGAAATCTTAGCCATGATCTGTGCCAAAATTGTGTACATTATCATTCAGCATAACTCCTCCCAGGCAGATTTTATTGATTTTGTTGTTTACCAGTTCGCTTGTTAAATTAGTGATCAGTACTTTTTTGTTGACAACAGAATGCCTTGACAATGTTTTAAGTGAGTTGTGGGGATGTTCACAGTGCCACTAAATACAACTGCTGAATAGTGTACTTGCTGAGGGTCAATTGAGTCCATCACCAACGTCACACAAATATACAAGAAGAAAGCATGGAAATGCAACTTTTCAGGAAGGTTCTCACTGATTAAGGTGTAGAGGTGCAGCAAGTGTAACCATTTACATGATTCTTAGTTCAGTGCAGTGAGAGAATAATTCTGATTGCTTGCCAATGGTGACAAAAACATGCAGTTCTCCCCAAAGACACAAAGATAAACGAGTGTCATTGTAAAAAAGAGCAGAGCAAAGAAGCATGAACATATACGTACCAAGTACTACATTACAATTGTCTGTGAAAATGAAACTGACTACTAAATCAGATTTCCAAGCAAGTATTAACTTTAGTTAATTTCATTTGCAACAAAGGTAAAGTATGGAACCTAGTTGAAAATGAAGAAGGCTAGTTTTCAAATACCAATACCAAGCTTAGTTGTACATCCTTAAAAAAGGGACATCCCCTGAAACATGAAATCCAAATCTGAACATTAAGCATGTGGCTTGAGGTTATCTGCATTAAAAGTATGCTCACAATCACACTTTCCTGAATACACCGTATTGCATAAGCAAATATCCTTTATAAGCAGTTTGTTTCTTTAGTCAGACAGCTTCAAATGCTTATTGTCCTAAGGCTTGACAAAAGGGCAGAAGGAACGTGCCTTAACTCACCAACACACGTGCACGGCATTAAACATTCAATTACTGCTGCACAGAGATGGCAGACATGGTTCTACTGAATGCTAAATGGATTGCAGCTTTAAACGTGAACCTGGCTTGGTCTAAAAGTCTCTAGGGTGATAACTGTACCAAAGGGTAGGGACCCTGTAATGCCCATAAGTACCTGTGTTAGTCTTCAATACAATCTCTGAAATCTCTGGGAAGCCCTTCATATTCTAGGCACAGGCTGTATACCAGTGTTTCTCAACGCCAGTCCTCAAGGCGCCCAACAGGTCATGTTTTCAGGCTTTCCATTACTTTGCACAGGCGATTTGATCAGTTTCAATGCCTTAGTAATTACCACAGCTCTTTCATCTGAGGGAACTCCTGAAAACATTACCTATTGAGGAGCCTTGAGGACTGGAGTTCAGAAACACTGCTGTATACAATAGTTAAAAATTTGTTGGTACATGTGAAAGTGCTTATATTAATTAATTTATTTTTTTACCTTAAAGAATTAGTTCACTTTTACAAAAAAAAAAAAAGCACAATTTTTTTCAGGTAAAAAAATATGCACTTATTTTTTCTTTGTTGGGGATCTTTAAAGCTTTGCAGCCACGTTCCTGCAGACTGTCTGTTACACTCTGACAGGAAGATCAATGAACTACCTAGACCGATCAACAGCTCTCTGGTAGTTCATTGAGAACTGCAAGCTGAGGACCACAAAAGCTGTCAGGAATTGTAGTTTTCCCATTGACAGAACATTGTAAATGAATGACACGGCCATTGGCTGCTGCTTTCAGCCACATCCAGTAAGGAGCGAGCTGGGGGCAGGGCTGAGCTGTACTGTGTTTCAATGGATGCAGCCTGGTTTTAGAGCGAACACCACATATGCCACCATAGAAAGCGGCAGATGCAGAGGAGGTGCCTGGCACGTCGGTGGGAGACTCCGGAGAGGAGGTGTGGGGGCTGCTTTGTTCAATACCATTGCACAGTGCAGGCAATTGTAAAATGTTTATTTTAGGGGGAAAAATAAATAAAAAAAACTTAACCACTTTAACCCTCTCCCCTTCTGGTGTATTCAACTCAAAATTCCCTACACTTTGATATTTCAATGATGGTGGCTGGAATTAAATCTCATCTTCAGCGGAAATAAAGAGAGGGGTGCACAGGAACAGAGATAGAATAAAGATTAACACAGGTACCTGTAGACACCACAGTTTATTTTGCAACTTTAGAAATGTTTTAAGCCTTAACAGGATCACGTTAAGCAAAGCTGTCAAGCTGTCAGCATATATATGTGGGAGTGGACTTTGCTGACTGATTTTGAAGTTTTTCTGCTCTAGGTGCACCTAAATGAGTCACTTACACAGTGAAAGACGTTAACACTTTACAGGTTGCATGCATATTCTAGGTCAGTGGCTCACTAGGTAGCCTGGCCACAGAAATATGTAAAATATAGTAGATAATTCTACCATCTTAGTGGTTCAAAATAAAGACCATCCAGATGCAAAAAAGTATCCAGATGCATTAAAAACACCCTAAAAATTACTTACCAAGACAAAAATTTCTAATAGGCAATTCCCAAGGTTTAAGGGAGTGACACGGAGAACAAGCAAAAAACATTTCCTTCTTCAGCCTGAAACATTTTAAAAACCGATTCGATCTGTCTTGCCTTACTCTCCTCCCAAAAAGTGTTTGCTTGACCCTTTAATAAAGGGATGACATGAAGGATGTTTTACTATGGCTAAATAAACAATCTGTTTGGGGCCACACTCCAATGTTACTCAGAGTACAGCACCAAAATTCCATTAAATAAGTAACAGTTTTTATACACAACATATAAAATAACTAGTAACTTTGAGATATTTTAAAAACACAGGGCACAAGATGCTTGCCAAATTCTATTTGCATGGAAGTTTCCTGTAAAAACTGAAATATATGGGCAACGCACCAATGAAAGCGTAGCAATCTAGTTTGTCTACAGATACAAGCTAAATATATATTTTTATTCTGGTATGGAGCCTTTATTCTAATCTTTCTGTTCTTTCCCTGCGATAAGTTAAATCTTCTTTAAGGTACATTGCACTTACAAAACACAGGAGAGGGAAATCATTTCTTCTACACAGAAACACACAGGTCACTTTCATAGCACTCAGCAGCAGAATAGTTATTCTATTTTAGGGAGAGTAAGACACTGGGGGGGGGGGGGGGGGGTATTTTATAGAAATAAAGAAAAGGGAAACATGAATGACCAATCAGCTTCCATCTGCCATTTTCCCCCAGGCAGGTTTGCTGATGCCAATGCCACATTGTAGTTTCCTTTTGACAACTTTTACAGAATACCAATGTTGGAGTATTCCATAAAAGCAGAGGGAACAGAAAGTAGGCTGGTATAATAGCCCTGGTTTCTGATTATATTACTTCTCCTTTTAAAGTACACTGTATATGGGAACAAGAAAAAAATATTACGACAAAGGGGCACTAACTATAACATGCCACTTTCAGTTTACTCTACCTTTATGGATTAACTCTAAGTACAGTCGTGAAATTAAAAAATAAAGCAAGCATTCATTTTGTTTGTCAATGTATTGGTAGAATTCTCCACTTCCACACCACTCAGCTCTATACTGAGCAGCCATGGTATTAATTCTAGCCTTTACTCCAGGGATTTAGAGAACAGTCATGTCAAATTCCAGTTATGGTGCAGAGGAATGAGAGATTTACAGGGCTTGCTGGTGCAGAACTGTAATAGAGGTCTCTTGACTGCCAATATTTGGATTCAGCTGGTAGCAGCACACATGCCTGATGCATGCTGGAAAACACCTGCAAGCTTACTGACATTTGAACGTATTCAGTCCTCATTCTGAGTATTTTGGTGCCCTTGAAAAGTATGTGGCTCAGCTTCTGGGAATGTATGTGGCCCATCTTTATTATCACTCGGCATTGCACTATACTGCAGTATACTGGCAAGGGTAGGGGGAAATTGTCATCTGTATCCCTGTTAGATTATGTGGACAAGAAAATAAGTGGTGAAAGCTTTAGAAGGACTAAGGTGAATAAATGGAGGAATCTTCAGGACTGCAGAAAAAGTGTAGAAGTTCACAGGGGTATGATTCAGCCCCAGTTTCATTTCCACATTGGTGAGCTGAGGGTCTGGTTGGGTCCCTGGTTAGTTGTAGGCTGTCCGTATCCTGCCATGCCTCCTACACCAAAAAATGTCATTCCTGCCATCTGTTGAGACACCTTAAACAAGAAGAACAGATTTACATTAAATGCAAATACTCCCATTAAAACATTTATATATAAAGCAGTCCACTTATTCCAATTATTTACAAATAATCTTAATTAAAAAGAAATAAACTTTTCAACCTGCAAATGATTGTGCACTGCTAATTTTGCAGCACCAATCACAAGATATTCCTAATAGGATTTGCACCATTTTCACTTTATTCATGTGTAATTTTATATATATATATATATATATATATATATATATATATATATATATATATATATATATATATATATATATATATATATACACACAGTGGGGGTTGTTTACTAAACATGGAGCGTGCAAAATCTGGTGAAGCTCTGCACAGAAACCAATCAGCTAGGGCAACTGCAATACTACACTATTCAAACAGTAAGATTAAGCAGTTTTAACTACCAAAAAAGTATCCTCATTATAAATACTCAATATTATGATACACAAAACTCAGCTTTAATAAAATGGCTAAATGATATGGGGGTTACATTTTTAACCTTTACTATATTACTTCCTGCTCTTTAGGGCTCCTCCACACTAGCCTGCGTGGTAAAACACAGTGTCTTACTCTGTGGGGTAGTCCCCGTGTTTTTTATTTATTTTTTAACCACTTACTTACTGGGCACTTAAAACCCCTCCTGCCCAGACCAGCTTTCAGCGCTCTCACACTTTGAATGACAATTGGGTGGTCATGCAACACTGTACCCAAATGCAATTTTTAATCATCATTTTCCCACAAATAGAGCTTTCTTTTGGTGGTATTTGATCACCTCTGGGTTTTTTATTTTTTGTTTAAAAAAATAAATAAAATTAAAAAAAGACTGAAAATTTTGAAAACAAAAACGGTTTTATATTTTGTTATAAAATTTTGCAAACAAGTAATTTTTCTCCTTCATTGATGTACACTGATGGGCACTAATAAGGCGGCACCAGGAGGTGGCACTGGTAGGTGACACCATGTGAGGCTGCATTGGGCACAGGTCAGGCTGCACTTATTTTTGTAACTTACTTCTGCATAAAACATTTAAGTGTCATTTCATGAGATCATTTATGAGGGAATGTTTAGAGGTGGGATTAGGGGCGGGGCAACTTAATGCGAGTAACCTCAAGACCTGGCTAGTAGCTCAGGGCTTGAAATTTTGAGCCCTGATCTAACCAATCATGTTTTGGAGCAGACACTGTACAACATTTACGGTAAATGGATGGGGAACCTCAATCATCCTAAAAGCCAAGCCCACCTTCTGGGAAAAAAAGTATATATAAAAAATGCATAATATACAATACATTTTTTTAAAGAAAAATATGCATTTATTTTTGCACAGGAGCCTGGAAAGCATGGCACCCATGATCACTGGATTACAGGTTCATTATACAAGCGCCTGCAGAATCTTTCTGCAGCCCCTAGTCCAAATTTAGGTAAGAACCTTCGGTTACAGGGCAGGAAGTGTCAAAGAGTGCTGCAACATCATCCCACTGACATCAGTAGGGGGGGAATTCTGATAATGCATCATATTACACTCCAATTATGGGTGTTGCATGAAACATGGTCAGAAAGATTCAGTTGCCTTCAAAACCTTGTTGAGGAGACTATTCAGCTAACTGGAAAACATATACACCAGAGAATAAGAACACAATTGCCCTGGGAAACCATGACAATATTTCTAAGCTGTATAGGAATCTGTAGTCTGAAACTTTCCTGGATATTTAAATGCTCGGATTACTGAGCAATAGGGAGTGGAACAGTGAAAGAGACTTATATTTTGGTTCTCCTGGAATTATAGTAAAAATTCTAGGGAAATGCACTGGCTTAGCAATTGCCATGTATGCACACAGTGGTTTTCCTACGCAAGTTGAGAGAACACCACCTCACATTCTTGTACATATTTAAAAAAAAAAAAAAAAAATACATAGGGTATAAAACTCTACCCTTTAAAATCGACCCTTTTGGGGCTACTGTAGAGCAGTTTACAGATGACACAGGAACTTGGAAGTGTTCTGCTTAATCAGGTTTCTACTGCTGTCTGTGCCCCACAAGATTTTACCTGACTTAGACCAACACTTGGACACAGATAGCAGCAAAAGTGACCCGAGATATAATCCTCTGACATGTTGTCCTAAACAAAATAAAGTTTTGGATTCTGTTCAAAGCATTTTTCTACCCAGTAAAACCAAAGTTTGCCAAAGTTTACCTGAGTGACATTCCACTGGAGCTGCTGACCTGGTTGCATACCATACATTGGCTGTGCCACAGCACTGATGCCAGCCACACAACCTGCATGCTGTGCCATCATTCCATTCGGAACTCCCATAACTGCTGCCTGCATTCCACCCACATATCCAGCTGGAACAGCCATGGGAGCAACCATGCCTGGGAGAGCTGGCTGAGTCATGATACCCATTGGTGAAGCCATCATACCACCCATAACACCCCCTGGAGAGGGAACGGCTGGAAATCCAGTGTAAGCACTCGGGTATGCCATTTGTGCTGGTGCCATGAAGAGGCCTCCTGGTGAAACAAAAGTAGAGAAGGTAAGTAAAACTCATGATAGTAAATGACATGGGTCTGACAGTTTGAAAATACCGATGTGTAGATAAAATTAACAAGTCACTTCATACAATAAAGGGTTATTTGTCATATATTCTTTTTGTTGGTTCATACCTTGAGCTGGAATCTGAGAAGTTTGAGGGCCATATAAGGACAGGATAGAATCCTTGGAAAGCTGCTTTTTGGTACCTTCTGCTGGCTTTCCACTTGTCTCTGGAAAGAGGTTGAGATTCTCAGGAACAGATCCAGAACTTCCAGGTAAAGGCATGGAGCCGACAGCCTATATGGAGGAGACAAAGCCAAGATCAGCACCCTGGTTAAAGTGATTCTATGCAAAACAAACATAATCATACTGAACACGCAGATCTATGGCTGCTGAACTACACAGATCTCGCTTATCTGCAAGTGGGTGAGGCCAATTTATAGAAGGCTCGTAAAAATGTGTTCACAGCTATCCATCCACTGGCTGGGAACTAAACCTGCCTTGGTTTCAGCGATGCATTTTGTGAAAGCTCTATGGCAGCTGACATCTACCCCTGGCCGTCCTGTGGCTTTGGTATCTCGAGCCATCCTGGTTGGTCAGCCCGGGATGGAAAAAATAAAAAACACCCAAGTATGCACAGAGAAGCTAATTCATCCTGACACCCAGATATCCCAGGATTGTGCACTGAGCAGGCCATGTGCAGTTCTGTGTACAATCTAAAAAAAGTTTGTGAGCATGTCTGGGGAGTGGGTATGCTCTGGATATTTGTGGAGCCACTATATTTCTGTTCATGCCATTTATAGCTACTGTACAATGTGCGATTCCTTATATGGGAAACAATATATTCAATATATCAATGAGAGCCACACAGACTGCTGGTGCTCTCGCATTGTAGTGATGTCTGTCTGATGTGCTGTACTTGTGTACGAAAAATAAACAAACAAAAAAAAAAGGTTTGCAAGAAGGAAGGCGGTCACTAGCAGGACGAGTTTTTTTTTTTTTTTTTAAGTATCACTTTAAATTGGTTGTAAACCTCAAACATAGACATATGAAGAAAGCATATCCCTCTATAATGTGTATCAACAGCATATTAACAGCCTCAGCTCTGTTCCTGTGAGCTGTGTAGAGAAGGGGGGGGGGGTTCTCTTCTCTCCAATCAGCTCTCAGAGTGCTCCTCCCTTTCCACGCTCTCCGCCACCATTTAACTTTCAGACAATCGTTAAAACTCTGCACTTTGAACAGATGGAGAAGACTGCAGATGCACAGGTACAACTTATGTAGTTGGTTTTGTTTCATCTCTGTAGCATCTGAGGCGAGTCACTTCACTGGGTATATAGGGTTTACTACCACTTACATTTTCAAAATTAGAGCCAACTGTACCAGCCAATCTGTACTTTTAAACATAGACTTGAATTTACACCAAAAGCAGTGGCTCTGTAGAATAAAATG
Organism: Lithobates pipiens; assembly: GCF_037356315.1. Taxonomy (NCBI): domain Eukaryota; kingdom Metazoa; phylum Chordata; class Amphibia; order Anura; family Ranidae; genus Lithobates; species Lithobates pipiens. The sequence continues at coordinate 356,103,941 of NW_027507748.1, read as the reverse complement.
GTGGCACAACTGTCAAAACGCATATTTTCAGGAAATTGAAAAGAAATTTTAGTGCAAACACACAAGATAATATCCATTTTTGGTTAAAATATAAAATATGGGGTTGCACCGAGTAAATAGATACCAAACATGTCAAGCCTTAAAAATTGTGCTTGCTGTGAAATTGCAAAACAAGTACTCAAAATTGTCCACAGGCGACTCTTTAAAAAAAACAACATTACATGTTTTCAGTTTACAGTTCACTATGAATTATGGCCTCAGAAATACTGCTCTCACCGATGTTTGCAGTGATACCTCACAAAATCAAAGATTATCCACTAGCCGCCGCAGTTATACTGCAGCAGGTTGGCATGGCTGCACAAATCATTGTAGCTATACGTCGCGCTCCTTTAAGACGCCACAGCAGGCGAGCGCCCGGCATGTGTCCCCAGTGGGCGCAATGACCGCCGGGCACCAGCAATCGTTTGTAAACACACAAATCTCAATTCTCTCAGGGGAGACAGATTGTGCGTTCATACCAATTATGAACGCCTCATCAGTCTCCTCCCCTATTCAGTCCCATCCCCCTATCGTTAGAACATACCTAGGGAACACAGTTAAAGATGGAGTCCCACTGGAAAAAAAAATTATTAAAAGCCAGCAGCTATAAATACTACAGCTGCTGACTTTTAATAAATGGGCACTCACCTGTCCCAGGGTCCAGCGATGTCGGCAGCCGAGGCCGATCGATCGCTCGGCTCTCGGCTGCTGCCGCCATTCTCAGTGAGGGAATCAGGAAGTGAAGTGGTGCGGCTTCACTTCCCGGTTCACTACTACGCATGCGCGAGTCGCGCAGCGCAATGGGAATGGTCCGCGCTGTCTCTGGGAACCGTGTGTGTCCCAGCAGACAGCGCGCCGGGACAGGAAGAAACAGACTCCCGTGGGAATCTATGCCTGGAAGTGGGTGCAAATACCTGGGGGGGTTCCGATGAGTGGAAGTTCCACTTTAGGGCGGAACCCCGCTTTAACTCCTTGATCAGCCCTTAGTGTTAACCCCTTCCCTCCCAGTGAGATTTTTACAGTAATCAATGGCTATTTTTTAGCTCTGATCGCTGTATAAATGTCAATGGTCTCAAAATAGTGTCAAACGTGTCTGATCTGTTCGCCAAATTCGGCATATTTATTATAGCAAAAAGTACAAAATATTGTGTTTTTTTTCAAAATTTCAACCCTTTGTTTATAGCATAAAAAATAAAAACCGTAGATGATAAAATACCACCAAAAAAAGTTCCATTTGTGGGGGGGGGGACCTAAATTTTATTGGGGTACAACGTCACACGACTGTGCAATCGTCAGTTAAAGCAACGTAGTGTCGTATCGCAAAAAGTGGTCTCATCAAGAAGGGGGCAAATCCTTCAGGGGATGAAGTGGTTATGCTTGATATGCTGCTTAACCAGCTATAACAGTCAGGGAATGACAGCTTTGAACCCGGAAATGACAAAAGCCACACTTTTGGGTTGATTAGTCACAGAGGGGATTAGCAAATGAATGTTTACCAAGCTCCTCCCACCCTCAGTGCTGAGGCATATTATCACAGTACAAGGCTTTATGGAGGAACAGGAAAATCCAAGAATAACTGAGTGTGGCCCCTTCAGAGTTAAGAGAAAGTGACACCGTATTGCTTTTACTTGAAAGACAATTACTAGCTGAATAAAAAAAAAAAAAAAAAAAAAAAAAAATATTATATTATATATATATATATATATATATATATATATATATATCTCAAGCTCACGGCTACAACAGTAGCCGGGAGCTTGTTTTAAAGTGGGAGTAAATGCAGTTAGTAAATAATTGCACGGTTTAGGAGATATTTACATGTGAAGCAGCCAGTGACCTCACTAGCGCATTCGCATGACACTCTTAATGGATGGCATTGAGATAAGTTCTGTCCAGCGGCACAGCTATCGCAGCTCAGCCATTCAAATGGCCGGAGCCCACGAACCTGGAAGACGAGGTGGAGATAAATTCCCTGTCAGTAGTGGCAGGGGGCCGCTGATGGGGGAGGTTCCATTTCACAGGTAAGTGTCATAATGTGCTAGTATGCAGGAAAGGGAGGGGGCAATTTATTTTATTTTTTTTAATGCAGTTTACTACTGCTTTAATCCACTGAATACCAGGATCCTTATAAAAATGCATACGAAGACTAGGGGTTACGTAGCATAGGAATAATGAAATCCAAGAGACCCCAGTCTCTCAGGACATGGGTTTCAACAGCCAAGATATCAAAAAAGCCAGCGTGAAGCAGGATGGTAGAGTGGCCCTGCAACAGTTGGCAAGTGCCCACGAAGAGTCGTCTCCCAGGAGTTGGAGAATGTCCAGGTATCAAGTCCTTTTGTGCCAGTTTGGTGCCCCAAGAATACTGGATGCCCTCTGTCGGCAGAGCAGTTAAGAAATTATCTAATCTAACACAGGAAAGGTGTATATCAGTCACAACTGATCCCATGGGACCACCAGTGAGCCCACCATAAGGTCCTTTAAATCCTTGATCCTGGTCACGAACCTGTCCACCTTGGTATTGAAGTGGGATGCCGACAGATTTTTGTCTCGAGTCTGACAGCAACATAAATCCTGGGTAAATAGACCAATTCCCCACATCCAGGTGCTAATGACTTAGCAAGTTTGCCTGACAATTGTATACTTCGGGAATGTGAACTGTGGACAGGGCTGGAACATGCCTTTCAGCCCAAGTCAGAATCTGGTCAGCTTTTCAAAGGGCTGCATGGCTTCTGGTGCTGTTGTGATGATTCATTTAAAGCCATGGCCGTGACATTGGGCAAATTAACCCTTGTTGGTAACTAAAGCTGGTTGGTCCACCATAGCATGGATAGTTGAATGGCCCTAGCTTGAGAATAACGATGGCGGGTCTGCAATTCCTCGACAAGCACATCCCTAGAACTGCTTTCCAGACCACCAGGCTGGCAGCCACCGTGAGAGTCTTTGAGCTTATTGGGGGAAAGTAGTTCCCCAATTCCAGCACACAGCTAGTCAGCCACCAGGTCAGAAATATCCAAGCTGCTCTAGACACTGAGGGAGCTTGTCCCATGCAGGCAGCACATTGAGCTGGAGTGAAATTGGGCAAATATCACCATAAGGCTCAGTATTCTCATGCAAAGTTGGACCAATGGGTTCTGGATATGAACATGGGAGAGGCATGTTCCTGGGGAAGAAATGCCTAGGCCATGTCCAAGACCAGTCTAAGGTAGTTAAAGATGTGGGTCAGACCCAACACAGACATCTGTATTTTGAAGATCTACAAGAAGCTCTTAAGTGTTTGCACCAGCCATCACCAGGACTGGGACAATGTGTTCCTTTAAGAGGAGATCATTCAGAGATCCAACGTGAAGTTCCCGAGTGTGAAGCAGCATGAGGACAAGTGCAAGCATCTTGGTGAAGACTTGGGGAGCCATGGACATGTCAAAAGGAAAAAGCCACAATGTGGAAGTACTGCTTGCCCACTGCAGACCACAGGAATCACTGATGGGGGAGATTGAGGCATGTAGATAAACATTCTTGATGTCGATCAATGCTAGAAATTCCCCATGTTGCAGTGGATGCAATTACACACTGGGCTGACTCCATATGGAACTTTTAAAGCCACAAGATGTTCAGAGCCTTCAAATCTAGGATAGGCCAAATGCCCCCACTTAGCCTGGGGACAGTAAACAGGTTTGTATAAAAGCCTTGAAAATTGTTCCCCTGAGGCACCTGGAGCAATCACTGCCAAGAGGGAAATTTCTGCAAGGCAGTCTGGAAGGCCCACAATCTCATTGGCAAGGTGGAAATGTTTGAGGACACAAAGCAAGGAGTGAAGTTTCAGCCTGCATCACTGGGAAACCACGTCCCAGACCTAAAGTTTGGAAATGCCCCCTGTCCAGGTTGCTAAAAAGGCCAAAAGATATCACTATTTTCAATAATAGCTCAAGGCTACTGATGAGAAATAATTTTTGGAGTACCCAGGCATCAATCAGAACTGAACAGGGGCTGCAAATCATTTGCTTAGCCAAGCGAGTGTTTGTCAAACAGCCATAGACACCACCACAGTTGGATGGTAAAGCTTGATAGAGCCAAAAAGGCTTTTTAGGAGGGCCTTAAACTTTTCATTCTTTGATGACCAGGAAATCCTGAACAAATCCTCAACAACGATAAGGAAACTGTTGAGGCAGGAACTAGTCAGATTCACCGCTGGCAGTTTGCAGTTTCTGTAGTAAGCCTCTTGGGAGACGTACACATTTTGTATGGACAGTCCTTGTACAGAATGCTCTGCACTAGTGGGTGAACTGGAAAGGATCTAGGTTTCTTAGTTTTGAGAAGTGATCCATTTCTGCAGTAAGTGGGGCAGTTCAAGCTTCAAACAGGAGTGTACCTCGTCCACCGGAACCTTAATGGTTTCTTTCGGCTTGGGGGAGTTTGAGGGTGGCTGGCAATCCTCCTCGGAACTCTTCTCTATTAAAAGGCAAAGACTTTGTCCATTAGGCTGGAAATTCTTTGCTGGTTAATGAGGAGCTCCAGGCTCCTAAAAATAAAAACATTAAGACACTTACCTGTTCACAAATCCAGCGGCATCTTCATCTGAGCCAATCAGCTCTCTGGTGCTGCCACCACTATCTTGTGTGAGGGAAATCGTCATTGAAGCCTTGCCACTTCACAGGTTCCCTGCTGGGAAGGAGGAGGGGGGTCCCCGCTCCCCCGGAAAGATGCCAAATGTGGAAGTGGGGGGGGTGGGGCAAATGAGCAAAACTCCCTCCTTTAGGGTGGAGCTCCGCTTTAAAAAGAAGGAATAGGGCAGTAGCCAAGGAGATAATGGGAGACTCCATGGTGGGGAGAATAAGGTCCAGAACCACCAACTCAAGCCCTGCGTACAGTGTTCACTGGCATCCAGAGCTAAGGGAGTACTGTGTACCTCCTACAGTAGGCAGGACTACATTCACAGAACAGGTGTGGCACTCATTTACAGAATGTTTGTTTTAGGAATGTGAAACATACTGATGTCAGACAGTCGGGCATCTAGCTTTTTCAGAAGGCGTGTAAGAGCCTATTAAAATTGGCTTAGTTGTGTTAACCCACAGCCACCAGTCATCCATTGATCTGACTCCAGTAAACAAATCTAGGTTAATTTCTGTGGGTTACTCCTCACTTTGCAAATCATCATTTATCTTTGTCCTTAGTACAGTTTTTAGAGCCAGGCGGCTAGTGCTGGACACTTCTTTGCGAGTCTTGCAGTGCTAAAAAATGTGAATTTAACTCCAAGCATACTTCTGTCATGACAGTTATTACTTTACCAGCCTCCCATATAGACAAATGACAGAGGGCGGGATCCCCTCCTGTTCTGGGGCGATGCCATATGATCTTGCCCAGTCTCAGTGTGATTGCACGCCCCCGGGGGTGATGGTGTGGTTCTTTACCCATGTGATCAGCTGTATCCAATCACAACTGATCACATGTAAACATGGAAGTGCATGGGAGTATGAGGCGAGGAGAGGCGATCAGCAGCTTGGGAGACCTGTACTGATTCTCAGGGCACTGATCATCAGTGCCCTGATGATCAGTGAGGTAAGTCTGTGGACATCAATGAGGCAAGTCAGTGCTGCCTTTCAGTGCCCTCTTACCGGCGCCCATCAGTGCCGCAAAAAAATAAAAATAAAAAAAAAAGTCTCATTTAAAAGCTTTTCTGACAAACTAAGAAAAAAAGATAAAAAATTTGTTTGGGTAGTGTTGCATGACTGCGCAATTGTCATTCAAAGCATGACAGCACTGAAAACTGGCCTGGGCAGGAAGGGGGGTGAAAGTGCCCTGTAGGCAAATGGTTTAAGGGAATGTGACACGAGACAGAATACTTTGTGAAAAACCTCAGTTGCTAGTTTGGTTCCTGGCCTGCATACTAATCGTAGGGCACTTGCATAAATCAGTGACACTAACTAAGGATGCTTTCACACTGGGGCGGGAGCGGCGTCGGCGGTAAAGCGCCGCTATTTTTAGCGGCGCTTTACCGTCGTTTTAGCGGCGGTCTGCGGGCGCTAGCGGGGTGGTTTTAACCCCCGCTAGCGGCCGAAAAAGGGTTAAACCTGCCCGCAAAGCGCCGCTGCAGCGGCGCTTTGCCGGCGGTATTGCCGCGGTGTCCCATTGATTTCAATGGGTAGGAGCGGTATAGGAGCGGTGAATACACCGCTCCTTCACCGCTCCAAAGATGCGGCTAGCAGGACTTTTTTCACCGTCCTGCCAGCGCATCGCTCCAGTGTGAAAGCCCTCCGGCTTTCACACTGGAGGGAAAGGGGCCGGTTTTTTTCAGGCGCTATTTTTAGCGCTGTAACGCCTGAATACCGCCCCAGTGTGAAAGCAGCCTAAATAGGTTTACTTCTATGGCCACTAAATAATGATCTGGGAGTTTACAAAAGAAGGGAGGGCGCTATGGTTAAAAATGATTTTTTTGCCAGAATGGGGCTAACAATCAGCTTAAAGTGGTTGTAAACCCTTACAGACCACTTTAAACTACAGGTAAGCCTAGATTAAGGCTTACCTGTAGGTGCAAGAAATATTTACTTAACCTACATGGATAAGGAGACATTTTCCAAAAAACCGGCACTGATGTGTAAAACGGCGCAGGCGCACTGAGCGTGCCGTTAGTGAAGGCAATCATACAGTCACTGACGGCTCCTGCGTGCACGCGCTGGAGTGACGTCATAGATGCTCCGGCCAGTCACAGCGCCGGAGCAGCGATACCCGGAAGTCACTCCGGGAGATATGGTGGCGACAGAGGAGGTGAACGAGGGTCGCTACTGGGGCTTCGATCTCAGGTAAGTAATTCATAATGAGCTAGTATGCCATGCATAGTAGCTTGTTATGCCTTTGTCCTACACAATCCTGTACCCTCAGTTGATCCAGAGGTGAAAAAACCCCAGCAAAGCATGATCCAATTTGCTACAGCAGGGGAAAAAATCCTTCCTGATCCCACAAGAGGCAATCGTAAATTCCCTGGATCAACTTTGCTTGTTAGCATCCAGTTATATTACATTACATATGTACATTTTGGAAAGAATCCAGTTTTTTATTTTTTAAAGCAATCTGCGGAATTGGCCAGAACCACCTCTGGAGCGAGTTTATTCCACATTTTCACAGCTCTTACTGTGAAGAGTTGCAGAGTGTGACTTCAGCTCTCCTCTACTTTTCTCTGAACTCTCAGACAAGCTTTAAAATTCAGCACTTTAAACAGATGTAGAGAGGAAAGGGCTGCAGATAGACAGGTGCAACTATTGTAGGATTTGTTTAATCTCCATCACCTGAGGCCAGTCACTTCACAAGGTATATGTAACACCCCTTTCACACCAGGGTGTTTTGCAGGCGCTATAGCGTTAGAAATAGTGCCTGCAATCCGCCCTAAAGAAGCTGCACCATTGCGTGTAGTGTGAAAGCCCAGAAGGCTTTCACACTACAGCGGTGCGCTGGTAGGACGTCAGAAAAAAGTCCTGCCAGCAGCTTCTTTGGAGCGGTGAAGGAGCGGTGTGTTTACCGCTCCTCCTTCGCTGCTCCCCATTGAAATCAATGGGGTAGCGCTGTATTACCGCCGGCAAAACGCTGCTGTTGCGGCGTATTGCCGGCGGTTTTAACCCTTTCGCGGCCGCTAGCGGGGGTAAAAGCGCCCCGCTAGCGGCCGAAATGCGCCGCAAATCCGGTGGCAAAATGCCGCTAAAAATAGCGGCGTTTTACCGCCGACGCAATGGGCAGTGTGGTGTGAAAGGGGCCTTAGGGTTTCCAACCACTTTAAAAGGCATACAGGCTATAAAATGCCTTGCCTTTATCCTAGTTCACCACTTTGAGGAAAAACAAAGCTATCAACTGCCCTGGAATGTAACTTAAAACGATTAGATTAACCACTTGCCGACCGCCGCACGACGATGTACGTCGACAGAATGGCACGGGCAGGCATATGGGCGTACCTGTACGTCCCTGCCTTCCCGCGGGTGGGGGGCCCGATCGGGCCCCCCCCCAGTGCCTGCGGCGGTCGGTATTCGTTCGGGAGCGTTCCGGGATGAGGGGGCGGCCATTCATTCATGGCCACCCCCTCGCGATCGCTCCCGACGAATGGAAATCCTTTGTGACATCACTTCCTCTCCTGTAATGTAAACACAGGAGAGCAAGTGATGTAATCTCTCCTCCGTGTCGGTATTTTTCGTTCCGGCACCGAGGAGAGAGGATCGGTGAGTTGCACCAACACGACACTTCACAGTAGAACATGCCAGGCACACTCACACCCCCCCGATCACCCCCCCAATTACCCCTGCCCCCCCAGTCACAGTGACACCAATGCATTTTTTTTGCATTGGTGTCATTTGTGACTGTAATAACTGTTAGGGCAGTTAGGGTTAGCCCCCTTTAGTTCTAATGTACCCCCCTAACCCCCCCCAATAAAGGTTTAACCCCGTGATCACCCCCCGTCGCCAGTGTGACTAAGGCTGGGTTCACATTGCAGCGGTTTATGAGAACGGATGTGATGCGCACCGCACTGCAGTGCAAATCACATCCGATCTCTGCGATTCGAGTTCAGCCATTCGCTGCACCCGCCGCAAATTCGCACGGGACCCTTTTTTTGGTCCGCAGCAGAATCGGATCGCATGGGTGTTCACACCATGCGATCCGAGTTTGCAGATCGCACTGCGATATGCGAACTGATCTGGGGGTGTCATTAACATTTCACTGACACTCCCAGCAGTTCGCATAGGGCAGTGTGAACTGCCGCCGGGAGGCATGCGATGCGGGAACCCGCCGCGGATTCGTGGCGTTCCCGCATCGCTCCAGTGTGAACCCAGCCTAATAAGCGATCATTTTTCTGATCGCTGTATTAGTGTCACAGGTGACGCTAGTTAGGCAGGTAGGTATTTAGGTTCGCCGCAGCTTTTTATAGCGCCAGGGACCCCCATATACTACCGCATAAAGCCCCCTGATTGCCCCCTAGTTAACTCTTTCACCAGTGATCACCATATAACTGTTACAGGTGACGCTGGTTGGTTAGTTATTTTTTTTATAGTTTCAGGGCACCCGCCATTTATTACCTAATAAAGGTTTAACCCCCTGATCACCCGGCGGGTGTCATTTGTGACTGTAATAACTGTTAGGGCAGTTAGGGTTAGCCCCCTTTAGTTCTAAGGTACCCCCCTAACCCCCCCAATAAAGGTTTAACCCCGTGATCACCCCCCGTCGCCAGTGTCACTAAGGCTGGGTTCACATTGCAGCGGTTTATGAGAACGGATGTGATTCGCACTGCAGTGCAAATCACATTCGATCTCTGTGCGATTCGAGTTCAGCCATACAGATAGTATGGCTGAATTCGCGTTGCACCCGCCGCAAACTCGCACGGGACCCTTTTTTTGGTCCGCAGCAGAATCGGATCGCATGGGTGTTCACACCATGCGATCCGAGTTTGCAGATCGCACTGCGATATGCGAACTGATCTGGGGGTGTCATTAACATTTCACTGACACTCCCAGCAGTTCGCATAGGGCAGTGTGAACTGCCGCCAGGAGGCATGCGATGCGGGAACCCGCCGCGGATTCGTGGCGTTCCCGCATCGCTCCAGTGTGAACCCAGCCTAATAAGCGATCGTTTTTCTGATCGCTGTATTAGTGTCACAGGTGATGCTAGTTAGGCAGGTAGGTATTTAGGTTCGCCGCAGCTTTTTATAGCGCCAGGGACCCCCATATACTACCGCATAAAGCCCCCTGATTGCCCCCTAGTTAACCCTTTCACCAGTGATCACCATATAACTGTTACAGGTGACGCTGGTTGGTTAGTTATTTTTTTATAGTTTCAGGGCACCCGCCATTTATTACCTAGTCTCACTAGTGTACCCGTAAATTTAGGGGTGTCTACTTTCCAAAATGGGGTCATTTGGGGGGGGGTTTGTGCCATCTTGGCATTTTATGGCCTTCAAAACTGTAACGCCCTTAGAAAGCCTGAAGGCGGTGCTTGGTTTTCGGGGCCCCGTACGCGGCTAGGCTCCCAAAAAGTCCCACATATGTGGTATCCCCGTACTCAGGAGAAGCAGCAGAATTTATTTTGGGGTGTCATTTCACATATGCCCATGGCATGCGTGAGCAATATATCATTTAGTGACAACTTTGTGAAAAAATAAAATAAAATAAAAAAGTTTGTAATTTTCCCGCAACTTGTGGCAAAATATAAAATATTCCATGGACTCAACATGCCTCTCAGCAAATAGCTTGGGGTGTCTACTTTCTAAAATGGGGTCATTTGTGGGGGTTTTGTGCCATCTTGGCATTTTATGGCCTTCAAAACTGTAATAGGTAGTGAGAAGTGAAATCAAAAATTTACGCCCTTAGAAAGCCTGAAGGCGGTGCTTGGTTTTCGGGGCCCCGTACGTGGCTAGGCTCCCAAAAAGTACCACATATGTGGTATCCCCGTACTCAGGAGAAGCAGCAGAATTTATTTTGGGGTGTCATTTCACATATGCCCATAGCATGTGTGAGCAATATATCATTTAATGACAACTTTGTGTAAAAAAAAAAAATATATATATTTTTTTTTGTCATTATTCAATCGCTTGAGGCAAAAAAATAAAATATTCAATGGGCTCAACATGCCACTTATCAATTTCCTTAGGGTGTCTACTTTCCAAAATGGGGTCATTTGGGGGGGTTTTGTACTGCCCTGCCATTTTAGCACCTCAAGAAATGAGATAGGCAGTCGTAAACTAAAAGCTGCGTAAATTCCAGAAAACGTACCTTAGTTTGTAGATGTGACAACTTTTGCGCAAACCAATAAATATACAGTTATTGACTTTTTTTTTTTACCAGAGACATGTGGCTGAATACATTTTGGCCTAAATGTATGACTAAAATTGAGTTTATTGGATTTTTCTAATAACAAAAAGTAGAAAATATAATTTTTTTTCAAAATTTGCGGTCTTTTTACCTTTATATCGCAAAAAATAAAAATCGCAGAGTCAGTCAAATACCTTTAAAAGAAAGCTCTATTTGTGGGAAGAAAAGGACGCAAATTTCGTTTGGGTACAACATTGCATGACCGCGCAATTACCAGTTAAAGCAGCGCAGTGCCAAAGTGTAAAAAGACCTCTGGTCATTTACCAGCAAAATGGTCTGGTCTGAAAGTGGTTAAAAGCATTATGGAACAGTTTCAATCCTAACTGCTAGCATATACTTTTTCAACGGAGTATCGCCAGAAAGCAATATTAACCACTTAAGGACTGGAAGATTTGCCTCCTTAATGACCAGGCCATTTTTTGCGATACAGCACTGCGTTGCTTTAACTGACAATTGCGCGGTTGTGTGTCACTACCCAAACAAAATTGATGTCCTTTTTTTCCCACAAATGGAGCTTTCTTTTGGTGGTATTTGATCCCCGCTGAGGTTTTTATTTGTTGCACTATAAAAAAAAAAAAGGGGAAGAGCGACAATTTAAAAGTAAACAAAATAAATAAAAATTATTCATCAGTTTAGACCAATTTGTATTCTACATATTTTCAGGAAAAAAAAAATTATATATATAAAATTTTCGCAATAAGTGTATATTGATTGGTTTTCAAAAAAGTTATAGCGTCTACAAAATAGGGAATATATGTATGCCATTTTTTTTACTTGTAATAGCAGTGATCAGCAATTTCTAGTGGGACTGCGTCATTGCGGTGGACAGATCGAACACTTTGACCATTTACATTGATACATCGATCAGTGCTATAAAAATAGACTCATTACTGTATAAGTCACTAGCAGGAAAGGGGTTAACACTAGGGGGTGATCAAGGGGTTAAATATGTTCCTTGGGAGGGGTTTTTAAATGTGGGGGGGGGGGGGAGACTGACATGGAGTACAGAGAGAGATCGCTGTTCCTAATCACTAGGAACAGACGATCACTGTGAACTCCCCTGTCAGAATGGGGATCCGTTTGTTTACATTGACAGATCCCCATTCTGGCTCTATGCGGAGCGATCGCGGGTGGCCGGTGGACATCTCGGCCACGTGCATCAGCACCCCAGCCGTGGGCGCCACCAGTGGCGCACCTGCTGTAGCTGTTAAAGGGACTGCCATACAGTTACGGTGATTGGCGAAAATTAGCCGATCTGCCCCCATATAATGACGTCGGCAAGTGGTTAAGTTAGACATTAGCAATACAAAAAAGGCAAGAGAAAAATGTGCTTACCTGGCTGTGTTTAGAGCCTGACGTAGGCCCAAAAAGGTCCAATTCCTTCTCCAAACTGGTGTTTGGCTTCCCATTGGTAACAGTTGTAGCCACTGGAGTATCTACAAGCAAATGCATTAAAATGGCAACTCTGCAGATCATTTACCATTACCATCCAGGAAAATTAGACAATATAGGATTTTCAAGATCCACAACTTCAGAAATCACCTTTAACTATAGGTTATCACCAAATATCTAAAGCTCAACGCAATTTAGCAAACTTGCCTGCCATTTGTAATTTTTTTTTTCCCCTCTCACATGCATATTAAACAATTTCCTTAAAGTTATCGAAATGGTCTCACAATATTTAGGCATGCCTCCAAGCCTTGGCTAAGGGGCAATACAGTACAGAGTCTGGTTACTTAAAGGGGTTGTAAACCTTCAAGGTTTTTCACCTTAATGCATTCTATGCATTAAGGTGAAAAACCTAGTGTTATGCAGCAGCCCCCCTTTTACTTACCTGAACCTGGTCTTTCCAGTGACGGGGACAACATACCAGCTCCAGAGGGTGTCTCGGGGGCCTCACTGGACTGATTGATAGCAGTGCAGCCATTTTCTCCCGCTGCTGTCAATCAAACCCAAAGACATGGGAGCCAGTGAGTGGGGCCTGAGTCCTGATGTCTGTGTCAATGGACGCAACAGCAGAAAACAGGAGCGCAGCCGCACGACTGTCCCGAGGGAAAGCGGCTCTCCAACAGGGCACTCAAGAAGAGGAGGAACCAGTAGCGCCGCTGAAGGCCCCCAGAAGAGGAGGATCGGGTGCCACAGTGTGCAAAACCAACTGCACGGAGGAGGCAAGTATGACTTTTTTTTTTTTTTTTAAACAAACCGTTTCATATGCTTTAAGCAGACTTGTGTAATAGGAATGTAATTTTAAACTAACCATTTGGACAAGCCAGCCCACTGATCTCCTTTCAGGAATGCATTATCTTTCTTAGAAGGTCATATCATTGCTTGCAGAGGGATTGGCCATCTGCTCTATATAATACACACACAGCTTGTAATATGTGTGTCAAATCAGAGCTAGCAATCATGCATGGGTATGTGGTCACCTGGGCCATGCCATCATGGGAGGGACCCATGGTGGAAACAGCATCTTTAGTAAAGTATTATTGTTATATTTTCTATTATCTGTATAGGTCATTACTTTTAATAAAAGGTTAAACTTATAAGTATTTGTGTGAGCTTTCTTTGCATATATTGAATACAACCCCAAAAACATGATGAAACAGCAGGATGCTCAGATTTTAAGCATCTGGTTGTTGACTCCACTTGACATCTCCTGTAATAGTATCACATTACAGGAAATGCAGGTCAAAGACCCAAAAGGCAGACTGCAATCCTGTGCAATTCAGGTGTGAACTGGCTCCTAAATGGAAATGTAATTGTTTGGGTTTAATTGTACTTTGAAAATTTCCAAACTAATATTATGTAAATATACATAATATAGAGGATGCATAGGTTTTATAAAATGGATTACAGCAGTAGCAGCAATGCAGCACAGGCACTAGGTTAGGAAAGCAGAGGTAAACACTGACCAACGCAGTATGGAGCAGGTCTGGGTTGCATCCAAAGTCTGTATTTGGGTACAAAAGAGAGGAGAACCCATACAAGGTATTTATTACAAAAGTACATACACAATTTAAAAGTGCACCTGGGTCCAGAGTACAGACATTAAACTATTTACAACTACTACCAGAAGCTTTAGGCTCCATGCACAGACACTCAAACAGCCATTTTTGGGTGTGTGGGCGTTTTCTTTAACAGCCCATAAACTCCCCTCTAGGTTATCCTACGTGTCCATGCACACATGGACATTTTGATGTTTATCAGCAGTGGCGTTTATGTGCTGTTTTCTGAACGCCATAAAAGGCTCATGAATGCTGATAAACGTCGATAAGTGCTCAAAGATGTGGCTTACCAGTGTTTAATGTATTTGATCCATTGGGGGGGGGGGGGGGGGGGGGGGAACATTGAAAGACTCATTGCAAAGCTACTAGCGTTTTTATAACGTTATTTTAATGTCCAGTGTGCATGGAGACCTAAAACAAACTCAAAGACCAAAACAGAGACTTTAGTTTAAAGCAGGAGTTCCGCCGTTTTTTGTTTTTTTTTAAAGTCAGCAGCTACAAATACTGCAGCTGCTGACTTAAAATAAGGACACTTACCCGCCCAGCGCGCCCACGATGTCGGCACCCGAAGCCGATCTCTCCTTGCGGCTTCACTTCCCGGTTCCCTACTGTGCGAGTCGCGCTGCGCAATAAGGATGGTCCTCGCTGTCTCTGGGATCCGTGTGTTTCCCAGCAGAGAGCGGGGGACCCGCAGGAAGTAGCGTAAATATCCGCAGATTCTGCAGATATCTATGCCGGAAGTGGGTGCAAATACCTGTACTGTATAGGTATCTGCACCCCCCTCCCCCCTGAAAGGTGCCAATTGTGGCGCCGGAGGGGGGGAGGGTTCCAATGAGCGGAAGTTCCACTTTAGGGTGGAGCTCCGCTTTAAAGTCAGTTTGTAAAGTCAGTTTGTTGCAGCTTGTGAACACCCCCGTGGTGTTTACATTAAAAGACTAGCAGACTTGGAATATTCTGTTGAAATAAAAAGTAATCAGTAAAAAGAACAAACAGTGCATCTGTTGTAAACTTTAAAAGACAAAGTTTGCCACAATGCCCAAAGCTAGAGGTGAATTCCACTGCTTGTTTAGAATATAATTATTTGCATAAAAGTTTTCAGCTTTGAGCCGAATGAAAAAAAAAAAAAGTGCTGATAATGGCTCCCGACATGTTACCACTATGTAACGTGCAATTTCATGAAAGAGTATCAAAGTAGGATTTTTTCTTTAGAGCACCGCGCCTACGCCTAAAAACACACAAACATATAGGTGTCAACAGGGCCTATAGATGGTCTGGTAAACATGTGGTAAGGAGACCAGCTCTTCACTGGCTGACTAGAAAAAGTAAATACTGGATGATCAAATTAAATATGATTTACATCTAACTGAAATAAATATATTCAAAATCATTTTTTTTTTTTTTGCTTTAAAAACACTAGAGAATCAATTTAACAGGTGGGCAGGGAGAAACTGGGTTTATATAAATAGTAACACCAAAAAGAATAAAAATAAATTAAATTATATATATATATATATATATATATATATATATATATATACACACACACACACACACACACACACATACATACATACATACACACATATATATATATATATATATATATATATATATATATATACACACACACATATATCAACCTAAAGCCGTAGTTATAATTTTCAATTACAACTGATTGTTACGCCAGACGCTGGTAAATGTCCAATGCTTCCTGTATTAAGCCTATTTTCAGGCTCTACAATATAAAAACACAACTTTGCAAAATATGTTAATTCTGATTTATTTTCCTTACAGAGTATTATTTATTGTCTATCTTTAGGCTTATGTAAACTTTAAAATAGAATCACAACAGACAGTAGAGAGAATGATCTAATAGTTTCTCACCAAGGCCTAACAGATCTACGACAGGTTCTGCTGCCTTCTGGGGAGACACCTTAGGAGCCTGGGCTTCATCCTTTTTCTGTGGCTAAAAGACACAGGGCAATAGTCAAGTTTACACAGTGAACCATTTCCCCTCAGTGTACTAAACAGCAGTAATGAATACTACACAGATTAAACTAATATTGGCTGCAACAATGATCTGTAGTACTGACTGATTGAAAGTGCAAAATGCTTGCCTTCGCTTGACCACCTCAAAATGCGTCTTACAATTTAACCTCAAATTACTAAATCAAGAACTTTACAAAGTTAAAGAACTAAAATAGGAGGCTGTAGACATAGGGTGGCTGACTTTTGCCCCATCTTGTTTAAATCACATTGTATGTCAGTGTACTCTTTCTGGATGTCTGATATCAATTCTGTTAGGCAGGCTGGCTTTTCTGTGCCAATCAAATACAATATGACAAACATCCATGCTCAGTTAAAGTATACCCACTATAAGATTTTGTTTTATTTATTTTTTTCTGGACTTTCAATCATGCCTGCACACCTCAATGTCAAAATTAGCTTTAGATTTAAACTGGTACAAAAAAAAAAAATACATTCTATGTACATAAAGCTGGTAATACACTAATGTATTTTTATTCAGAATAAAGAAAGAAAAAAAAAAAAGAAAAAAAAAAAAAACACAAAGAAAGAAAAAAGGCAAAGTGTGAAAATTGTATTCCCTGTGCATTTACGGCCAGAGGAGAATTGTCCGATTACACTGATGGTTGGCGGAAATGTTCCACCTTACATTGGTGGCCATTAGGAAGAACGCTCATTACACTGGTGGTCAGTGGGAACAATGCCCCTCTTAGCCCTTGTACACACGGTCGACAGAAAATGTCCGATCGGACCGTGTTGTCGGATAATCCGACAGTGTGTGGGCTGCATCGGGCTGTTTCCGTCGGAATATCCGACCGACAAAGTTTTAGAGCTGGGCTGTAAAATTTTCCGACAACATAATCTGATCGAACTTTGTCGATCGTTTGTAGAGAATTCCGATCGGACAAAGTGCCACGCATGCTCAGATAAAATACCTAGACCAAAGCTATTGGCTACTAGCCTGAACGTAGTCCCGTCGTAACAAAATAACGTCATCACGTTCTGAGCGATCGGATTTTCCGATAACTTTGTCTGATCATGTGTATGCCACACCGGTTTGGGACAAAATCCGATGGATTTGGTTGTCGGAATGTTCAACCGTATGTACAAGGGCTTACAGATTGCTAAACAATACTGGCTTCAGTGGTTGTGTACATTATTTGAGAATCAAAATTTGCTCATTGCTAAAGGAACCCCTAGCAACCTCTAGAGGGCCCCTGGTTGAAGAGATTTGCCAAAAATAGTTTGTGGCAATGGTTTAGGACTAACAAGAAGCTGTATTTGCACAATACATATCAGCACAGCCACCCAAAGGATCCACCAGGATAAACTGTGGCAGTGACAATGCATGAGTACAGTTGAAACACAGATGTCACCCCTAAAGAGGATGTGCCTGAAGAGGGACCTATGACAGCTTTACCAGGTATTATTTTAAGAAAAGTTGGGGAATTGAAGATTAAAAAACAACTTTTGAAATTGCACCGAATGTACAAGATTACTTAATATTTTAGTGATCGACCTAATCTAATTTAAAGTGAAGCTAGTGTCTGAAATAAATTGACAGGAAGGCATTCCTTTTCTTGTTTTTACATTTTCTTTCCTACATTTCTTCAGTTGCTTTCTTTTTTTTTTCTCATCTGAAAAGAGGGGGGAGGGGCTCTCTTAGCTAAGCACGCCCAACTATCTGCATGCCTGAGCCAAGGTAAGGTGCATTCCAGGAAGTAAATGCTACATTAATCATCTGCCCTTACTTAAGATGGCCATGGCTAGAAATGCTAGGGGGTGTTTTTCAAAGTGATTTAGCAACAAAATAAAGCATGGAGACATGGATGGATGGGCAAGTTTGTTTTGAATAATAAAAATGAATTAAACAGAGTTTATAATTTGTGGTGCTCAGATATAGCTTAGTTCAGTTTTAAGAGTACAAATGAGAAACTTGGTACAAATATCTAGGTGGGATAAGAGCTGATGTTTATTTTGGCTATCTTGAAAAATGCGGGAAGGACAAAAAAAAAAAAAAAAAGTTTACAGAAGCCCACCTGATGCAACAAGTTTAGCGCAGGGGGTCTCCAAACTATGGCCATCCAGTTGTTCAGGAACTACAATTCCAATCATGCCAAGTCATGTCTGAATGTCAGTTTTACAACGCCTCATAGAACGTGTAGTTCTGCAACAGCTGGAGGGCCATAGTTTGAAGATCCCTGGTTTAGAGTAAGAAAGTGACAGATAAGGAAATAAATGGTGCCATTTCATTCAGGACACACATGGTAATTTATTAGCTGGCCAAACATAAATGCATTGCGCTTGATTCAATAAAGATGTAGAGCATGCTCGCCGAATTTCACTTCGGGGCCTTGCATGTGATTATGTATTCTTTACCTCATTTACTAAGCTAAGCAACACATGCTTTATTTAGAAAATCAACCCCAATGCATTTTTATGATCGATTACACACCAGACCATTTTATTATAAAGACAACTGATGTCATCTTTTAATTTTTAATATAGGGCATAGAAGACATAATACTTACCAGTTTAACCTTCTCAAATATGATGGGCTCTGACTTTATTTCAGGAGCAGACTCAGATTTCTTCCACTTGCTTTCTCTCTCTTTCTGTTTTAAAATACAAGTATTTTTGCTATACCGAATTCTTGACCAAGTGTTTGTCTCTCCATAAGTATACTGGCTTTCAAAGTTTTGCAATCATGTGATTGATAGCAATTGATAATTTTAGTCAATAAAAAGGAACAATTGAAGAGACCCTGTCACCAAACTGACATGGTTCACTAATTGCATTTGTATAATGTATCAACACATTTACTAATATCATGAGATCAGAAGTGACAGCTTTATTGTAGGTCATGGTGCACTCATAGTTGCATTCACTTCCCATGCTTTGAGATTTTTCTGACAGCAGGAGTAAAGCAGTAGAAAAATCTGCATTAAAAAAAAATAAAAAAAAATAAACACACACTCACCTAAGCTGCATCTTTTGAAATTAGTTTAAACATGCTTAGAAGAATTTGGTATTTATTTATTTCACAAAATTAATTAAAATTCTGCCCACTGAAATGAATACATTTTTAAGTGCTAAATGTGCCTAGCGCTTAGGTGCATTTAGCGTTTTAAATGCTGGTAAACTCTTGTCCTGAACGTGGTATTTGTGCTTTCAGAGAAATGCCAGTAAACTCCTCTAAACAACTATGTGTACATGTACACATAGGATAAAGGAGAGTCCAGGGGCTTCAGGAAGAAAAAAAAAAAAAAAAAAAAAAAACACCCAAAGGCTCCTAAACATCAGTTTAGCAGCTGCAGTGTGCAGTGAAGAGCTAAGAGGGGGATGGCTGTGGGTGGTCTGGAAGTCACTGGTTTTGACACTCCAGGAAGTATTTTCAGATACGAGCAGCACAACTAAATCTGCTTAGCAGCTGGGGTATTGTATGTAGATACTTAAAACACTGCACATATGCAATTGGTTATCTGTACCCAATCTAGTGACAGGGTCTCTTTAAAATCATCCGAAATTACAGTCAATACATTCACAACATCATAACATTATTTTATCTCCTATAAGTGTTCTGTTCATCAAGCTTTATATTTATCAAATAATCTGCATTTTTCTGAAGGGGGGAGGTGCTGAGCGAGTAACCTGTGATATCTGTACTGCAGCCAGAACCACAAGTATCACATTCAGAGCAGGCAAGACACTGCAAGCTGAATACATTCAAATCATAAAAGCATTGCAGCAATCAGAGATGGGGCACACATCATTGGTCTTTTTTTTAACCATTAGACGCCATGCACACTGGGCTTAAAAAAGGCTCCTTCAACAGGAATTTTGTGTTTTGCCTGTAGAAGCAGCTGAATGTTATCCTGTGTCTGTGCACATTAGGACTATTACAGGCATATATGGAGCTCAGCAATTAGAGCCAAAAAAAACACACACAAAAAAACCCTCTGGTTTGTGCTTTTGAGAGGCGTTTTCTAGAGAAAAAAAAAAAAAAAAGGCTAAAACGCTCCTAAAACACCTGTCCAAAACCCTCTAAATAAGCATTTTTTCCTGCCAAAAGAACTGCGTTTTATTTTTTTTAGCCCAGCGTGTATAAAACCAAATGCCGCGTACACACAACTGTACTTTGACAGCAAAGCTCTGACGGAACTAATCCGTCTGACAATTCGAACGTGTGTGGGCTCCATCGGACCCTTGCTGTCCAAAAATCTTACGGACTTTAGAAATAGAACAGATTTAAAAATTTTCCGCCGGTCCCAGTTCCGATGGAGAAATCCACTCGTCTGTATGCTAGTCTGTTGGACGAAAAACCGACGCTAGGGCAGCTATTGGCTACTAGCTATGAACTTCCTTAGTCTAGTCCGGTCGCATGTCATCACATTCGAATCCGGACTTTGCGTGTGGGCAAGTCCGTTCATTCATGAAGACCGTCGGACCTAGTCTGCGGGAAAGTCCGATCGTGTGTACGCGGCATCAGGCTGGGTTCACTAGAGCATGGAGCAGCTCGCAACAGGGTGCCTGGTTCGTCACCATTCACCGGTTCTGGTCCGATTTCAGCCTGAACTCAGACCTGAAAGAGACCAGAAGATGCACAGGACTCCTGTGCAATTCACACTGGAGCAGCTCCGGGGATGCGTTTACTGGCTCCATAGAGAGCCAGTCACAATCTCCTGCTATTTAAAAATTGGATGCGGGGAAACTTGCATCCAATTCGCAACAGTGTGAACACAGCCTTACTGTGCAATGGTACAAAAAACGAAGTTAGACTTACTGGTAACTGCTTCTAGTAGTCTTCTAGGACTTGAGAGATGGGGCTGCTCCCATCGCCACAGGAAACACATTCCCCATACAGTTCAAAAGGTGGTCCCTCAGGAATATGGCCAGGCATAACCAAGAACGGAACTGAAAAACATAAATCAGAATATGTAATATCATCAATTCACAATTAACTTCATGGGTGGGACTATGCTGTCCTGGAAGACCACTGGAAATAGAGTTAGCGGGAGGTCTAACTCCGGTTTTGCCCAGTCGTCTTCCAGGACAGCCCTTGAGAGGATCCCCAAGTACTCACCAGATTTGGGGGGGGGGGGGGGGGAGCACAGCTTGGAGGACCTTCCTCCCAAAAGCCTGGTCCTGACTAGACAACGGGTGCAGGTGGTAATGTTTTGTAAAGGTGTAAAAGCTTGACCACATAGCCGCCTTGCAAATCTGCTCCGGGGTGGCACCAGCCTTTTCTGCCCAGGAAGATGAAAGTACCCTTGTGGAGTGTGCTTTAATACCTTTAGGAGCGTCTCTATCTAGAACTCTGTACCCCTCAGCGATAGCCAATCTAATACACCTAGCTAAAGTAACATTATAGGTCTGCCGACTCATACGTTTACTGGAAAATAAAATAAAAAAAGCAAATCTGCTATCCCAAAATGCTTGGTAGTTTCCAGATAAACTAAAAAGGCATCCAACATATGAAATTCTTTTTATTTGAAGCGTTTTGACAAAAGGGTAGGTAGAATAATGTCCCGGGTTTCATGAAACTTGGACACTACCTTAAACACAAACCCAGGATCCGTTTTTAAGATGACCCTATTGTCAAGGATTTGGAGGAATGGATCTCTAGTGGAGAGCGCTTGCATTTCACTCACTCTACGAGCTCAAGTAATTGCGACTAATAGCACAGTCTTTTTTTTTTTTTTTTTTTATTGTAATTTTTATTAATTTTCAAATCAAGTACAAAGTAATCGAGCATTAGAATAATCAAACAGAAGTGAATATAGATTATAACACAAACACTAACTACAGAAGACAGAGAATATCGTCCATATATGCAGGCACAAGGGTAGTCTGCATAACCATATCATGTAGAATGATTAATAAACAGTTTACAAAAACAAAAATGTCATTTGACAAAAGGCCGTCGGCCAGAAGGGGACATAGAAACATAACATTCACATGGTCATCATGGTGAATCTCGGGGGGTGGGTTACCAGGGGTAGTACATAGAGATGGTAAATAGGAGGAAGGGAGATGGGAGAAGATGACAGAAAGGGAATGGTGCTACTGGTAGCTATGATCGTGAAGGGTGTACAGGCGGGGGAGTCCCATATCCCGACCTATCCCAGGGCCCCCATACCTTATCAAATTGGGGAACCAAGTCATGCACCGAGGCCGTCAGGTATTCCATTCTCTGAATATCGGACACCAATTGTAGGAATCTAGGCCATGGGGGAGCTGCACCCGACAGCCAGCACAACGGGATAAGCCTCTTAGCAGCCAATAGAATATAGGAGACTAGCCTGTTTGTATTTTTAGGAAGGCCAGAAACAGGAAGACCTAACGGAC
The DNA here is from genome assembly GCF_037356315.1 of Lithobates pipiens. Classification (NCBI taxonomy): domain Eukaryota; kingdom Metazoa; phylum Chordata; class Amphibia; order Anura; family Ranidae; genus Lithobates; species Lithobates pipiens. The sequence goes on along the minus strand of NW_027507748.1, from coordinate 356,081,689 downwards.
AGTGTAAGGGGTCGATTGGGAGGGACACCCCCGTCACCAATGTCCCCACCGCTATCCAAAAGGGACGTATCAGGGGGCATTGCCAAAAAATATGAAACAGTGACCCAATGTCAAGCCCACATCGCCAGCAGCGCGGTGAGACTGAGGGGTCATATTTGTGGATGACATCGGGGGTCCTATACCAGAACATGAGGATTTTAATTGCAGTTTCCCTTTGCGTAACACACTTAGAGGATTTAAAGGTAGAGGACCAAATTCTAATAGCACAGTCTTAAGAGTGAGTAAATACTACTGATGACCTACCTATAGGTCCCAGGATGGAGTGACAACCCTTGATCAATCCCATCTTGAAGGAACTCAAAGATGTTTGCCGAGTTCCTGCTTGTATCTGTCCTACTACTTAGCCATCCATTCAACTTTTTTCAGATCTTGCCATAGATAGCTCTAGTGACCGGTTTGCAGTTCTGGAGAAAATTTCGTAAAACTTTCCCTGATAGTCCCTTGCTCTTTAGGATTGCTTCTTCAGTAGACACGCTGAAGCGGTCTGCGGATGCACCAGAGGTCCCTGTGATAGTAGGTCCTTCTTGACGGGTAACATCAGAGGGGGTTGGTCTTCTAATTTGAGAAGTGTTGAAAACCACGATCTCTTGGGCCAGAATGGAGCCACCAAGACATTCTTACCAAGAGAAATTTGGCTAGAACCCTCGGGATGAGGTGGAGTGGTTCAAACGTGTAACAGATTGAAAGCCCGGGGGGGGGGTTGTGTACATCCACTGCCAGGGGCTGATATCCCCCCCCCCTCAGAGTTTAATGGAAAAAAAAAAATCTTGGGCAGTATCCAACATAGCCCTTTCTGAAGATTCTCCGTTCTTCCACCACCATGGGGACCGTTTTACCCTGGAGGGAATTGTTATTTCCTCTTCTAGGTCTTTGTCTTTCAAATCTCATAGAAAGAAGCCGGTCTATTGTATGGCAGGTATTTAGGCCGTTATTAAGCCCAGTGCTGACATCACTTCCCTTACTGTGCTGAAAAAAAAAAGGAGAGAATTGTTTGGGCTGGAATTATATTGGATTTTTCTTGATTTACAATCCACCCCAGACGTTGTAGGCTTTGCTGTGCTATGTCCAGGTCTCGCAGGAGCTCCTCCTCTGAGCAAGCCATAAGGAGTAAAATCGTCCAAATATAGGACGACTAATGGACTGGAGCATTAAGGGGACTAGTGCTTCGGCTAACACCTTGGTGAAAATTCTCAGGGACGACAGTCCGAAGGGCAGGGCCCTGCACTAGAAATGATAAATCTTGGCTCTGATCTGAATTGCTAGGCGGAAGAAATTTTTTACATTCTTACCATACAGGGATATGTAAATGGGCATCTTTTAGATCCAAAGTTGCCATGAGGACTTTCTGTAGAAAGTTTCCTATTGAATAAATGGACTCAATGTGAAACCTCTTGTATCGGATGGATAAGTTCAAGGGTCGGAGATTCATAGTTAGTCTGAATTTCCCAGATGATTTTTGTATCACACACGCGTGAATAAAAACCACTCCCTTGTTCCTGAACTGGGACTGATACCAATACTTCTTGAGATACCATTACCACGATCAGTAAAAGGTAAGGCCCCGGCTTTCTCTGGGTCTCTTAGCATGATGAACTTTGAGGGCTGGTCTTTGTGAAACTCCAGGGCATAGTCCTTTATGATGTTTCGCACAAAGTTGTTGGTCATTACAGCTTCCCACTGTGGGAGAAATCCCTTTAATTTTCCTCCCACCGGAAGTCTGACATCACATGCTCTTGTAGCTGTGCTAGCCAGAATTAGAGGTTCCTAGCGGCACATGTTGTGGCTAATGCTGGTTTTAGATTGGCCATAGATGCATCCCAGGCCCTTTTTAGGACTATATTCGTTCTTCTATCCGTCAGGTCTTTTAAGTGCCCTGTGTCTTCAAATGCTAAGTCTGCCTGTTTTAAGACCTTAGACAGGGGTGGGTGCATAGGATTTGGGGATTTTTATTCCACACGGCTTCTGGACTCTCGTCAAAGGTGAATCTTCTTTTGCTTTTTTATCAGGCTCAGCCCATTCTTTACTAATTAAATCCAAGAGGCTGTCACGGACTGGAAAGATTTTTGCTTTCTTTTTCCTTAGACCACTGATACATGTGTCTAGATAACTGCGTTGCTTCCTTGTGGATTTCCAGAAAATCGTAAACTGTGCCTAGTAAATTGAGTGACAATTTGTACTTTGCAGTTTTGCTAGCTATACCCTGCTCTTCATCTGCTTTGAATCAAAGTCTGATAAGACGGGCCTGACTACTGCCAGGATTTGCTCCCTAACCACTCGGGGCTCCCCTAGACTTGAGGTTGCAGGGCCTGGAGAAGAGGGTACTATTACATGTGTGCTACTGGTTGAAGCTGCTGAGGTGTTTGCATCAGAGATTATCTTCCTGAAGGATTTAAATGTAGAGGCTACTAGATTCTTAAAAGGAGCTGAGAAAGTTAGCCAGGGGGGAGTCTGCCTCAGACTTTAGCAGATTAGCATTGAATTGTTTGTATAAGGCTCTGTTGTAACTTGAAGAGAGACAGAAGTACCACAATTAGGGCATTTCTTGCAGCCCGATTTGTCCTCTGTGACAGGCCTAGCTGGGACAGAGGCTTTTGGAGGGGACTGAATGCCAGCCTCTTGCCGACCGATTATGGGCCCTGGCATTTGGGGGAACGGTGCTCTTTGTGAGCTGTATGCCTGGGGAGCCCTGAGGTGGCATTACTTGGATTCAGGTCCCTGAGCTGATATCGGTGGATGGGACTTCAGTCTCCACTTGTACACCCAAGGCATGCTGGGCGGTTGGCCCAGATCCCCAACAGCCTGATGGAGTGAGCACAGTCACCTTGTCTTCTCTCCAGTGGCTAAAAAGACTCCAGGGAGAAAGGCCAGTCCAGGCCTCTCCCCAGCGGCTGATATGTTCTCTGAGAGAGGCAGAGGTTGGCTGTGTGAGGAATACTCTGTTTGGAACAATTTGTTTGGGGTACTGTGTGAATACCGGCGTTAGAGAACCAGAACCACTAACTGCGGAGTCAACCCATCTGGGGTCTCCTTCTGTGTTAGTCTCCTGCCAAAAGGGGAGAAATGTGACAGAGGCTTTTGGAGGGGACTGAATGCCAGCCTTTTGACGATCGATTATGGGCCCCGACATTTGGGGGAACGGTGCTCTTTGTGAGCTGTATGCCTGGGGAGCCCTGAGGTGGCGTTACTTGGATTCAGCCCCCCCCCAAGACATACAGACTCTGGATATGTATATGCCATGTTAGCCTGAATCACACTCTTGGGACACAAACTGTTAGATGCTAATATCAACTCCAGCCACCTGTCTGTTGTGTAAATTAGTCTAGTCTGGCTTGTAAAAGTATTCCACACATTGTTTGTGCTAATTAACCCTGTGTTGATGTTTATGGTAATGTGTAATGAATTGTCAGTGAGCTAGGAGACGTAACGTCTTAGCCTGAAAAGTCTTATCTCTCAGTGAACTAGTCTGGTTCAGTGAATCAGCTCATGCTAATTAGGTTAGGTTTTAGTCATCCTGCTGTATATTTTTGTGAGAGATCTCAAATAAAAGGCTATTCCTGATGTACTCCAAGACTGATGTTGTCTGGTTCTTGGGGGTCCCTATAGCCAGATTCATTGCACTCGTGTTCCAGGACTTAGGAAGCTGACTGAAGCACTCAAGCAGAGTGTGGGGGATAGGTTCTGTCACATCCTCCCTGGAGGATTCTTTTGCCTGAAACACAGAATGGGTGCCGCACATCAGCAGTATAGGGTCTCCTCTAGGAACAATTAGGCTGGCCAGCAGTTTTCAGGCCTAGCCTGGCCCTCCTCTTCCTCCCTGCGCCCCGGAGACCTGATACCAGTAGTCTCAGCGTGTGATGGTTAATGTCCGTTCCACCGGAAGTAACGCTTACAGTGTCTCCAGCCCAGAAGCGTCCGGCCCGGCCAGAGAGAGAAAACAGACTACTGATTCACCCAGCCAGTTCTTCAGCCACTGAGGAAACTGCTGTCAACATGCCACTGACACTCAATAGGCCTTGGATGGAGGCGGGAAACGGGTCTGCTCCTGATCAGCTGGATGGTACCTGCGCCAAAAGTGGGTAAGGCTCTACTAAGAGCCATTTGCTGGATATAACCCAGTCCCCCTGAAAGGTCTCATCTTCCCTTCAGAGAGCCCCTGAGAGATGTAGTCCTAACAAAAAAAAAAAAACAAAAAAAAAAAAAAAACTGGTTCCTCAGCAACATGCTCCCCCAATAGAGGAAACACAAATGACTGGCCATATTCCTGGGGGACCACCTTTTGAACTGTATGGGCAATGTATTTCCTGTGGCGATGGGAGGAGCTCCATCTCCCAAGGGCTGTCCTGGAAGACTGGGGAAATATTTTTGCCCATACCTCAACTTTAAAAGGAAACCTGCCAGAATAAAAATATGGACCCAATGTTGTTTACCATCTGAGGCTGTCACCTCTATCACTGCTAACAAGCACGGACTACGAAAAACATGTAAGACAGTTGTAGAGCGCGAGAGCGCGCGCGCACGCGCACACGCACACGCGCACACACACACACTACGGAAAACATGTAAGACAGTTGTAACACACACACACACACACGTCAGCAATAGCAGCTTCTGTTTTTTCTTCCCCGACAGGTTCCTCTTAAATAAAAAGTTACATTAGCATACCAAAGACCCAGCTAAAGTACTGAACACATTTATTGATATGGTCAACTCCACTCTGTATACACATAATGATGTTATGGACTGTTAACAATCAACTCATGTAATTTAACAAAATATATTTATTCTTACTACACTGTATCAAATATACTTGAATAAATCAATAGAGCAGTTGCTGAATTCTAAATGGCCCTTTGGATTTTCCAAGAATCCAGTCAAGGCTCCTGGATGCAACCCAGGCTGCCAATGTTAAAGCCAAAACTCCAGTATAAGCCACGATTGTCTAAATAAAAGATGTATTCTTACTTGAATCTTGGTGTGCTTTGTGCATTTCTTCCAGATTAGTTCAGTAATCAATTGTGAAACTTTACACCTGTACAGGAGCTTCCTGTAATAAAGACCAGTCACTGCTGCTCTCTCCTTGTGCATGGTGACTGGTCTCGTCTCCAACTCCTCCTGTACCCCACTTCCACAGCTCTGCTCTTTGCACAGGCTATGTACAACACAGTGATGGTGTCACTGCTACTTTTACAAGGTAATATGTGGGTTTGCAAATGCATTTGGTGAATTTATATCCTTGATGGTTGAGGAATATGGCATATACCGCTAAATGAAATTTGTGTCTGGAGTTCAGCTTTAACTTAGACCGTGGTGCGGCATTGGTGGATTCTACTGTAGTGTATTTGTTACCCTCAAGTATAAGAATGTAAACAGACTTCAACAACATACAGTGTATGTTCTGAAAATGGCAAATGGAACTTTTACAATTAAACTTAAAGCGGTTCTTCACCCTAAAGGGGAAGTTCCGCTAGTATTATCCCTCCCCCCCTCCGGTGCCACAATCGGCACCTTTCGGGGGGGAGGGGGGTGCAGTTACCTGGATAATCCAGGTATCTGCACCCACTTCCGGCCAGACCGCTGCATGGCTCCGCCCACCCCGCATGGCTCCACCCCCCCGTGTTCTGGGAAACACACAGTTCCCAGAGACACAGCGGGGGACCATAAGAGAAGGGCAGCGCAACTCGCGCATGTGCAGTAGGGAACCGGGCAGTGAAGCCCTCATGCTTCACTTCCCGATTCCCTGACAGAGGATGGCGGCGGTGGCTGCAGCGAGACGAGCGATCGCTCGTTATCTGCCGCCGACATCGCTGGAACCTGGGACAGGTAAGTGTGATATTATTAAAAGTCAGCAGCTGCAATATTAGTAGCTGCTGGCTTTTAATATTTTTTTTTTTTTAGGTGCAGCTCCTCTTTAAGTATACCAATTCAACTAGTTGCTAAAAGCTTCCTGGCCCATGGTCTATTTGAAAGCAGTCAACGGCATACAGCTACTCTGTAGCCTCAGTAACACTAGGTATATCTATTAAGTTTACCAACACCACTGAGTAAATAACTACTGAGCTTCAGACTAAACTGTGTTTTACAGCAATACTCACTCTAAATGCATTGAGGTCTATACTGCGATCCATGTATTTCTTCTTTTCATACTTCTCTCTAATAAAGGTCTCTACTGCTCTGAAGATTGCATGTTAAGGGTAGAAACAGAGGTTTAGAGCCCACAGCAATAACTAAAAAAAGCAAAAAAAAAGCATGCCTATCCAGAAATAAAATGAATTAGGTGTACTACAAGATCCCTGCAATGCATGCATTACATAGAAAACACTGAAAAGCCTACAGAAAATGAACCTTGCTAATGAAATTAGATCATAGACCATTCTCTAAGACACACAGGAGACCAAGATGGTCTCAGAACTTTCCAAAACATCAAGGAGTCATGTGGGGAGGATGCTTTACCACCCATTTATTAATATAACACAAAGTATGCTTTGGAGCAATGATCTAATCTGCTATGTATAAACACACTGGGATTTCGTTCACAGTGGTCTTCGGGCTCCATTCACACTTGAGACTTGTCATGCGACTTTAGCATCCAAAAGTCGCATGATAAGTCTCACCATGTTTTTCAATGACAACTGCTCAAATATGTGTGACTTAAAGTCGCAGAGACTTTGAAAAGTTTCCTGCTCTACTTTGGTCAACTTTCATGCAACTTGAGTGCCTGAGACTGCAACATAAACCCTCAAAAGTTGCACCTGAATGTTTTACATGCAACAGTTGTCCATTATCATTGGCCAAAGTCACATCCATCCAAAGTTTCATCAAAGTAGCAGGAGTCGTACAAGTGTGAATGGAACCTTACTATTATTAGCCATGTGATAAATGCTGTATTTTGTTAGCCCTTTCTTCCTGGGCTTATTTTTGCTAGTTTTTGATACACACCGATGCAAACTGTGAAGAAAAAAAAAGCATTAGGGTATTGCACCCAGGCTGGCTATTGATTCAGCATAACTGCCAGCAGATCTTCTCTGTCCAGGCAGACCAGGTACAGCACACATCCTTCCATTTACACGAAGGACACTTGTGCAGCATAAAAAAAAATTGAAAAGGAATACAAAATGTTGTAATGGTCACCAGAGCAACACATGAAGGTATACCCATGGGGGGGGGGGGGGGGTGGACTTTGTAACAACTGTCTAAGTTGAGGATCCCACTCACTTTGGGATGATTTCCCCAAATTTACCAATGCTTTTCCAAAAGTGAAGGGCGATCTTCCCAGTGGGACTGAAAAGCAAAAAACATAAGGGTTTAACCTCATTCTACTTAATCATTTTCCTTCCGCTTCACAATTATGTGCCACTTTGTGTTGGTCTAACACATAAAATCCCAATAATTTATATTTACATTTTTGGTTGTAACATGGCAAAATGTGGAACATTTGAAGGGGTATGAATAATTTAAGCCACTGCACTTTATCCAAAACTAAAGCAAGTTTAGTTATAAATACCTTTTGTAAAAAAAAAATCTTGCCCAATATTTTATATAAATGCTGCCTGCAGAACATGAAGAAAACAGCCATCCCTACTACATACTGGGCGGCCAGTCACCTTATCAACGCCTATCAATTCGAATCAGATATCACTAAGGCCATCACCAACTCATGCGGTGGGAGTGCTGTATGCAAAGAGGCAAGGTTATGAGCCGACAGCTATACAGACTTATCGGGTCACTTTTCTACACAACAGATTATCAATTCTCACCCACTGAGTATTAAGAGTGCCAGTGCCAAGACTTCCTGCCACAATTGGCCTAATTGATAAATACTTTTGGTTGTAAGCTGATGAATCTTAGTGATGTCACAGATGTAACCGAGTCAGCAGGTCCCATCACATGTGACAAAAAGACGCAGTGAGGAGTCGGCAACGTGATGCTGATGTATGCTGGGCAAGGATGGGCTCAGGCGAGTTCGCACAGCCAAAGTGCAGAGCGCGCCTGGAAGTCGGCACTGCGCTGCACTAATCACAGGCAGTGAGATATTGTCAGAAAAAGGGGCTGCAGAGCTCGGGAACTGTCTCACTGCCTGTGATTAGCGCAGCGCTGACTTCCTAGTGGGCTCTGCACGTGGGCTGTGGGAACACGCTGGACTGTTGGACGTGTAAACAAAGGTGATTTTTTTTCTGGAGCAGGCGAGTGCATCTCCTATTTAAATTTTATTTTTAATAAACGCTGGTTGATACACTGCATTATGTGGTCTATCTGCTTGAATTCACATGGGATGGAGTAATCTGTGGTGTTCATTATTGGAGCGTTTGAAAAGGAAAGCCGATATCAGGGGTTGATTTACCTGCACTCTGGCTTGCTGTTCCAGACCAGGACGCAAGAAGAGTGAAGGGCTTCCTTTATTATCCAAATGCTTATGTGGCCTTTGTAATGAAGGTCCACTAAAGAGGGTAAGCAGCTGTGTGATTGGGTGCCGGTGATGGTTTCCTTCCCTCTCGCCAAACCATTATCTATGAACTGTGTTGAATTAATGTCTTTTAGATTCAATTGGTGTGGACTACTTATACAAGTGCTGCACCTCACCTATTTTTATTATTATTTCTTCAATATTGTGCTAGCTGCTGTCTATTTAGTTATTTCATTGCAAGTTTGGATATAAGCGCAGCAGTTATTTCTTTTTAATCATCACGTCCTGTTTAGCTTCTAAAACAAAAGGATACTGGTCTGTCTGTGGCCGGATAAAATTTTCAGGTAAAAATGCTTCATACAGTCTTTTTGCTTTCCCGTTTCCCATCTCTTCCATACACTGGGAGGAAAAAAAAAAAAAAGGACGAGAAAAGAATAAGTTATCACATGCACTCCAATCCTTCCCATTAAACAACATGTAGCTGTTAGATATTCTCTTACCTGTATTTGTTCCTGTGTCCACTGATCCAAGTTCACAGACTTCACCCGGGATATATGGACACCCAGGTTCCTGTGGACACCAGCACAGCGAATACACACAAATACCCCAATATTCCAAGAGGCCCATCTTGGTCCTAAAATACAACAAAAAAGACAGTTACAGAAGCAGCCAGTATGGGCAACATAAATTGTACATTGCTTACCAGCAGCAAACTTTTTTTTTTTTTATTCTATGGCTGTTCCCCCTTATCTTGCATTTGAAACATTGCTTCACGTGGAGGAAGTGAGGCATCTTGTGACCACACTACTGACAGATGCAAACAAACGGAAACCAGAGGGCGGAAGAGTGCACCAAGATGATCATGCTGCTTCAGTAAAATTAATGTGTTTTTTTTTTTTTAGCACATCCCAAAGCAATCCGGGTATTGCTTGAACAGGAAAGGGCCTATATTCCAAAAGGATGTGCAGGATGTCCTCTATTTTTACGGTTATCTCATTAGTGAGAAGATTACTGTAAAGATGTCAGTTCTCAAAAGCACGAAGGGCACTGTAGTGGAAAAGTACACTATAGCTTCCTTCAACAGCCTCAAAATAAGAACTCAGCAACTTTTTTTTGCCCATTTAGATATTCACACTGGGGTGTTGGCATGTGCAGAAGCAGAGTGAAAGTAAAAAAAAAAAATAAGTATGTTTTGCAAAAATTAACTATATTGGCACCAGTGTTCATTTTTAAGTCAAATGTTGATTTAGTTTTAGTTGTATTTTAGTCACTTGAATTGTTTTAGTAGACTAAAATCAAATGCGTTTAGTTAAATTGTAGTGTATTATTTAAGCATTTCTCTTGAATTTCCAAACTCATATACCCCTAGCATAAAAATCTAATACAATGGTAATAGTTATGGTAAACTTTCACTATAGACACAGTTTTAGCTGTTGGTTTTGTTTATAAAAGGCATTATATATCACAAGGTCTATAAATCAAAACGTTTGCTTTTTGACATACAGAAGTGCAACTTTAAAAAAAAATAAAAAAAGAAGAAAACCCCCAAAAAATTGTAAACTATTGGCTGCAATGCCATCGGACATATTACCAACATTAAGAAAAATAAATAAATAAGAAAAACCTTTTTTTCCCCCCTTTCAGAAGCTTGGTAGAGGCCCCCTACTTATTCTTATGTGGTAGTGCAATACATGTTTAAACTTTAATGTGCTATTATGAAAAGCAGGGAATGGAATTGTTTTGCAGATTTAGAAAAAGGCCAGCAGAGATTGCGCAGAGATAATGTAAATGAGTGTAATGTGTGGAACCTGCATAGGAAAGGATCGATGGCAGCCCGAGTCTCCTAGCCAATACAGCCTGTCCATAGAGTCTGGGGTTCTAACATATACAGGTGGAACTCCGAGCTACTACCTAAATATTTTATACCTTACTTCAAGGAAATTAAGATAAAACACGTCTAGGCTTTAGAAGCACTTTAATTGTGCCAGAGTAGTACTCTAAAAATTGTACTTTTTATCTGGAATTTCTTCTGAAAAAAATAGAGCACTTCTTGGTATGTAAGGGTGCCTAGACACTCCTGTGCTCACAGCCTCATAACTGCATATCTGAAGCGTCAAACTAAGGCACTAAATGCCTCTGACTGTTTAGCCTGCCATACAAGAATCAAAATTTGTCTGCTTTAAAAAGGGACTGCACAAATTTTGATCCATGCATGGACACCCTGGCTGTACAGAAGGGGATCTACTGATCCACTTCTGCAAAACTAGCCTGTTGGGTGTTTCCTGAATGATCAGTGTTGCTGGCTATAGCCAGCTACACTGATCATTGAGTTGTGATGGAGGGGAAGGTGCCCCACTGTGAGAACCCAACAGAACAGAAGAAGGAGTGTTTCCCTGAGCCACACTGAATGTGTGGATAGGGGAATCAGCACATTTTTTTCCCGTTCAACAGGAAAAAAATAAAAGTATGTGGAATGGCCTGCTTAAGTTTTAGGCGATCTGGAGTAAGATCTGGTAATATCACTAGCTACGGTGCTGCTCATTGTTCTGTCTGCTAGGGACTGACCTGAAGAAGAAGCACGGTAAGTCCGTAATGGGGAAAGATCAGCTGCAGGGAGACCAAAGAAAATACTGATGACTAGTCTATTGGGCACAGCTTCCTGAATTTAGTTCCCTTTTAAATAATGACATAAATTTACTAGTGTTATGTTTTTCACAACCTGTAAGGCATGAAAACCTCATTTAAAAAAAATCGAAATCAGTGGGAGCGCTTCAATTTGTACTGACACTTGGAAGTGCAGTCGCTCTTGTAAGGGGTAGATCTGAAACGAGTGGAAGCTCTGCTGATTTTATCATCCAATCATGTGCAAGCTAAAATGCTATTTTCCTTGCATGTCCCCCTCGGATCTACAGCGACTTTACTTCCAAGTGCACACTCAGTGCAAAATGGATTTTCCTTTAGTAAATAATACCCAATGTGTTGCTCTGATACTAAAAGAAAAACAATATCCAATGGCAATCAGAAGAGTTCTAATTCCACAAGCATAGAAAATTTGGCAAAAATGAATCTCAGACAATTTCATTTGACTAAGAAGTCATCAGTTATTGTTCTGAATCAATGAAAGAATGCATTTGTAGTACCAATACAGAATAATGACAAAGATAATTAGCAAAACTTGTAAATGAACAATGCTAATCCACTGGCTCTAAATAACTCACAGTACTGCTAAGAAATAACATCACAAATTGCTTTCCAGAGACTTTGTGAGAGTCAGCTAATGAGGGAGGTTTCAGTCATTCACACCTACTGTACTAATCCGATAGTCAATAGTGAAATATACCAAGTCTACTAGCAAACAGATCATCCTGTTGGTCAGCATTGGGCCAATATGCCAGCACAGACTTGGTTTGTTCCTCAAGTAGCTTTAAAACCCCATATGAGATTTTCTGCTGATTTTTTCCTTTGGATTTACCAAACCCATATAATATGAGGTCAGACCTTAGAAGTTTCAATTTGTATGCAATCAGGCAGGCCCTTGCACTACATGGTTTTGGTTAATCTGAAGACAAAAAATCAGCAGAAAATCTGATAGTGTGTATGGGGCTTTAGACTCCATAATGACTGCTGCTAATATCCAAGCTTCAGAAGGGTCTGCAAACTTCTCTTAGCTCTCAGGATTCCCACTCTCTAGAAGATATATTGCACAGCTTCCATGTAGAAGCCAATGGAACATACCGTGTTTCTCCCAAAAATAAGCCTGGGTCTTATATTCATTTTGGCATCATAAGACCTAGTAGGGCTTATTTTAGGGGTAGGTTGTTACATGTTATATAAATAAAAGTAGGTAACAGCGCTAATAAAAAAACACAATACAGAAAGAAACACTAGCAGCCAGCACAGTTCTTTGATCATCAAACTCAATAAAATATAGTCCAAAGTGCAGCGCTTATTCAAGTTCAATCATTGAAGAGACTGCCATCAACTAAAATTGGCCGTATCCTGGTGATCATCTGCCCATCTGGGAGAGAGTGGAAGTTGTGATAATAATTTTCTGATGCTCTTCTCTATATGTGTTCTGGTAAGCAGATTTGATAGACCTGGGTGTTGTGCGACTTTCCCTGCACACCTTGGAAATGGTGGATGCTTCCTCACGATCATAAAGTATATTCTACAGCAGTCTCTTCAATGATTGAACTTGAATAAGCGCTGCACTTAGGGCTTTACATGTGCGGCGGTCTTCTCTCCCCCAATCTCCCTGCCAGGAATCCCCAGAAAAATCCTGTATTGTGTAAACTGTGCATTTTTCTGTAATCTATTTGTGATAGATACATTGTTATAGCACCGATCTGCAGTTCCGTGACCCGCCGATCCTCTTTTCCCGCACTGACCTTAATTTTCTGGTGCAGTCCAGGGCATGTTCCGAGCATTGCAGAGGCCCCCCCCCCCCCCCCGAGATCCCCCGCTGACTGCTGGCAAAATAGGAGAGCAGCGTAGGATCAGCTGAGCACCACTTGACACTTCCATGGCCCGCCAGAGCTCCCTTACCTGCTCCAAGCACTGCAGGATGGGGGGTGTGCACGAGATCCCCTGCTGGGAGAAGAGGAGAGCAGCAGGGGAACAGCTGAGCGCCACTGTACGGAAGGTATTTCTCACACATAGATTACAGCAACATACACACTTTACATGATATAATAATGTAATACAGTGCATTTTAGGCTTTAACAACCACTTTAAAACTAGGGCTTATTTTCAGGATAGGGCTTATAGTGCAGCCTTCACCGAAAATCACAGTAGGGCTTTTTTCCGGGAAACGCGAAGAACTATTTAAGTGTTCAAAAATCTAACAGACACAATGGCATGTTTACCAGTACCCCCATCCTAAAAAAAAAATAATAATGCTATCTCAACAATTAAAGCGGAACTCCAGCCAAAAATAAAATACTACACTAGCTTTTGCTCCGACGTAAAATACAGAGATTACTGCCCCCCTCCCCCAGTACTTTGGTTTCTGCAACTAGGAGGTGCTCAGTCTAATGGCCAATGTCCCTGAACCAACGTGCTGTGAGCCCAGGTCATCCCAGACACACCCTGCCAGTTGCTATGGACAGAAAATTGAGCAGCTTTCCTTTGACACCCTGCTTTTTCCTCCTGTCAGCATGCTTTTTTCTCCTCACACTCCAGTCCCGCTGTACAGAGACTGAAAGAGGCTGCTACCAAGTCAAATTCTTTCACTGCTTGAATTTAAGAAATACATTTAACGATGCATTCTTTTTTTACAGAGATGCATACGTTAGTTTTTATGCCTGCCTAGATTTCACCTTAAAACCATAGAGCATACATAAAAAGCAGCCCTGAATAAAGTGCTGTCTACTAGTTCCACCAGGTGTAGCTTCACTGCCCTTGAATACTGTATGCAGTGCCTAAGTCAGAGTCTAATCACAAAACTATTTGTTAATTGCCTACCTTTCAACTTTGATAAACTATAAACATAATGTGGCATTCTTATGTCCCCAACCAGTGGAACACGTGACCTTCAGTTTTTCTAATGGCGCTTAAGGCTTCATTTCAACAGATGCTCACAAATATCCTAACATCTGCTATGAGATGTTGTCCTCATAAGGTTTGATGTCACAGAGTTTGCATAATTCATACGCCCTGACTGAAATTATTTTTTTGAGAGGTACTCTATTTCCTATACTTAAAGCAGGCCTTCTGTAATTTTTTTTCATCTTTCCATCTATTAAATCTTCTTCCTTGTTTTAACTTTGCACAGCAAAACATTTTTTTTCTGACAGTAAATACCTTATACAGCCCACTTCCTGTTTCCTGTCTGGGAAAAAGCCTAGGCTTACGACATCACAGCTCTCTCTCACTTGTGGGGGGGTGAGGAGAGGGCCAATGAGAGCTGCAGAGCTTGAGGCGTGCCTCTGTGTGAAACCAGGAAGTGAACAGGCAGCAGCTTCAGCTGCCCCCAGTTAAAATGGTTGCAGCCAGACTCAGTGGAGGGAGATTTCTGCAGCATATTTGGCCAGTACAGAATAACAGTATACATAAAATATGCAAAGTGGTTGGAGGGAAGTTTCAGAACGGCAAAGATGTTTTATTACAAATTCAAGTTCCTCTTTAAAGTAACCCTCTCACAACGTCAAAGCTAGTAATATTCAAATTAACCAGAAGGATCATGGTGTTAACGGAATATCTATTTAGATTTCGGCAGGTGTATCTCAGGAGCCCCCTTTAACAACATAGAAAGCAAAATCGTTTCTAGACCCTCAACCAATATCTGGAAATGGGGAGTGAAGCCTTACGGCTTCCTGCTGAGCATGCATGAGCTACACTGCGCTTTGTGAATGGTCCCGCACTCTTCTGGGACCTGTGATGTGTCCCAGAAAGTTGTTGGGGAAGTAGGGGCAATCTACCCACAAATGGGAGGGGGTATCAGTCAAAGTCAGGTAACCCCTCTCAAAAGTATTAAGTATTAATAAAAAGGAGAGGAGAGGTGCAAAGAAGCGAGACTTCCTCTTTTGCGTATAGCTTTGCTTTAAGCTGTCCTTACAATGGCAGACCAACAAACACATTTTAAAACTGTATATCCCCTACAACTGTGCTATCCAACAAATCAACAAATTTTTTATAAACCTTTATAAATGTGAAAACAGCTGTGATTAGATAAATATAATATTATATCCATTTACATGACCAACACTAAAGTTTAGAGTGGTTTTAGAGCCCGTTCACAGAGGGGCGGCTCAGATCCGACTTCAGGTCGCCCCTAGTCGCTTTAAGTCGCGCTACATGTAAAAATCAATAAGTGAATGAGAGCTGTCTTAATGTACACTACTGAAGTCGCTCCAACTTCAGAAAAGGTTCCTGTACTACTTCTATCCGATTTCTAGGCGACTGGTACCCATTGATTTCAATGGAAGTCGCCTCCAAGTCAGATCTCCGTCTATATTGAGGCGACTCTCACAGAATAATCAGCTCTCTAAAGGGAACTCCACGCCAAATTTCTTTAAAAAAAATCTGGCGTGGGTTACCCCTCCGGGAGCATACCAGGCCCTTAGATCTACATCATACCCCTACCCATTCACTTGGGGAAAAAGTGTCAATAAAAGACACAACACAAGTTTTAAAAGTAATTTATTAATCAGCTCCGGGGGTCTTCTTCCGACGTCGGGGGCTCTTCGGACGACTTCTCCGCTCTGTTCGGCCACTTCTCCTGGGCTCCTCCTCTGTCTTCTTGGAGCTCTTTTACTAGCGGAGGAGCCCGGTCTCCTCCGTCCTTCCTTCTTCCTATGTTGACCCGGCGCTGTCTTCCGCTGCACTGGCTTGTGCGCGGCGACTTATATAGGTATAGGTATAGGGCGTGGTCACCAGGTGATGTCACGCGATGACCCCGCCCCTTTGACGTCATGTCCCGGGGCATGCTGGGACTGTGACGGCATAAAGGGGCAGGGTCACCGTGTGACATCAGCCGGTAACCACGCCCTATACAAGTCGCCGCGCACGTCGCACAAGCCAGTACAGCGGAAGACAGCGCCGGGTCAACATCGGAAGAAGAAAGAAGAGGGAAGAAGGACGGAGGAGACTGGGCTCCTCCGCTAGTAAAAGAGCTCCAAGAAGACAGCGGAGGAGCCCGGGAGAAGACGCCGGAGAGCGGGAGAGGAGGCCGAACACAGCAGAGAAGTCGTCAGAAGACCCCCCGACGTTGGAAGAAGACCCCCGGAGCTGATTAATAAAATTACTTTTAAAACTTATGTTGTTTTTTATTGACACTTTTTCCCCAGGTGAATGGGTAGGGGTACAATGTACCCCTTACTCATTCACATAGGGTGGGGGGCCGGGATCTGGGGGCCCCCGGATTCCAATAAGCCCCCTGCCCACAGACCCCGACAACCAACGGCCAGGGTTGTCGGGAAGAGGCCTTTGTCCTCATCAACATGGGGACAAGGTGCTTTGGGGTGGGGGGGCCGCACCAACCCCCCCATGTTGAGGGCACACGGCCTGGTATGGTCCAGGGGGGGGGGGGGGTGCTCGCTCGTCCCCACCCCCCTCTTGACCGGTCAGGCTTCGTGCTCGGATAAGGGTCTGGTATGGACCTTGGGGGGACCCCACGCCGTTTTTTCGGCATGGGGGTTCCCCTTAAAATCCATACCAGAGGTCTGGTATGCTCCCGGAGGGGGAACCCATGCCGTTTTTTTTTTAAATTTGGCGTGGAGTCCCCCCTTGAGAACTCATGCTCCGATTGGCCACGGCCAAAGTCGCCTGGCCTGGGGCGACTTAAAGTCGTGTTGTAAGTTGCCCCAAGTCGTGCGTGTTGACAAGCCGTGTCCAAGTTGCCTACAAAAGTCGCGTTGGAAGTCGTGTTGCCCCTGTGTGAACCGGCTCTTAAAAGGGGTTGTAAAGGTAAATGTTTTTTCACCTTAATGCATTCTATGCATTAAGGTGAAAAAACATCTCACACTGCTGGCGCCCCCAGTCCCCCCGTTTTACTTACCTGACCCCTCGAAAATCCCGCGCTCGCCCCCGCCGTCCTCTTTGCCGCTCAGCCTGGCCGCTGATTGGCTGGAGTGGATGGATTGAAAGCAGCGCAGCCATTGGCTCGCGCTGCTGTCAATCACATCCAATGACGCAGCGCGCCGGGGGGCGGGGCCTTGTGATACAGCGAGCGGCTATAGCCGCCGGCTGTATCACGGGAGCGCGCCCGCAGTGCTTCTCACCAATGCGAGGGAGCTCGCATTAACGTGAGAAGCACCTGCGGGAGGAAGCAGAGACAGCCGCCGAGGGACCCCAGAAGAGCAGGTTCGGGGCCACTCTGTGCAAAACGAGCTGCACAGTGGAGGTAAGTATGACATGTTTGTTATTTTAAAAAAATAAATTTTTTTACTTTACAACCCCTTTAAAGTCAAATATATTTTTATTGTGTTTAACAGGGAAAAACAATACAATGTATATTACAGCTGGATGTTCAATACATGGGGTAGTACAAAACAGTCTGCATAGTAGGTAAATTTTTGAATATTATATATATATATATATATATATATATATATATATATATATATATATATATATATATATATATATATATATACACATACACACATACACACACACCGTATGCTAGTATGGGTCAGTTTAGCCCACCGTGTATTGCAGCACATCTGGAGGAGAATAAAAAATAAGATCTTCCTGGTCTAAGTCATTATGTAAAATTGAGGGGAGAAGAAATAAAGAAGGGGGAAGAAAGAAGTAGTGGGGGGGGGGGTTAGGAGAGTGAGTAGACCTTGGTGCAACATGCCGGAGGGTCAAAGGCACAGGATATAGGTAGTTCAGTTGAGGGGGGTCAATAGGGTTTTCAAGGTACCAGAGGTAGTGTATTCGATCCCGATGAGCCACAGAGTTTAAACTTATCAAAGGTGTCATTGTCTAAGGCTCTTCCATACACGTGAGGTCGTTGACCACTGAAACTCATGAGGACAGGGGAGGGGTGGTAGTAATTTTAATAACTTGTCTGGCAGACGATATGAAAAATCGTAGCAGAGTACATTTTTTGCAAGGGTATGGAGCCCAGGAGCATAGACAAAATTAAAGTGGTTTTAAACCCAAAAGTAAACATTTCTTATAGCAGCTTATAAATCATTAGATGCGGTCGCTCTTAGACATGTGCGCCGTCAATAAGTTAGTTTCATTACGTTTCTTATTCAAATTAAATTTGCAATTCGTGTCCGAAATTCAATTCAGATTCGTACGAAATATGAATTTTCGTAAAAGTGCCAAAAGTTTGTTAATGATGAATTTATCCTTATGAGGGGTTCCCAACATCCCTGTGCTGTGCTGACCTCCTGGGTTTTTAACTTTTAGTTTCATTAACTTTTCGTAATAACGAAAGTTCGTTATGATAACATTTTTCGAAATTCGTAAATGAAATTTCAGATTTCATACAAAATTCGTATTTTGGCAAAAGAATAACAGTTTGCTTTTGGGTTGAATACTGCCTTAAAGCGGGGTTCCACCCTGAATTGGAACTTCCGCTCATCGGAACCCTGCCCCCCCCTCCGGTGTCCCATTTGGCACCTTTCAGATAGGTATTTGCACCCACTTCCCACGGAAGTCTATGCCGTTTCCTGTCTCGCCGAGGTCTGCTGGGACACACACGGATCCCAGAGACAGCGCGGACCATTCCTAGTGCGCTGGGTGACTTACGCGTGCGCAGTAAGGAACCGGGAAGTGAAGCCACAAGGCTTCACTTCCCGATTCCCTCACCTAGAATGGCAGCGGCAGCCGAGACCCGAACGATTAATTGGTCTCGGCTGCCGACATCGCTGGACCCTGGGACAGGTGAGTGTCTATTTATTAAAAGTCAGCAGCTGTATTATTTATAGCTGCTGGCTTTTAATTTTTTTTTGTAGGTGGAATCCCTCTTTAAATACTTTCTAAAAAATAAATACAATGTTGTCTTTGTGTGCAATGGTTTTATTCATCACACAAAGAATGTCCTTTCAAAAAGGATCCATCACCTTTAACCACTTAAATTATTCACAGGATTGTATGCGTTTCTTTACTCCACATCAAATGAGCTCCAACCGTTATCCACAACCGCCTTCAGAAATCCTCGCTCACCAGATGGGACGAACCTTAAATTATAAAAAGGTCAGATGCGCATTTTTACCAATATCTCCAGATCTCCAATAGGAAAAAAAAAAAAAGGATGCAGATAGGAATACAAATATTTCATAAAACAGGGCTCGACAAACCCCGGGCGCCAGATCGCATTGGCGACTAGAATTTGTGATCTGGCGCCTGGGGCAGCACAGCGGGGGTATCCTGTCTCCTTCCACCCCCCCCTGGCGTGATCGTGTCGGGCCGCGCCGCCGCCGGCCGGTAATTGAGGCCGCGGCTTTGAGGCCTTCTGTGGTCCTATGTTTAGTTCTGTAATCTGGTGCCATCTAGTGGTGGCTGTTGGTATGACAGCCAGCGATGCTAATGAAGCTTTCACTGCCCACCCATCTCACCTTTACTTAGAATAATAAAAAAAAAAAAATGTGTGTGTGTGTGATAGATAGATATATATATATATATATATATATATATCTATGTGTGTTTAGGAGTTCTAACAACCTAGAGAATAAAATGGTGGTCATTGCAATACTGTCTGTCACACCGTATTTGTGCAGCGGACTTACAAGCGCATTTTCGGGGAAAAAGTCTTATTTTTTTAATTAAATATAACAGTCAAGTTGGCCCAATTTTTTTATATTGTGAAAAATAATGTTACACCGAATAAATTGATACCCAACATGTCACGCTTCAAAATTGCGTCCGCTCATGGAATGGCGACAAACTTTTAGCCTTTAAAATCTCCATAGGCGACGTTTAAAAAATTCTACAGGTTGCACGTTTTGGGTTACAGAGGAGGTCTAGGGCTAGAATTATTGCTCTCGCTCTACCGAACGCAGCGATACCTCATGTGTGGTTTGAACACCGCTTTCCTATGCGGGCGCTACTCACGTATGCGTTCGCTTCTGCACGCAAGCTTGGCAGGACAGGGCGCATTTAAAACATTTTTTTTTTTTTCTTATTTTAACTTTTTATTTTTTCACGGTGCTTTTAAAAAAAAAAAAATTGTCACTTTTATTCCTATTACAAGGAATGTAAAAATCCCTTGTAATTGAAAAAAACAGGACAGGTCCTCTTAAATATATGAGATCTGGGGTCAGAGAGACCTCAGATCTCAAATTTCCACTAAAATGCAATAAAAAAAAAAAAAAAAAAAAAAAAATTGTCATTTGAAAAAAAATAAATAAAAAAAAAAAATGTCCCTCTAAGAGCTATGGGCAATGACATGGAGACAGGTGGGGGGGCCGCGCTATCCTCCCCTCACTCGTCTCCATGTCAGGCCAGGGACAGGTCTGGATTGCCGTTACCGACCTGGCTCCTAACTTTTTTAGCTGGCTCCTAGATTCCAAGCAAATTTGTCAACCCCTGTCATAAAAGATCTAGTTCCCATTATTCCAATGCTGCTTCCATAGTTGTGTACATTACATAAGTGCGCCACGCATGATAAACAGCATGTGATGCTGTGGAGCATTTGGCTTTGTTTGCACCTGTGGTTGAGTGATGGTAAATGCCTCCTCACCACCCTCTGAAAAGCAATACACCACAGATCGCTCTCAGGAGGGCATTGGAAGTGTAAATAAAAAGGCCCATTCATGCCAGATTCAGTGGGATGTGTATAGCAGTCTGCATCTTTTCACACCATAAACACATGAAAACACACAGAAACACAGCACACATAAAAGTCCAAAAAAAAAAAAAAAAAAAAAAAAAAAAAAAAAGAAGAAGGAAGTGACCTCAAAAAGAAGAGCAAGCAAAAGCTTAAGCCTGGTACACACTATTCATTTTGGCAGGCTGAATGAAAAAATACTGAAGAGCTTGCTGTACTAACTATGCGATGCTAGTGCAGCAATCTCCCCTGCTGAGCTATTGTGTTCTGACAGGGGGATGCCTCCCCCCTGCCAGAACACTCCAGGTCAGTGCTCTCAGCCATTGGCTGAAAGCGCTGATCAGGTGCCGATTGGCAGCCTTTTTTCAGTCATGCCCCTTCATCAGAAGTTCAGACAGGCTGCTGTGCACATGGTTCGGTTTCTATTGAACCGGCTGATGTCACCCTATATTCGGCTCCTGTGTGCAGCCCTTCAGGAAAAATTAACCACAAAAGGCTTGTTCACACTTGACTAAATTTCTAACGCTCAACAAACGCTCCTATAGTGTTTGTATGGTGTTAGTATGGGTGTCAGAAAGCTTTAGTATGGGCATTAGACAGGCGTTTTACTAGCATTAATGAAGAGTTAAAAATGCTTCCCAAACACCCTATGGGCAGTTTTGAAGCATTTGATGAGCATTAAAACTTCTCCACAAATGCCTATATTATTACAGTAAATGAACTAATCTTAATGCCCCGCAACCGCCTGCCAAAGCATTTGCGAGGCATTACCGTAGACTTGAATGTGAGGTGCTGGAAGGCTTCAAATGTCTCCCGACTCGACAAGAGGCTTCAATTTTGAAGCAACGCTAACACTTAGTGTGAACAGCACTATGTGCTGTCTATTGCATCTTGTGCATAGGCGTTTGAGGGGCTTTAACACCTCTCAAACGCCTGCTCTTAGTGCCAGTGTGAACTCAGCCAAAAGGCAAGTAAATGAGCTTTAAAAATGCATGTCAATTGCACGCCAAAGTACAGTTTCTGCTGTGTATGGGCCCTAAAAGCAGTGGATCCATTTAGTAAATGTTGTGTGGTGAACGAAACCCAGCTACACAGAAAGATTACAGATTTTGCAACATTGTATTTATTGTCTGTATTAAATATCTAAACTTAATTCTGGCTCTTTGTGTGGATATAACATTTGCAAATGGGGCATAGATATGCCAATACTGGTAAAGACTGCAATGACCAGAAAAATAAAAAATTGCCCCTTTCCTTTGTAAACAGACCAAGCAATTACATACAAGTCTATATGTGAGTAAAGTGGTAGAGTTCTTCTACACACTATAGGTTTACTGCCTATGCTGTGCACAAACTGACACGTAAACCCTTGACATTGCTAGAAATAATCAGATATATGGCTCTTTGTTCCTTGTAGCCAAATATGATGAGGAACAATAGTTGCTTTTGTCAATCATGTAGAATCCTCTACATAAGTTCAACAACATTAACCACTTTCAGACCGGACCATTTTGCTGGTAAATGACCAGAGGTCTTTTTACACTTTGGCACTGCGCTGCTTTAACTGGTAATTGCGCGGTCATGCAATGTTGTACCCAAACAAAATTTGCGTCCTTTTCTTCCCACAAATAGAGCTTTCTTTTGATGGTATTTGATTGCCTCTGCGATTTTTATTTTTTGCGATATAAACGTAAAAAGACCGCAAATTTTGAAAAAAAATGATATTTTCTACTTTTTGTTATTAGAAAAATCCAATAAACTCAATTTTAGTCATACATTTAGGACAAAATGTATTCAGCCACATGTCTTTGGTAAAAAAAAAGTCAATAATTGTATATTTATTGGTTTGCGCAAAAGTTGTCACATCTACAAACTAAGGTACGTTTTCTGGAATTTACGCAGCTTTTAGTTTACGACTGCCTATCTCATTTCTTGAGGTGCTAAAATGACAGGGCAGTACAAAACCCCCCCAAATGACCCCATTTTGGAAAGTAGACCCCCTAAGGAAATTGATAAGAGGCATGTTGAGCCCATTGAATATTTTATTTTTTTGCCTCAAGCGATTGAATAATATCAAAAAAAAAATTTTTTTTTTTTTTTTACACAAAGTTGTCACTAAATGATATATTGCTCACACATGCTATGGGCGTATGTGAAATGACACCCCAAAATAAATTCTGCTGCTTCTCCTGAGTACGGGGATACCACATATGTGGGACTTTTTGGGAGCCTAGCCGCGTACAGGGCCCCGAAAACCAAGCACCGCCTTCAGGCTTTCTAAGGGCGTAAATTTTTGATTTCACGCCTCACTACCTATTACAGTTTTGAAGGCCATAAAATGCCAAGATGGCACAAAACCCCCACAAATGACCCCATTTTAGAAAGTAGACACCCCAAGCTATTTGCTGAGAGGCATGTTGAGTCCATGGAATATTTTATATTTTGCCACAAGTTGCGGGAAAATTACAAACTTTTTTTTTTTTTTTTTTTTTTTCACAAAGTTGTCACTAAATGATATATTGCTCATGCATGCCATGGGCATATGTGAAATGACACCCCAAAATAAATTCTGCTGCTTCTCCTGAGTACGGGGATACCACATATGTGGGACTTTTTGGGAGCCTAGCCGCGTACGGGGCCCCGAAAACCAAGCACCGCCTTCAGGCTTTCTAAGGGCGTAATTTTTTGAGTTCACTTCTCACTACCTATTACAGTTTTGAAGGCCATAAAATGCCAAGATGGCACAAAACCCCCACAAATGACCCCATTTTAGAAAGTAGACACCCCAAGCTATTTGCTGAGAGGCATGTTGAGTCCATGGAATATTTTATATTTTGCCACAAGTTGCGGGAAAATTACAAACTTTTTTTTTTTTTCACAAAGTTGTCACTAAATGATATATTGCTCACGCATGCCATGGGCATATGTGAAATGACACCCCAAAATAAATTCTGCTGCTTCTCCTGAGTACGGGGATACCACATATGTGGGACTTTTTGGGAGCCTAGCCGCGTACGGGGCCCCAAAAACCAAGCACCGCCTTCAGGCTTTCTAAGGGCGTTACAGTTTTGAAGGCCATAAAATGCCAAGATGGCACAAACCCCCCCCCCCAAATGACCCCATTTTAGAAAGTAGACACCCCTAAATTTAGGGGTACACTAGTGAGACTAGGTAATAAATGGCGGGTGCCCTGAAACTATAAAAAAATAACTAACCAACCAGCGTCACCTGTAACAGTTATATGGTGATCACTGGTGAAAGGGTTAACTAGGGGGCAATCAGGGGGCTTTATGCGGTAGTATATGGGGGTCCCTGGCGCTATAAAAAGCTGCGGCGAACCTAAATACCTACCTGCCTAACTAGCGTCACCTGTGACACTAATACAGCGATCAGAAAAACGATCGCTTATTAGGCTGGGTTCACACTGGAGCGATGCGGGAACGCCACGAATGCGCGGCGGGTTCCCGCATCGCATGCCTCCCGGCGGCAGTTCACACTGCCCTATGCGAACTGCTGGGAGTGTCAGTGAAATGTTAATGACACCCCCAGATCAGTTCGCATATCGCAGTGCGATCTGCAAACTTGGATCGCATGGTGTGAACACCCATGCGATCCGATTCTGCTGCGGACCAAAAAAAGGGTCCCGTGCGAGTTTGCGGCGGGTGCGGCGGGTGCGACACGAATTCAGCCATACTATCTGTATAGCTGAACTCGAATCGCACAGAGATCGGATGTGATTTGCACTGCAGTGCGGTGCGAATCACATCCGTTCTCATAAACCGCTGCAATGTGAACCCAGCCTTAGTGACACTGGCGACGGGGGGTGATCACGGGGTTAAACCTTTATTGGGGGGGTTAGGGGGGTACCTTAGAACTAAAGGGGGCTAACCCTAACTGCCCTAACAGTTATTAGTCACAAATGACACCTGCCGGGTGATCAGGGGGTTAAACCTTTATTAGGTAATAAATGGCGGGTGCCCTGAAACTATAAAAAAATAACTAACCAACCAGCGTCACCTGTAACAGTTATATGGTGATCACTGGTGAAAGGGTTAACTAGGGGGCAATCAGGGGGCTTTATGCGGTAGTATATGGGGGTCCCTAGCGCTATAAAAAGCTGCGGCGAACCTAAATACCTACCTGCCTAACTAGCGTCACCTGTGACACTAATACGGCGATCAGAAAAATGATCGCTTATTAGGCTGGGTTCACACTGGAGCGATGCGGAAACGCAGCGAATCCGCGGCGGGTTCCCGCATCGCATGCCTCCCGGCGGCAGTTCACACTGCCCTATGCGAACTGCTGGGAGTGTCAGTGAAATGTTACTGACACCCCCAGATCAGTTCGCATATCGCAGTGCGATCTGCAAACTCGGATCGCATGGTGTGAACACCCATGCGATCCGATTCTGCTGCGGGCCAAAAAAAGGGTCCCGTGCGAATTTGCGGCGGGTGCGGCGGGTGTGGCGGGTGCGGCGAATGGCTGAACTCGAATCGCACAGAGATCGGATGTGATTTGCACTGCAGTGCGGTGCGAATCACATTCGTTCTCATAAACCGCTGCAATGTGAACCCAGCCTTAGTGACACTGGCGACGGGGGGTGATCACGGGGTTAAACCTTTATTGGGGGGGTTAGGGGGGTACATTAGAACTAAAGGGGGCTAACCCTAACTGCCCTAACAGTTATTACAGTCACAAATGACACCAATGCAAAAAAAAAAAAAAAATGACATTGGTGTCACTGTGACTGGGGGGCAGGGGTAATTGGGGGGGTGATCGGGGGGTAAAGGGGGGGTGTGAGTGTGCCTGGCATGTTCTACTGTGTGTGGGATGTGTTGGTGCAACTCACTGATCCGCTCTCCTCCGTGTCGGAACGAAAAATACCGACACGGAGGAGAGAATACATCACTTCCTCTCCTGTGTTTACATTACAGGAGAGGAAGTGATGTCACCGGGGATTTCCATTCGTCGGGAGCGATCGCGAGGGGGTGGCCATGAATGAATGGCCGTCCCCTCGTCCGGGATCGCTCCCGAACGAAAACCGACCGCCGCAGGCACCGGGCGGGGGCCCGATCGGGCCCCCGACCCGCGGGAGGCAAATCACGTACATGTACGTGCTTATGCCTGCCCGTGCCATTCTGCCGACGTACATCGGCGTGCGGCGGTCGGCAAGTGGTTAAAAAGAAAAGAAAAGAAAAAAAATAAATAAAATCGACCTCCTCGCCAGGCTTGTTATACATGTAAAATTACTTTAACAACCAGCTATTGCATAGGCCACCGCCATCCTCAACAACCAGTGAATGAATAGTTGGTTGTTAAAGAGGAAGTAAACCCTGATGCGTTGACTTCCTCTTTGTCTCCCTGCAAAGGTAAAACATAATGGACTACTATGCATTGCATACTCGGTGCGCCTGCACGCTGTAGACAGCAATGCCTGTCTTTTTGTAAATATCTCCTAAGCCGTGTAGGTTTAGGAGATATTTCTCAGACCTACAGGTAAGGCTTAATCTAGGCTTACCTGTAGGTCAAAGTGGTTTGTAGGGGGTTTACAACCACTTTAAGGAGTGGGTCGGGAAGCTGGCCGCCACATTCTTAACAGATGAGTCATCAGCTGTAAAAAAAAGAAAAAAAAAAGAAAAAAAAAAACAAACAGCGTGGGGGTCCCTCCCCCTACCAGTTTTTTAATCCAGGGTTAATCCTAGAATGCATGGAGCTATATGGCCAATTCACACTATATGCAGCGATATATGCTTTATCACATTGTAAAACGTCTGTCACCGCAGGGACGTAAAGGAAACAATTAGGGCTGCAACTAACGATTATTTTCATAATCGATTATCGTTTCAATTAATTGATTAATCAGTTAATAACCTTAAAATAAAAATTAAAAAAAAAAAAAAAAAAAAAGGTAATTTTGCTGCGAGTTGCATTTTTACTTATTTGTTTGGCCAATTTGTTGTTAGGCAGATTAAAAAACACAAATTGCTGCAAAAAGGCATTATTACATGCTTTTCTGCAGCTTCTCCATTGAAGTATATTGAACCAAAAAGACAAAATTGCACCGTTTTGCGTTAAAAGAAAAAAAAAAAAAAAACCTCATCTTTTCCAAATACGCAGCAGCTGGATGTGAACGTGTCCCATAGGAAACCAAGTAAATGAACTGTAATGTGTTAGAGGTGTGACCCAGGCTTGAGATGTTTAGTAACATAATGGGGTTAAAAAAAAAAAAACTAAAATTAGTACAAAAAGAGGAAATAATCGCTACTGTAAGGGGTTCATTTTTTACTATGGGACAGTGAAAGTAATATGTACAGTAGCAATTTGCTCTTTTTGTACTATAAAGGGCTAATTTTAGTTGTTTTTTTTTAAACCCATTAGGTTAGTGGCCGATTAATTGATTATGAAAATAGTAATCGATTCATTTCATAATCGATTGATTGATTCGTTGTTTCGGCCCTAGAAGCAATTGTTTCCTCCATATTCCATTCACACTGCAACACAGCCTAGTGCTGCAGTAAAATGCAGATATGCTACATTTTATTGCAGTGCACTGTAATGTAAAGCAGCACAGCACATCGCGTTGCACTACATTGCAGTAAATGTAGTGTACGTTTTGTACACTTAGCATAAAGTTTATTAAAAAAAAAAAAGGGGGGGGGTGAGCGATGCGCTGAATTGGGCACAACACTGCCACCTACCACAGCCGGCAACACAGAGCAGCAAATCTGTAAATTCCCCACTGTGGCAGTGGGAAGGGCATCTTTTCCATGCATCCACTGTCATAATTTGAAAACAGTGCGGCTTTGTGGGACTCCGTTATTCATTTACAGAGTTCTACAAATAAATGAAACACAAGTCCCATCTGCCACCACAGCAGATGGCTTGTAGCTCTGCTGCTGAGCACCCTCATAGTTTGTCTTTCTGCTCTTCAGTAACTCTCTGTCCGTATGTACTGAAAGTCTGCAGGAGCCTGACGTTGCACACACAATCTGCTGATTGCAGGTGCAATGCTCTGCAGGCTTCTAAGAAAAAAAACTCACCTGCAAACAGATATGTACACTTTTTTTTTAAAATAAAAATATGAACTTTAAAACATAAGTTCACTTTAAAAAAATAAATAAATGCATATAAATTTTGCATTCAATTTTTTTTTCTAAAAAGCCTGCAGAGCATTGCCCTTGCGATCAGCAGATCGTGTGTGGAATTGCAGGCTCCTGCAGATTCTCTGTACAGCTGTCTGTACCTCCGTATGGACTGTCAGCTTCAGGGAAGAGTCATGCCAGATGCCGTGGGACTGAATTGGGTGGCTATTTCAGCAAATTCCCACTGCACAACAATGAAAAATGCCTTGTGCGTGTTGTGCCCATTGCAGTGGTGTGTGGATGGTGTGCGGTGAAAAAATAATTGTGTGCAGTACGAGGCAATCCACCATGTCACACCACATGGTGGCCAGCTGAACTTTATGAAATGTCAGTGTAGCGCCGGCTCCTGACAAGTACGCGCTATGTGTTTTTTTTTTTCTATTTAATATTCCTTAAACCGCAGTTGGGTTTTAGGGTTGATTATACCAAGTTACGGTTTCAGTACCAGTCTAGCTGGATTGCACTGTGTTCTACTTGGCCACAGGTGTCACTGTCACCACTGGCAAGTGTGAGAACGCAGTTTAGCTGGGCATATTGAGTGCCATTCTTTCTCGGAACCAGCCCAGTGGGTGTGTCATCCTGCTGTGCATTCTGGGAGAGGGTATTTAAGGTACTGACATCACATGCTTCAGGGTTCTGGTCCAGTAGATCTTTCTGGCTGTTTAGTCCTGGTCCTCCTGACCAGCCCCCGGGGCTCTCATGGCCTGGGGTGCGGATCCATCCAATTCAAAGTCTTGGGGCTGGATAGCCCGAGGCAAAGTAACTGAAAAGAAAATTCAAAAGTGGTCCGGCGCCATCTCATCTGAGGAGAGGCTCAGCAACTGGAAAGCACCCAGGGGAAAATTCTTTGGGAGGAAACCATGCACAAGGCTGGTTCCTCTGAAGGAGCCTGGAGGCTCAGTTGAAGGACACCAAATGGATCTACACTCATACAGTCTCGCCGGACCTGCTGCGAGATACTGGTACCGTATGATAGCTCTTTAAATTTACCTATGTCCCTCAGTTACATCCAAGTCTGTGGCAGAGACTTTGCTTTACTTAAACACTGTATCGGCTGCTAGGCCTGGTGAGAGAAGGTCTATCCGGTAACTGTAAGAATCCAGTTGTGAATGGTAATTCTCTGGATTTCTATAGTGAAAGACTTCCTATTTTTGCAGTTCCAAAAGTACCTGAACTTCCTTCCTAACCCTCTATCCCTCATTGAGAAACTGTTTTATCCATCTTTTCAAATAAATATCCCAAAAAGAGGATCCAATGTCAGTTTCTACAATTCTTTGGGCCATCTGCCACGGGAAACCCCTAGATGTACATGAGGTCAAGAAAGTGATGGTAAGCCCAATAAAATCAGCAGTTCCTTCGGGGGTCAGTGCTACATCAGTGTGACAGGTCAATAACATTTGTTAAAAAATAAATTAAAGTGTACAGTGCGATGATCCCATTGTACCGCACACCTGGTATGAATGACCCTTAGAGCTGCAGGAAGAGTGAATGGACTATGTGGCTTGGTTCACAACTATGCAGTTTGCTTTTGATCGTTTCTGCAGTGCTTTTTGCTGTGCGTTTTTGCGTTGATTTTACTGCAATTTGTGGTTTGCATTGTTGTTATACTTTTTTGTGAATTTTATTGTTGGGCAGATAAAAAAAAAAAAAAAAAAAAAAAAGCCGGGGGCGTGGCCTAACCTCGGGACGGAATGGACGCTTAAGAGCTGAGCTCCTGCCGCGATCCGGTCCTACAGCCGTTAAGGAAGCTTCTTAACACCCTACAATACCTCGAAGATTATGGGAACCGCCTCAAGAACATCATCTGCCTCCCGTTCGCGATCCCCGAGGCGACAGCGTGGCGGCATTAGTCAAACTCTCCCGGAGCTGTTCCGTTCACAGAGAGACAACATGGCGTCTTCCCGCCACACTTCATCGCAGGCCCCAGCCTCCACACAATCTCCCGCGCTTCACAGCGAAGCTGTTCAGGGTCAGGAGGTTTCACTACACGCTCTCCAACAACAACCGAGTCTCATGGATTTAAGATCGGTAGCAACGGACATCAAAGAGACTCTCACGGCAGCCATAGCGGATCTCCGACTGGATTTGCGCGCCATTGCTGACAGAGTAGTGGAAGTGGAGCACCGCACGACACACCATGAAACGGTCCTTCGTAAAGTTACCCACAAATTGGATGCTCACACGCTGCAATTGAGAGACCTCCAACGTCACCAGGAAGATCTGGACAATAGGGGGAGAAGGCATAATATTCGGGTGAGAGGCCTCCCTGAATCGGTAGACGCGGATCAACTGGAGACGACAGTTATGGATCTATTCAACGATCTTTTAGACCGACCGGCGAGTACCCCGGTGGCCTTCGAGAGAATTCACAGAGCTCTACGACCCAGAGGCCGGGATACAGATCCCCCACGTGATGTGGTCTGCTGCCTGGTGGATTATAGGCTGAAGGAAGACATTTTACGAAAGGCCAGAAATAGGATCCAAATATCTCTAGGGAGTGCTACGATCCACATCTATCAGGACTTATCGGGCATTACCCTACAAAATCGCAGGGACCTGCAACCACTTCTTGATGTACTGCGGGCGAAAGGCATTTCATACAAATGGAAGTTCCCGTTCGGCCTAGCAGCCATCTATCGGGGCCGAACGGCCCTGCTACGAGTCCCGGAGGAACTTCCTTCTTTTTGCGACGCCTTGGAGATTCCCTTGGTTGAAGTTCCCAATTGGTACGCAGCTTTTCGCACTTACAGCCAACCCAGCAGGGAACGAGACCACGCCGAACCGATGGATACTCAGCGCAGCAGGCACCGACGGCGTAGATCGGAATCTAGAAGTCGATCCTATCGTTCTAGAAGAGACTCCCGCCCTGACCGTAGTCCGACGGATTCCCCGCGATCTGGCCGAGCCAGGCGAGACGCTGCTCAGCATCGGGATCGTTCCCCAGGAGTGAGACTCTTCAGCTAAGTTCGTTCATTTCTTTCTTTTGGGTGAAATACCCCTTCTTCGGAGAACTATACCTTCGGGTTTATACATATACGGGACGCTTAGTTAGCTTGTTCCAGTCCGGAGCTGGCCTGTTTCTTTCCTAAGTTAGCCTATCGGTTTGAAGTTTAATATAGGCCAGTTTTTTCGTTAGCCACGTATTCACGGTAAAGTAATTTTAGGTAGTATATTTTTACCGATAGGTAGATACGTGCTGTAGCTAGACATATTACCTCCTTCCTGGAGAAATACCTTCGGATGCACTGAACTGCTGAACACTACCTTAGATTCACGAAATGTTGTATTTTTGTTGTTTGCAAGGTCCCTATTGCCTGTTATACGGTGGGAGGGTTATAGCTCACATTGCCACGTTCCTTTTAGTTATCTTATTACTGAATAGACGCCCGTACGTTTAGCTGATATTGACATCACTTTTAGGGGTCATTGAGGGCTATGGTTAGCAGACGTGGATGGCCTAATTCTGCTCGTCCCCCCATGCAAATCAACCCCATCGAGTGGCTCGTTCGGAGAGAAGAGACAGGCCTACGTAGCAATGTACCCGTTCCTATAGTACATCCTGAGGAACTCTTTCCTCCACTCCTTGCACAGTCCCAACTCTCCTTTACTAAGATCCGTAGCAGCGATCTTTGTATTAGGGATTTATTAGTTAATTACTGTTAACGGGGCGCTTCTACGAAGGATGTATATGAATATAGTAGGCTCCTCCTGGTCACCTTCTGTCCACCTCTATGCCTGTACATACTCTTTATGTAGTGAAAATGGCCCATGTATACTTGATCTGTTTTACTTGCACTGTTCGTAAGTGATACATCCTCTCAGCTAGGTGGGCGACTTGGTTTATATAACATTACAAGCCTTAGATTGAACGCAGAAGAGGTTGCGCCAGTCCGCTTCCTTTGATAGAATCTATGTATGTTTTTTTTATTATTGGACCGGATCGCGGTCGCATCTGGAATCTAGAGTATCCACCCTTACCGAGTGATTTGGTTCAACCCCACTGCGGTTGATCGTACGGTGGTGTCCTGTATTATTCCGGACGCTGTCCGCGCGCTCACCGCACACTTCCCGGACGTCTTCGCTTTGAGGGTGAGGCTGGTCCTATATCCTCACAGTGAACGCCTAAGGGTTTATCCCTGTTTCCCGTTCTCCTTATTCACGTTCCCCGCTCTTCCCCTCCCCTCTCCCTCCCCTAGCCCTCACATCTTCTAGGACACTTTCAATTTGAACGACCTGTTACACGATCACTTGCACTAAGTAAAGAGGGTGTTTTTACATCATGCACAAACGACAATCTCTTATCCCTGACTCTCAGGTTAAATTGTATTCACTTAACGTGAAAGGCCTTAACAAGCCGGAAAAAAGATCGCAATTATTTCGACTTTTACGAAAAACTAAGGCGGATATAGTGTTTCTCCAGGAAACTCATTTTAGATCTGACAAAATTCCTAACTTACGGTCTTCACTTTATCCAACAGTATTTCATGCTACTAACCCATCAGCAAAATCAAAGGGAGTGTCAATTCTTATATCTAAGAATTGCCCCTTCCAGGTGAAAGACTCGTTGTTGGATACGGATGCACGCTTTGTTTTTCTGAAAGGCGAACTATATTGCAAAACTTTCACATTAGCCAACATTTACGCCCCCAACCAGCAACATGTCCAGTTCTTCAACTCCACGTTGTTGAAACTCACCGCCTTCTATCAGGGCACTCTGGTGGTCGGTGGTGATTTCAATGCAGCCTTAACTCCCACATTAGATTCTTCAAACGGTACCTCCTCTTTGAAATACAGCGCGCTGAGGGCTATAAAATCCCAACTGACAGTACTGACATTACATGACACATGGCGAACGTTATATCCGACCGCCAGAGACTTCACCTACTATTCACCCCCTCATAACAAATACTCGAGGATCGACTACTTCTTTCTCTCTCAGGCGGACTTGGACTGTTTACTTGTAGCCTCCATCGAACCTATGGTGATCTCTGACCATAATCCAGTCTCGATCACCCTGTCCTTCCCGATCGTAACAGTTAAACCCTATATTTGGCGGTTGGATGGTTCTTTACTCAGCGATTCGGAAGTAGTGCGTTCTATCTCTAATAGTCTAACGAACTACTTTATGGATAATGCTTCCACAGAAATCCATCCCATAACAAGATGGGCAGCTCATAAATGCGTGATTCGGGGGGAGCTGATCTCCCTTGCAGCTAAGAGACGGAAGGATAGGGAGGCCAGACTTGATAAACTGTCAAAGACCATCCACTCGTTAGAATTGACGCACAAAAGAACGCTAGCAGAAAACACACTTCAAGCCTTACAACTGGCCAGACTAGATCTCCTGGAGGAACTTAACATTCCAATTAGGAAGAAGTATACCCTTATGCACCGCAATTTTTACGAATTTGGCAACAAATCAGGGAAGTTTCTAGCAAGGGCAATCCAAATGCGAAAAGCAATGTCCACGATTCATCATATACTCGACCCGCAAAGTCTAAAGATCTCCTCACCATCTGGCATAGTGGAACAATTTAAAAAATTTTACTCGAATCTTTACAATCTCCCTAGACATTCTTCGACTACCACACAACACGACAGAACGCAACAGATAACAGACTTTCTGGCCGAGAACTGCCCCGGGACTATATCCGACGATCTTGCCACAGACTTGGAGAAACCAATTTCGACCGAAGAAATACTGACAGCCCTTAAACAGCTTAAACCGGGTAAATGCCCCGGTCCCGACGGCTTCCCCACTGTATATTATAAAACCTTTTCTGACTTGCTTATACCGCACGTTACTGAACTATTTAATAATCTTCCTGACGCACCAGCACTTCACGCAGATCTCCATGAGGCACACATTACTATGATCCCGAAACCAGGGAAAGACGAAGCCTTGGTCCCTAATTATAGGCCGATTTCGTTGATAAATGTAGACATGAAGCTGTACGCGAAAGTCATTGCGAATCGTATTCTCCCCTTTCTGCCTTCCCTAATCTCCCTGGACCAAGTAGGCTTCGTTCCGGGTCGTGAAGCGCGCGATAACACGCTGAAAGCAATCAATGTCCACAAATGGCTTTCGGCCTCCCACAGTCCGGGCTTCTTTTTGTCGTTGGACGCGGAGAAGGCGTTCGACCGCGTGGCTTGGGATTACATGCTGGCTACCCTGAAGAAAATGGGTTTTAAAGAACGTACCTTACAATATATCACGGCACTGTATTCTTCACCCACAGCCAGAATTAAAGTTAATGGACATTTGTCGGACGCCTTCTCCCTGTCCAACGGTACGAGACAGGGTTGCCCACTATCCCCGATTTTGTTCATTTTAACAATTGAACCCTTCCTCCACAAACTCCGAACGAACATCAATGTCAAGGGAATACGAATACGGGGCGAGACTTTTAAAATAGCTGCATACGCGGACGATATCCTTTTATTTCTTACTGACCCACTTGTTACTTTACCCAATTTACTCAAGGACTTTGCTCAATTTAAGACAATAGCAAACCTGCAAATTAACTTCCACAAATCGAAGGCCCTTAACATCACCTTACCCGACGACGTTTTGACACACTGCCAGACGAACTTCCCCTTTGGTTGGGAAAAGCACGCTATCACTTATTTGGGGATTCAACTACCGACTAAACTAAAAGACCTATATCCTCGCAACTATTTACCACTACTTAATTCTGTCCGTTCTGATTTGTTGAAATGGAAAATACCCAATATTTCGTGGTTTGGGAGAGCAGCGATTCTTAAAATGAACGTCCTCCCACGGTTCTTATATCTTTTACAAACGATCCCAATCACACTTCCCCCCACCTTTTTTGCAACGTTTCAAACTCTATGCTCCCAATTCATATGGGCGAACAAAAAAGCTCGCATCAAATGGGAGACCCTGACTCTCCCCAAATTGCGGGGGGGTCTGGGTATCCCGGACTTACGCAAATATCAATGGGCTTGTCACTTGACCAGAATAGTGGACTGGCACCTACATAGACAACACAAAGCTTGGGTGGCGATCGAAGAGGCGTTCGTACAAACACCGATACATTTGCTTCCTTGGATAGGCACAGCCCCAATTCTTCCGAATATCTCAGATCACCCTCTGATTAACACCACGCTTACTATATGGAAAACAGTCTGCCGGAATACTAACATATCCTCCACGCATGGCCCGCTCACCTCCTTAGAACACAATCCGGACTTCGCCCCTGGTTTTAAAGCTCCACTCCCCACTGTTGATATACACAAAGACTACGTTCGTGCAAGATCCTTCTTTGACAAAGGTAGAATGATTACATTTCAAACTCTACTGGCTAGATTCCCGGACAGAAAGATACCTTTCTTTAATTTCTTACAAATCCGACACTTTTTACTACAGGAATCTCCAGCCACTACGTGGTGCAGAGATCTGACCCCGTTTGAACAACTTTGCACTGAAACGACTCCACAAAGACATCTGGTTTCAGAACTCTACTCTGCTCTCTTTCCTACTACGAACGATTCAGTGACATCATTGCGCTCTAAATGGATGAGAGACACGGGTATAGACCTGACACCAGACGATTGGGAACGGATACTAATAAATGTTCACAAAGGTTCTAGGAATGTATCAGTGCAGGAAAATGGTTTTAAGCTCTACTCCCGATGGTATAGAACCCCCGATATTCTGCATTCCTTCTACCCTTCGGTTTCTCCAGCTTGCTGGAGATGTGGCGAGACTCCGGGAACCCTCCTACATATCTGGTGGGAATGCCCAGCACTTCGTTTGTATTGGCAGACGATTCACCAAGCTATTTCTGATATAACGACTTTCACACTAGATTTTACACCGTCCCAATACTTACTTCATCATACGTCCTTATCTCAGCGCCATTACAGGAAGTCAGTTGTAATACACTTAGTTAATGCAGCCAGGATGTGCATCCCAGTTCATTGGAAGTCAACTACGACCCCTTGTGTCAAGGATTGGTTACGCAGAGTAAACAGAATAATGGACATGGAAGAACTCACGCATCGAATCCTTGACACATCTCCTAAGTTCACTAACACCTGGGCATGTTGGAAACACTTCCAAACAACCGATGATTACAAACGGTATATGGTAGATTAACGAATTACTCAGCAAGTCGTTGTTACTTGATGCCTCTATGGTCTTTATAGGATGTGATCGGATTAGGCAATATTCCTTACACACTAAAGTACACATGTCCTCCCCTTTCCTTTTCGACCCCCCCCCCCCCCTTCCCCTTATGTTATGATGCTGGTCATCATATATTAGATGTAACATTTCAGACATTTACGATAGAGCAATTCAGAGGTACGGCAACCAATTATTAAACAGTTCGGTTATTCTTCCAATGTTTTCATTTAACTTTATCTGACACATTCCGGTTATCACCTTTCCAGACCTGGTTATGGATCACACGGATCGTGATGTGGAAGCCTTTGTATCCCCAATGAGAAGAACTATGTTAGATTTTCTTAACAATTATTACTGATGGTTTATTAGATATTGTACTGCACTTATAATGGCTTGTTTGTAACATGTTATATGTACCCGCTGTTTCTGATGTATGTCATGACTTCTTCAATAAAAAGATTTATAAAAAAAAAAATAAAAAAAAAAAATAAAAAGCCATCAAAATCACTGCAAAAATCACACTGCATGCTTTTCTGCAGCTTCTCCATTAAAGTCTGTTAAACAAACAAACAAAAAAAAAAGCACCGTATCCATTTAAAGAAGACCCTCACCCTTTCCAAAAGACGCAGTGGTTTAAAAAAAAAAAAAAAAAAAAAAAAGCATAGATGTAGATGTGTCCCACAGGAAACTATGTTAAATGAACCGTAATGCATTTCTGCAAAAAGGACCAAAAAGCATGGGTGCGATCCAGGCCTTAGAGCAGCCTCTCTCAACCTTTTCATCACAGAGGAACCCTTTGAAATAACTTTCCAATTGCAGGGAACCCCTGCTAAAAATGATTGCACCTACAACTCATGATATATTAGTGTTATGGTCAGTAGCAAGGATGCTCCTTACATGTGTGGTCACTGGGAAGAATTCCCACTTTACAGATAGCGAAAAGACTCAATGCTGTCAGTGTGAACTTATCTGAGAGGGAGACATTTCTCAAGAAACCTCTACCAACATAGTTTCATAGTTAGTAAGGTTGAATAAAGACACCTGTCCATCCAGTTCAACCTGAGTGAGTGTCTACAATTGTCCCCCAGCCCTGTACATTGCAAACTCATATCGGTCCCTACCCTCAAGGAGCCCACAATCCATGGTCCCCAATCATATACTAGGGCCAATTTTGGACAGAGGCCAATTAACCTACCTGCATGTCTTTGGACTGTGGGAGGAAACCGGAGCACCCGGAGGAAACCCACGCAGGCACAGGGAGAACATGCAAACTCCAGGCAGGTAGTTTCGTGGTTGGGATTTGAACCAGCGACCCTTCTTACTGCTAGGTGAGAGTGCTACCCACTACACCAGTGTGCTGCCCAGTAACATCTGGAGGAACCTTAGGGTTCCACAGAACCCTGATTCAGAAACCCTGCCTTAGAGTAATAATTAGTGCCTTTCAGTGCATTAAAAACTACAGGCTGTCTTCCACAGCGGTAGATAGTACTTGTAGTTTCTTCATACACACAGTCCTACTGAAAGAATGATGCATCTGTGTGGGTGGAGCTGGATAGTAACATATTACACCCTAAATACAGGGATAATATGTTACTAAACCTGAATTTATCCTTTAAGCAGCAGAGTCAATGGTAGTTGGCCTGGCAAATATTATAAACTAGTTTGATAGGCATTACTGTTGAACTGAATTGGTTGTGCTGCAGTCATTTTAAAAGAGAAGGAAAGGAATTTTTATTTTTTTTCACATTTATGCTTACATAGGTGCATGGGTCCAACGCTGCATCTGTCACCCAGCGCCTCTACAATGAGTGCCGGTTTTCAGAGCTCATTGAGCTGCAGACTGTCAGCCACAGCTCTATGCTCTTCTCCCTCCTTCCTCATTGGAGTGCTGAGCTGTGGAGGGGGTGGAGCAGCTGTCTCAGCTGGACGTCAGTCCAGGGATCTGGTGGATCCAGACTCCGTGGTTAGATTGACATTGGTGACATCAGTAGAGAGCTGACTCCAGTCCACTCTCTGATGAAAATGGGTCACAGGAGTGCAAAACAAATTAAACTCCTGTCATCCATAGAAGCCCAGCCAAACAAGCTTTGGCTACACTTCTCCTTTAAGGGTTAAAACAGGCAACCTATTGCCTCGCAGCCATCCTCTGAAAAGCGATCAACTGTAGATCATGTTTCAGAGGGCTGAGAAGGGGTACCAAAAACAAATGAGTAATGCCTGGTACACACATGATCTTTTTATTTTTTTTTGCATTCTAATCTCATATCAAAAATTAGGAATTTACTAAAGATGAGGCTGTCAGTTCAGGTGTGTACATAGGGTGAGGAGCAGGGGACAGCAGTCGTGTAGGGTGAGGAGCAGGGGACAGCAGTCGTGTAGGGTGAGGAGAGTGAGGAGCAGAGGACAGCAGCCATGTGATGAGGAGAGTGAGGAGCAGAGGACAGCAGCCATGTGATGAGGAGCAGAGGACAACAGTCGTGTGATGAGGCTGTCAGATCAGGTGTGTACACAGGAATGAGAGCGAGGAGCAGAGGACAGCAGCTATGTGATGAGGCTGTCAGATCAGGTGTGTACACAGAGGGATGAGAGTGAGGAGCAGAGGACAGCGGTCATATGATGAGGATGTCAGTTCAGTTGTGTACACAAGAGGGATGAGAGTGAGGAGCAGAGGACAGCAGGCTGTCAGATCAGGTGTGTACACAGGGGGATGAGAGTGAGGAGCAGAGGACAGCAGTCATGTGATGAGGATGTCAGATCAGGTGTGTACACAGGGGGGTGAGAGTGAGGAGCAGCAGTCATGTGATGAGGATGTTAGATCAGGTGTGTACACAGGGGGATGGGAGTGAGGAGCAGCAGTCATGTGATGAGGCTATCAGATCAGGTGTGTACACAGGGGGATGAGAGTGAGGAACGGCAGCAGTCATGTGATGAGGCTGTCAGATCAGGTGTGTACACAGGGGGATGAGAGTGAGGAACGGCAGCAGTCATGTGATGAGGCTGTCAGATCAGGTGTGTACACAGGGGGATGAGAGTGAGGAACGGCAGCAGTCATGTGATGAGGCTGTCAGATCAGGTGTGTACACAGGGGGATGAGAGTGAGGAACGGCAGCAGTCATGTGATGAGGCTGTCAGATCAGGTGTGTACACAGGGGGATGAGAGTGAGGAACGGCAGCAGTCATGTGATGAGGCTGTCAGATCAGGTGTGTACACAGGGGGATGAGAGTGAGGAACGGCAGCAGTCATGTGATGAGGCTGTCAGATCAGGTGTGTACACAGGGGGATGAGAGTGAGGAGCAGCAGTCATGTGATGAGGCTGTCAGATCAGGTGTGTACACAGGGGGATGAGAGTGAGGAACGGCAGCAGTCATGTGATGAGGCTGTCAGATCAGGTGTGTACACAGGGGGATGAGAGTGAGGAACGGCAGCAGTCATGTGATGAGGCTGTCAGATCAGGTGTGTACACAGGGGGATGAGAGTGAGGAACGGCAGCAGTCATGTGATGAGGCTGTCAGATCAGGTGTGTGCACAGGGGGATGAGAGTGAGGAGCAGCAGTCATGTGATGAGGCTGTCAGATCAGGTGTGTGCACAGGGGGATGGGAGTGAGGAGCAGCAGTCATGTGATGAGGCTGTCAGATCAGGTGTGTACACAGGGGGATGAGAGTGAGGAACGGCAGCAGTCATGTGATGAGGCTGTCAGATCAGGTGTGTACACAGGGGGATGAGAGTGAGGAACGGCAGCAGTCATGTGATGAGGCTGTCAGATCAGGTGTGTACACAGGGGGATGAGAGTGAGGAACG
This sequence comes from Lithobates pipiens, assembly GCF_037356315.1. NCBI lineage: Eukaryota > Metazoa > Chordata > Amphibia > Anura > Ranidae > Lithobates > Lithobates pipiens. The sequence goes on along the minus strand of NW_027507748.1, from coordinate 356,041,908 downwards.
GCAGCAGTCATGTGATGAGGCTGTCAGATCAGGTGTGTACACAGGGGGATGAGAGTGAGGAGCAGCAGTCATGTGATGAGGCTGTCAGATCAGGTGTGTGCACAGGGGGATGGGAGTGAGGAGCAGCAGTCATGTGATGAGGCTGTCAGATCAGGTGTATACACAGAGGGATGAGAGTGAGGAGCAGAGGACAGCAGGCTGTCAGTCCAGGTGTGTACAGAGGAAGCCCAGGCACAGGATGTATATAGGGAACCCAGGTATAAGGACACAGGAAGGTCTCTGGTGTACACTGCACCCCTCCCCCTGAACACACACTCTGGAGCTGTGGGAACACACTGGTATAACTTATGAGGTGAAAGCAGAAGTCCCTGAGCTCAGGGAAGGGAGCACTCTGCCTGCCGGGGCCGGACAAACAGCTGCCTTATACTCCACCATTACCTTTCGCTTGGCAGTCCGCGCAAAACTTGTTCTCCTCCCGCAGCAGCAGCTCGGACAGCACAGCTTGGTACCGCTCCACGTCCCGAACCGACTTCCCGGTCATCTTCCCGGGAGACAGTAAGATGGCTTCCCCGTGCTACGGCTCAGTTCCTGTTTCCGGTGTTACGAAAGTCTCCTCCCACCCTTTCCCCTGCTGCGTGCACGTCATGTAGCCACGCCCATTCCCATACCCATACACAGAGCACGGTCGCCGAGGAGGAGAGGGTCACGCCCACAAGGAAAAAAATTATGAATGGACATTGACGTCAAGTGGCATCCTGGACGTCGGCTAGAATGACGGCTGGGAGGCTGACGTTGTGCTCATTGGTAGTCAGCTGGCATCTGTGTTCAGCCGAGAGTGAGGTCATTTACATTAGATATTAGTGTACTTCAGTATAGATTAGTGTGTCATCCCGCCTAATAGAGCCATTGTATTGTGTTTGTCCTGGTTAATGCTGCATGGGTGCACCAAATCCAAATGCAGTTCAAGATAAACAGGAATTATACACATCAAAAGCATTCCAGTTATATTTACATCCGTTCAGTTACAGTTCATTTTAGGTGTCACTTTTTACATTTAAAAAGGTTAATTAAAGTGGATCCTCAGTAATTTTTTCATCTTTCCATCTATTAAATCTTCTGCCCTTGTTGTTTTAACTTTGCATAGTAAAACATTTTATTTTTCTGCCAGTAAATTCCTTATACAGCCCACTTCCTGTTTCTTGTCTGGTAAAAAGTCTAGGCTTATGACATCACAGCTCTCTCTCACTCTCTCATGAGAGTTTGCCAGGAAGGGGGGGGGGGGGGAGGAAAGTTATAAGAGAGACAATGAGAGCTGCAGAGCTGGAGGGGTGCCTGTATGTCTGCGTAAACGCAGGAAGTGAACGGGCAGCAGCTTCAGCTGCCCACTGTTAAAATGGATGCAGCCAGACTTAGTGGAGGGAGAGTTCTGCGGCATATTTGGCCAGTACAGAATCGTAGTATATGTAAAATAATATGCAAAGTGGTTGGAGGGAAGCTTCCAAATGGCAAAGATGTTTTTATTACAAATTATGTGAGCAGACTGCACTTCCTCTTTAAAAAGGAGTTCCACCCCAAAAGATTAAGTCAGCAGCTACAAATACTGTAGCTGCTAGATACGTACCTGTCCAGGGATCCAGCGATGTTGGCATCCCAACCGATTTTCCAATCGGCTCCCGGGTGCTGTTGCCACCATTCATGCTAAGGGAGACCGGCAGTTAAGTCCGAAGCGCACTGTGCTTTCTATCCGGCCCAGTGGTGGAGGAAGAAGGCAGGGGACAAACTTCTGGAGACCTTGCCGCAGCGAGGTCTCCGAGAAGTAGGGATGGGTACCTGTCATAAAAAGAGTACCAGCCCCCCCCCCCCCCCCCAAAAGGTGCCAAATGTGGTAGAGGAGAGGGAAGAAGCAAACATGCAGAGCTTCCACTTTTGAGTGGAATTCTGCTTTAAAGTAGAAGTGTGTATACATACCTCCCAATAGGGATGAGTTTCGAGTTCGAGTCGAACTCATGTTCCGCTCGAACATTGCCTGTTTGGCGAACAGTGAACAATTTGGGGTGTTCGCGGCAAATTCGAAAAGCCACGGAACACCCTGTACAAGTCTACGGGAGAAATCTAAAGTGCTCATTTTAAAGGCTAATATGCAAGTTACTGTCCTAAAAAGTGTTTGGGGACCTGGGTCCTGCCCCAGGGGACATGGATCAATGCAAAAAAAAGTTTTAAAAACTGCAGTTTTTTCGGGAACACTGATTTTAATAATGATTAAAGTGAAACAATAAAAGTGTAATATTCCTTTAAATTTCGTACCTGGGGGGTGTCTATAGTATGCCTGTAAAGGGGCGCATGTTTCCCATGCTTATAACTGTCCCTGCACAAAGTGTCATTTCTGCAGGAAAAAGTCATTTAAAATCACTCGCAGCTATAATGAATTGTCGGCTCCCCGTAATACAGAGAAGTCATTCAAAGTCATTGATAAAAAAAAAGCATGGGATTCCCCCAAATTCAATTACCAGGCCCTTCAGGTCTGGTATGGATATTAAGGGGAACCCAGGACCCAGGTCCCCAAACACTTTTTAGGACAATTACTTGCATATTAGCCTTTAAAATTAGCACTTTCGATTTTGAATGTTCGAGTCCCATTTACTTTAATAGGGTTCTAAAGTTCACACAAAGTGTAGGTCTGTTCGCAGGTTCTGGTGCGAACCGATCCGGGGGGGTGTTCGGCTCATCCTTACCTCCCAACTTTTTGAGATGGGAGCGAGAGACACCTACTAGCAAATATAAGTAGGCATAGGCCACGCCCTATTAAAGGAGAATTATACAAATTATTAGTTAAACCCACAGGTGCTTTATTTTTACCACTACTATTTCCTTTATATTAGCTTTTGAAGCTTTCAAATGCAGCAATTTAGTAACTGGATGAAAGGTTTAGCACTGGGAAACACTTTTTGAAAGATAAATAGTGCATTTTATATACAACTATATAGATCAGACCAAAATGAGGGACATATGAGGAGGAATGAGGGACAGAGGAACATTGCTCCAAATCAGGGACAGGCCCTTCGAAATTGGGGACAGTCAGGAGGTATGGTGTATAATATACATGTATGTACACTCACCGACCACTTGATTAGGCACACAATTTCTTCGTAACACAAATTGGTGATCAGCCAATCACATGGCAGCATCTCAATGCATTTAGGCATCTGGACGTGGAAAAGACGACTTGCTGAAGTTCAAACCGAGCATCAGAATGGTAAAGAAAGGGGATTTAAGTGACTTTGAACTTGGCATGGTTGTTGCCGGGGGGTTGGGGTGATCTGCGTATTTTAAAAACTGCTGATCTACTCAGATTTTCACACACACCCATCTCTAGGGTTTACAAAGAATGTTCCAAAAAGGAGAAAATATCCAGTGAGCTGAAGTTCTGTGGATGAAAATGCCTTGTTAATGTCAGAGGAGAATAGGCAGACTGGTTTGAGATAATAGAAAGGCAACAGTAACGTACATAACCACTCGTTACAACCAAGGTACGCAGAATACCATCAATGCACTTACAACTACAAGCTTTTTCTTTGTCAGTGCCTCTCTTCATTTGTTCTCTCCCACCCTATATTGGCTTTGGTATATCCCGTTATGTGCTGATGGGAGGAGGGGCCAGGAAAATGGAAAATTGTTATTAAATACATACCGTACTTTTCCTTTCCTGGCCCACCCTCATGTCAGCACAGGACTCCCTCCCTAGTGGCCTGTCGCAGGCTGTTATCGAACATCTTAGTTGGGGGAGGGGCTGTCTTTTATATTCAGCTTGGAACATGTGGGGGCTCCAAAGGAGGTATTAACCCGTTATGTGCTGACGTGAGGATGGGCCAGGAAAGGAAAATTATGGTAAATATTTGATAACAATTTTCCATTATTTTCAATGGTGTTTAAGTCTGGTCTCTGACTAGGCCATGCAAGGGCATTCACCTTCTTCTCGTTTAACCACTGTATGGTAATTTTTGCTGTGTGCTTTGGGTCTGTGCCATGTTGGAAGTGAAACGTTCTTCCCATTGACAACTTTCTGGCAGTTGGCTATAAATTGGAACGGAACTCAAAAAGTGTAGGTTTGCTATGTTTAGAGAATATCTAGAAATTCTAAATGTGCGTAAGCAGTAGTATAAAAAAATCTACCTTTTTGTCTAGAATTTCTCCTAAAACATAGCAGTGTGTACGCCCTAAGTGAAAGTGTCAAAATTAGGCCCAATTAGCCATTTTCCCTCCCCGGTGTCATGTGACTCATTAGCGTTACAAGGTCTCAGGTGTGAATGGGATGCAGGTGTATTAAATTTGGTGTTATTGCTCTCACTCTCTCATACGGGTCACTGGAAGTTCAACATGGCACCTCATGGAAAAGAACTCTCTGAGGATCTAAAAAAAAAGAATTGTCGCTCTACATAAAGATGGTCTAGGCCATGAGAAGATCATCAAGACCCTGAAACTGAGCTGCAGCACAGTGGCCAAGACCATACAGCGTTTTAACAGGACAGGTTCCACTTAGAACAGGCCTCGCCATGGTCGACCAAAGAAGTTGAGTGCACATGCTCACATCATATCCAGATGTTGTCTTTGGGAAATAGACGTATGAGTGCTGCCAGCATTGCTGCAGAGGTTGATGGGGTGGGGGGTCAGCCTGTCAATGCTCAGACCATACACCGAACACTGCATCAAATTGGTCGGCATATCTGTCATCCCAGATGGAAGCCTCTTATAAAGATGATGCACTAGAAAGCTGAAGACAAACAGACTAAGCACATGGATTACTGAAACCATGTCCTGTGGTCTGATGAGACCAAGATAAACTTATTTGGTTCAGATGGTGTCAAGCGTGTTTGGCATCAACCATATGAGGAGTACAAAGACAAGTGTGTCTTGCCTACAGTCAAGCATGGTGGTGGGAGAGCCATGGTCTGGGGCTGCATGAGTGCTGCCGGCACTAGAAAGCTACAGTTCATTGAGAGAACCATGAATGCAAACATGTACTGTGACATACTAAAGCAGAGCATGATCCCCTCCCTTTGGAGACTGGGCCGCAGGGCAGTGTTCCAACATGATAATGACCCCAAACACACGTCCAAGACAACCACTGCCTTGCTGAAGAAGCTGAGGGTAAATGTGATGGATTGGCCAAACATGTCTCCATAACTAAACCCTATTGAGCATCTGTGGGGCATCCTCAAATGGAAGGTATAGGAGCTCAAGGTCTCTAACAGCCACAAGCTCCGTGATGTCGTCATGGAGGAGTGGAAGAGTGCTCTAGTGGTAACCTGTGAAGCTCTGTTTACTCCATGTCCAAGAAGGTTAAGGCAGTGCTGGACAATAATGGCGGCCCCACAAAATAGTGACACTTTGTTCCCAATTTGGACGTTTTCACTTAGGGGTGTACTCACTTTTGTTTCCAGCAGTTTAGACATTAATGGCTGTGTGTTGCGTTATATTGAGGAAACTGCAAATTTACACTGTTATACAAGCTGTACACTCATTACTTTACATTGTATCAAAGTGTAATTTCTTCAGTGTTGTCACATGAAAAGATATAATAAAATATTTACAAAAATGTGAGGGGTGTACTCACTTTTGTAAGATACTATATCTTTAGCATTATATCCAATTCACTGCTGCCTCTGCTAGTCTCAGGAGATGTGCAGTGAAATTTTAAGATGCCACGGCTGTGCTTTTCACTGTTCTCCTTTGTGAAGACGTTGACACGAGGAAGCAAAAGCCAGTCTCTAAAACAATAAATATTCCCACGCTATTTGAGTTTAAGAAAGAATACAATAATAAATAAATAAAATAAAATCTGGTTGCAGAAAAAACAAAGACAGGGGTCAAACCCCACCCAAGGAGGGTATAAACAAAAATCAATATATGGTTTTGCGCTTCACATATATAAAGTGCTAAAGTAAACAGTAAAGTGCTAGGCGTGCACACAGATCCACATAATAGTAATCATCAAATGAATTCCAAAAATGTCATGAATACACTGTGCTGACATACGATGTACTAAATCATCATAAAGGTAAAATGTATATAGAGCATAATTTCAGGTGCAAAAACAAAATCAAAATCCAAGTGAATGTTGCAAAGATAAAAAGGAACAGATGAATTTAAAAAATAAATATATATAAAAAAAGAAATATAATGAATATATATATATATATATATATATATATATATATACAGGGGGTCCCCTACTTACAAACATCCGACTTACAAACGACTCCTACTTAGAAATGGAGGGAGATAACAGGAAGTAAGAGGAAATCTACCTCTAGGAAGGGAAATTCTCTCCTGTTAGCCCTTGTACACACGGTCGAACATTCCGACAACAAAATCCGTCGGATTTTGTCTGATGGATTTTGGTGTTGCATACACATGGTAGGACAAAGTTGTCGGAAAATCCGATCATTCAGAACGTGATGACGTTATTTCGTTACGACGGGACTACGTTCAGGCTAGTAGCCAATAGCTTTGGTCTAGGAATTTGATCTGAGCATGCGTGGCACTTTGTCCGATCGGAATTCTCTACACACAATCAGACAAAGTCCGATCGGATCATGTTGTTGGAAACTTTTATAGCTCAGATCTAAAACTTTCTTCAATCGGATATTCCGATGGAAACAGTCCGATGGAGCCCACACACAGTCGGATTATCCGACAACACGGTCCGATCGGACATTTTCCGTCAGAATGTCCGACCGTGTGTACAAGGGCTAAGAGTTAATATGGGAAAAAGGTACCTTCACTGATGCTTTATCACCAAATCCTTGTTTCCCTAACAGCCCAAAATTTTCGAAATCCAATTATTATTGGGACAGAAAGTGAGGTGAAATCTTCTGTACAGGGGCACAGACAGCTAAACAAATGTTACAGGGGTGATAACCCTTCCCTATGTTATCCAAAAAGCTTAAAAATAGATTTTTTTTGGCTGGAGCTACACTTAAAAAATTTACCTGTTCCGACTTACAAACAGATTCAACTTAAGAACAAACTTACAGACCCTATCTTGTTTGTAACCCGGGGACCCCCTGTATATATATTTTAAAAGTCTTCAAGAAGAGGTGCTGGTGATTTAAAGTGCTGAACTGCGTCAAACAAGGATAATAAAGTGACTTGGTGATTGTAGTCTTCAGTGTGCCCACAACCAACAGGAACAGACAATGGAAGTGACGTTCTGAGCACAAGCGTAGCGCTCGTTTTGTTTTATTGCTAAAAGTTTTATGTGAGTACCGCAACATATGTCTTATTAATTTGAATACATTTTCACCATTTTGGCACACTTCACTTTTGGGGCCCCTTGTTTTTTCTCCTTTACAGTTTACATGCTATACTGCCCTAAGAGGCAGGCTCAGTGGACGTGATAAGTGCAGTCCAAAGGCTACTATTCCATAAGTCCCTGCGAGGTTGGAACCCAGAAGGATACATATCCGGTAATATCATTTATAGGATACAGTACCTTGGATACTTGCTACATTTACCTTACAGCCACTGCACCTGTTGGTTGTGGGCACACTGAAGACTACAATCACAAAGTCACTTTATTATCCTTGCTATGTTTGAAGGTTTTTATATAAAAACAATACAATAATATGTTTAAAAAAAAAAAAGGAATAGTCTCATGAAACAGGCTTTTTAAAACAAATGAACATTTATTATTTATAAAGTGTTACAAAAGTTATATTATTAACCACTTGCTTACTGGGCACTTAAACACCCTTCCTGACCAGACCAATTTTCAGCTTTTGGTGCTCTCACACTTTGAATGACAATTACTCAGTCATGCAACACTGTACCCAAATGAATTTTGTGTCCTTTTCTTCCCACAAATAGAGCTTTCTTTTGGTGGTGTTTGATCACCTCTGGGGTTTTTATTTTTTGCGCTATAAATGAAAAAAGACCGAAAATTGTGAAAAAAAACGCATATTTCTTTGTTTCTGTGATAAAATTTTGCAAATTATAATTTATACTGCTACATATCTTTGGTAAAAATAACCCAAATTAGTGGATATTATTTGGTCTTTGTGAAAGTTAGGGAGTCTACAAGCTGTGGTGTGAATCGCACAAAATTGATCACACCTGATGTACTGGTGGCCTATCTCATTTCTTGCGACCCGAACAAGTCAGGAAAGTACAAATACCCCCCAAATGACCCCTTTTTTGAAAGTAGACATTCCAAGGTATTTACTAAGATGCATGGTGAGGTTTTTGATGTTGTCATCTTTTTCCCACAATTCTTTGCAAAATGAAGATTTTTTTTTTTCTCACAAAATTTTCAATGTAATAGGTTATTTCTCTCACATGGCATGTGTATACCACAAATGACACCCCAAAATACGTTCTGCTACTCCTTCTGAGTATTACGATACCAAATGCGTGAGACTTTTACACAGCCTGGCCACATACAGAGGCCCAATATTGAAATAGCACCATCAGGCGTTCTAGGAGCATAAATTACACATTTCATTTCTCAACCACCTATTACATTTTTGAAGGCCCTGGAGCACCAGAACAATGGAAATGCCCACAAAGTGACCCCATTTTGGAAAGCTAACACCCCAACGTAAAATCTATGAGGCATAATGAGTCGTTTGAATGGTTCATTTTTTTTTCCAGAAGTTTTGGGAAAATGTGGAAAAAAAATAAAAACGCATTTTTTTACGCAAAGTTGTCCATTTATAAGATATTTCCAACACATAGCATGTACATAACAAAAATGACACCCCAAAATACGTTTTACTACTCCTCCTGAGTATAACGATACCAAATGTGTGAGACTTTTACACAGCCTGGCCACATACAGAGGCCCAATATTGAAATAGCACCATCAGGCGTTCTAGGAGCATAAATTACACATCTTATTTCTCAACCACCTATTACAGTTTTGAAGGCCCTGGAGCACCAATGGAAATGCCCACAAAGTGACCCCACGTGGCACTGACAACACGTGGCACTGACAACACGTGGCACTGACGACACGTGGCACTGGAGGCAGATGGCACTGGAGGCAGATGGCACTGGAGGCAGATGGGGCTGACAGATGGGGCTGACAGATGGGGCTGACAGATGTCGCTGGCAGATGTCGCTGACAGATGGCACTGGGGCTGGCACTGGCAGATGGCACTGGCACTGGCAGATGGTGTTGGCTATTTGCTCTGGCTAATTGCTCTGGCAAATGGGGCTGGCAGATGGCACTGCGGCTGGCAGATGGCACTGGTGCTGGCAGGTGGCACTGGCAGGTGGCACTGGCACTGGCAGGTGGCACTGGCAGGTGGCACTGGCACGTGGCACTGGCGGCACTGGGGCTGGCGGCACTGGGGCTGACGGCACTGGGGCTGCCGGATGGCACTGGCGCTGGCAGGTGGCACTGGTGCTGGCAGGTGGCACTGGCAGGTGGCACTGGCGGCACTGGCACTGGCGGCACTGGGGCTGACGGCACTGGCGGCACTGGGGCTGACGACACTGGGGCTGACGGATGGCGCTGGCAGGTGGCACTGGTGCTGGCAGGTGGCACTGGCACTGGCAGGTGGCACTGGCACTGGCGGCACTGACGGCACTGGGGCTGAAGGATGGCACTGGCGCTGGCAGGTGGCACTGGTGCTGGCAGGTGGCACTGGCACTGGCAGGTGGCACTGGCGGCACTGGCGCTGGCGGCACTGGGGCTGACGGCACTGGCGGCACTGGGGCTGACGACACTGGGGCTGACGGATGGCACTGGCAGGTGGCACTGGTGCTGGCAGGTGGCACTGGCACTGGCAGGTGACACTGGCACTGGCGGCACTGGCGGCACTGGGGCTGACGGCACTGGGGCTGACGGCAGGCACTGGCGCTGGCAGGTGGCACTGGCGCTGGCAGGTGGCACTGGCGGCACTGGCACTACTGGCAGATGGCACTGGGCTGACAGATGGCACTGGGCTGACAGATGACACTGGCACTGGGGCTGACAGATGGCACTGGGGCTGACAGTTGGCACTGGGGCTGACAGTTGGCACTGGGGCTGACTTACAGATCCTCTCTCTCCTCACACGCTGTCTCTGTGTGAGGAGGGAGAGACACGGCAATGGGAGATGATCTCATATGTTTACATTTGAGATCATCTCCCATTGGCAGCTGCGATCGCGCTGTGAACGGCCGCTTTGATTGGCCATTCATGGCGATCTGTGTTTGCCTGTCTCCGGGAGACACGACGAATACAAAACTTCCACGATGCGTGCATTGCGGAAGTAAACACAAGGCCGTCCAGGGACGGCCAGGCGAAGGAACCCGCCTGCTCTACGGCCGTCATTCGGGTATAGGGCGGGCGGGAGGTGGTTAAAGCAGTATCAAATGTAAATGTAAACATTTAAAAAAACAAAAAAAAACACCTCTTTCTTAGCTAACAAATCAAACTGAAATACACCCATGTAACATACAATATATCTGTAAAGAACATAAAATACAGAATGCATTAACTTTTTTTTTTTTAAAGCCTTTTAGGAAAGTAATTTGCACTTTAAAGTGTGAACTTTTGAAGATAGATTCCCCACATCTAGCTCTAAAAAGATCTTCTGAAAAACTTCAAAGGTATATTTTAGGTTTTCAGGGTAGCTCAGGCTAAAAGCATAAATGAGTCCCCTAATCATTCTTTCTGATATAAAATGAGAGTTCTGTATGAAAAATACACTACACCAAAATGCTTGTTTTTCCTGCCATTGCAGCATAAATATGGTACCGTATATACTCGAGTATAAGCCGAGATTTTCAGCCTCTTTTTTGAGGCTGAAAGTGCCCCCCTCGGCTTATACTCGAGTCATCGCCGTCTGACTGCTCGATCAGCGTATCGAGCAGACAGACGGCGGACATACTACAATTCGAAAGCCCCGCCTCCGCCTCCGCCTGTGATAGGCGGAACACTGAATTTCCCAGCAGCCTGTGTTCCGCCTATCACGGACATCGTCTCATCCTCGTCCGTAGTACGAGGATGAGACGATGTCCGTGATAGGCGGAACACAGGCTGCTGGGAAATTCAGTGTTCCGCCTATCACAGGCGGAGGCGGGGCTTTTGAATTTTAGAATGGCCGCCGAGGCGCCGACGAAGAGCGGCGATCCTGGCAAGGCACGGGACGGAGGCAAGGCAAGGCACGGCACGGGACGGGACGGAGGCAAGGCACGACACGGGACGGAGGCAAGGAGGCAAGGCACGGCACGGGACGGAGGCAAGGAGGCAAGGCACGGCACGGGACGGAGGCAAGGAGGCAACACGGCTCGGGACACAGGTAGGCTGGACACACACACACACACACACACACACACACACACACACACACACACACACACATGGACACACACACACAGGGATGGATGGATGGAGACACACACACACAGGGATGGATGGATGGATGGATGGAGACACACACACACAGGGATGGATGGATGGATGGAGACACACACACACAGGGATGGATGGATGGATGGAGACACACACACACAGGGATGGATGGATGGATGGAGACACACACACACAGGGATGGATGGATGGATGGACACACACACACACAGGGATGGATGGATGGATGGACACACACACACACAGGGATGGATGGATGGATGGACACACACACACACAGGGATGGACGGACACACAGGGATGGACGGACACACAGGGACGGACACACACACAGGGATGGACAGGCATGTCTCACCCTCGGCTTATACACGAGTCAATAAGTTTGCCAGTTTTTTTGGGGGTAAATTGGGGGCCTCGGCTTATATTCGGGTCGGCCTATACTCGAGTATATACGGTATATTTGTCTTTGAAATGTAATAACATAGTGGGCGGGGCTTTAGGTTACATAATCTAAAGTTGAATGTCCAATATCTCAAAAACCAAACAAAAAAAGTTTGTTTTTGTGGACCAAATCAGCACAAACAAATTGTTTTTTTTTTCTTTTTTTTTTGCCATCTCAGTCTGTTACTTTATCCTCGCGGAGTGTAATCAACTCAATGTTCATATCTCCGCTAACTCCTTTTGACATCATTATGGCAAATTTTTGTTTTTCTTTTCATTACCTTTAATAAACAGTTTTACATTTGAGCACATATAAATACATTACAAGAAATTACTTATACTCCCTAATTTCTTTAACCCTCCCAAAAAAAAAAAAAAAAAAAAATCATACCCAATGTCCTCTCCCTCTCTGTCCCCTTATCCCTCAATTATTTCACGACAGTCTTCCCTCTCCAACAATGCCAGCCATTGTTGCCACTCCTCATGATCTTCTTCCTCTATATCTTGTAATTTATGTAATGATTCCTCCATTATCCTCGTTTGCTCCACCCTCTGTATCCATTCCGTAATTCTTGGGATTTGTTTGGATTTCCAATAGCGAGGAATCAGAACTTTAGCAGCATTTAGGAGATGGGGGACTATCGTGTTTCTATATTGTGTTACTCCTGATTCAGTGTCGTGAAAAAGGCATGTCCAGGGGTTTTTCTTAAGTTTCTTTTGTGTCACCAAGTTTATGATTTCTACAATTTTATCCCTTAACGGAGATATTTTGGGGCAACTCCACCAAATATGTAAGAGGGAGCCCTCTTCCGAACACTCCCTCCAACACAGTGCTTGCTGTGTCCCTGTAAACCTCTGCATACTTTGGGGGGTCATATACCATCTTGATAGTAATTTATAAGACATCTCTATCATACGGACTTCTCTTGATACTGAGTGAGTCAGTTTACATATTTTTATCCTGTGTTCCTCATTCCTTAGTGCACCTAAATCTTCTTCCCATTTCCCTAAAAATCTCGGAAATTCTAAATCCGTTTCTTGTCTTAATATTTTATAAATTTTTGATACTTTTCGAACTAAACACTTGTTATCCTTCAGTAAATTCTCCAAAGGTCTCAAAAACTCTAGTCCCCGTAGCAGACGTGGTAAACTTTGTGCAAAGTGTAAAATTTGGGCGTGCCTCCATTTATCTAACGGTTTATGTCCCCATTCTTGTGTGAGTTCTCTATATGTATATAACCTATTCCCTTTAATGATTTCTCCTAATTTTATTTCCTCTTTACTTGCCCATCTACTAAAATATAATCGTTCCTCTTTCCCTGGTAAAAAATAATCTGTGTCCAAAAGTGACATTAAAGGTGAATTGTGAGTCCAGTTATGTGCCCTATTGATGCTATCCCATACTCTTAACGTGTGTCTCGTTAAATTACTTGTGTTTTCTCCTAAGTTCCGCTGTTCAGATGGTATCCATACCATTTTTTCTAGCGGCACTCCACTCAGTCTCATTTCCAGGTTTACCCAACCCTTTTCCTTCTGATTATATGTCCAGTCTGCTACTCTAGTTATTATTATTGCCTCATAGTATTTCTTAACTTCTGGTAATGCTACTCCCCCCTTGTCTTTTCCCTTTACTAAAACTTTGTATGGTATACGTGCTCGTTTCAGGGGCCATATGAAAGTCATCATTAATGTTTTTAATTTCCTAAAGAAACACATTGGGACCGGAACAGGAATCATTTGAAATGTATAATTAATAATAGGGAGGATAATCATTTTTATTACATTTACTCTACCCATCCAGGATACTGCTTTATACCTCATGTTATTCATTATTTTTTAATTTTATTTAGGAGCGGGATATAATTTGCCTCATAAAGGCCTTGTCTCTGTGGGGTCAATTTTATCCCTAAATAATTCAATTCTCCCTTACACCATTTAAAAGGTAAGCTTGATATGAGGATACTCTGTTCTACCTCGGGTATATTCAAATTTAAGATCTCTGTCGTCGTGAGATTTATTTTGAAATTTGATAATCTTCCATAATACTCCAGTTCCTTCAGGATCGGGGGGATCGATGTTCTTGGGTTAGTTATATATAATAATAGGTCATCTGCAAATGCCGATAATTTATACTCTATCCCCCCCACCCTGATACCTTGGATATCCTGATTCCTGCGTATTGCCACCAAGAGGGGTTCAAGGCTCAGAACAAATAGCAGCGGTGAGAGCGGGCATCCCTGTCTCGTCCCGTTGAACAACTCCAGGGGGCGAGACAGGGATCCGTTAACTCTTATTCTGGCCGTTGGATGAGTATATAATGCCTTAATCCATCTCATCATTCTGTCCCCTACCCCCTTATAACTTAGGGTTTCGTACATAAACTCCCAGTCTAATCTGTCAAAGGCCTTTTCGGCGTCAATTGACATCAGTACTGTTGGGATCTTCTCTTTATTTACCTCTTGGATCAGAATGATGGATTTCACAGAGTTATCCCTTCCCTCCCGTCCCTGCACGAATCCCGCCTGATCGGCATGGACCCATGCAGGTAGAAGAACCTTTAACCTATCAGCTATTATTTTTGCGTATATTTTTATGTCTACGTTCAATAGCGATATTGGGTGATAACTCTCCAACGCAGCTGGATCCTTACCCTCCTTCAAAATTAGGGAGATGTAGGCCAGAAGTGCTTCTTTACGGAACGGTAGACCCTCACCTACTGCGTTAAAATACTTACATAGTTTTGGTACCAACAGGGTCTTATATCTCTTATAGTACCTACTAGAAAACCCATCTGGGTCGGGGATGCTCCCAAGTGACATTTCCTTTATTGCTCTCTCGACTTCCCCAGTTGAAATGGGGGCCTCTAGGGCCTCCATCTCCTCTCTCTCTTCTCTTGGGAACTCGAGTTTCCTGAGATATTCCCTAATCACTTCCTTCCTTTTTCTTCCTTTACTACTAATTGTTCCCAGTTTATAAAGGGTACTATAGTATGAGTGAAAATTCTCGGCGATTTCTGGAGTAGCAAATTTTAACTCCCCCTCCTTATTTCTAATTTTGGGAATAAAAGTCCTATTTTTTTGTTCCTTGACCCTTCTTGCAAGCCATTTACCTGGCATATTCCCCCATTGGTATCTTTCCTTGTTTATCTCATGGAACCTTGTTCTCCTATCTTGGTCCAGGTGCTCTTCTAACTCTCTTTTTTTTTTGTAGATCCTGACTCTCCTGTATTCCTCTAGGTCTAGTTTTCTGTTCCAATTGTTCTATCTCGTTGTATAGTTGGGTCTTCCTTTTCTGTTTTTCCTGCTTTATTCCTGCTCCGATCCCAATTAGCCTACCCCTTATTACTACCTTATGTGTTTCCCATAGGGTCGCTCTAGATATTTCCTTCATGTCATTTAATTCAAAGAAATCGTTCAACTCTTTTTCAATTTGTCGACTTGCCCCTTGTTCCTGCATAAGGGAATCATTCATTCTCCAAATCATCTCCCTCCCTGTCCCTTCCTGCGTTTCTATTTGGGCTACTATCGGGGCATGATCTGATAGGGTAATAGGCTTGATCTCAACTTCTTTCAAGTTGCACACAAGTCGGTGTTCTATAAAAACATAGTCTAATCTCGCAAAAGTTTTATGAACCGCTGAGAAATGAGTGTAATCCCGCTCTTTTTGATGGCTAATCCTCCAAGCATCTAAAAGCTGAGCCTTTGAAAATGCTTTAATTACCCCCCTATATCTCTGCCCCCCCCCCGAGGAATCCATCCTTGGATCTAGACACCAGTTTAAATCCCCTGCTAGTACTACTTTGCCCTCTCTGAATTCCTCAAGTTTTATTAAAGTTTTCTTTAGAAATCTATCTGGGTTTCTGTTTGGAGCATAAATATTTGCTATTGTATATTGCGTTGCCCCCATTTTTCCCTTTATAAACAGAAATCTGCCATCTGGGTCGGTTAAGCGGTCTTGGTTATGTACGTCTCCTGTAGACAGATTACATTCCCCCTCAGGAACTGCAATTCCTCATTGATTTTAAATCTTTTTTCTCTTGTATTTAACCCCCTCAGATTGTATGTTATCACATTAATTAGTGTCATTAAATATTAATTTCTTTTAAAGACCTCCACCAACCCAGAGACATTTTTCGAGGGGATTGACGGACAAAAAAAAACAAATAAATAAATAAATAAATAAATTTCCCCATACCTCCCCCCCTCCCTCCCATCCCTTTCCGCAACGCTATTCGGAGAACCCCCCTTTCTGTGTTGATCATATGGGGTCGACACATCACCTTGAGGTGTCTTTTTCCTTCCCATATTTACCTCGGTGGCTCACATCAGTAGGCCTACAAGAGGCTCCCCCCCCTCCCCACCATCCCCCCGTCCTCCCCCGTCCTACCTTCTCTTTTAGTTTAGCTTCTAACTGTCTCCCCTCATTAGGGTCTGCACCTCGCCCCCTCTTCCATCTTGCTCTCCTTTGTATCGGTCCTTCCTCTATAGCTTCTATTCCCCACCCCGGTAATAGAGGCTGGGGTATATCCAGCCTATCGCAGAAGGCTCTAAGGTCTTCCGGGAAAAGCAATACTGCAGAGCGACCATCCTTTTTCCCTTTTAGACAGGCTGGGAAACCCCATCGGTACGCAATTCCTAGGGCAGACATCTGTTGAGTTAGAGGTTTTAATAATCTCCTTCTCCTTAGTGTTTCTGGGGCTAGGTCTGAGAACACCTGCAGGTTCGCCCCATCTAGGGACAAGTCTGGATGCGTCCTCAGCCTCCCCATTATTTGCACCTTTTCCTCTGCATAGTGGAATCTTGCTATTACATCTCTTGGAGCCTCTTCTCCTGCCATCCTCCCCCTAGGGATCCTATGAACTCTCTCCAATTTTAACAGATCAGAGGGGTCCCTCTCTAACAAAGGATTAAAAGTTTTTGTAATATTTCTCCCAGAACCCCGGAGTTATATTTCTCCGGGAGCCCTTTGATACGCACATTCTTTCTCCTCCCCCTATTATACCTGATCTTCAATTCTGTACTGGAGATTTATATTTGTTCTCTGCAAGTTTACCACTTGTTCTGCTATCTCATCCAACCTTACATCTTGTTTATCCAACCTATCCTCCAGTTCCTCTACTCTTCCTAATACCTGCCCTATGTCTGCCCTTACTCCTGCTATCTCTGTTCTTATTGACTCCTCCATTTTAGAAAACATTTCCGTTAACATCTCCTTAATTGTGGCTGCTTCCACTTCCTGGGGTGGAGGGGTAGCCCCTCCTACCCCGCCTGTCCCCATTTCTACCTCTCTTATTTCCTCTCTCTCTTGTTGAGTCCTTGTTAATCTGCCAGATTTACCTTCTTCCAAAACCTTCTGTCTATTTGGCCCTGATCTACGTAATGATCCTACTTTTGGGCTGCCTTGTCCTTCCTCTAGTGTATTAGCCATGTTTGCCATATACCGCTGGATGCCTCCCGGACTGGCCACCGGCGGAATATTTTTTCCTGCTTTTGCTTTCCCTCTCATTTTCCTTTTCCTGCCTATCCTCTTTCCCCTCCCCCCCTTCACCTTCGTTCGTCCCCCCCTCTTCTCTCCCTAGCCCCTCGGACTCTGTTCCCCAGAGCCGCGGAAGCAGTGAGAGACTGGAGGGATGACAGAGAGCTAACTATACCACTCCGTACTATTTTTTCCTTTTGTTATACCCCCAAAATTCAGCCTTACATGTTACTAGAGCTGCTTATATTGAGGGTATCCCTGTTTTTTTGGGTATATGGTTTTCACTATATTGTTTAATCTCTCCCTTCTTTTACTTTAAGTCCTTATTTGTTCTTGCCCTTGTGTGTCTGTTATATTTGTGGTCTTTTTTATGTCCCTAATACTCTTTGACCTCTTCTACAGATGGAACTCACATACTTATTCTGATCTAGACCTCCCACTGCCCACCCAAAGAGTCCCAGTCCCAGGAGATGTTGTTGGGCCCAACGATATTCTTCAGGTTCAAGCTCTGCCGGCCCAATTTCCATCCAATTAGAGCTCTCTCGTACTAATTTAAGGACAGTCCAATATGTTCTTTTTTTTTTTTCGCTTTTTCCTGCCTTTCCTTCTTCTTAGAACATATTACTATCTTCCCATTATTCCGTTTATAAAAGATGTAAAAATACGGGAATATAAGTCCCCACTTTGGCAAGATACATCATTACTTCAAAGAACTTCTTCACACAGCAGTGTCACCTTCTTTATATCCCCACTAATTATCCTTCCTAGTTTTAATTTAGTTTAACATACTATCCCAGCACACTTTAACCATATACACCTTGTCGCGACAAAAGGGGTATTTTCCAGATGTTACGTGGAGTGAGAAGAAAAAAGAAAGAAGAGGGACGGGAACTTTACCGGAGGGTAGAATCGGGGGCATATAAATGTGGAGGGACAGTCTCCCACTTCTTTCATGCGACTTGTCTTCCCGCTTGATTTAAGATCGCTTCCCCCACAATGATACCTCCTTTAGCGTATCAACTACTGCTTCACTTTTGGTTTTTACCAGCCCGCGATGCTAGACCATATACACTTCTCCGTGGCCAGACAAGCATCCTCCAGTTAACACATGATAGGCATCCATACAGTAGTCCAACCAAACCACTTATAATGATCGGCGTTGAGAAATAGCGGATATAGCAGAGATAATACGAATAGATCAGTGGCATGTAGAGATTATCTCCTACCTCCTTCAGATATCACGTGAGAGACAGCCATATATTAGTCCAATCAAACCAAGGATATAGCGGGTATAACAGAGATATAACGGATATAGCGGAGATAATGCGGAAAAGTCGGTAGCATGTAAAAATTATTAGACCCTGGATATTGCGGGTATAGCAGAAATATAACGGATATAGCGGAGATAATGCAAAAAAGTCGGTAGCATGTAAAAATTATCTCCTACCTCCTTCAGATATCACGTGAGAGCCAGCCATATAGTACTCCAACATACCACTAATACTGGTAGGCGCTGAAAAGTTGCGGATATAACAGAGATAATGCGGCAAAATCAGAGGCTTGTGAAAATTATCTCCTACCTCCTTCCTGTGACCTCTCTTCTCTGTTTCCCTTCCTTCATGATAATTCTTTCCTCTCCAGGCTCCCCTCAGGTAAATTACCTTACCTTACCTGGCCATGCTGTTTTGCTAGATTCGCTGAAGCTGAAGCCTGGGGCCGTGCTCACATCCACAACGATTGGTCGGTCTGGAGGGGAGAGACTGTCGGCTTCCTGTCAGCTTCCTCTGCTGACTCTCCTCCTCTACTGCCCGGGCGGCGGGTTATTACCGCATAGTACACGATCCCTGCGGATCCCAACGAGCGAGACTCACGAGACTCACGGGCAGGGGGTGGTCAGCTGTGGAGCTGTGGAGCGGTAGGCAAGCGGTGGGGTTTCTGTCGGTTTCCGTCAGCATCCCACGTCATGACACTCCGCCTCCTCCTCATGACGCTCAGCCATCCACAAACAAATTGTATAATTGTTTTTAAAATGTAATAACGTGGTGCAAAGTGGGAGAGGTTTCATCAACTATAATGCGCAATGTCTCTGAAACGCAGCCAGTACATATGTTCGTTTTTGCAGGACAGATGCAGTGCAAATAAATGCTATCTTTGTTTTTTAAATTTTAATAACATTGGGCGCAAGGTAGGCAGGGCTTGATGTTACATAATCTGAATTTGAATTCCAATATCTCAAAAAAAAAAAAAACATTTTTGTGGCACAAAATAGTTGGCGGTCCATCACTCTGCATCTTGGTTACATTCTGCCGCATTCAGTAAGCACAAACTTTGCGTGCGCACAAGTGAGTTGTATAGGTTGTATAGGTGTATACAAAGGACATATGTCCATTTATTATAAATATATTAATCTGCAAATAAAATAAAAATTTTGGATGGTATGTTAAGCAACATTAAAGCATGTGAATGATAATTTGTTCAATGTTCACTGTTAAGCCCCACACACACTATCAGATTTTTGTCTTCAGATTTACCAAAACCATGTAGTGCAAGGGTCTGCCTGATTGCATACACATTGAAACGCCTAAGGTTTGATCTTATATTACCGTATATACTCGAGTATAGGCCGACCCGAATATAAGCCGAGGCCCCCAATTTACCCCCCAAAAAACTGGCAAACTTATTGACTCGTGTATAAGCCGAGGGTGAGACATGCCTGTCCATCCCTGTGTGTGTGTCCGTCCATCCCTGTGTGTCCGTCCATCCCTGTGTGTCCGTCCATCCATCCCTGTGTGTGTGTGTGTCCATCCATCCATCCATCCCTGTGTGTGTGTGTGTCCATCCATCCATCCATCCCTGTGTGTGTGTGTGTCCATCCATCCATCCATCCCTGTGTGTGTGTGTCTCCATCCATCCATCCATCCCTGTGTGTGTGTGTCTCCATCCATCCATCCCTGTGTGTGTGTGTCTCCATCCATCCATCCATCCCTGTGTGTGTGTGTATCCACCCATCCCTGTGTGTGTGTGTCTCCATCCATCCATCCCTGTGTGTGTGTGTCCGTGTGTGTGTGTGTGTGTGTGTGTGTGTGTGTGTCCAGCCTACCTGTGTCCCGAGCCTTTGTCCCGAGCCTCCGTCCCGTGCCTTGCCTCCTTGCCTCCGTCCCGTGCCGTGCCTTGCCTCGGTCCCGTGTCGTGCCTTGCCTCCGTCCCGTGCCGTGCCGTGCCGTGCCGTGCCGTGCCTTGCCTCCGTCCCGTGCCTTGCCAGGATCGCCGCTCTTCGTCGGCGCCTCGGCGGCCATTGTAAAATTCAAAAGCCGCGCCTCCGCCTTCGCCTGTGATAGGCGGAACACTGAATTTCCCAGCAGCCTGTGTTCCGCCTATCACGGACATCGTCTCATCCTCGTCCGTAGTACGAGGATGAGACGATGTCCGTGATAGGCGGAACACAGGCTGCTGGGAAATTCAGTGTTCCGCCTATCACAGGCGAAGGCGGAGCCGGAGGCGCGGCTTTTGAATTATAGAATGGCCGCTGTCTGTCTGCTCGACACGCTGATCGAGCAGGCAGACAGCGATGACTCGAGTATAAGCCGAGGGGGGCACTTTCAGCCTCAAAAAAGAGGCTGAAAATCTCGGCTTATACTCGAGTATATACGGTATATGGTTTTGATAAATCTGATACAGGCAGTCCCCGAGTTACGAACTGGTTAGGGACTGCCTGTTTGTTCTGAAGTCAGATTTGTTTGTAATCTGGACGCACATACACAGAACGACATTTCCGATGTTTTTCGCTGTTTTCTGACGTTGTTTTCCGATGTTTCCCACTATTTTCCAGTGTTTTCCAACGTCGTTTTCTGCTGTTTTCCAATATGCCTGCTGGCTCCACCTGCCGTTCGTAAGTAGGAGTCGTTCGCAAGTCGGATGATCATAACTTGGGGACTTCCTGTAGTGTGTATGGGGATTTACCTTTCCCTGTCATGGCTTTGTAGTGACTTGGAAAAATTCTTGTCGCTGGTGGACTTTTTTTTTTTTTCCCTGATTGGCCTCAAACATATGGGAACTGCCTTGTGCAGGCTTTCAAGGTTCCAAAAGACATCAAACTCTTTAAAATATACAGCATTAAAACTCGAGCGGGTGTCACAATTTCAGTCAAATGAAAAGATAATTTTTTTAAGTAAATGTAACTCAATTAGAATGTGGAAATGCCCATACATTAAAAGCTTTGTCTAAATTACTCAATATTAAACATTGTTTTTGTAAATGTAGAAGGTGTGTTTTCAGAACTAAAAAAAATTAAGTAAGGTACTTAAAATATCAAAGAAAATTGACATTTATTTACATGTTGAAAATGATAACATTTTTATATTAAAATTACAAGCCAACAGAACCATTTTTATCAGCGTAGGGAGAAAAGCAGCTGAAAGCAAGTCAGGGCAAGTACCGTATAAACTCGAGTATAAGCCGAGATTTTCAGCCCCTTTTTTTAGGCTGAAAGTGCCCCCCTCGGCTTATACTCGAGTCACCGCCATCTGCCTACCTGATCAGCGTGTCGTGCAGACAGACGGCGGCCATTCCACTGTTCAAAAGCCGCGCCTCCCTGTCTGTGATAGGTGGAACACTCAATTTCCCAGCAGTCAGTGTTCCGCCTATCACGGACATCCGCTCATCCTCATACTACGGACGAGGATGAGAGGATGTCCGTGATAGGTGGAACACTGACTGCTGGGAAATTGAGTGTTCCGCCTATCACAGACAGGGAGGCGTGGCTTTTGAACAGTGGAATGGCCGCCGTCTGTCACAGACGAGGAGGAGAGGTGCGGCTTTTGAATCCTGGAATGGCCGCCGTATGTTTTTATGACATGCTGATACATGCTGATCGGTGCAAAATGGCACACGGAGCTGCAGATGGGCACAGAGCTGCAGGAGGACACAGAGGCTGCAGATTGGCACACGGAGGCATGCACAGGACACAGGTAGGCTGCAATGGACACAGGGAGGTACACAGGGAGGTATGCAGCTGCAGATGGGCATTGTTGACCCTCTTTTCCACTCTTTTAAGCTGTAACAGTAGCTGCTGCATGTCTCATCTTCGGCTTATACACGAGTCAATACGTTTTCCCAGTTTTTTTGTGGTAAATTAGGGGCCTCGGCTTATTTTCGAGTCGACCTATACTATATACGGTACTATGATCTCTATTAAGCATGATAAATATCTGCGGATCCACCTGACTACAAGTCTCGGGGCTGGCTGGCCCAAGGCAAAGTAACTGAAAGAAGGATTCGAAGGTAGTCCGGTGCTGTCTCGGTTTGCGGAGAAGCCCAGCAACTGTAGAAGCATCCAGGGGAGGACTCTTCGGGAGAAGGCCACGCAAAGGTTGACTTCTCAGCAGGAGCCTGGAGGCTAAGTTGAAAGACCCCAAGCGAATCCGGTCTCATATGGTATCCCCGGCCATTTGCCCGCTGTACAGGATGTGGAGAGTACTTGTTCCAAGTGGAGCAACCTGTTGTGCCGCCGAGGGCATACCGCATGGACTGGGCCATGGGCCTGGTCACTGAGGAGTCTGCTGCTTATACTCCCTTAGTCTGGCCTACCACAGCCGTGATGCCTGTTGCTGTCAGTACTCCGGACAGAGATGTGACCACTACTGCTGTGACTACTACTACTGCTGCCATTGTCAGAGGAACAACTCCGGAGATCATGGATACAGCATCGTCCACCATGACTGCCACAACCATGCCTGCCTTGGAGAAGGTGGGGCGATCCAGGTCCTCCTGCGGTCGCAGTTGAGTACACTTCAGGAGTTCACCGCAACCCTTAAAAAAAAAACAATAAAAAAACAGATGCTCATAATCAACCCAAAAAGTGCAACCAAAAAATCAACAAAACCCCCCCAAAACAAGCCCGTTTATGCTCTCAATTTCAAAAATATATTTGTAGGATGGGGTACAACTCCCCTATCACAATTCTGAACAGAATTCCTTTATGAATAGATAATTAATGAAATCTTCCTCTTTTCACATGCGTAGCTCCACACCACAATTCACCCTTCGTGCCACCACCACCTTACAAAATGGCCACTCACCAGAAATAAATGGAAGCTCGCCTTTAGTTCATTCAATGGATAACCACTTCTTATACCCACTTATTCTCCAGTCAACAATCCACCTGCTATGCAAACTCATAAAAAACATATGGAACCAACATAGTGTAAAACGTTCCGACTTTTATTATACATTTTTTTTAAAACAGATTGCACGCACATGTTCCTGTGTCAGCTAGCCGACACTAAGCTTATCCAGCCATGATTCAGGGTGCGCTCTGGGCCAGTAAATGTTGTTCCACAGGTGACCTCTTTCTCCCCCTCCTTAGTTCAGCTGTTTGCCGGCACTGCTTATGAGCATCTGTTTTTTTTGTTTTTTTTTAAGGGTTGTTGTGTTAAGTTTGAATTGGAGCACTTAAATAGTATGAGATAACACAGGTGGTATTATCAAGGTTTGCATGTGATATATGCATAAGTATAACACTGAGCACAGTTAATAGTAGGAGATACCTATATTTATAATTGTTTGGGTAGTTTGAGCAATCTATAATTTGATATGGAAAGTTTTTCCCACTTCACAGAAGGGGTTTATTTGATTGCAGCACACCAGTATATCACACAACTAGAATATTATTTGAGCGCCGGTATTTTTTTCATTATAGCAATTCACCGCAACCTGACCGGAGAAAGGAGGTCACATCGGAGAGAGCTCAGTCAACACTGATGGTGAGAGATCTGGGGCCATTGTGTTGGGTGGGACTGTGAGGAATTATCTCCCAGTGGAGGAGCTGAGAGATTCGGAGATGGACTCTCTCTCTGACACTGGAGATGATGACCTCTTCGAGACAATGTCACAAGAAATGCTTTGGACTAAAGCGGTGATGTTGCCGCAACCTGCAGCATCTCCGGATGGCTGACCCTGAATTCGGGGAGTGTAACGCCACGCATGGAAACCCCGACTACAATAGACTTGACTTTGACCAAACCCGTGAACTTGCCCACGCCTAAAACAAGCTCTGATACCCTCGTGTGCAAGGTCCCTAACTCTTGTATACCTCCCGGAGATGGGAATGCCAGAGCTTTGCCAAAACTTGTGAGGTCCCAGAGACTGCTCAATAAGCGGGTAGCATCTGAATATGGGTTTGAATTCCCCTATGTGCCCAAAGAAATAATGGAAGTTATTGAACAGCACCATGAGGAATGGTATGCGGGGGACGTCTGGAACTACTTAAAGGTTCCAAAGCCGTTTAGGAAGAAAATATTTTCTTTGGACATGCATGAACGGTTTACTGATTGCCTCCAGCATTTGAGTTACTGAAGGCACATATATGCAGACAAGCTGGTGATCTGTAGACCGGGGAGGCACAATGTGGTTTATTTTGTGACAACAGTATACACTCAAGAGAAGTCATTGACCCTACCAGACCCCAGGTTCTATTGGTGAGAACAATTACCAAAACTGTTTTTCTTTGAAAAAAATAAAACTTTGCTCCCCCTACTTTTGCTTGGACTCAAGGACTGTGGGTAGATAGTTAGATGTTAGGCACTTGGAGAGACTACGCGTCAAGTTCTACACATCACAGCATTTGTTGAAAAAAAAGGGGACTAGCACTTATAACTCTTGTCACTAGGTGGTGCGAGTTTGCAAAAAAAAAAACGAGAGAACATTTTGAAGTTTATGACTATTAGTAACAGTTTGAGTTGGAAGAGAAGGACTCATCATTCTATGATGGGGACTTGCCTAATGAATATAATGGTTTGCTGTTTTATATGTGTTTCCTTTGCAGGAGATCTTCTATCAAACTACCGGAGAGTGGGTGGTATAGGTAGACAGGTCTTGGGCTGCATTATGTGTGAAATGATCCTGTGTTGCTGATAAATGTGTTTATAAATGTTCAAAGTTTTATTGTGTTTTCCTTCCCTTTTTTCCCCATTTCAACCCTAAAGTTCAGGTACTCAATTTTGTTAGGATTAGAAATATTTTTTTCCAGGTTTTTCCTTTCTTTCCCAGATGATGAGGATCTCATCTAAATTGGAAGAGGAAGTATGTAGCGCCGGCTCCTGAAGAGCACACGCTATGTGTTTTTGGCATTTAATATTTCTAGAGCCGCAGTTTGGTTTTGGGTTTAATTACTAAAAATTTTGGCCTCGGTACCAGTCTGGCTGGATTGTATTGTGTTCTGCTTGACCATAGGTTGCGCTGTCATCCCTGGCAGGTGCTAGAATGCAGTTCAGTTGGGTGCATTGAGTGCCAGTTCTCTCTCGGAACCAGCCCAGTGGGAGTGTCACTCTTGCTGTGCATTCTGGGAGAGGGTACTTAAGGTGCTGACGTCACATGCTTCGGGGTTCTGGTCCAGAAGTGCTTACTGGCTGTTTGGTCCTGGTCCTCCTGACCAGTCCCCAGGACTCTCATGGCCTGGGGTGCGGATCCACCCGACTCCAAGTCTCAGGGCTGGCTGGCCTGAGGCAAAGTAACTGAAAGAAGGATTCAAAGGTAATCCAGTGCCGTCTTGGTTTGTGGAGAATTCCAGAAACTGTAGAAGCATCCAGGGGAGGACTCTTCGGGAGAAGGCCACGCAAAGGTTGGCTTCTCAGCAGGAGCCTGTAGGCTAAGTTGAAAGATCCCAAGCGAATCCGGTCTCGTATGGTATCGCCGGACCTGTTGAAAGATACTGGTACCGTACAATGGTTCTCAGAGTGTTCTACATCTTTCAGTTATTCAAGTGTTCTACAACAGGTCTGTGGCAGAGACTTTATTCAAGTGTTCTACAAGTCTGTGGCAGAGACTTTGTTTGATTTAAGCACCCTGTTGGCTGCTAGGCCTGGTGACAGAAGGACTATCCGGTAGGGTTGAGGATCCAGCTGTGAATGGCTATTCTCTGGATTTCCTAATGTGATAGACTCTTTTGTCTATTTGACTTAGTTCAAGAGTACCTGGACTTTCCTACCTAAACCCTCTAACCCTACTGGTTAATCATTCATAGTTGATTAACCACTTCCACCCTGGAAGATTTGCCCCTTAATGACCAGGCCATTTTTTGCAATTCGGCACTGCGTCGTTTTAACTGCCAATTATGTGGTTGTGCGACTTTGTACAAAAACAAAATTGATGTATTTTTTTCCCCACAAATAGAGCTTTCTTTCGGTCATAATAGATCACCTCTGCGATTTTTATCTGTTTGTGCTATAAACAAAAACAGACCGTCAATTTTGAAACAAAAAATAATAATTTTTTACTTTTTGCTATAATAAATATCCCCAAAAATGTTTTTAAAAAACAAATTTCTTCCTCAGCTTAGGACAATATGTATACTTCTACATATTTTCGGTAAAAAAATTGCAAAAAGCGTACATTGATAGGTTTGCGCAAAAGTTATAGCGTCTACAAAATAGGGGCATTTTTATTATTATAATTTTTTTTACTAGTATTGGCAGTGATCTGCAATTTTTATTGGGACTGCAACATTGTGGGGGACAGATCAGACACTTTTGACCCATTTTTGGGACCATTGACAATTTATACAGTGATCAGAGCTATAAAAATGCACTTATTTTTACAACTTATTTACTGTGTAAATATCATTGGCAGGGAAGGGGTTAACAGTAGGGGCAATAAAGGGTTTAACTGTGTATCCTAGGGAGTGATTCTAATTGTGGGGGGGTGGAACTGCCTGGGTGAGGAGACCGATCGTTGTCCATACTTAGTATGAACAACAGATTAGTCTCCTCTCCCCTGACAGTACAGAGATCTGTCTGTTTATATTGACAGCTCTCCATTCTGTCTCTGTGTGGAGCGATCGTGGGTGCCTGGTGGTCATCGTGACCGCTGGGCACTCACATCTGCTCTGGCGGCATGCCGTGGGCGCACGCGCACTCCCTAGTGGTCTGGAAGTGAGCCAACGTATAGCTATCACGGCTCACCCAGGGGAGCCAACCTGCCGCAGTATAACTGCGGTGACTGGTCGGGAAGCTGTTCAAATTTTGGACTCAGGCTTGGAGATCCCGGTGTGCTGGTGACATTCTCTTTTAATGACTATATGCGTTTCCAGCTGATGGTCACGTCAGCACCCATCTGAAAATACAGCCATTTCTGCAGGAATGTGTGCGTTTGGAATATTGCACTGGACATTGTGTGTATACTGTGTGCATGTCCGTCTACATTATGCGTGTGTCTGTATGTGTGTATACTGTGTGTATATGTATGCGCATACTGTGTATGTATATTGTGTGTATATGTACACTGTGTGTGTATGTATGGGTATACTGTGTGTATATGTATGTGTATACTGTGTGTGTGTGTGTATGTATGTGTATACTGTGTGTCTGTGTGTATACTGTGTGTGTGTCTGTATGTGTACTGTGCATATATGTATGTGTATACTGTGTGTATATGTATTCTGTTTGTACTGTGTGTATATGTATGTGTATACTGTGTGTGTGTACTAAGTGTATATGTATGTGTATACAGTATGTATACTGTGTGTGTAAGTATGTGTATACTGTGTGTGTGTGTGTACTGTGATTGTATACTGTGTGTGTATATTATTTGTCTGTATGTGTACTGTATGTATACTGTGTATGTATGTATACTGTATGTGTGTGTATGTGTATACTGTTTGGCCCCATAATATATATATATATATATATATATATATATATATATATAAAATATAATAAGGCCACAATTTAGTGCACTTAGAAGAAGATTATAGATTTTTTGGATAAATTCAGATGTTTCTTTGGCAGACTTTGGATGGAAATAACACATTGTTGCACCACAATGAGCAAGCCTTAAGTGAAGAAGTACACTCAAGCCAAGATTAACAATTTTTTTTTTAGATAAAGTTTGGTGTCTCTTTCACAGACTTTGCATAGAAGTAACAGGTGCTTTGGGTGTTGGTGGTGCCTTCTCACCATAACCCTATAGAGGTACACTTGAAAAAAAAAATATGTTTGTTTTTGCATGTTTTGTTAAGAAAAATAATGTCCAACAATAACCTTTAAAGAGAAGTTTAAAAATAAATTAAAAAAGCTAATAGGGAAATAGTTTTATTTTCTCATCTTGCCATCTTCTTCATCCTTTTCTACTCCTCGTATATACAATACATTATTACACCTTATTAGAACTTCACCAAGATGTCCAGACAATGCCCCTTCAGTATACTATTTTGTATTGGTGAGTAGCATGTTCATGTAGCCATCCACAGAGACCAGGTATTCCATACCCCACTTCAGTTTCACCATTACTGGCTTACCAGTAAGACCATTAAAGAATGGTTTGGGGTTTAGTGGCAAACTCATTGTGCTGCTGAAGGCGCCGCTGATCTACAGACCAGTGAAAGGAAAAAAAAAATCCATGTGGAATGCTCTGAGAACACACTGTCAGAGAGAGAGCAGGAAATGGCTAGAGGTACTCTTGATGAAAGCAAGAATTGACCTTTCTGTAAAAAAAATTTAAGTATATGCACCTGTCAAACAGGATCAGAAAAATTGGGCTTTGGTTGTTGGTGGTGCCTTCACACCATAAAATGGCTAGAGGTAACCCAAAATGGCTAGAGGTACATTTGATGAAAGCAAGAATTGGCCTTTCTGTAAAAAAATTTAAACTATATTCACCTGTCAAACAGGTGTGGAAAAATTGGTCTTTGGGTGTTAATTGTATCCATTAATCCTATACCAAAAAATTACTTCAAGATAAAATCAACACCCACAATTCTAGGCAGTCTAGACAGTCTTGCAGAGATTCCTGATCCCCAAAACATTTAATCAGTGACATTGGTATCAGGGGCTTGATAGCTATTGCTAATCCAGCACTGATTAATTTTGACCAATGTCAGCCAGTCAACGGAGTCTGTGGACAGACGCACTCTTTTATCTGTCCAAAACCTCAGGCAGCACTGAATGCCCATTCAGAAAGTATGCTGGATGCTGCAGGGCAGCCCAGCAGCTCAACAACATACTGGACAAGTTCTGGCCAGTAGTCTATTCTCATGACCCAGTAACCCAGTGGATTGTCTACTGGAAAGCTCTCCATGTCTGTTTTTGCCCCTAGATAGACTGAAAACCATCTCTTAAGGTCTGACGTATGTCTTCCTGTGCTTCAATGTCTCCAAAACTGCCAGAATCCTCCTCCTCCTCTTCCCTCTCCTCTGTGGCGTCGCAAGAATGTTGTCTGCATAAAGTGGGCCTTGTGAGGAAAGAAGTTCTCCTCTTCCTCCTACTGCTCTGCCTTGAGTGCCCTATCCATAATTTCACACATAGTATGTTTCATCAGGAACACAAGAGGGATAGTGTCACTAATGTGTGCATTGTCACAGCCCACCATCCTTGTCGCCTCCTCAAATGGTGACTGTACACTTGCATCCTTTATCTCCCCTGAGCCTGTCCTTGTGCCACACTCCCACAGGTACTCGTTGATGACCCTCTGCTGAATGTGTAGCCACTATACTGTTTATTCATCCTGTTTGTCATGTAGACCATGTTTGTATGGAGCAGGAGGTCATACGGACGCCCAGGGTGCCGCCTAGGTTGGGAGCCTATGGTGAGTGAGGTGCCACCATTTGCGGCTAGCCGGCAGCACCTTAAATTACCTAAGTGTGTGGGTGGTTTCACCTGGAGGGATGTGGAGGGCCTGTTGATTTGTGTAGGGCTGTTTCCCTTGTTGGAGTTGAGTGTGGGGGCTGATTTTGCACCTTTGTGTCCCCTCTGCGTCCCCCCTCTTACTTACCTCTTATTTTCAAAGATGGCTGTGATGGGTCAGCACATGCACGGGATGTCACTTAGGGGGTTTTGGAATCGTGCATGCGCAATGGGCATCCAATGGGCGTCAATATCCTCCTGGTGACATCAGGCACCAGAGGATGGAAGGGTTAAAAGGGACCCACATGGCGACTCTCTCCTTGCTGCAGCCCATCGCCTTGTTTGGAAGTCTGGAGAGTGCTCTTGTTGAAAAGGAGGAATTGCTGTGGATTTCTTTTAGTTACATACTTACATGGTGGTCTGTGTATTTACCTCTGTAGATTGCCCTAGTCTCTGATCATGGAGCAGATCCTATATGTCATTTGGGACATTTTTAGCTTTTATTTAGCCAAATGGAGAAAATTGTGTACAGCAGTTGGATTAGGATTTCCTCTGTGTTGCCATGTGATGTTCCTCAGTGGACCCATTGAGGTAAAAGACCTATATCTGAAGCACTAAGATATTCTATTGAAGTTGATGATTCAGTTCCTAGGAACTTATAATGTTTTTGTCTATATGTCCAACAGAGCTCCCAGTGACAGTGTGAGTCATTGCATGCTGTACAGTTCCTGTTTATCTAGAATTAGTTTATAATTTCGTGGATCCTTACCAGTTCCATTTACTTTTAAAGAGTCTCCTTTAGCAGTCCAGCAGAGATGGTAGGTTCAAATTCAGTGTTGTTTGGATCTGTATGGAGGTGCATCTATGTTATGTGTGCCTATACTTACACAAAAGATATGATATCCCAGGTCCTATTTTCTGCTTATAAATGCAGTTGGTTTTGTTTATTTGTCTACCAGGTATTAAAATTTTTATGGAACTGAGGTTTTACACAGGGTAAGATGTCTTGTCACATGATCTGATACATTTAGATTTTGTTGGATGAAACATATAGAGTAATGTTTGCATTTGTATGCATATATTCATTGTTTGTATTCTGCTTTGTTCCAAATTGAATTTATAATGTGAACTTTTTTCATTTGTTTATAGTAATATTTTGTACAGGGCTTCATGAGTCTCCTGAAGAAGCTATATCTCTGGTGAAACATGTCGAGCGGAAACCATTGTACATACATTATGACCCCTTGATATTACAGTTCATTTTATATATAAATATTTGATTTCAATTTTGTCATAGAATAACATTTTATACAATTTCATAAAAAAATCCTTATTTGTAGCATTTGTCTGAGCACCTTGAAAAAGATGTAGTGCATTTATCTTTGAATCTCTAGCTGATAACCCAAAAAAACATTGCTAAAGTTGAGTTTCACAAGGTGGGCATATCACAAATCCGATAGTTTACAGGCAGGTGGAATTCCCGCATAATTTCAGCAACCCGGCTGCGTATAAGCACCTGAAATGGCTACAGACTCTTCTGGCCTGCCTTAAAAGATCTTACAAACCTGGGTACCTGTTTTACCACTTGCCGACCAGCCACCGTCATTATATGGCGGCAGGTCATCTCATTCCCACAAATCGCCATACTGGTACATCGGCTCCTTTAAGAGCCATAGCAGGTGCGCACATGCCGGATGCACGGAGGGGGACATAATGTGCGTGGCCAGCAGGCTGCGATGTCCACTGGCCACCCGTGATCATGGGCATGAGAGCCGAAATGGGGATTTGTGTATGTCAACATAAATATCCCCATTATGACAGGAGAGGAGATACAGATTGTCTGTTTCTAACAATTAGGAACAGCGATCTGTCTCCTCCTCTAGTCATTCTCATCCCCCCACAGTTAGAAAAACACATGAAGGAACACATTTAACCCCTTGACCGCCCCTAGTGTTAACTCCTTCCCCGTTAGTGACACAGTAATCAGTGCTTTTTGTAGCACTGATTGCTGTATAAATGTCACTGGTCCCAAAAAAGTGTCGAACGTGTCCGATCTGTCTGCCACAATGTCACAGTCCCACTAAAAATCGCAGATCGCCACCATTACTAGTAAAAGAAAAAAAAAATGGCATAAATCTATCCCCTATTTTGTAGATGCTATAACTTCTGTGCAAACCAATTAATATACATTTATTGTGATTTTTTTTTACCAAACATATATAGAAGAATACATATGGGCCTAAACTGATGAAGAAATGTGTTTTTTTTTTAAAAAATGGGGATATTTATTATAGAAAAAAAGTAAAACATATCTTTTTTTTTTTAAATTTACGTTTTTTTCTGTTTATTATGCAAAAAATAAAAACCTCAGAGGTGATCAAATACCACCAAAAGAAAGCTCTATTTGTGGAAAAAAAGGACGTGAGTCTTGTTTGGCTACAGCATCGCATGACTGCGCAATTGTCAGTTAAAGCGACACAGTGCTGTATTGCAAAAAATGGCCTGGTCATTAAGGGGGAAAATCTTCCAGGGCTGAAGTGGTTAAGAAACGCTGCACCATTATATAGATGACATGTACCAGGCATGACACATGTGTCAACACCACCATTTCTGGCTCACACTTCTATAGTGTGACCCACCTCTGGGCCTGCCCCTGCAGAGCTGAAAGAATCTTTGCTCTGGTGGGGCACCTATGCCCTAGACAGATCAGCTGAAGCACTGCATCTTTTAGTCTGACTCGTTGAATAGCCCCTTGAATGCTTAGGGGTACTAGTGGTTCAAGGAAAAATTCAGCAGAGTAGGGCAGGGAGGAGAAGGGGGTGGAGCTGACAGATCTCACATTATCACCCCCCGTATGGAAAAGCTTCAGCACTGAGCCCTGTCCTGCATCCTTCTGAGTTGCAAGCAGAGTTACCCAGTGTGCTGTAAACAAAATATGTCGTCCCTGACTATGCTTGTTGGACCACATGTCAGTAGTTAAGTGGACCTTGCTACTGACTAACGATGCCAAAACTTTGCCTTCTGTGTGATGGTACTGAGCTGGAATGGCCTTACATGCAAAGAAATAGCTACTGGGAGCCTGCCATTGTGGTACAGCACATTCTGCAAATTAAGGAGGGGGGCAGAATCCAAAAGACGGAAAGGGAGGAGTTGTAAAGCCAGAAATTTGGACAAGCTGGAATTTAGACACTGGGCATGTGGGTGGCAGGGAGTGTACTTTTCAGGGGCGGACTGACAACTCATGGGGCCCCCGGGAAATAGGAGATCCTGGGGCCCCCTGTACCCACCCACACTCAAGCCACACCCACACAAAGCCCCACCTACATATTGCACTGCCCACACTACTTGCATTTGTCACAGAAGTTCTATACACTATGTTCAAAATAAATGTTTATCATAGAATATAAAAAAATTACATTAAGAAAGTGCAACAATGGTACATTTCCAAAATTAAGGATTTCATAAATTAACACAATATAACAGGTGCAATAAATGTCTTCTTAGTTGAACAGTTTGATAAAAAAAAATATACGAATAATAAAAAGCTCTGTCCAGCATGTTACAAAATTGTGGCCCTAGAATTGCGCTTACTCCAATGTTCCCTACAATACCATATATGTGTGGTGCCATTATTGCTTACATACATTCTCCTCACTGATCACCAATCTAAGGAACATTCTTCCCACTGATCACCAATCTAAGGAACATTCTTCCCACTGATCACCAATGTAAGGAACATTCTTCTACTGACTATCAATGTAAGGAGCATTCTTCTCACTGATCACCAATGTAAGGAACATTCTTCTCACTGATCACCAATGTAAGGAACATTCTTCTCACTGATCACCAATGTAAGGGACATTCTTCCCAATGATCACCAATGTAAGGAACATTCTTCTCACTGATCACCAATGTAAGGAACATTCTTCTCACTGATCACCAATGTAAGGGACATTCTTCCCACTGATCACCAATGTAAGGAACATTCTTCTCACTGATCACCAATGTAAGGAGCATTCTTCTCACTGATCACCAATGTAAGGATCATTCTTCTCACTGATCACCAATGTAAGGAACATTCTTCTCACTGATCACCAATGTAAGGAGCATTCTTCTCACTGATCACCAATTTAAGGATCATTCTTCTCACTGATCACCAATGTAAGGAGCATTCTTCTCACTGATCACCAATGTAAGGAGCATTCTTCTCACTGATCACCAATTTAAGGAACATTCTTCTCACTGATCACCAATGTAAGGAACATTCTTCTCACTGATCACCAATGTAAGGAACATTCTTCTCACTGATCACCAATGTAAGGAACATTCTTCCTACTGATCACCAATGTAAGGAACATTCTTCCTACTGATCACCAATGTAAGGAGCATTCTTCTCACTGATCACCAATGTAAGGAACATTCTTCTCACTGATCACCAATGTAAGGAACATTCTTCTCACTGATCACCAATGTAAGGAACATTCTTCCTACTGATCACCAATGTAAGGAGCATTCTTCTCACTAATAACCAATGTAAGGAACATTCTTCCCACTGATCACCAATGTAAGGAGCATTCTTCTCACTGATAACCAATGTAAGGAACATTCTTCTCACTGATCACCAATGTAAGGAACATTCTTCCCACTGATCACCAATGTAAGGAGCATTCTTCTCACTGATAACCAATGTAAGGAACATTCTTCTCACTGATCACCAATGTAAGGAACATTCTTCCCACTGATCACCAATGTAAGGAGCATTCTTCCCACTGATCACCAATGTAAGGAGCATTCTTCCCACTGATCACCAATGTAAGGGACATTCTTCTCACTGATCACCAATGTAAGGAACATTCTTCTCACTGATCACCAATGTAAGGAACATTCTTCCTACTAATCACCATTGTAAGGAGCAGAGGTGGCTCTAGGTTTTGTGAGGCCCTAGGCAAAACTTAGACATGAGGCCCCACTCACGCCCATAATGGAAAAAATAATTAAAGCAAGTTATCAGTGGTGGATGAGACAATGGAATCAGGAGTGATTCTGGGCTAGGACAGAAGTATCACCACTACTGGGAGGCTTGACAGGCAGGAGGAAGATCAGGTATATGACAGGAGTCCCACCATTGCTGGAGAAACTTGACAGGCAGGATAGGGATCCTCCTTCTGTCAGCTCCTTTTCCTGTCTGTAGACATCAGAGGTGAGGAGACAGCCAGCATCTCTCCCCGAGTTCAGATTGCAGTGCGTTGGACACCAAACAGCCCACATAAGCTGAGGGTGGATGTGCCCACATTAGCGCCCCCCTGCTGGGGAATTCACTGGAGCCACTTGGCTCAGCACCAGCAGGATTTAGCCTGGATACACAGGCAAGGTCCTGGCAATGCAGGTAATTTACCAGAGCAGAGAGGATCTCCGCTTAGGGAGAGAGACATTCCCCAAAAAGTGATGCTCTGTGTGCGGGTCGGCCAAATTAGGCAGCTGCGAGGCCCCTGTGATAGCGAGGCCTTAGGCCACCGCCTAATTTGCCTAATTAAAGAGCCGCCTCTGGTAAGGAGCATTCTTCTCACTGATCATCAATGTAAGGAACATTCTTCCCACTGATCACCAATGTAAGGATCATTCTTCCCACTGATCACCAATGTAAGGAACATTCTTCTCACTGATCACCAATGTAAGGAACATTCTTCCTACTAATCACCAATGTAAGGAGCATTCTTCTCACTGATCATCAATGTAAGGAGCATTCTTCCCACTGATCACCAATGTAAGGAAAATTCTTCTCACTGATCACCAATGTAAGGAGCATTCTTCCCACTGATCACCAATGTAAGGGACATTCTTCTCACTGATCACCAATGTAAGGAACATTCTTCCCACTGATCACCAATGTAAGGAACATTCTTCTCACTGATCACCAATGTAAGGAACATTCTTCTCACTGATCACCAATGTAAGGAACATTCTTCCTACTAATCACCAATGTAAGGAGCATTCTTCTCACTGATCACCAATGTAAGGAACATTCTTCCCACTGGTTTCACCAATGTAAGGGACATTCTTCTCACTGATCACCAATGTAAGGATCATTCTTCCCAATTTTTCTTTATTAAAAGTCTTGCAATCAATAAGCATAAAATCACAATATATAAATATACATATTTACATAAATTAAAATAAATATAGCAAATCTGCTCTCAAACCAAAAAAAATACTTTACAGCAATAACATAAATCCTATTACGACTCACACCATTACACCAGACATCAAACTTGTGAGGTTAAGAAACAAACCCGCACCTATTATGCATGCAGCCCTTCTTCAAAAAGAAGATACTAACCAAAAAAAGCTAAGGGAGTGAAAGAACCAGAAAAAGAAAAGAGCTCCTCACCCAGAGATGGGCAGTTCACCAAAGGCAGGTCTGATATTCCTCCACGCCCTTATCCAGACTGCCCGAGGCTCCCTGCCCTTCTCAAGACCCCGAATTTTCCCAACCTCACCCAGAATATCGTGCACCACCACCTCAACAGAGAGGACTTTCTTCCGCAGGGTAATTTGGCACCGTGCATTCCATGTGAAGTAACGGACAACTATACTAACTAAAAACAGTGTATCCAAATCAAAATCCCAGTGAGTCGGGAATGCCCCATACACCCACTCCGCATAACTCATGCGATAGAAAAAGGGGATGCCTAGAGCCCTCCCCACCCTTTTATACACCTTTATGTTAAAGGGACACTGGAGCAAAAAGTGGTCCATAGACTCCACTTTACCAACACACTCCGCTCTAGGACAATCCCGATCATCCACAGGGCGATGCTTCAAGTTCCCTCTCACATAGAGCCTTCCATGGAAGGCGAGCCAGGCTTGATCCCTAAACTTCAAGGGGATTCTTTCTAAATTGATTAAACGCAACCCTTCCCTCATTACAGAGCCTGGACAATCCCTTAAGGCCAGTGACACACTGAAAGCAGAGCCCAAAATCCTCTTCTCCAGAAGCTTCCTGGGGAGGGACTTGATATCCTCCACTGTCACCTGCCACTGCCGAAGTATTTTCAGACACGGGGCAACATAAGCCGGGAGCTTGCCATGTCGGACTCTCAGACTTTTCACTGGCCCGCCATCTTCCCAGGATCGCAGAAAAGGCCTAAAACAAGATTGAAAAATACCCACCCATCCCGGCGGGTTCTCTGCTAGCATGTTACCAAGATTGTACTTTAAAAACAGCAGAGAAAAGAAAACTATTGAGTTGACCATTCCTAGGCCACCCTCCCGCCTAGACAGGTAAGTTACATTGCGTTTGATCAGGTTCAGCCTACTTCCCCATAACAGTTGGAAAAAGCAGCTGTACACCCTTGCATAGAGAGATACTGGCAAGATACAAACGAAGCTGACATATAAAAAAATTGGGACCAGGTACGTTTTGATCAAGTCAACCCTCTCCCTCAATGAAAGCTTCCATTTCTTCCAACTTGCTACTTTGGCATTGGCACACACCAACCTGCTTTCCCAATTTCGATGACCATAGTCACCAGGACCAAATTTGATGCCCAACACTTTAATTTCCTGCTGGGGCTCTGGGAAGGCATCCGGAAGTTCGAAGCTTTCACCTTCCTCACCCATCCAGAAAACTTCACTCTTTTCATGGTTGACTTTAGAACCAGAAGCCTCCGTGTACTGCTCTATCATAGAGACCACCTCCTGCGCCTCCTCCGTTCCAGAGACAATAACAGACACATCATCGGCATAGGCCACGACCTTCAAAGGTGGCACACCAGCAATGCCCAAAGGCACCCCGCACAAAGATCCACACTCTAGCCTTCTTATAAAGGGGTCGATTGCGAATACATATAACAGGGGGCTCAGAGGACATCCCTGGCGCACACCAGAGCCAACCTCAAAAGGCCGTCCAACCCAACCATTAACCAGTGGGAAGCTCTCAGCCCCTTTATATAATGTCTTCAGCCAATCTATAAACCTCCCCTGCAGGCCGTATCTACCAAGTAGCAAATACAGGTACTCGTGATTGACTCTATCAAAAGCCTTCGCCTGATCCAATGCCAGCAAGTACTTTCTCCATCCAGCAGCCCTGCATCGTTCCAAAGCCTCCCGGACAGCTAAAACCGCTGAAAAGGTACCTTGGACCGAGCAGTGCTGATGACTGGACAACAAATCGCCTGCCACTGACGACAAGCGCCAAAAAAGAATCTTCGCCAAGATCTTTCTATCAACATTGAGAAGACTGATGGGGCGCCAGTTCTCAATCATTGAGGGGTCTTTACCTTTTGACAGAAGAATCACAGCGGATTGCCTCATGGAGGGAGGGAGCGAACCCTCTTCTAGACAGCTGTTATAAACCTCCGCTAAAAAGGGAGCCAGAATGGACTTAAAACACTTGTAGAATTCAGCTGTCAACCCATCTGGCCCAGGCGATTTTTTGGTAGCCAGCTTCTCTATAGCATGGACTACCTCATCCACTGAAATTGGTTCTGTCAAATCCATCAAAGGCAATGTACCATTTCCCAATCCTGGAGTAGAATCCAGAAAGCTTTCCATCTTGTCCCGACAAAGGTCCTTTCTTCCCAGAAGGTCTGCATAATATGATCTGAAGATCTCCAGGATCCCTGATCTGGACTTCACCAGGGAACCCGTACTATCCCTCAGGCCTATGACCGTCTTAACTGCTATGCCTTGCTTACAGTTCTGGTAAGGATCAGGCGAGTGATATTTTCCATAATCCCTCTCCAGAACCAAGGAGGCATGCCGGTCGTATTGACACTTTCTAAGAAGAAACTTCACCTCAGAGATCTCCCCTGGATCTCCTCTATACGAGACAAGACGATCAAGCTTCCTCCGCAAATGCTGGTAGGCAATGT
Source organism: Lithobates pipiens (assembly GCF_037356315.1). Classification (NCBI taxonomy): domain Eukaryota; kingdom Metazoa; phylum Chordata; class Amphibia; order Anura; family Ranidae; genus Lithobates; species Lithobates pipiens. The sequence continues at coordinate 356,003,146 of NW_027507748.1, read as the reverse complement.
ACATACCAAGCTGCTTCTTCTTACTTATGGCCTTGAAAAGTCCAATCGCCCTTTGTTTCACAAGCTCCCACCACTCTGACTTAGTGCTGCAAAAGTCCAGAATAGAAACCTGTGCCTGAAAAAAATCCTCAAAGGATTGTCTTACCTCTACGTCTTCCAGGAGAGCCGAATTCAGTTTCCAGGTACCCCTTCCCCTGGGTGGAGTGTCCGAGGCATTCAGAGTCACAGACAACATACAGTGGTCAGAGAACTCCACCGCCCTCAACTCAAGAGCCGAGAAAGCAGAGTTCTCCTTTAAAAAAAACCTATCTATCCTACTCTGACTATTCCCTCTCTGAAATGTGAATCCCGTGCTGCCAGGGCAGTGCTTAATATGCACATCTACCAGGCCTGCTTGTCTCACCATATCTCTAAGAAAAACGCTATCGTACGCCAGCCTGTCTATGGAGCCTCTCCTGTCTTCAGGCCTAATTATGGTGTTAAAATCACCTCCAAAGACAACCTGCTGGGACGTAAAAAGGAAGGGCTTGATCTCTGTGAAGAGGCATTTCCTGCCCCATCTTGACTGTGGTCCATAGATATTGATCAAACGCAGGTCCTGCCCCCTAACAGAGACGTCCAAGACCATGCATCTCCCAATCTCTACCTCAATTACCCGCCGGCACGTTACCATATCGGTTTTAAAAAGGACCGCAACTCCGCTGCAGGGCTCTGCCGCAAGAGACCAAAAGGAGGGACCGCATCTCCACTCCCTTTTTGCTAGATGGACATCGGCCAAAGTATTGAGCCAGGTCTCTTGCAAAAATAAAATCTCGGCATCAAACTCGCTGAGCAAAAATAAGGCAATATCACGAGCTCTTGCAGATTTCATGCTGGCGACATTAATGGTCGCCACCTTTATCGGAGTGGGAACTGCCATCAGGATGATTGGGGTAGTCGTTTCTTAACCTTTGCCACACTCTCATCACCAGAAACAGCTCTCTTCAAACTATATGACTCCCCCTCATCCATGGATGATAAAGAAAAAGATAAATCAGACATCCCATCACCTGACAAAACTGAAAAGGTGTTGCCAAGAGGAACCCCTCCTGGGTCCGACTCTGAGGAAGAAATTAACACCTTATTTGTCTTCCTCTTCTTCTTTTTCTTCCTCCTAAACGTCTCCCACCCCTCATCATCCGAATCCCCCCCAACAGAGGGTGAGACATGGGATATGGACACCCTTCCATCAGCCCCACCCCCATCCAGCACCCCCACACTCCCCTGACCACGTTTGCGCTGCCGAGGGACAGGGACTGGAGGCTGAGAAGGAAGATCCGCTAAACCTGCCCCCCCAGCAGCTTCCGCTAGTCTGGAGGACCTACGTACAGCAGGAATAGGGACCACCACATGGGGGACAGACTTAGGGACCACATCACTAGAGGGAACAGAATCTGAAACAACAGAAGGAACTGACACAGGAGGGACAGACTCAGGGACCACATTACCAGGGGAAACAGAACCTGAAACAGATGGAACAGACACAGGAGGGACAGACTCAGGGACAACATTACCAGGGAAAATAGAATCCAAAACAACAGATGGAACAGACACAGGAGGGACAACAACAGTTACAGCAGCCTCATCCTCCTTATCCAGCCTCTGCAGCTCAGCCTCCAACCCTGGCAGGTTATGTAAAGCCTCTGGACACTTACTGTAAGGATGGCCAAGCTTTTGGCACAGATTGCAACGAATTTGGGTAAATCCTTTGCCAAATGGTCCAGATCCTGGCATAGCGAACACTTTTTACGGGTGCAGGTAGAGGCAAAATGGCCCTTTTCACCACATTTATTGCAGACTTTGGGCTGACCCTGGTAGAAAATAGTCAGCCGATCTCTTCCCAGGAAAGCTGAGCAGGGCAGATATTGGACTACATTGCCCAGCACCCCCAGTTTTAGTGACACCGTCCAGGCCCCTGTCCATATCCCATGTTCATCCAGGACCTTCCGCAGTGGAGTGAGGACCTCACCATATCGGCGTAGCCATACTATCAAATCAGCCTCTGGTATGGATTCGTTGCGCACCAGGAAGGTCACAGATTTTATCAGAGGCTGCCTGGAAATCACTTTTGGCACCAAACCACTCCACTGCGGAAGGCCCTGGCACCTCCTATGTCGCTCCCAAAATAAATCCAACCCCTCAGGTTTTACAAAGGACAAATCAAATTCATAACTTCCCACTGGGCAAATCAAAGCAAAAATATCCACAGCTTTAAACCCCATTTCCAAAATCAACTCAGCCACCCTCCCCCTCACTGGTGGGGTCCCCTCCCCCTCCCACTTGAACTGAATCACATTCCTCCTCCTATACCCACCACCAATCCCACCACCAAACCCCCTATATTGTGACCACCAATATTTACAGCATTCCCCCCACCCTCCTTAGTGTGACTCCCCACAACAGACGCATAACTCCCCATATTCCTTCCAGCAGAAGAGACATTTGTTTGTTTTGAGCCTTCTGGCACACCTCTAGCAGATATCGATTGTACAGATTTGGTCTGTACAATCGATGAGTCTTTCTTCTGCTGAGCAGAAAGAGAAATGTCATTTTTATCTTGGTCAGCAATATTAACCCCTCCACCACCACCCACCACATTCACTGCCTTATCAATATTATTACTGTCATTATTTCCTGTCACATTCATAGTTCCTGCCGTGTCCTCAGTCACTGCTGTCCCCATACACACGTCACCTCCAGGCCGACTCTTCTCCTCCATCAGGACAGGACTATCAGCTGAGCAGGGTGAATGTTGTCCTAATACAGCAACAGGTGAATCATTGCAGGAGACTTCCATGGCAGTCTCCACTTCACATGCTGCACTGTGCTGAACCCCTCCCCCACCTGCATCAATCAACCCAGGTGAAGGAGAAACAGGCTCTCTGGAGCTGGCAGCCATCTTGCTTGTAGAACTACAAGTCACAGCAGTAGCACCAAAATGCAGGCGTGGGGTGCATGATGGAGATCCATCCACATGGTGGGCTGATGACACCTCTGCCAGGGGTTCTCCCTCCATGTCTGCAGAGGGTTTCTCCACAGCAGAAACTCCGACAGGCAGCTGTCTGCAGATCTCCTTCCCTCTCTGTTCCTCAGCCGGGACACCATCCACTACAGCAGGTGGGGCAGACATGTTGGATGGAGGCAGTACAGCGCACTGGGATCCCTCCACCAGTGCTGGCTCTGCCGGTCTGTAATCCCTCCGTTCATCCTCAGGGACCTCCGATGGCTCACCAACAGACCCGTCTGCCCTTAGGGGTGACTCCATCTGCTGGATGAACTGCAGGGTGCCATGTTGACTCTCAACCCCCTGGCTGGTTGCCGCTGGCGATTTCCCAGCCTGACATGGGGGGAGAGGTGCAGAGACAGATGAGGCCGGGTTGTGTGTTACCTGCTGATCCACAGAACTCACCGATGTCTGGCTGGAAAATCTTTTCTCATTTTTAAATTTTTCAGCAAAAGCTCCGCTTCTGTCCTTCAGTTTATTCAAAAATAAAGATTGTTTCTTTACCTTCTCCTCCATCTGCTGCAACTCGGGCTTCATGGCCAAACGGTTTTTACTCCAGGCCTGGAAATACTTGGTCTTGAAATTTTTATGTTCAGCTTTTAAACATTTAAGTTTCTCTTCAGCCCTTCCGATTGCCCGAAAACGGTCAACAATCTTCTGTCTGTAGGCATCCACGTTCTCAGCAGGGCCTGGACCCACAGACAGATCCTCCACCTCCTCCTCCTCACTAGGCCCCGTATCATCAGGGGAATCCATCCCAGGGCCTCCCCCAGGATCAGGCATTATTCCTGGGCCGAGCTAGCAGGCAAGGCCCAGGCTTGAAAAAAGGTGCGGTTCTCAGAGAGCTCCTTGGGTGTGTCCTCCTCCTCCTTCTCACTGATCACCAATGTAAGGAACATTCTTCTCACTGATCACCAATGTAAGGAACATTCTTCTCACTGATCACCAATGTAAGGAACATTCTTCTCACTGATCACCAATGTAAGGAACATTCTTCCTACTAATCACCAATGTAAGGAGCATTCTTCTCACTGATCATCAATGTAAGGGGCATTCTTCCCACTGATCACCAATGTAAGGAACATTCTTCTCACTGATCACCAATGTAAGGAGCATTCTTCCCACTGATCACCAATGTAAGGGACATTCTTCTCACTGATCACCAATGTAAGGAACATTCTTCCCACTGATCACCAATGTAAGGAACATTCTTCTCACTGATCACCAATGTAAGGAACATTCTTCTCACTGATCACCAATGTAAGGAACATTCTTCCTACTAATCATCAATGTAAGGAGCATTCTTCTCACTGATCACCAATGTAAGGAACATTCTTCCCACTGGTTTCACCAATGTAAGGGACATTCTTCTCACTGATCACCAATGTAAGGAACATTCTTCCCACTGATCACCAATGTAAGGAACATTATTCCCACTGATCACCAATGTAAGGAACATTCTTCTCACTGATCACCAATGTAAGGAACATTCTTCTCACTGATCACCAATGTAAGGAGCATTCTTCCCACTGATCACTGGGGCGGTGTGGGCACGCCGGCGGTAAAGCAGTGCTATTGTTAGCGCCACTGCACCGTCGTTTTAGCGGCCGAAAAGGTTAAAACCACCACAAAGCGATGCTGCTGCAGCAGCGCTATGCTGGCGGTATAGCTGTGCTGCCCCATTCATTTCAATGGGCAGGAGCGGTGGTGGAGCGGCACATACACTGCTCCTTCACCGCGCCAAAGATGCTGCTAGCAGGACTTTTTTTAGTGTCCTGCCAGTGCACTGCTCCAGTGTGAAAGGGGGCTTCACACTGGAGTGTGAGGAGCGGCTCTTTCAGGGCACTTTGCACTATTTTTAGTGTTATCGCTCCTGCAGAGCACACCAGTGTGAAAGGGGTCTTAGGGATAAGCACCCAGTGTATACATTTCAGTGATATATATATATATATATATATATATATATATATATATATATATATATATATGGAATAACACTCACTTAGCCCAATTTCAGTTAGGGGTTAGGGGTTAGGGTTAGGGGTTAGGGTTAGGGGTTAGGGTTAAGGTTAGGGTGTTAGGGTTAGAAGGTTAGGGTTAGAGGGTTAGGGTTAGGGGTAGGGTTAGGGGTTAGGGTTAGGGTTAGGGGTTAGGGTTAGGGTTTCCCCGAGAAGAACAAGGTTAGGACTCAGGGATTAGAATAGGGACCTCCTCCAAAGGTCAGGAGGCGTGTCCCCAGAGGTCAAAGGTCAAGTGTCGGGCTGACCCACCCCCAGCAAAGTGTTCCGCCTACCCCAACTAAGTCGGGGCATGAAAAAGTCGGGGCTTGAAACAGTCGGGGTAAGTGCTCAGACCCGCATGTCAGTATGAGTTTGTCAGCGATTTCAAAGACATCTGTGCATGTTGCTGTACAGATGTCTATGGAAATCGCACCCAGAAGTCGCCAAAAGTAGTACAGAAACTACTTTTAGGAATCAGTGTGACGCTGCAAATGCAGCGTCACACTGATTCAGGTAGTGCCATTGCCGGCAATTTGCCATGCAATTTCACATGTTAAATCGCATGCCAAATTGCTACAATGTGAACCAAGGCTAAGTGCTATTCCCTATATATAACACTGATATCTATACACTGAGTGGCATTCAATGTAACAGATATCAGTGTGCACTAATGAATAGCACCTGGTAAATAGGCACATGGCAAGAGGAAAGGAAAAAGAACACACATTCATACACTAACAGCTGTGCTGTCATTATCACACTGACCTGCTGCTGTGCACAAGGCAGGTCAGTGTGGGTGGCTAATTCCACGATGACTCTGTGGGCTCTGTGTGCACTCTGCAGGCTCCAGCTCCATTTCGACTGTCCCGTGTGGCAATCATGTGTGGCCCCGCCCCCTCTGCTGAATTCCTTGGGGGGAGAGGTGGCTAGAGCGCCTGTCTGTGCAATCATCCCCGCAGGGCTGACGGGGCTCCATGATTGCACTAAGATCTATCCCGGCCAGATCGCTCCTCTCCTCTCCTATAGCTGCACGAGCAACTGCCAGCAAGGATTTGTTCACTACTTCCTCGGGGGTATAGTCTCCAATTCTGCATGTTAAGATGCGGGCACCTCAAGGGGCAGACTGAGCCGCCCCCCCCCACCTCGGGGCCCTTGGTCAGCGACCGAGTGACCGAATGGTCAGTCCGCCCCTGGTACTTTTTTTTATGCAGCAGCTGGGGCAAAGAAATTTGCCTGCTATACTATACAGCTGGTGGTGTGCTGCTGGCAGTCGTGTTGCAAGAACTTGTGACATCCTTGCTATATCACCAGCCCTGTCACTGGAGGCTGCTGAGCAGTCATGAGATTTAGCGGGGTAGACATGAAAGGTGAGGAGTGAGGAGGAGAAGAATTGTGTCCCTTTTGTGTAGCTTTCAGGTGCTCTTGCCAATGGGCTGAGTGTTGGGAGGTTAAATGCCTTTGCAAGCATGTGGTACCCAAATGACTGGTGTTTTTGCCACGCTTGATCTGCTTGTGGCAGTGATTGCAAATTGCAACAGTGCGATTAGTTGTACATGTGCTAAAAAAGGCCCATACAGCTGAGCTGTGGGAAGTGGGCTGGGAGATAACAGCTCCACAAACTGATGAAATAGGGTGGCTGCTCTCAACTGTTCCACAATGGCTACCTCTGGAGGACATCCTGCCTCGTTGGTGTTGTGCCTCACCTCACTTTCCTCCTCTTCTCTATCCGGCATTCAAGTTGCATCAGTGACCTTATCATCATTATCCCCTCCATCCTCATCATCACTGGAGCCAACTTGATAATACACTGCGGCTGGGGGACCATGACTGCCAATTTGTTATCAGTATTCTCCCCTTTCTGTAGGCTCATGTTACTCCCTCCCTCAACCTCGGAACCAACATCAGTATCAAGAAATGCCTCTGCATTTTCAAGAAGCAAGTGACTGATGTCACGTTCAAATAATTCAGCTGACTCCTTCATGCATGATGCTAGGGCTGTGGCAGGAGCAGCTGTGGTGCATTATGCTAGGGCTATGTCAGGAGTAGCTGTGGACAAAGAAACAGAATTAGCTGCTCTGGCAGCTGCGGTGGACTGCATAGTAGTCTCAGCTTGGGTGATAGAGGATGAGGAGTATAAGGATGGTCAGACTGGAACAGATTGTGGCGTGCCTGAAGGGCCTGTTAAGAGAGAACATGACAGTCCCTGAGTTGAGGCAGAGGTTCTTTGTCTGGAAACAGCAGGAGGACAAAAGCTTCACTCACTTTGGGGAAGCACTCCAGAATCTCTTGAAACGCATGGAGAAGAGGGATGTGCATGGCTGAGCCGACATTACTGTCTCAGACCATCTACCGAGGGACCAGTTTGTGGTAGGAATACAGGCTGGCCCAGTCAGGAGGACCCTACAGGAGTGAATCAGAGTGCAACCCACCATTTCTTTCCATGATACGGTAGTGAATGCGGATGCACAGAAACAGGAAGATGCAGAAGCAAATGTGGCAGTGGCAAGAAAGTATGACCCATTGCACCTGAAATAGGAGGCCTTGGCTCCTTCACCTATGTCAGCCATACATACAGTGTTAAAGGGTACTTGCCCAGGAAGTGGCCTCCCAGAAACAAGTAATTACCTTGTTCAAATGGGATTCGGCCCCTCCCTTTAAGAGCAAGAATCTGTTACGGACCCTGGAGGAGGACCGGAAGTGCTGGTGGTGTGGCCACTTTGGACATGTAGCAAAGAACTGTGGCCAGCCTGAATTCAAAAGCGTGCACAGGCTGCTGTTAAACCAGTGGCTCCCAGGGCAGAGGGATGACCACAGCTAGCACAAGATCCCAGGAAACCAGAGTCTATGGTCATGCCAAACCCAATAGTGAATGCCCTCATTAATGGACATGAGGTTCCATGCCTGATTGACAAAGGTTCTGAGGTCACTGCCATGGAGTATGACTTCTACGCCCAGCGGTTTGGGTTGCAAGACCACCTGGGTCCCTCTTGGCTATCTCTCAAGGAGGCCATAACTTGCCTATCTTGGTAGAAGGTGTCACCTGGTTGAAGATTCAGATAGACAACCAGGTGAGGGAACAAGTAGTTATAGTGGTGACTTGCGGCCCAATATGTTCAGCGGTACTTATTGTTCTGGTCATGAAAGTGCTGAAGGACTTGGAGTTACTCCATTTGCTGGCCAAATCCGAGCATTTCAGCTGGCATTCATGGGGCTGAAAGCTGTGTGGCTCAACATGATACTGGCCTATGAGGCTCACCAGAGGGTGCCAGTTGTCTGCATGCCTCCCAAACAAAAATTACTGCTGGCACCCCTCCAAGAGGTAGTCTGGTCTCTACCTCTCAGGTCTCACAGGAAGCTTCAAGGGGTCATGTAATGGTGGAACCCCACACGGATTTAGTGGTGCCAGGTTAGTAGCTATTTGCTTGCAGATTATCCAAGGTCCACAAAGAGAAGGTCTTGGTGCAGCTCATCAACCTGAGGACAACCCGATTTCACTCCCAAACCATGCCACCATAGCAGATCTTTACATTGTGTCCCCTCACTGTATCTTGGTGGCCCAACCCGGGGTAAAAGCTGTGTGTGTCATGGCCTGGTTAGACAAGTCACAATACAAGCTACTGCTGGAACAGCAGGGCATCCCCTTCCAGGACTATCCTCTATCACAGCAATGGCTGCTTCACCAACTGCTAGAGAAACATTCACCACCAGCCCGGAAGACTAAGACTACACAGAAGTAATTGACCATCTGATCCATACAAGGGATGCTCCACCCATCCAAGAGCAGTACATCCTCCCAGCTCTATGCGAGGAGTTTAAGGACTTGTTCAGCAACATGCTACAAAAGTCTGCGATTCTGTGTGGACTACCACAAGCTAAATGCCTGTACACACCAGAATGCTTACCTATTACCCCGGGTGGAGGAGTCACTTATGGCACTGGGCCAAGCCAAGTATTTCTCCACCCTTGACTTGGCGGGCAGCTACTGGCAAGTCCCAGTGAGAGACCAAGATCATGAAAAGACTTCCTTTATCACACCCCTGGGACTATTTGAGTTTAACTGCTTTGCCCTTTGGGCTAAGTATTGCCCCCAGCATGCTCCAACACTTAGAGAGATGCCTGGGAGACTTCAACTTTGAGTACTGTCTACTTAGATGATCTCACCATTTTCTCCAAAACTTTCGAGGACCATGTTAAGCTACTGTGTGTTGGTGAAAAATACCAAAAATGAAATGCACAGTAAACTGGAGCCCAAGTGGGAGGGCATACCTTATCAGGTTGAGAAACAGTCCTTTCCTTCCACTGCAGTATACAACATAATCTCAGAGGGACCCATTCCCATCAAGAGATGTCTCCACCAAAATGGTGAGACCCTGTGTGCTAAGTGGCCAATGCTCCTCCAAGCCAGCTAGAGACAGAGAGGTACTCGATCCTTTGCCTATACCACCAGTGCAGGAGGTTCCCAATGAATGGTGCCTGCCGCCTCTTATGCTCGAGCCTCCAGCCTCTACAGACTCAGAAGCAGGAAGTCCCAGTATAGTGTCTGAGAACAGTCCAGCAGCCCCAATGAACATAACAGACTGTCCATACTTGTCTGAATAATCATTCTGAAGAGGGTATGGAGGACCCAGTGGACCGTCATCCATCTGCATCTCTGGACCACAACCAGACTGGTGCACCATGCTGCACCTCCCCACATACACGGTGCCAGAAAGCCCTGGACTTTCCAAATAAGACACATTTGGGAGCTATGAATCAGATCACTTGATCAAAGGATGCATAGAGAAACATCCTCAAACTCTGCATGCTCTGCTTAGTGTAAGAACACAGTGGGGCAATAAAGGAGGATATGAGCCAACCTTATGCTCCCCAGTCACAACTATAACACTGATTCCTATGCCACTGATTTTTACAAGAGGGAAATTGGAGAATTAACTTCTTTACAGCTTAAGTTTAGTGATTTTTTTTTAATTCAGCACCAAGGATAGTATTTACATGAATGACAAGTGTCCCTTGTGCTGGTGGCTGCTATTTTCTTTGAAATCTTTCATCCTCTGCCCCCCAGGAACACGCCTTTGCTGAATAAAGAAGGCGGACCTTTCATCTATCCCTCCGTCCTTCCTTTATACAGCATTTACCATTGTGGGAAGCGATAGTACAGCAGTTATGAATGGAGGAGGGCTCAGAAAGGGCAGGCGAAGTCAGTACTTTTTACTGAGTGTCTGTCACAGGTGAAGGGGTGATTTTAAGGTGCTGCCGGGGTCAATATCGGTGGGGAGGGGGGGATTTCAAAGGAAAGAGCATCTACCAGCACATGAGACCCTGATTATTTATGTATAGTACTGTTTCTGTTGCTGAGAAAATTTTTATTTTTTTTAAAAAAAGCTGCATTTCAATTTCATCCCGTTTTTGCCATTTATTTCTCCTACTTTCCAATTTTTTTTTTATTCCACATCAGTATTACAGTTTTCATAAACAGGATAACAATTTAGAAGCGTAAGGCTGGGTTCACACATGTGCGGCCACGGGTTCATGCCTGGGGTTCGGTGCGTTCCTGTACACTGGTTGAGGTGCGATTTAGGTCTGAATTTTAGCCTGAATTTGTACGTGAACCGGACCCAAAGATGCACCTGACCCTTTTTCAATCCGGACTGCGGCCACCCTGCATATGTGTGAACTGGCTCCATTGAGAGCCAGTCATACTTGTCGGTCATGTGACGGCATCCAATTCGCATATGTGTGATTAAAAAAAAGGGACATACTAATATGAAAATCAGTTATTTACAGTAGGTAATCCCCCCCAAAATAAATACCTGCATGTGCCTACCTTACATTTCCTTCATATATAATTTATTATTATTTCTTTCATAGTAAGGGTGCCCACCCATTACAAATCTAATACCCTCTGCCCTTCTGGTGCCAGTTTAGAGTTGCATTATCAGAGCAAATTAACATGCAGTTTCAGGGTGCGTTACTGCCCCCTACTGCTCCTTCACAAAAAAATACAAGACTTACCTAACAGGAGCATTTGCTATATCTAAGATCTTGTTCAACTTCACATTCTGTCATGTTCTCTTCCAGCAAAGACATGGTTACTAGTTCTTTTTTTTTTCTTCTTTTTTCCTCCTAGCCACTCTCCTCTGTAGTGAAATCTTACAATGGAGCTTATTATGAAAGCAAGCCGGTGTTAGTGTAACAGGAAATCTTTGAGCAGTATGAGGGAAAGAGCATGTTATGAATAGAGGAATATCTGTCTGCTCCCAACAACAGCCTATTCACTGCTCTGTGACTCCTGCTGAGGATGACCACTTGAAACTTGTGCAAAGTCATTTTACATGTCCTGCATTAAACTTTAATTTGTGCGTGTAATAAAAAAATAAAAAAAATAAAATAATGATAAAAAACAGGGAACATTACTTGCTAAGATAATGTTGTCTAACCATTATTATTTTGATGTCTATGATTTACTTGTGTATTTATAAATAAAGATTGATAATGTTAAATAGGCATATACTTTTGTTACAGAAAAGGGGGCCCCTATGTAAATGCCATTGTACAGTACATTTTTTCTTCCTGTCTCTCAAATTATGAATTCATTTTATATTAGGAAGTCAGGAAAGGGCTGTGGGAATTAAATTGTCATACCTGGAATGTTCATTTAAATAGTCAGAAGGAGGTTGGCTCCTGTCTATCCCATCAGCCAATAACATAGACTCTGCGAATGGCAGGTAATTACATATTCATGGCCTCCCCTCCCTTCTCCAACCTTAGCTCAGTCTCAGTGTGTCAGGGAGCTGCATCCCACATCATCCTATATTTGGGGTCTGGTAACACAGGGCTAGCTGGAGCTCTTGCCTTGCTAGCAGGATTTTTGCACAAGCCCTGTGCAGCTTCCCCCTCCCCTCCCTGTAGGTCCTCTGGCAACCAGGACCTGGCACCATGGTCAGCCTGCAGCTCTCTGTGATTCTACAGCTCATCTGCTTGTCCCTGGCACAGTTTGTAAGTCTCTTTTTACTTTCTCGCTTCATTGTTATGTGACTGTATCCAAGGTGTCAAAAGTAAACTTTCAGCAGATGTGTTTTGATGTGTAAATCATTTTCCTGTTGATGTAGTTTTTTTTTTGTGTGTGATGGTTTTGTTTAAAGTGATCTTTTTTTGTTTAACAGGTTGATGTGCTTTTGGATTTATTTAAGGTGTCTATTTTATTAACACTAGGTTTGGTAAAAAGTTTTGTATCCAAGCACTAGAGTGACCCAGGGATAGACTGTTTGTCTTTCAGGAACCACAGGACAGAACTGTGGCCCAGGGTTGTGTACAACATCTTAGGTACAGCTAGTAGATGTGCTGTAGGTAAAAAAACTGTGTGACCCATAGAAACCAGTCTGGCATCTGGGTTACATGGTATATTTCACACCATTCCATTTAATGAATTTAATACGCTTCAGGATCTATCTATCTATCTATCTATCTATCTATCTATCTATCTATCTGTCTGTCTGTCTGTCTGTCTGTCTGTCTGTCTGTCTGTCTGTCTGTCTGTCTATCTGTCTGTCTGTCTGTCTGGATATATATAGATAGATGAGAGATAGAAAGATAGATAGATAGATAGATAGATAGATAGATAGATAGATAGATAGATAGATAGATAGATAGATAGATCTATATAGATAATATACTGTTAATGTGTTCCTAGAATTTAGATAAATATGGTGTGACATGCCGTAATTCATATGTACATATGTATACATAATTAATTTGCTACATTTTATAGGCTTATATATAAAAACTGTGCTAACAAAAAAAATGCTATGTTGCCCATTGCCACCAATCAGAAACCCTTTTTCCCTTTTTAACTCTGCAGTGTAGGAATGACAGTTGGAAGCTGACTATTTGCTATGGGCAACTAGCCTTTTTTCTTTCTTTTTTTTTTTGCTACTATACTATTCAGGCATAAAGCTCACAGTCTTTCCAAAACAAATTCTTTTGGTTCAATTATATGGCTCAAATTTCAACGCACTATGATTCACAAGGTACTATTTTATTTCCAAAATTTGTATCATAAAAAAAAATGGCCTAAATGCCTGGAATTTTATTTCTTTAACACAGGGTAAAACATTTAGCTCCTTTCCATCTTCTATAAATAAAATACTGAATCTATAATACCAAAATAAAAATAGACGAATGAAGCACTAAAGAAGAGATAAACGAATAAGCAAAATGAGTTCTTGTCTTTAGTCAGGATGCAGTAGACATTTTTGGAGTGGAGAGGGAAGGTGTCTGTAGGTGAGGAGGCTGGAGGAATGCAGCGTCCTGAGACATTTGGCATTCATATGTGAGAACAAAGTTTGCCATTCAGGAGTCAGGAGTCTGATCCTGTTCCCCACACACTCACAGAGCCCCCGAACACAAACAAATGAAAGGACACCATGCCTGCGGCTTGTTTAGGCATTTTTTTTTAAAACAATCCTCCAGAGGAGGCCCCATACCATTAATTGTTAGCTTTTCAGACAAACATTGGCTTGTTTATACATTTTTGCTAGTGTTCAAACAACAAACACTGCAAAGAATTTCACTGCATATATTCAATTGGCTAAATTTCAATGCTTCATGTAGCAATCATTTTCTTTAAAAACATATTTAAAGCTGTTTTTGTAAACATTGGACTGCTCACTTTCATTGCACAACTTTCCATTTTCACACAGTGGGATCTATCCACAGTATAATAATATTAATTGTTGCAATATACTGTAAAAACATGGAATATCAGCGATTACCCCTATATACAATGTGACATGCATTTGGGCAGTAATAATGAATATTGTCAATGGCCTAGTCATCAGAGGTCCATGCCCACCCATTGCACAAGGCCTTGGCTATGAATATTCTGCCAAAACAAAGCATGACTATTTGCAACTTGGTAATTATACCATTGTACAATGTGTCATTATTATTACTATTCCCTTTAAATAATATTGGCATATTCAACAGAGGGCACTAAATCATTATTTGGTCACCCTTGCCCCAAAGAAGATGGCAATCTTCCATCATAGAATGATCACCTTATAACAAGCTCCCCTTAGGGCCTACGTTCTCAGAAACAAATCTGTCTATCTTTTGCAAAGAGTATGGTGTGTGAGAGGAAACCAGAACTCCCTGGATTGTAAATACTTTACAAACATGGACAGACTGTGCCAATAGAGTTGCCACCTCATCCTTTTAAACCCGAACACATATGAATTATACAGGTTCTGAGGCTAATTTAAAGATAAGGCACCAAGTGAGTTTAATTACCATCTTAATCAGCCACAGAACCTGTATAATTAATATGTGTTTGGTTTTAAAGGGACGAGGTGGCAACCCTATGTGCCAAGTCTGTGGTATTACCAGAAAACAGGACCAACCAAGGGGCTTTCAGTCTGTAGTATGCACTGATTTCATTCTTTTTGAGTTGCCCTTTGTCTTTATTTTTCCGTACATATTGAATATTATTTAGTGCAATCTTTGGGTCCAGAGAGCAGTGCTTTATCCCTTGCTCTAGGTTAAATAACGTGGGGCCTGTTATGTTCTGCTATGTTCCATGCAGAAACATAGTGGCAATATTGAATAGATATCCAAACAATGTCCATTTATCAAGATTCAATTTAGTAGATGGAAATTGAATATTTGCAAAAGCACATTGTTAGTATATTGACCTACTTTTATAGAGGAGGTCAAGGGGACCCTTTTTGCATGGCTTTGCCTGAACAAGGCCTTAACCTGTGCTGTTTTTTTTACTACAACACAGTGGAGCTTGATTAAAAGAGGTGGAAACTGGTATCTGTATCAATTCTGATAAATTTGTTTCTTATTATTTTTTTATCATAAATGGACTTGCACTTATTTTTTACCATAAATTGACAAAGATGAAAATAAGATGGCAATATCTAGTTTGCTAGTAGATTTCTGCAATCCATAAAGACTATATCAGCCGTTAAATGACCCAATATAGTCCTTGTATGCTGTAGGAGGCTGTTCAAGGTGGTGTTTCTATTTAGTTATTACAGGCATTTATAGAGTGCCAACAATGTATGCATCGCTTTATATACAGTACATTTACATCAGTTTCTGCCCTCAAAGAGCTAAGAATCTAAGGTCGCTATCTCACATGCATACATACACATACTAGGGCCAATTTTGAAAGAAGATGTTTCAGATGTTTTACAATGTTTTAACACCTCCCTTAGAAACCACTTTCCATGCCCAGACAGTCACACGTTGAAGTGTTTTAGCAGAGAAATAGGATCAAGTGCAACAAATATAATATCCATAATTTAGACTACCTTCTTTAGTAGGCTCCATTCCTTTTGTAAGGAAGCCATTGCAAAGTATGCTGTACATGGAGTGCATTGCAAAGCAGCCAATCAAATTTTACCTTTCTGTGTACCCTAAGTTGAATTATGATTGGAAGGCATTGATTACTGTATCATGTATACTGTTCTTTGACATATTATAAACTGGTATTTTTTCTGTCATCTGCTAAATGATAGACTTTTCCAGCAGAGGGAAACCATTTCAGTTAAATGTAAAATGTATTAACAGCCAAATAGTGTTTTGAACACAAAATATTTAAAAACATAAAAAAGATTTTTATTTATAAAGAATTAAGATGACACATACTGTATTACTATAACATGTTACTACATTTTCTATATGGATAAACATTTACTACAAGGCAGGTCTTATTGGTATCAGCCACTTGTGGCATTAGAAGTTTTATTGCAACAACAGCTGCTTCCACCTAGGTTTCCACATGCCACTGTCATGAGAGGGAAGATTATGTATTCATTACATTTTCACTCTGTTTTTCATCTTTGGAAGATGACAGAAACATTATTAAACACCCTAATAAGCTTATGCTGCTACCTATATCTAGCCATTGATTAATATGTTATTTATAAAGTATGTTAATTTAATCAGATTTTCTTTATTTTTTTTTAGAGAGGTCCTCCGGGTCCACCAGGGCCTCCCGGTCCAGCAGGCACACCAGGGATCCCAGGATCAGATGGCATAGATGTGAGTACACAATCCAGAAACAAAGAGGCTCTGTGTGTACCAGACCGAGAGGTTGAGCACTTTTGCTAAAAAAACACTAGATGGCGACCTAATGCAGTATTATAGCATACCTTCTCGCTGTTGCTCACCGCATAGTCTACTTTTTACAAAAAAAGGTTCAGTCTTACAACTTTTTTTTTTTTACAAAAAGTCATATAGCATAAAAGGTCATTATACGACTTACATTTACTCTTTCATTGCATAAGCCATACCTCTTTGGATTTGTTTTAACCACAACTGTACTAGAAATAGCTTATCTTCCTCATGTATAAATACAGTATATTAAGATCTTAACATTTTACACAATATATACTTCCAAAAATGTTCAATTCAACCTAAATCAGGTAGTCAGGTGTTTGAAATTATACATTTAACAGGATATTTTTTTTTTTAGTGCAGTGAACTCTCGAAACAATAAACTTGCAAAAAATTAATTATCATAATTTTTTTCTAAATTAACAGGTATAATTAACATATACACTTAACTATAAGCTAACCAATGACCCTAAAGCCAACCCAATACATAACATCTAAAACATCATTAAGCCACTCTTAAAGTGACACTACCCTTATTCTGCAAAAATAATCCATACACATATATACTACTTAAAGCGGGAGTTCCGCCGTTTTTTTTTTTTTTTTAAAGCCAGCAGCTACAAATACTGCAGCTGCTGACTTTTAAAATAAGGGCATTTACCCGCCCAGCGCGCCCGCGATGTCGGCACCCGAAGCCGATCTCTCGATCGTCTCTCGGGTGCTGCCGCCGCCATCTTGGGTATGGGAATCAGGAAGTGGAGCCTTGCGGCTTCATTTCCCGGTTCCCTACTGCGCATGCGCGAGTCGCGCTGCGCAATAAGGATGGTCCCCGCTGTCTCTGGGATCCGTGTGTTTCCCAGCAGACAGCGGGGGACCTGCGGAAAGGGGTGTAGATTCTGCGGAAAGGGGCGTAGATTCTGCAGATATCTATGCCGAGAGTGGGTGCAGATACCTGTACTGTACAGGTACCTGCACCCCTCCCCCTGAAAGGTGCCAATTGTGGCGCCGGAGGGGGGGAGGGTTCCAATGAGCGGAAGCTCCACTTTAGAGTGGAGCTCCGCTTTAATGGTCCTGTATTCTATTTTTCATGGGATTGTTTCTTACTGTGTTTTTCTACCTCATTGTAACGTTTTCTGTGAGCTCTCCTTTAACCCCTTAACATACTTTTCCATTCACATCAGTCCCTCCCCTAAATGAGCTTACAATCTTAGGTCCCTATCTCACATACACACATATTAGGACCAATTGACCTTTCAGCATGTCTTTGTGGTGTGGGAGGAAACCCATACAAGCACAGGGAGAACATGGAGACACTATACAGATAGTGTTTTGGCTGAGATTTGAACCTAAGAACCCAGTGCTAGCCACTAGGCCACTGTGACAAGTTAAAGTAATATCAAAAATCATTTTCAATATTATTTTAAATCTGCTGCTTTTATTAAAATACTATCCGGTAATCCTGCCATGGAGGTTCTTGTCCAGGCCAGTTGCAATCTGTCCCTGTCTCAAAAATTGTGGTCCTGCACTGTTATTCTGTCATGTGACCTCTTTCAGGTCAGTGGCTAGCATGTCAACAATATGTCTCTGCTTCCTAATTGTGGTCCTGCACTGTCACTCTGTTATACAGCCTTGCAATGGAGGCTTCAACTGGCTGTTTCAACACTTTGCACAACCACGGACCTTGCTGGTCTTGCCATCAGAAAATTTGTTTTCAGAAATGCCATGCAACCAGTGCTACAGTGCATGCATGTAGAGAGATACAGATACTTCTAAGGTTCTACTTTAACCTTAACCTTTTCAGTGCAAGAATTATCACAATGAAAAAAAACGTGGAGAGGAAGGGTGGGGGTGCAAGCCTCTCTACCTTGTCCAATCAGAGAACACTTTGCATTCATTCAGAAAATATAAAACATTCTCTAAATGTTGCCCTTGCTGAGCAGCTGACCACCTGTGTTTACAATACATCAGCCTAGCCATTTAGCATGGGACGTGGAGGCAAGTGTAGATTCCTGGAGTGGTGATGTCTAGTTCAATGATTTCCAGCTTCCAGGAACACTAACCAGGTATAGTATATGCATAATTACTGTACATTTATCCAAGCTAGCCCAATGTACCTATACATTTAATATACCTTGCCTGGAATTTTTAAGGTGAACCCACTGGCAACAAACTAAACTTGCTGAAAATGCCCTTAATCATTCCCCCTCACCACAGCCCACTGACAGAGTACCTTGCTGTCCTGTGTTTTGCCTTAGTTGAATCTTACCCAGGCTAAGCATATTCACCCTATTCCCATGTGATAGCGATTGGGCACTGTGATTGCCTGGGGAGTGGCAAAAACAGGTGACTGGGCTGTGATTCTAGCTGCCCACCGTACTGCTAACATCACAGCCTGACTGGGGGTACAAATGCCATTGCTTTTTTTAACTCAGTCTGTAAAATTTGACAGGTACCATTGAGTTTAGTGGGAATGCACCACAACCACAAGTTCAGCTCACAGTTGTGGTTCAGTTGTTTTTACTAAAAACTCCTCCTTTGGGGATTGAAAAAAAGAAGTTCAGCAGGCAGCAGAATCACCTCCTGAACACCTGCCAACTTCAGCCATATTCTTGTGAGGCAGGATAGATGTCTTGTATTTTCTCGTACCTAGACACCCTGTCCAGTCTCTAGGCGTAGGTCAGTGTGACAGAAAGGCAAGTGAATGGTAAATCTTGAAGATGAATTCCAGGCATGGCTATATTTTACATACACGTATATACACTGTTCCAGCTTAGATGAATGTAACTATGTATATGCCATATATGCCCGATGTCCCTGGAAGCTGGAAATCACTAGAGTAGACACCGCTACGCCAGTAATCTCCTCTTGCTGCCAGGTCCATTGCTGAGTGGCTGGCCTGATGCATTGTAAATACAGGAAGTTGGCTGCTTAGCAGCGGCGCCATTCAAAGAATGCTTTGCATTTTCTGAATGAATGCTATGCATTCTTTTTATTGGATGAGGTGGAGAGCATGATGTCACCTCCCTGCCTCTTCACCTTGTCCAATCAGAGTATGCTTTGCATTTATTCAGAAAATACAAACCATTCTCTGAATGGTGGCGGTGCTGAGCAGCCGATCTCATGTTTTTACAATGCAGTAGGACTGCCGCTAGTCTTAAGATCCAGAAGCAAGTGGAGATCACTGGAGTAGCGGTGTCTACTCCAGTGATTTCCAGCTTCCAGGGACATTGGCCAAGTATGGTATAAACATAATTACATTGGTCAAAGCTAGACCAATGTAACTATGTAAACTGATACCATGACTATAATTCCTCCTACATGTATATTTACCTTCTCCAAAAGAAGGTAAACCCCCTCTTAGATAGCTTTAACTGGAGAAAATCTCCTTCTTAACAGATTTGGTGAAATTAATTTTTAAATTTGAGAGCGTCACGTACGTTTCAAATTCCCGCATCAAATTTGGAAGGGATACCACTGGGTTGGAGATTGAGAACAACAGGTCGTCCGCGTAGGCCGATACTTTGTGATGGGTGTGTTTACTTCTTAACAGATTTACCCTCTAGCGCTGTTCTGGTGGAAACTTACAATTTTAGATTTTTCCCTTATTTTCAGTCCCTGTTGCAGTGGTCATCAGGAATTTACCAAGGATAAATCTCCTCAGTGGCAGCAAAAAAAAATATGACAACCTCCTCAACTTCATCCATAATTGAAAAAAGTTTAATTTGGATACATTTTAATTGTCTCTATATTAAATAAGTAAATTGAACCTTTTAGAGTCCTTTCACATGGGCAATCCAATCAAGTCTGCCTCTCAGTTATCCAGGCGGACCTGATCAAAAGCTCTATGCATTTATATGGACAGATGAGTGTAAATGGACTCCTGCCTACCTCAGGGTCTAAAGCGGTCCTTTGAAAAACACGAAAGTGATCCATTTTCTTCCATTGAGGTGGAATCAGATTGGAGGGGTAGTCTGGTGAAAACAGACAGTGGAGTCCATTTACTCCTGGCTCACCATATAGCTGAGTGGGCTCTGTCCATGTGTAGGCAGACACTGTTTATTTTCTCCACTGCAGGTGGCAATCAGCAGCAGCTTCTCTGCAACTAGAGGGCGAGTCAGGAGGAACCAGGTTCCACTATGGTTTCCTGGGTCACTAGGGAAGTGATCCAGTTGGATGCTGTTGCCCTATGTGACATTGGCAGTCATCTTGGGTCAGCTTGAGCCTATTTAAGGCCCTGACTCCCAGGTTTGCGGCACTTTCATGCAAGTGAAAAGTGCAGGAAAATGAACCCGTCTGTTAGGGACAATGCCAGTGATAGGGAAAGGTTCCTGACAGGGAGAAAAAGCATAGGGGTGCATCATTTTGGACCTCTTCCCTATTGGGCACAAAACAGCCAGGCCTATTCTGTCTTCTTAACAGACACTCTCATTCTGGCTGGAACCCTTTCTGTCCAAGTTGTTGTAACCATGAGTGCACCTGGTTGGGCGGTCTTCCCACCGGGATTGTTGTGAACTGTTGCTGCATTACATTAATACAAGTTTACCACCGCACCTGACTGTGTAAATTATTGTCACCCATCCCCGCTGCACCACACCTACAGGTGTCCACTCTGCAATTGCATCCTCCTGCTCTGCTCCAATCAGCAGGGGATCTGTGAGCTGTTCTGCAGGAATCTGCCCCATGTGAATGGGACCTTATTTTCCCAATCTAGGTGCCACCCCATCACCTATGCATACCCTGTGTTCATTGCAACTCCTACTCCTGACCAGAACAAATGAATGGTACTTTCAAAATACAGTGGTGTGAAAAAGTGTTTGCTCATTTCTCATTTCCTGTTCCTTTGCATGTTTGTCACACTTAAGTGTTTCGGAACATCAAACCAATTTAATCAATAGTCAAGGACAACACAAGTAAACACAAAATGCAATTTGTAAATGAAGGTGTTTATTATTAAAGGTGAAAAAAAATCCAAACCATCATGGCCCTGTGTGAAAAAGTGATTGCCCCCCTTGTTAAAACATACTATAACTGTGGTTGTCCACACCTGAGTTCAGTTTCTCTAGCCACACCCAGACCTGATTATTGCCACACCTGTTCACAATCAAGGCATCACTTAAATAGGAGCTGCTTGACACAGTAAGGTCCACCAGAAGATCCTTAAAAGCTACACATCATGCCGAGACCCAAAGAAATTCAGGAACAATTGAGAAAGAAAGTAATTGAGATCTATCAGTCTGGAAAGGGTTATAAAGTCATTTCCAAAGCTTTGGGAATCCAGCGAACCACAGTGAGAGCCATTATCCACAAATGGCGAAGACATGGAACAGTGGTGAACCTTCCCAGGAGTGGCCGGCCGCCCAAAATTACCCCAAGAGCGCAGCGACGACTCATCCAAGAGGTCACAAAAGACCCCACAACAATGTCCAAGGAACTGCAGGCCTCACTTGCCTCAGTTAAGGTCAGCGTTCATGCCTCCACCATCAGGAAAAGACTGGGCAAAAATGGCCTGCATGGCAGAGTTCCAAGGAGAAAACCACTGCTGAGCAAAAAGAACATCAAAGCTCGTCTCAATTTCTCCACAACACATCTTGATGATCCCCAAGACTTTTGGGACAACATTCTGTGGACCGATGAGACAAAAGTGGAACTCTTTGGAAGGTGTTTGTCTAAGTATATCTGGCGTAGAAGGAACACTGCATTTCATAAAAAGAACATTATACCAACAGTAAAATATGGTGGTGGTAGTGTGATGGTCTGGGGCTGTTTTGCTGCTTCAGGACCTGGAAGACTTGCCGTGATAAAAGGAACTATGAATTCTGCTGTCTACCAAGAGATCCTGAAGGAGAATGTCCGACCATCTGTTCGTGTACTCAAGCTGAAACGAACTTGGGTTCTGCAGCAGGACAATGATCCTAAACACACCAGCAAGTCCACCACCGAATGGCTGAAGAAAAACAAAATGAAGACTTTGGAGTGGCCTAGCCAAAGTCCTGACCTGAATCCTATTGAGATGTTGTGGTATGACCTTAAAAAGGCCGTTCATGCTCGAAAACCCTCTAATGTAACTGAATTAGGACAATTCTGCAAAGATGAGTGGGCCAAAATTCCTCCAGGACGCTGTAAAAGCCTCATTGCACGTTATTGCAAACGCTTGGTTGCAGTTGTTGCTGCTAAGGGTGGCCCAACCAGTTATTAGGTTTAGGGGGCAATCACTTTTTCACACAGGGCCATGATGGTTTGGATTTTTTTTCACCTTTAATAATAAACACCTTCATTTACAAATTGCATTTTGTGTTTACTTGTGTTGTCCTTGACTATTGTTTAAATTGGTTTGATGTTCCGAAACACTTAAGTGCGACAAACATGCAAAGGAACAGGAAATGAGGAAGGGGGCAAACACTTTTTCACACCACTGTAGAATGAAAATAATTTAGATTTAGTTGCTCAAGTAAAGAAGAAAATAATAAGCTGCATTACAAAAAATCACTAACATAATCTCTATTGTCCCAAAGCACATTTTCCGTGATTAACCACATGTGGGTTATTACCCACATGGGGTAAAGTATTTACTATTTGCTACTTTTGTAATCTAAGTTAGTGTTCAACAAAAGCCGAATCCTGTAAGGTCAGCCTTCTAGAGTGGACTTTTATTGTTTTTCGGTACTAGAAACACAGTACTAGAAATACAGATAAAGGTACAGATTTCTTATGAAATCATTGTGTAAAAGATGTTTGCCTTTGGCGAGATCTTGTTGCAAAATACAATTACAATGTAACATAAAGTCACTGAAAAACAATTGCCTCCAGATGGCTAACATGGCCAGGCTTGATACCTAAAATTGCCAAGTCCTCAACTACATACCTAAGAGTGTCAATTCACAAAGACACACCACATGCAGAAATCACGCTACTAAAATTACTAGCAAAAACTCTGTTATTTGCTAGTTTGGCAATCATGTTTTTTTTTGTATTGCACAGCATTCATGTTATATTGTGGTTTTCTGCATTAAAGCTAAACTTAAGGGGTGATATGTTTTGCATACTTATATTGGGCCGGCTTGGCACAATACAAGTATACATATATGATGCCTGATCGGCATCTGTGGAAGCCATAAATCACTGTGGCAACTCAAGTTTCTACTGTAGTAGACTGAGGTCTTCCGGGTGAGTGGCTGCCCTTCAGCATAGTAACCACAGGGGTTAGCTCGCTTGGCATAGTCCTCATTGAGAGAACGCTTTGCATTTTTCTCAATGAATGGAAAGTGAATGGACAAGGTTGAGATCTTGACATCACCATCCCTCCTCTCCTTCTTGACCAATCAGAGAACGCTTTGCATTCATTGAGAAAAATGCAAGGTGTTTTCTGAATGGTAGCCACTCTGAGTAAGTGACCCCCTGAGGTTACTATGGCCGAAGCTGGCCTAATGTAAGAAGGTAAATTTTACTATCCCTGGAGTTCAGCTTTAATCAGTATTTAAAAAGTAAATTCACTTAAATGATTGCACTTGTTTTCTCTGTGTAAAAAATAGCACTGAATTTTGGGGATTGGCAAGAACAAGGTGGGTGATGGTAAGCATGAGGTTCTATGAGGTGTTTAGTGAGCCTGTGGGGAGGTGTAGCGTGGGGTGGTGGTAGTAAACACTCAGAGTCCGGTTGCAGAGTAGGGAACTTGTATTAATGCAGAATCCAGTAGTTAACAACAAACCTGGTGGGAAGACACCAAACAAACACTCACAGCATATAACAGCAGTGGGTAGCAGAACATGTCTCAGATGTGCTGACAGCGCCTGTCTTAAGGGGCAGAATGTGGTCTGGCTGGTCTGTACCCCAATGGGGAAGTTTCTTACAAGGATAGCATGTCCCTATTCTTTCCCTACTCACCTGAAAGCGCTCCCTGCCGCTAATCACTGACCCAGTCAGACAGATGACCTGTCCCTATATTACTTGCATGCAAAATGCACACCAAGTCTGGAAGCTTAAAGAGGATCGCTCGTCTCGCTGCAGCCACCCCCGCCATCCTCTGTCAGGGAATCGGGAAGTGAAGCATGAGGGCTTCACTGCCCGGTTCCCTACTGCGCATGCGCGAGTTGCGCTGCGCTTCTCTTATGGTCCCCCGCTGTGTCTCTGGGAACTGTGTGTTTCCCAGAACACAACGGGGGGGGGGGGCGGAGCCATGCGGGGGTGGGCGGAGCCATGCGGTGGTCTGGACGGAAGTGGGTGCAGATACCTGGATTATACAGGTAATTGCACCCCCCTCCCCCCCGAAAGGTGCCGATTGTGGCACCGGAGGGGGGGAGGGATAATACTAGCGGAACTTCCCCTTTAGGGTGAAGAACCGCTTTAAATAGACTGACCCAAGATGGCTGCCAGAGTCACTTGGGGCAGCAGAATCTAACTGGATAGCCTCCCCAGTGACCCTTTTGGCTTCCTCTCCCCTACAATGCTGCTGCGCTTTAGCGCCATCTGCAGTTGAGAAATAGACTGCACTTGCCTACAAGCCATTCCAGGGGACTATATCCTATCTCAGCAGTTGTTAAAGAGGAACTTTACTCCCTGTTTTTTTTTTCTATTCACCTCTAACCTGGTTTGCAGGTTTAGACTCAGTAATCATACACTCTTAGTGATTTAAGTGGCATTATGTAATGATCTGCTGCTGTCACCCTATCCATATGTATTTCCTGCCTATTTTGCTCTTTAACACCACTGAGAGCTGGCTGTGCATTCCCTGTTCTCACAGCCAGCCCTCTGTTGAGGTTCGTGTCCCACGGCTTATCATTAGAGGGTTGGCCGCAACAACCAGGAAGAGACAGCTAGCCCCAAGCAACAGCAGATGCACACCTTCGATTGCTTACCCGAAGCCCATGGAGATGCATGACATGGGTATCCCAGGTAGCTACATGACCTCAGGGACTACATCCTTCTCACTTCAGCAACAAATGCTGAAGTGTGTTGGCAGCATGGAAAAAAAAGGTATTTAAATCTTTTTTTTTATTTTTTGTTTTGTGAAAGGATTGGGGAAGGATTCATATTAGGGAAAGCAGATGTGGACAGTGAAGGCCTGCTATAACCAAAAAAACAGAGCTATCAAAGTGAAAGACAGAAGTACGGGAATTCTAGAACTTGTGTCAGTTTTTTAGTGTCTGTGTCCCTGTTGCAGATTTTTCTCCACTTCCTGCCTCATAAGAGACTGTCCCCAGAACAGGAAGTGAGGAGGAATCAGATAGCAGTAGAACCAGACATGGATTCTAAACTTTTTAAAGTTAAAGTTTTTATCACTGTCTGTGTGCTTCAGGCCCTGTATTTTTACATTTCTTAGTGTACTCTGACACATCATACATTTTTTGGGGGGCAAATTTTGACACTTAGATTTTTATTTTCTATGTTTTTGTTTTTAGGAAGAAATAGTGAAATATTTGGAAAAAAATGTTTTCCTATAATTCTCAAGTGATTAGCGTAATTCCAGATATGTACCACAAAACATAACCACCAGTCTGCTGATTCAGAATATCTCATGAGTGTGATATTTGTGTAACAGTTATATAAGTTATATATCTTTATTTAATCAATTTTTTCATACTTTTATTTTTGGAGTCATGTTCTAGCCTCCCCATGCAGCTGTGCAGCAACACATCACTTCTAATCACTAGGTCACAATTGGAGTGATGTGATGCTGTGGGGAGGAGCAGGTAAAGAGTGCTTCAGCTCTCCCCCAGCCTTCGTACAAAAGAAAGTTCCATGATGCGTAGGTGGGTGCAATCTACTTTCTCTACTGCAAGTGGTGCTTTCCATAGCACTAGCGATAGGGACATTTTCCTGATGAGGAGGGAAAGTGTAGGGTCACAGCTTTTCTGGATACCTTCAAGATTGTTCACAAGATGGCCTGGCCGCATTCTGCCCCTTTCAATAGATGCTGCCAGTCTGGCCGAATTCTGCTCAGAAAACATAGCTGGAAAAACCGTGAGTGCACCCGGTTGAGTTTTCTGCCCACTGGGTTTGTTGTGAACTGTTGCTGCATTTCTTCAATATCAGTTTTATACTGCACCTGACTGAATGAGCTATTACCGCGGAACCATGCTGCACCCGCCTACAGACGCCATTTTAAATTTTACCTCACTTCAAATGTAAGCACAATGTGTGAACATTGTGCTTACAATGATCTGCCACAAGTGCGCAGCATTATTAATAGTCCAAGAGCTGTTCATTTAATCTCCCAGGCTTAGTGCTGATGGCTGGCTATCACTGATAGCCAGCAGCTTTAGCCTACAGGCTAGCCAGGACCTGTCAGAGCTGCTGAATCCCAATTCTGTTTTAACAGAGCACCTGGGACTCAAGTGGCTAAAGTGTTACTAAACCCACAACAGTAAAATCAGTCTGTATATGCAGTAAAACATGCTTGTTATACTCAATGTGGAACCTAAGGGGTTAATCCTCTGCATTTTCTAAAAAGGCTGTTTGACCCTGTCTTCTCTGAATCTCTCCTTCTTCCACAGTCCCCAAACCATTTCCTGATAAAACAGAGCCTTGGGGGCAAGCTGCACATGCTCAGTTTGGTGTGTATTGCTTTTTTTTTCTTGGGAGAGTGCATATAATCGGCACAGGGTCCGGACAGAGGGTCAGGGGTCCTGCAGCCTTATAAGACAATCATGAGAGAATGAAAACTCCTATAAGCTTTAACCAGACACAGATAGAAGTCACAAGACTGCTCTAACTGCTGATGAGAAAGGGTATTTAGTAGTTTATATTTACTAAAACTATTACATTTCCATGTTCTATGTACTGTGGGAGAAAATGTATAGTGAATGCAGGGTCCTGGGTTTAGTAACACTTTAAGTGATCTTTGCCAGTGAAACATTTCAGTTTGGACAAATGCTCTGGTGACTGCTGTCTAAGAGGGTATTTCCTCCTAATTTTCTTTCACTAGCTGAAAACAGGAAAGTCTGACAGCAGTTTTAGGTTACATTCACACTAGTGATTAAAGCCGGTGCGAAATGTAGCAGCCGTAATCTTATGATTTCTGCAGCAACTCTGAGCACCTAGGTGTCGACTCCACTCACTATAATGATGGGTCGCTAGTGGCCGCAGAAAATCTTGGCTCTCTGCGTAGCCAAGGATTACCTGTGTTGATTGCTGCTGGATGCACTCTAGCTGTGGGGATAGGCGCGAGTACCTGCGGCCTCTAGTGACCCATCATTATAGTGAATAGGAGCGGTGACTGCACTTAGGCACTCAGAGCCGCAGCAGGAATCAGCAGATTCTGCCTCCACAATTAGCACCGGCCTTAATCGCCAGTGTGAATGTAGTCTTAACCATTCCCTACATTGCCCAAAAGGAAAGCAAAAAGTTCATACAGTAACTTGTCTGTATTAGCTTTCACCATTGTAAGCCTGGATGTAAAACAATCTTTCATCCAAGATTTTTCCCACATGTATGCAGTTAGTGAGTTGTGCCTTGTATATCTGCAGCGGACTGCCTTTCTGCAGAATGTCTGCATTTGAAAGACTGACACAGAATGCAGTGGTTTCTCGGGTGGCTAAGAGCTATTGCTTTAACTTTAAAGTGGTATTAAACCCAAAAACATTTATTATATTGCTGCTTACCATTTCTTATATTTCTTCTGGTGATCTGGCCAGAAAGTCTGTTTCTTTTCAAAAGATCAAGACAAACCATTTAACACCATGACAGGGATGCTTACAATCATCAGATGTAATTATTTATGTGCGGCCCCAAGCATAAGTTCAAGCCAAATTTTGGTTGTTCAGATGCTTGGCGAACACCAAAAAATAGCTGCTGGAACACCGTTAAAGTCTATGGGACACTAGCAAGAAAAATCATTTCCTGTGTTTGGAACAATACCACAGCAATATTACATTTCTAAAGGAAAAATTGTCATTTAAAACTCATCACGGCTGTCGGGTCTCGGCAATATAGATAAAACTAATTGAAAAAAATAGCATGGGTCCCCCCCAATCCATTACCAGGTCCTTTGAGTCTGGTATGAATATTAAGGGGAACCCCAAACAAAAGGAAAAATTGCGTGGGGGGTCCCCCAATCCATTACCAGGCTCTTCAGGTCTAGTATGGAAATTAAGGGAAACCCTGCGCCAAATAAAAAAAAATGGTATAGGGACCCCCCCCCAAAATTCATACAAGACCCTCCAGGTCTGATATGCATTTTAAGGGGAACCCTGCACCAAAAATTTAAAGAAAATGGCATGGGGCCCCCCAAAATCCATACCAGACCCTTATCCGAGCACACAACCTGGCAGGCTGCAGGAAAAGAGGGGGGACAAGAGAGCACCTCCCCTGAAACATACCAGGCCACATGCCCTCAACATGGGGAGGGTGATTTGGGGTCTGACCCCAAAGCACCTTGTCCCCATGTTGATAGGGACAAGGGCCTCATCCCCACAACCCTTGCCCGGTTTAAAAAAGGGGACCCCCAGATCCTTGCCCCCCCATGTGCATTGGTAAAAGATAAAATAAAAAAAAATGTCCCCCAATGTAAATCCATGCCACCCGACGGACCGAAAAAAAAAAAAATAATAATATGTGTTGGAGCTGACAGGAGCTTTTCGCTGCACCGCACATGCAGACATGGATACCTGACACAAGTCAGCAGCAGCTTGTTGTATACTTACATTCTTTACCTCCTTTTTTGTTTTGTTTTAAGTGAACTTATCCTTTAAAAGAGTTTGTATTTCGTTTTCAGTGTAATATATTCAGTTTTGTACTTTCGCGGAGTGGAATGTGGCCGATACATCTTTTCATACTTTTGGTGGAGATGGATTATAGTGGCAAGCACCTGGATTTCCATGTATAGGAGGGATGAGTCTTAGGTGGAGCTTTGTGTATGTTTGTGAACTTGTGTCCATCACAAATATCCAATTATATGAAGTGCCTTTAGTTTTACATATTCTCGGCCAGGGGTCAAGTCCTGGGGAAAAAAGTATGGGAACTCCCACCCAAGATCCACTCCCCCACCAAAAAATAAAAAATGATACGCTCATATGCACGAACGCTTCAAAAGTGGTATTTTTCATCCAATTTTCATATTGTGTGTATGAAGCTTAACTGTTAGTACATAAAAAAATAAACAATCCTAAATAAACATAAATACGGTAATTCTCTGAATAATCAGCATTCATTCAATTGTGCTTCCATGCAAATGTGAACATCATGTTCGTATCTTTATTGGGGAATTTTATTTTGTATATAGAGTTTTTATGTGGTGAGTTTACACTTTTCATTGAACAGAGTTTGGATAACACAGGGTTAAACGGAAAGGTCATAAATTAACTGCACATTATCTGGACAGAATGCTTGGGGAGATAGTGATGTGTTCCTGCTTAGGAGATGTATGTTAGCTTGGGGGGCTGCAAACTCTGCAGGGCTGCAACACACACTTGCTGCTATTCCAACCCTTCACATATTTCCACATAATCTTCCCTCCTGGCATTAAACTTTGCCAGGTATTGTGCTCAGCTTACCACCCCAAACTGATGTTCCTCCCTCAGCTCACCTCTCTCCCTGCATGCCCTGTGAGCAGAATAGCTGATCTACCCATCAGCTAGACCTAGACCTGATCTACCCGCCAGCTAGCTTTGATTGACAGGTAGATAGAAGTGGAATCTGTCATGGGGCCCCCTCTTGGCAATGCCTGAATGGTCAGGTGTGTGGCACTTACTATTGCGAGCTGTGTTGGCAGCTGCTGGTGTAGCACCTGCCACACAGCTCACATACTTCAAAGTGTTGCAGGACACGGCTGTTAACGGGAACTTAGTTCCTTTTGTGGAGAAAGTACAGGAACTCCGTTCCCATGCGTTCCCACAGGACTTGAGCCCTGTTCTCTGCACATTATTGGATGTTTAAAATGAATAACAGGTTCATCATTTATACATTTTCTTCAGTTCACTTCCCTTCATATTGACACTACCATCAAAACTGAAAAGTTCAATACATACTGGAGGAATCATCTGTTCAGTACTTGGCATTGCTACGTTTTATAAATCCATTGCAAAACAATGTAAAAAATAATTTCACTATCAATTTGATTCAACCCAATCTCAGACATTTAAGTTTGATGGGTGATATAAAAGCAGGCCAAAGGCAGGGAGAGTATACATAGTACAGGTTTCAGAAAATACACTCCTAGAGACACTGTGCATTTCTCTGTGGTTCTGAGAGCACAGAGAGAACTGAATTGACCTTTAGTACAGGGCTACATTTGCTGGATACCTAATTTAATTGATGTTTGAAAAATGTTCTATAAGTAAATGAGATCCATTGTTTTTAACTAAATCAAAGTGTAGCTGTACAGAGTATGTCTGGAAGCTAGGCACTAAGTTCTGATACCTTTTAAAGCTTGAGTGTATGTCTATCGATTGCAGTGGTGTGCAGAGGGTAGGGCCAAGGGTGCGATGGCCCCGGGCATCCAAAGGGGGGGGGGGGGGGCGGCATCTAGTGTCGGGACAGACACAGCCTGCCACCAGGCAGCCTCTTAGCCACTCTGCCACTCACACAATATACAAGGTTTATAAGTTTTGCCATTACTAATTCTACAAATAACAGTCCTGTTCTCTATATGTTGATGTCAGTCAGACTCAGACCTGATACAGTTTATGGCTACAATTTTATTTCTAACCAACACTGCCAGGTGTCTATGATTTTACCAGGTTTATAGGTTTTGCCCTTAGGCCCCTTTCACACATGCGGACATTATGTCCGTATTTCATCCATCCGTTTGCGGATGAAATACGAACATACATGCATCCGTATGGGATAGCGGGTGTCTGTGGATGGACCCGCTATTGTCCGCCTCCGCAATTCTGCAGACGGAGGAAAATCCTATTTTTCGATCCATCTGCAGAGCGGATCGGATGAACACGGACAGACGGTCCGTGCTCATCCGATCCCCCATAGAGGAAAACGGAGAGCTGACAGGGCGGTCCCTGCACACTGTGCCGGGACCGCCCTGCCCGCCGCCAGCTCAGCGGGGACAATGGAGCGATCCCCGCTGAGCGAGCGGATCATCATGGGGCGGATCATTACTGATCCGTCCCGTGTGAAAGGGGCCTTACTCATTGTGTGGAAATGATGGTCCTGTTCTCTAAATGTTGATGTTTGTCTGACAGTTTGACTTGCATTATCATATGGAGAACAGCACCATAATTTCCACACAATGAGTAAGGGCAAAACTTATAAACCTGGTAAATCCTCTGCCTGGAAATTATAGACCAGGGATCTGCAATTAGCGGACCTCCAGCTGTTGCAAAACTACAAGTCCCATCATGCCTCTGCCTCTGGGTGTCATGCTTGTGGCTGTCAGAGTCTTGCTATGCCTCATGGGACCTGTAGTTCTGCAAAAGCTGGTGGTCCCCTAATTGCATATCCCTGTTATAGACATTGGAACCACACAGGTTAGAAATAAAACTGCATGAACTACTGTAGCTTCCAATACAATTTCTATGCCGATGACACCCAAATCTATCTTTCTACCTCTCAGCTCATCCCATCAGTCACCTCATGTATCACCAATTTAATACGGACATCTCAGTTTAGAGATCACACCACTTCCTTAATCTCAATATGTCCACAACTGAGCTCATAATATTTCCCTCCACACGTGCCCTTTCCCATGACTTCTCTTTTGAGGTTGATCGCACACCTATCAATTCGTCCTCACATGCCACAGTGATAGGTGTAACCCTGGACTCTGAACTCTCCTTTTATCTCCACATCCAATTGCTAATCAAATCTTGCCTCCAGAACCAGCATTTTCAAACTACGCCCCTTCTTAACTAACATCACCACACATCTTCTAAGTCACTCACTGGTTATTTCTCACCTCGACTCCTACAACTCCCTCCTCATTGGCTTTCCTTTACAATCAAGGAGTTTTTCCCTCGGCATCACCAAACTTCTGCATACCACTGGTCGATTCTTACTTCAGCTTGGACCAATGTAAGTATATATGTACCTGTTGAATCCCAATAAAAGCTGGAAATTACTGTAGTAGGCACCACTACTAGCTTCTGATCCCCTTGCCAAATGGTTGTCCTGCCTTGTAAACACAGGAGGTTGCTTGCTCAGCACTTCTATCAATGAATGCAAAACATTCTCTGATTGGACAATGTGGAAAGCCAGAGTGATGATGTCATGATCTACACCTCATCCAGTCAGAGAACACATTGCATTCACAAAAAAAAAAAATACAAAGTGTTCTCTGAATAGTGTCAATGCTGAGTAAATGGTCTCCTTCAATAAGCAGCAGGGCAGCCACAGGGCACAGGACCTGGAAGCTAGCAGCAATCTGCCATGTAGCAATCAATATAGTATTAGTTAGACTTAAAAATGATGCACTTGGTTGCTGTGTTAAAAAGACTGCTGCACCATAAACTTCCTGTTGGGATACTAAAGAATAAAAAAAGTACATAAATTGCGCTGTCAATAAACTTGAGTGCAAAACCTCATGAAGTGAATGTTTGAATACCCTATGTATATAAACAAATGCATACAAAGTGACAAAAAATGTAAACTAACCAGTTGAACAGAGTAATAAATAAAAAACGTTTGATGTAAAAATGTATTATCAAATAAGTTCAAAGGTGTTAGAAAACAAAAGCTATGTGAATAAAATATGTTAGTCCATCCATGAATCAACAGCAGTGAAAAATGACAGTGTCCATCCAAAACTGAAAGGAACAGTGAAATTCCAGGCAACCTTATCCAGCCTTCCTTCACCACCGTGTTTAAAGTAATATATGGCAGCTTCCCCGGATCCTAGGATCTAAATACGTGTGTCTCCACAAAGGGAAAGCAGCAGTAAAGGATTCCTCTCTGACAGTCAAGCTGGACTCCACCCGCAGCTACAGACATCTCAACCAAGTGAACAGACGCGTGTCCCCACCAAGACAAATAGGTTCCTGGTCATCAGTCACTGAGATATAGATAGAGCACCGACTTCATGTGCTCAGTTGATACTGTGTGGAGGAGGTAAAAAAAAAACATAGTACATTAACTCTTTAAAAACAAATTATGTTTTAATATATATTTGCACTTTAATATATATTTGCACTTACAAAAATTGGGTAAAAAAAAGCAAAACAGTATGAGCGCAGCCGCCAGCAGTGCAGTCCATGCTCCAAATGCCACAGTACTAGCTCCTTATCCAACGCGTTTCCCCTGAATAGGCATTGACTGGGAATGGACATTCACTTCATGAGGTTTTAACCTTAAGTTGACTGACAGTGCACTTTATGTATTTTTTTTTATTTATAGTATTAGTGCCTAATACAATGATTTCCAGTTTCCTTGGGGGGGGGGGGGGGGGGGCTACAGGTATAGCACATAAATACTTCTATTAGTCCAAGCTTAAACAACACCATACCTAAACTTCAGCTTTAATGGAGACATTTGCTGAGAAAGATATGCAGATTTCCTGAAATTTCTAGATACCTGGATGTCATGCAGATCCATCAGCATCAAAACTTTTTTAGGCATTAAACAACAAGTATGTTCTGACGTTATTGTGACTTAACTTACTTCATTCATGTTCTGAGTCATTGAATCAAGAAGTAATGAAGACAGACACACAGGCAACCATTTCTTCCTGGACAGGTTTCCTTTAAAACTATTTTGCAATCAGATTGCATTTTGCAGCACATTCTGCACCCCTCACACCATTTTAGAGCCAGTGGGAAATTTTGGGCATCCAAAGAACATATCTTTTTTTAGAAAATAGGAGGCACACAATGCAGCTTAACTTTTTTTTTTTTTTTAATACAGCAACAGTTACTGCTATTGAGTATTCCCGCTAACCCAGATCTTGATGTTCAAATATAATATTTATTCACTGTTAACATGTCACTGTACTATAATATAGATCAGAACTCAGCAAAGAGTTTGAGGCTCTTCAGTTGTGCAAACATGGCTTTTGAAAATAAGTATTGAGCAATCCTGCTGTAAAACACAGTATGGGAGTTTATAATTACACAGTGTGCCAAATTAGTTTAATAGAAAAATTGCACATGCTAATATGACTTAATGATATCCTTAGAACTGTATACAAAATGTATTAGTTACATACCAGTAGTTCTGAAAATCTGTCATAACATAAAGGGCAGTGCATTCAATTCTGAAATAGAAACAATTGCATACAATAATTGTATGGTCTGTTATGATTTCCCAGTCTGTTCAATTGCTTTCAATTGATTTTTTTCTTTGAAAATCAGCAGTACTTTATCTTAATTCCCAATTTTTGGTGACTTGTGCACACTTGTCTACTTTTGGCCCATGTAAAAACACCTACGTGTTTTTAAAATCAATGGAAACATTTCAAAGCGCATATCATGTGTTGTGATGGAAAAGCATCAAAATGCACTTATAACACGTGTCGGCAAGCATGATTTCTCGATCAATGCGTGTTTCAATTGACATGTTCAAAAGTGAAATACAGCTGCCAAAATCAGACAAGTATGAATAGGCCCTAAAGCAAACCTGTGATTTGTCTATTAGCGGTAAAGCAATTGGTTTGCTTGAATACCCCTCCCCACCATATACCTCCTTTTTTTATCCCCTGCACATAAATTCCATAGCCCTGTGTAAGCTACACCAGTGTCTTGCTTAAACAGGGATTTCCTTTGCGCCTCAATGGAGCAGCGTAGGAACAAAATAAATACAAGTACTGTATATGCTGCTATATGGGGAGGGCTAAATTAAGTATACCCATTCATGGGCAAAGCACATGTTCAGTTCAAAATGAACTGCAAGAAACAGTACATGTCAGTGACCTGTCCACAGTGCTGAAAGCAGGATAGACAGGGATAAAACATGTCTTTTGTCCATTACACTCACTATATTAGGTATTATACATAATGTTCTTGCACTCAGTGATGTATGAAGGCAACACATTTTATTTTTAATACATTTTTAAATCTTTAAAATGTTTCTTTCCATACAAACATTATTTGCCAAGTTGGACTATCCAGACTGACTATACTCTAAAATCATCCCATTAGATCCTACTTAGCCTCATTCACTGAGTGTGATTGTGTACAGTTAGAATCACATTATGGAGCCTAATGATGGCACAAGGACACTTGTGCTTCATCAAATATGACATTTTTTTGAGTTCAGCACCATAATTAAAAGTAACCTTAATTTTAAAACAGCCAAACAAATAGTTGTTATTACAGCTTGCTACCATAAACGCATTTCTTGATTAGAGCATCCTTTGCTTTCCAAGGCCCCCTACAGTGTAACAATTGCAATACGTAGGACAGAAATATAAGCACTGATTGGACAGATGGTTCTTCTTTATTAGCTAATGAGATGTAGAATTCTTTGATGTATTTCCTTTAATCTTAGAGTCATAGGGTATACTGTTTATTTCCTTGTTTATATATGCCACCAACCTGACACATGGTGTGTGGACACACAGACATGAAGTATAAACAGAAATCATTCATTCTAATGGCATTCATACTAAGGCCTCGTACACGCAATATGAAAATCAGAAGGGAAAATTTGTAAGACGAGCTGTCTGTGGATTTTCGGATCGTTAGTACGGTTCTTTCGACAGCCGATTTGACTTTTTCATCAGACAAAATCTGGATGTGCAGGCTATAAAATTTTTATTTTATGTGAACTCAACGTCTGATTTTCAGATGGTCAGTACAGAAATCGTCACAAAAAAGTCGAAAGTACTGTCACGCATGCTCGGAATCAAGGAACGACTGGGAAGAGTTTGTAATCTAGAATTAACATTCGTGATGCGGCAATTGATGAAATGTCGAAATGCAGCGCACCTTCTCATCTTCTTTAATGGGATAATAATGAAGCTGCTTTGTCGGCGATACTGATGTAGTTATGCCAAACGTATTTTAAAAGGCATTTGTTTTGTACATTCTGAAAATCGCGAATCAAAGTTCACCAAAATTCAACACGAAATGAGCAGAAGGGGCCCAAAGGGTGGCGCTTGAGAAATTAACTTCCTGTTTATACTCTCATAGTATGTCACTGCGCTCGTGTTTGTCAAACGACAATTTTCAGACAGTTAGTATACTAGACAAAATCCTGCACACGCGCTTTTGACAAAAATCAGACGCTCGGTCGTACAACAATCAAACTGTGTGTACGAGGCCTTAACAAACTGGCAATCCCAAAATCCCAAGGGTAAACCAATCTTTCACTGTATCATCAAGTTGAGAGAACTTTCTAACGATGACAATAATTTACAACAGCTGTCGAAAAATGAAAATGTGTTGCCCTTGAAAATATTGTTTTGATAGACTAAAATAACCCTTTAGGGATATTACAATTGGTTTAAACATCAATCATTATAAAATGTAAATATGACTTTTTTTCGTACAATTTCAAGTTTTGAAATTACTGTTACAATTTGCTACATTTTCTTTATAATTCATAATTTCACAGCAGAAAATATTCATCCCTTTTGGATAAGTAATGATTTTTTTTTTTTCTAACGTGAGAACCATCAGGATGAATTAGTAGATCATTTGTTAATTGAACTCTATTTCTGTTTCTGCAGGGTGACAGAGGGCCTCCAGGAATTGGTCCTGCGGTGAGTACCAATTAAGGGTCTAATCCTTTACTACATAGAAAGGAAATCCATTCATTAAATCCTGTCTGTTCATAAACATTGTCATACCTGAGAATTATTTTATTTTTAACTTTTAATTATTTGCTTAATAGGTAGTCTAGCTAAAATACAAGATACTTTTCAGATCTTGTATTAATAGGAAACCATAATAGATTTAAATCAAATTAAAATAAACATGTTTGCATTGATAGACTTTTTAAATGATGTGTATATGTGTGTGTGTGTGTGTATATATATATATATATATATATATATATATATATATATATATATATATATATATATATATACCCCCCAGACAGATATAACCCCAGACAGATCCATAAAGATGGAGGAGGAGAAGGGATTGAGTGGAGTCATTGCACTGATTCATTAACTTGTATGTGCAAATTGTGGTTTCAACTACTGAGCCATGGAAACAGATATTTTACAAAAGGAGGTATGGAGAGACTAGAAAACATGAACAAGAGTCTGAAGCTCCACCTGCTGGCTGGGTATAAGAATGCATAATATTCATATGTAGTATTTCATACTTACCTGACTACAGTAAAAAAAGGCATTAATAAAAATATTTTGTAGTCCTGACCAAAATAAATGAAAAAAAATGTTTTTAAAATCCAGTGGGGCCCGTCCATTAGGGGAGCAGGGGTGCCACCCCCTAATCTATGCGCCCGGCCCCTAATCTACATGCAGGACGCCAGACGCATGGATTCCAATGGGTTTTATTTTTTGAAGCACATGATTAGAGCCTGAGGCTCTAATTGGCTTCAAAAAAGGGTGGGCTCGGGGCTCAGAACACTGTGCCAGAGTCAACCCAGTTGTCTGACATTAGTGAATTAATATTCGCTAATGTCTTCCTGATTCTCCTCCCGGCCAATCAGGAAGCAGTTCCTGAGACCCGATTGGCCAGGGAGTCTTAGGACAGGTTTCAGTATCCGCCTCCTGTTCAGTCGGAAGGAGAAGCAAAGACTGTAATGGGAGGGAAGAGATGGAGTGATTCAGAGAGCCTGATCAGACGAGCGGGAGCCAGTGCAGAGAGCGGAGAGCTTGAATGGACGAGCAAGAGCCAGTGCGGAGAGCGGGGGAGCAGAGTGAGTACCTACCTGAGCCACCCATTTTGTTTCTGTCATTTTGGATATGACACAATTTGTTTTCTGGATTCAGGAGTGGCGGCAGAATGTCTTGTTTGCCGCCGCCCAAAAATATACAGCACCACCCGCCACTGGTAACAACACTATAGGGTTGATTTACTAAAACTGAAGAGTGCAAAATATGGCACAGCTCTGCAGAGAAACCAATCAGCTTCCAGTTTTTTTTTGTCAAAGCTTAACTGAACAAGCTGGAGTTAGAAATGAAATGGCCACTATGCACAGCTGCACAAGATTTTGCACTCTCCAGTTTTAGTAAATCAACCCCTATATATTCTCTTTAAGGCTGTAGTTGTATCAATTTGAAACAACGGAAGTGCAAAGTTTTGCTTATATATTAGTATAGTTCTACAGTTATGTTTTGAATAATTAGGTAATATAATTACCAGTGAAATTTAGCAACTGAACTACTACAGTACCAGCCACTATGGGACTGATGGGAGTCAAGTGAGGATCCCCAAGCAGATAAACTGACAGTACAGAATATACTGATTACACTGCCTGTTGCATGTTGACTTATATGTGAATCTTGTGTATTTTCTTTACTATGGGTGTGTATTGGTAGTTCAGACCAACACATGTCCATACCTTCATGCCTTCATGACTGCTCCTTTTTTATTGTTTGAGATGAAAGTATAGCGCCAAGGGCTCCGGAAGCTTACAAATATCATAGCAACGCATTTTACCTTAACTAGAGTGTTGCTTTTGTAATAGTTATGTATTTTTTTTTCCTTTAAGAGGCATGTTTTCTGTCCATCTTTTGGATGTTTTGGATATCTTTAAATTGGTATTAAACCCCAAAACAAAAATGTAAAATCTTACAACTTACTAAGTTTTAGATGGATTGGTAAAGAGCTATCTTCAACTTCATTAGTTATTTCTTCTAAGCTTTTTCCCCCTTTACTTTCACCTGGTGATCTGGCCAGTTATGCACTTCCTGTTTTAGGGTGGCTTTACTCTATGAAGTAGCAACAAAATCACTCTTGGAGAGCAGCATTGTCAGTCTAGTGAGAGGGCAGAGTTAGAAATACTAGCTGATTGAAATGGAGTTGTGTTTTTAAGCAGTTTTAGCTACATTTTTCATCTTTTGGGATAACATTTTTACATAAATGAAT
Source organism: Lithobates pipiens (assembly GCF_037356315.1). NCBI lineage: Eukaryota > Metazoa > Chordata > Amphibia > Anura > Ranidae > Lithobates > Lithobates pipiens. Next base: position 355,964,096 of record NW_027507748.1, on the reverse strand, counting down.
AAAAGCAAATCATTTTATGCACCCCTGTTAGTGTTAAATGATTTGCCTTAACACTATAACTGCACTTCTGCTGGGCAGCTTGGTCTGTTAAAGGAAGTTAACCACTTCTGGACTGACGCATGCCAATATACGTCCTTATTTTGAACGGGAATATTGTTATGGCAGTAGGTAGCTGCCATAACCCCAGTATTCTTTTCTTCGGCCAGCGGTCCAGTTTCCGAAAAGAGTGGTCTCTTTTATTGGTGGTAGGAGGGCGGCACCCCTCCCACCGCGCTCCAGTGCTCTCTGCAGCTTACCGGAACTGTCGGCAGCGGCAGAGGCGATTAAATGTTTCTCCTTCCTTGGTATGGAGATGAGTGAGGGGAAAATGTCATAACGTCACTTCTGCCCATAGCTCTCAAAGGGCCATTTAAAAAAAATTTTTTAAATGAAAATTTTTTTTTTTTTTTTGCATTGAAGTGTAAATATAAGATCTGAGGTCTTTTTGACCCCAGATCTCATATTTAAGAGGTCCTGTCATGCCATGATGTTTACATTCCTTGCAATAGGAATAAAAGTGACACAATTCTTTTTTTAAAAACAGTGTAAAAATAAAAGGTAAAATAAATACATATTTTTTTAAACGTGCCCCGTCCCGCTGAGCTCACATGCAGAAGCAGTGAAAACAGTGTTCAAAACACACATGCGAGGTATCGCCTTAATACCACTTTAATATTACCTTACTATATAGTACTCATACTTTATTTTTAATTTTTTTGATTTATGTTCCTGGTCTTAACCACTTGCCGACCGCCGCACGCCGATGTACGTCGGCAGAATGGCACGGGCAGGCATAAGCACATACATGTACGTGATTTGCCTCCCGCGGGTCGGGGGCCCGATCGGGCCCCCGCCCGGTGCCTGCGGCGGTCGGTTTTCGTTCGGGAGCGATCCCGGACGAGGGGACGGCCATTCATTCATGGCCACCCCCTCGCGATCGCTCCCGACGAATGGAAATCCCCGGTGACATCACTTCCTCTCCTGTAATGTAAACACAGGAGAGGAAGTGATGTATTCTCTCCTCCGTGTCGGTATTTTTCGTTCCGACACGGAGGAGAGCGGATCAGTGAGTTGCACCAACACATCCCACACACAGTAGAACATGCCAGGCACACTCACACCCCCCCTTTACCCCCCGATCACCCCCCCAATTACCCCTGCCCCCCAGTCACAGTGACACCAATGTCATTTTTTTTTTTTTTTTTTTTTTTTTTGCATTGGTGTCATTTGTGACTGTAATAACTGTTAGGGCAGTTAGGGTTAGCCCCCTTTAGTTCTAATGTACCCCCCTAACCCCCCCAATAAAGGTTTAACCCCGTGATCACCCCCCGTCGCCAGTGTCACTAAGGCTGGGTTCACATTGCAGCGGTTTATGAGAACGAATGTGATTCGCACCGCACTGCAGTGCAAATCACATCCGATCTCTGTGCGATTCGAGTTCAGCCATTCGCCGCACCCGCCGCACCCGCCACACCCGCCGCACCCGCCGCAAATTCGCACGGGACCCTTTTTTTGGCCCGCAGCAGAATCGGATCGCATGGGTGTTCACACCATGCGATCCGAGTTTGCAGATCGCACTGCGATATGCGAACTGATCTGGGGGTGTCAGTAACATTTCACTGACACTCCCAGCAGTTCGCATAGGGCAGTGTGAACTGCCGCCGGGAGGCATGCGATGCGGGAACCCGCCGCGGATTCGCGGCGTTTCCGCATCGCTCCAGTGTGAACCCAGCCTAATAAGCGATCATTTTTCTGATCGCCGTATTAGTGTCACAGGTGACGCTAGTTAGGCAGGTAGGTATTTAGGTTCGCCGCAGCTTTTTATAGCGCTAGGGACCCCCATATACTACCGCATAAAGCCCCCTGATTGCCCCCTAGTTAACCCTTTCACCAGTGATCACCATATAACTGTTACAGGTGACGCTGGTTGGTTAGTTATTTTTTTATAGTTTCAGGGCACCCGCCATTTATTACCTAATAAAGGTTTAACCCCCTGATCACCCGGCAGGTGTCATTTGTGACTAATAACTGTTAGGGCAGTTAGGGTTAGCCCCCTTTAGTTCTAAGGTACCCCCCTAACCCCCCCAATAAAGGTTTAACCCCGTGATCACCCCCCGTCGCCAGTGTCACTAAGGCTGGGTTCACATTGCAGCGGTTTATGAGAACGGATGTGATTCGCACCGCACTGCAGTGCAAATCACATCCGATCTCTGTGCGATTCGAGTTCAGCTATACAGATAGTATGGCTGAATTCGTGTCGCACCCGCCGCACCCGCCGCAAACTCGCACGGGACCCTTTTTTTGGTCCGCAGCAGAATCGGATCGCATGGGTGTTCACACCATGCGATCCAAGTTTGCAGATCGCACTGCGATATGCGAACTGATCTGGGGGTGTCATTAACATTTCACTGACACTCCCAGCAGTTCGCATAGGGCAGTGTGAACTGCCGCCGGGAGGCATGCGATGCGGGAACCCGCCGCGCATTCGTGGCGTTCCCGCATCGCTCCAGTGTGAACCCAGCCTAATAAGCGATCGTTTTTCTGATCGCTGTATTAGTGTCACAGGTGACGCTAGTTAGGCAGGTAGGTATTTAGGTTCGCCGCAGCTTTTTATAGCGCCAGGGACCCCCATATACTACCGCATAAAGCCCCCTGATTGCCCCCTAGTTAACCCTTTCACCAGTGATCACCATATAACTGTTACAGGTGACGCTGGTTGGTTAGTTATTTTTTTATAGTTTCAGGGCACCCGCCATTTATTACCTAGTCTCACTAGTGTACCCCTAAATTTAGGGGTGTCTACTTTCTAAAATGGGGTCATTTGGGGGGGGGGGTTTGTGCCATCTTGGCATTTTATGGCCTTCAAAACTGTAACGCCCTTAGAAAGCCTGAAGGCGGTGCTTGGTTTTTGGGGCCCCGTACGCGGCTAGGCTCCCAAAAAGTCCCACATATGTGGTATCCCCGTACTCAGGAGAAGCAGCAGAATTTATTTTGGGGTGTCATTTCACATATGCCCATGGCATGTGTGAGCAATATATCATTTAGTGACAACTTTGTGAAAAAAAAAAAAAGTTTGTAATTTTCCCGCAACTTGTGGCAAAATATAAAATATTCCATGGACTCAACATGCCTCTCAGCAAATAGCTTGGGGTGTCTACTTTCTAAAATGGGGTCATTTGTGGGGGTTTTGTGCCATCTTGGCATTTTATGGCCTTCAAAACTGTAATAGGTAGTGAGAAGTGAACTCAAAAAATTACGCCCTTAGAAAGCCTGAAGGCGGTGCTTGGTTTTCGGGGCCCCGTACGCGGCTAGGCTCCCAAAAAGTCCCACATATGTGGTATCCCCGTACTCAGGAGAAGCAGCAGAATTTATTTTGGGGTGTCATTTCACATATGCCCATGGCATGCATGAGCAATATATCATTTAGTGACAACTTTGTGAAAAAAAAAAAAAAAAAAAAAAAGTTTGTAATTTTCCCGCAACTTGTGGCAAAATATAAAATATTCCATGGACTCAACATGCCTCTCAGCAAATAGCTTGGGGTGTCTACTTTCTAAAATGGGGTCATTTGTGGGGGTTTTGTGCCATCTTGGCATTTTATGGCCTTCAAAACTGTAATAGGTAGTGAGGCGTGAAATCAAAAATTTACGCCCTTAGAAAGCCTGAAGGCGGTGCTTGGTTTTCGGGGCCCTGTACGCGGCTAGGCTCCCAAAAAGTGTGGTATCCCCGTACTCAGGAGAAGCAGCAGAATTTATTTTGGGGTGTCATTTCACATACGCCCATAGCATGTGTGAGCAATATATCATTTAGTGACAACTTTGTGTAAAAAAAAAAAAAAAATTTTTTTTTTGTCATTATTCAATCGCTTGAGGCAAAAAAATAAAATATTCAATGGGCTCAACATGCCTCTTATCAATTTCCTTAGGGGGTCTACTTTCCAAAATGGGGTCATTTGGGGGGGTTTTGTACTGCCCTGTCATTTTAGCACCTCAAGAAATGAGATAGGCAGTCGTAAACTAAAAGCTGCGTAAATTCCAGAAAACGTACCTTAGTTTGTAGATGTGACAACTTTTGCGCAAACCAATAAATATACAATTATTGACTTTTTTTTTACCAAAGACATGTGGCTGAATACATTTTGGCCTAAATGTATGACTAAAATTGAGTTTATTGGATTTTTCTAATAACAAAAAGTAGAAAATATCATTTTTTTTCAAAATTTGCGGTCTTTTTACGTTTATATCGCAAAAAATAAAAATCGCAGAGGCAATCAAATACCATCAAAAGAAAGCTCTATTTGTGGGAAGAAAAGGACGCAAATTTTGTTTGGGTACAACATTGCATGACCGCGCAATTACCAGTTAAAGCAGCGCAGTGCCAAAGTGTAAAAAGACCTCTGGTCATTTACCAGCAAAATGGTCCGGTCTGAAAGTGGTTAAGTTAATAAATATTTTTATACTTCCCAAGACATTATTCAACTTTTTATCTCCCATATAGACAATACTCTCATGTGAAATTTTCTCAACCTCAATTTCTGCTCTTGTAGTAAATACTACAATGGCAGATTTTTGTGTTATAAATATCAGACTTTAAGATCTATTAAATACTAGTGCATTGTTTTAATATCATGCTGCATATTTGATCATTGTCTTATTCTTTCAGGGTGCAAAAGGAGAACCAGGGCCTCCTGGACCTGATGGTCCTCCTGGTGAATCTGGAATTGATGTGAGTAGATAAAGCTAGGTGATGTCCAAAGCATTTCTAATTATAGAGTTGCCTTTCTCAGTGCAGTATTTATGAATATCTGCTATACAAAGGTAGAGCACTGTTATACAGAAAAAGTAAAACGTGAGAAAAAAAGAACATTCCTTTGTCACTTGTTAATTATATGTAGCGCTGTAGACCCTAAGGCCCCTTTCACATGGGGCAGATCCATCCAAGTGGAATCCGCCTGCTCAGCGGGGGATCTCTCCACTGATGCCCGCTGAGGAGGCCGATGACAAGTCTTGTCCCCGCCACTAGGCAGAGCAGACAAGGACCAAGCCCAATTCCTCCATAGGGCAGTCAGGTGGAAACGGACTGCATGTCCATTTTCATCCGATTGTCATGCGAACTGACCCGCTGGATGGATGGCGAACGTCATACGTCAGTTTTCATTGGATTTTGTCAGATCAGATGCCAGGCGGTCAGCAGACACATGTCCGCTGACATCCGCTTCCCCATAGATGACAATGGGGGACTTGATTGGGTCTGATCATGTATAAGGGCCTAAGGGGTAGATTTTCTATGGCTGGTGTTGATCTGGGTAAAAGATTACTTTTTTTTTTATTTTGCCTTGAAGACAATAAATAAAGAAATAAAATAGAAAACACCATACATTTTCTTTAAATCACTCAGGTGATTTTTTTTAAGTGTAGAAAGGGTCTGTTCTTTGCCTTCACCCCTTTCTGCCCCTAAGGTAAGCTAATCGGATTTAAACACTCCTTTTCTTTTAAGACTTACTATAATGTATGTCTCCTTCTTCACCCTTCAAATTTTGTTGTTTTCAAGGGGGTGGAAACACAGCTCCCGCTATACTCACTAGACTCTAATGCTACAGTTGCATCGCTTCCTCCCTCTCCTCCTTTCCCTTCACAAAACACATACCCCTGGCTTTATTTTGTGAATGGCCAGAAGGATAGGGAAATTGAGATGTGACCATAGCATGGATTTTCTAGAGCAGGCATGGGTGTACATTGGAAGCTCTACTACCACCCACACATAAACAAGAACATTTAAGGGTAAAGAAGGAAATGTATTTTTTTTCAAAGGTGGCTTTAGAGCAGGGGTCAATAGATCACTGATAGGTGACTGGTAGATCGCGGTCTGGGTTTGCTGACCCCACCCCCCCCATTCCGGAGCATTAAACAAAGTGCAATGCAGAGAGACTACTTTTAGAGTTGGAGCTGTAGTAGGCATAAGCCACATAAGCCGATGCCTCTTCTGTAGTGCTGGCTTCTGTCCCATGTGGAGTGATATTCCAGCTAGCGGTCTCCTGAGTGGTGCCAGCAGCAGGAAATAAAAGATCTTCAGGTCAGTGTGAAGCAACACACTGGACATAATAGTATAGGGCTGCTTTCACACTGATGTGCTGTGTTTTACCCACACCGCAGGTGCAATGCAATGTACCAGTATCTTTCCTGTAGGTTTTCTGCGCTTAGCCATAGACATCTATTATATTGTATTTTGCGGGTTAGGTGCACTTTCTGAAAGTGCATTAAAACGACTGAATGCAGAAGTTTTGATACATTTTCAGAACTTGCACAGCATTCACAGGGTATAATAGAAGTCTATGGCAAAGTGCAGCTAACCCAGGAAAGTGGCAGATGCACTGCACTGCACCACATCAGTGTGAAAGCAACCTTATAGTGGGCTCAGAACAGGAAGGGTTCATTTACATTTTCAGTTTGGGGGGTGGTAAATCCCCATAGTTAAGTTGTGTTTTTATTACCCCTACCCTAACCGCACCCCCTTTAGTTGCAGTGTCCAGGGGTATAGACATGTTGCAGCAGAAGTTATACTCCCTGTCATGATATAGTACCTGGCAAGCATGACCCATTCGAGTGAATGGAACCACTCTGCAAGTGCCCTGCAACCTTGTGCAGTACAGCAAACAAGGGGTTAAAGCAGGCAGCGTTGTTTTGCTTTCTCACCACCTGCTTTAATCCCTTGAACCCTGCAGAATCATGCAGATGTGGGGCGCTTGCATAGTGGCCCCATTTACTTGAATGGGTGGCAATTGGCAGGTGGTAGCACACACCAGAAGCAACAGTGGGTTTAATTCCTGCTGTGGCATGTGTACACCTTTAGCTGCTGCCTCGGCAGCTAAACGAGCTTGGGATTGGGGGCAGTAAAAGCACAGCACAACTGCAGGGGTTTCCCCTACCCCCAACTTTACATGTGAAGTGCAGCAAGTACTCTGAAAAGGGATCCCAGTGTTTTTGACAGGTGGTAAAGAGGCGATATGATTGCCGTGCAATGCACATGGTTGGGATGCGGTTGCTGCAATTAGAAGCGACACAGGATGACTTCTCCCATGTTGTTCAGTTAGATCTCTACCTCTTTAAGGTTACCTACCCATGTTTTAGAGGAAACAGAGGATTCAACTAATTCAAAATCATTAGGCTTTCTGTATTGTGCCTGGAATTGGGCTTTAATTATACACAAAATCTAGGCTAACTACCCAATTAAAATCTTAATTATGTACATATTAGAAAATGTGTAACAGTGATTGTAAACTTTAATTGCTATATAAAGTGCAAAGTGTGGGATAATGAAAAGTACTGATTAATGTTTATAAATGTTTTACTGCATAAATATATGTGTGTAAAGGGAAATGCCTGCAGTAGCGTAAGGTCTATTACCCAGTGCATGTAATGACAGAAAAAAACACCCTCTGCCAACCCTTTTAAGCCAGCCATTGAACGATTTTTCCACAGTCAGTGTTGATGGGGAAATGCCTACCATGGAGCAATTGTGTTCTGCCAGGGGGGGGAAAGGTCCATTGCGGGAGAACACAGCTATTACTGCTAGTGGCTATAATAGCTGCTAGCAATAAACACATCTAAAATCCAACAGACTGGTTGTACCCAAGTTGATCGATCAATCAACTTGGATACATTCAGCCTGCCTATACATGGTTAAAATCTTGGACAGTCCCTGCTAAACCAGTGGAGATTTGAACCATCTATGGCTAGCTTTAGCCTGGAGAAACCCCTCCAATGTTCACATGCCAGGAAACAGTCGTTAACATTGTTGATTATTACAGTTCACTAAACAATGAGTTTCAGAAAGTTTTGAATAAAAGGAAACAAATATGGCAAACCTAATAGGTTTTCCACCCACAGCAGATTATTTTACAACACTAATATGTTCTATATGACAGTAATAATCATAACATGACAAATAAAAATAATGCCCAGAAAAAGAAGTGCAGACTGTGTAAATCATAGTGTCCTATACACTGACCACCAATATAAAAGGATATTTTTCCACTTACAACTTATGTTGGGGGGCACTTCTCCAATAATCACCAAGGTTAGGGGGCATTACACTGGCCAGTCCACCAATGTAGAACATTTCTCCATCGAACATCAAAGCAGGGGGCATTTTCAATATATTTATAGTGAAAAAATGTAAAGCACAAAACATAGGCAACTACTAATGTAAAGTGAAGAAACAGTTTTCACTGCCTATATGACTTTTGTGCCCATTATTATTATCATTATTATATGTTTCATGATTTGCATTGACAATAATTTTGTTCTTTAGACCAGAAGGGAGTTGAAAAACGATTCACCCTGGCTGTCAAATTCTTTTTTATTCTACTTATTATTATATCTACAATTTACTTATGATAATGTACTGTAAGTTATGGATAGAATCATTTATAGAAGGCGTTTCCTGAGACCTGAAAATTATTTCATGGACTCCTCCATGGTAAAAATGCTTGAGAAAGGTTGCTTTCGAGACTTGATGTTGAATCACAAACCCAGCAACACGGATGTATGTAAAGAACAAATGTCATCACTTATATGCAATGGTATGTAGAGATTAGAACCCAATTAGTTATCCTGATCAAAGGTCCTAGCATCAGGCTAAACATTTTATATGGAGATGGTACTTTAGTCTCCCTTACAAGAAAGCAAAGCTGGTCACAGCTGTAATCACTGTGACATCACCTCTGACTATGCCACTGAACTCTGACTTATTTAAATATAATTCACCTGTGTCGCTCAGGCATAAAGGAAAAGAAAGATTTAATAAAAACATGATTCAGAAATATACTGTATGTGGGAAGAAACATTGATGCTTAAAATATTTTCTGTAATTACATTTTATGAACTTTAGTTACACAAGCTGGGTGAAAGTAATTTTATTTTGTTCTCTGCTTTCCCAGTCTTGGATGACTGCTTGCTGTGTCCTTTAATAGCCTTGCATTGTTCTGTGTAACAGAAAATCAGGAGTGTGCTGGAATATTGCTTACCTCGCTGAACAAATTCAACTTCAATTATCTTTAGCTCTGGCAAAATCTGGAAATGTTACAAACCAATTTTAGACATAGTTCCATTGCAAGTCTTAACTCAAAATTTCACATTAACAAAAAAAAAGTATACAGTTTAAATGGTTACATATAGTATACATGTATTGAAAAAAGGCTCTTCCAAATAAAAACAATATGGTCCAAAACCATTTAACTATTCAATGTAGGGAGTATGCTTATTTGGAAATTAATTATCATACATTCAATGATTTGCTAATTACCCAACATGCATACAGGCATACCCCACTTTTAAGTACACAATGGGGTGTATGTTTATTTACTAAAGCTGGAAAGTGCATAATCAGGCTCACTTCCACATAGAAACCAATGAGCTTCTAACCTCAGATTGTTCAATTAAGCTTTGGTAATAAAACCTGGAAGCTCATTGGTTTCTATGCAGAAGTGACCCTGATTTTGCCTTTTCCAGCTTTAGTAAATAAACCCCATTGTGTACTTAAAAGTGGGGTATGCCTGTATACACCATTCAGCGCATGTCAAGCTGTCTATAAAGCAATAACTCACAATGCTGGCTTGCCTTTATCACACTCAATGAGACTGATATGAGATTGAATGACAGTGTTTTCTTTGTATGGCCTTCTCTACCCTCCAGGTATTACATTAAGCTGATGTTTAGGCTCCATGCACGCTGGCTTAAAAATTGCTGCTCCTACAGGAGTTTGGTGTTTTTTGCAGAAGCGGCCTAATGTTATCTTATATGTCTATGCAGATTAGAACAATTAGAGGCATAATTTGAGCCCAGCAATTAGAGGCAGGAAAAAAAAGATCCTTCTGGTTTGCGTTTCTGATTGGAGCTTTCTGGAAGAAAAAAAATCTTAACTCTCCTAAACTGTGTACAAAACACTCTATATGAGGTTTTTTTTTCTGCCAAGGGAACTGACGTTTTTTTTTTGCCCAGTGTGCATAGTAATTTTCACTACAAAGCCGTAACATCACCAAAAATTCTCTGTGCTGCTGCTTTGTTAATTGAAGGTAGAGTTGGCTAAACACATTATTAATGAGCAAGTAGTAAAATGCAATGCTTTTCTCCATGTGCCTGGCAGACCCCTGTCTACATTCTCATTTCAGCCCAATCATTAACCTGGCAATACTTCCAAAAACAATTATTTCTAAAAGCAATTTAGGATACTGCAAGCAGCTCTTTTCCAGTTTTTTCTCCCACTTATCCTTATTAAATATTTTCAAAATGGGAGTGGCTGAGCCATAGCCTTAGTCTACATAGGCAGTCATTCAAAAGCTGACAGTGAGCACTTACTCCATCTTTGAAAAATTCAATATTTCACAACATATAAGATAGCTGCCCACATTATCAAAAGGTGCTTTTAGTGGTAAGCCGCTTTTGAAAAGATTTTTTTCAGGTTGGGGATGAGAGCATCTAGTCATAGAGGGAAATCTTTTTTATGACTACTCCAGTCGCAAGGTACAGGTATGATGTGGGGGGGGGGGGGAGGGGGTAATCTCTATTCTAGTGCTAAGCCCATTCCTGCATGGTCTTAAAATGCATCTGTCAGTTTTAAAAGTGAGAAATTTTAAAAGGCAAGTACAAGAGTTGCACTCTTAAGAAGACAGCAAACGAAAAAGAAAAGTATTGTGTACTGACCATAAATTGTCATCTCTTTCCAGGGATTAGAAGGAGCCAAGGGAGATCCTGGACCTCCAGGACGACCAGGTGCCAAAGTAAGTGTCATTAAATTATTTAAATGCTATGTGTTCTCTTTCTTAATGGTACTACTTTACCTCTTACCATCATGCTATGCTAAATATCTTGTTCATCGGGCATTGGACACACAGGGGTAAACTGGATTTCCTATTTTATAGTCATGCCAGTTTCTATACAAGTAGCCCATCCACTATATACTGTATGACATGACAGGATAGGTTTCTGTAGTTGCTATCTATAAAAAGCAAGGATTTAGTAGGATGGGTGAGTTTTTTTTTACTACTGACAGACATTTCAAATACAGGCAGTCCCCAGGTTACGGACAAGGTTCTGTAGGTTTGTTCTTACAGTGGTTGTAAGTCAGAAGATGCATTAAGATAAAAAAAAACCCTCTGTGTGCTGCAGCCCCCCTAATACTTACCCGAGCCCCCTCTCAATCCAGCAATGTTGCACTAAACACTTGGCTGTCCAGGACTCACCTCCTCATTGACTGAGACAGCAGCACGGTGCCATTGGCTCCTGCTGGTGTAAATCAAAATCAGTGAGCCAAAGAGGAGTGGAGGGGGCGGGGCCAGGGCACGGCTCTGTGTTTGAATGAACACAGGGAGCTGCGACTCGGCCCGGATGCCCCCATAGCAAGCTGCTTGCTGTGAGGGCTCTCAACGGGAGGGAGGAGCCAGGAGCACCAAAGAGGGACCCTAGAAGAGGAGGATATGGGCTGTTCTGTGCTAAACCACTGAACAGAGCAGGTAAGTGTGAGATGTTTGTTATTTTTCATAAAAACAAAATGACTTTAGTATCACTTTATGTTGAATTTGCATGGAAGTTGGAACAGGCACATTTTTTAAGTGTAAATCCAGCCAAAAAATATTTTTACGTTTTGGATAAGATAGGGAAGGGTTAACTGGCCATTCAGTGTTCTGTCTTAAGTGTGAGTCAGATGTTTGTAACTCGGGGACTGCTTTTATGCTAAGTAGTGAAGCTCTTTTACGAAAGACTAATGCCATGTAATGCCATGTACACATGGCCGGACTGTTCGAAAGCAAAGGTCCGACGGAACAAATACATTGGACAATTCGACTGTGTGTGGGCTTCATCAGACCTTTCTGATGGACTCGAGTCCAGTCGAAAAATCCGTTCGACTGTATGCTAGTCCGACGGACGAAAACTGGCGCTAGGGCAGCTATTGGCTACTGCCTATGAACTTCCTTATTCTAGTCCAGTCGTAAGTCATCATGGTCGAATCCGTCAGACTTTGGTGTGATTGTGTGTAGACAAGTCCAATTCGACGGAAATCCGTCAAAAGTCCGTTGAAAAGTCAGTTGAAAAGTCCAAGGGAATTCAGTCCATTGAAAAGTCCGGTCGTGTGTGCACGGCATTAGTCATGAAAGTCTAGATCACAAGGCATGGAACAATTATACAGCAGGGATTGGTATTACATTTTTGGCACTGATACAATTCGTGCATCTCTACTTCTATTTTTTCCAAATGCCATATTTCACTTTTCATTAACTGTTAACCATTTCAGCCCCGGAAAAATTTACCCCTTTCCTGACCAGCACTTTTTGCGATTCGGCACTGCGCGGTCGTGTGACGTGGCTCCCAAACAAAATTTCCTTTTTGTCCCACAAATAGAGCTTTTTTTGGTGGTATTTGATCACCTCTGCAGTTTTTATTTTTTGTGCTATAAACAAAAAAATAGCGTAAATTTTGGAAAAAAAAACGCATTATTTTTTAACTTTTTGCTATAATAAATATCCCCCAAAAATATATATAAAAAACATTTTTTTCCTCAGTTTAGGCTGATATGTACTCTTCTACATATTTTTGTTAAAAAATCGAAATAAGCATTTATTAATTGGTTTGCACAAAAGTTATAGCGTCTACAAAATAGAGGATAGTTTTATGGCATTTTTATTGATAATTTTTTTTTACTTGTAATGGCGGCGATCAGCGATTTTTATCATGACTGCGACATTATGATGGACACATCGGACCATTTTGACACATTTTTGGGACCATTGGCATTAATACAGCAATCAAATCTAAAAAATTGGATTGATTACTGTAAAAATGTCACTGGCGGTGAAGGGGTTAACCACTAAGTGGCACTGTGTGTCCTAGAGAGTGATTCTAACTGTGGGGGGGAAGGGCTGTGTGTGACATGTCACTGATCACCACTCCCGATTGCAGGGAGCGCTGATCAGTGACAGTGTCACTAGGCAGAACGGGGAGATGCTTGTTTACATCTGCCCGTTCTTCTTCATCTTGAGACAATCACGGGTATGCCCACGGACATCGAGTCCGTGGGACCCGCGATCCTGGTCACGGAGCCCCGGGCACAAGCCGCCTCTTAAAGGGCAACGTACAGGTACGTTATTCTACTTATACGTGCCCTTCTGCCGCAGTATATCTGCGTGAGGAGGTCGGGAAGCAGTTAAAGACATATTCTACCTTTTGCAAATATTTAATAAATGCACTCAAATACACCCTAAGGGTCCATTCACACATTTGAGACTCAAAGTTGCACAATTTCCAATGCGACTTTGATCCGACTTTACACTCTGTGGCACTAAGTTGCATTAAAGTCACTTTAAAGTAGCACAGGCACCTTTTCAAAGTCTTTGCAACTTTAAGAATTGGTGCAATTTCAATGGACTGTGACTTGGCATGTGTCTTTATGTGTCCAAAGTCACATGACAAGTCAGGCAAATGTGAATGGAGCCTCAATATGGGTATAACATGAAACATGGTCAAAAAGGTGGACTTAGCTTGTAAATAAAGCTTTAAATTACCTAAGTAGAAAACAGAGTGAAGAAATGAGAACAGATGTGCATCAGGCAGCTTTTTTTTTCGTTGGGTCTGCAAGCGTGGGGCATTGTAATCGATGTAGGTCTACATCGCTGGATTGTGTGATTGGTGGTGGATATACATACATCTTGGGGCTCCTTTTGGTTTTTTTTAATAAGGAATTTGTCAAAAAACATTCTTATTGCACTTTTTGTTAATGGTTACAGTATATACCCCTTAATCATTCACATAGGGAAGGGTCAGTATCTGGAAGCCACCTCATTGTTTAAGGGGAATTCCAGATTCCAATATGCACTTGTCTACAGACCACTGGGACAGGGTTGTGAGGAACAAGCTCTTGACCTTGGCCTCCCTGGCAAGGTACCCTCCATGTTGAGGGCATATGACCTGGTATGGTTTGGGGGGGGGGGGGGCGCTAGTTTCTTTCTTTCCTGGTCTGCTAGACTTTATGCTCAAATAAGGGTCTGGTATGAATTCTTCAGGGGGACCTTGTTTTTTTTTCTCTTGATTTTTGCATGGGGGGGGGGGGAGCATTACAATTCATACCAGACCAAAAGGGAAAATGGCCAGAAATATCACTACTCACTTTCTTTCTTAGGGACAAGTTACCAGATGCAATAAAGAGGGTGAATCTCTCTGTCAGGGACACAGACATAAATTTAAATTCTGAGCGGAGTCTTACCTTTTCTTATTTTATCCAAAACTGTGGTGTAGGGTCAGCAATGCAAATTAAAAAGAGATTATCCTGGGACTTTTAATTCATGTTTTATAGAGTTGAACTCTTCAGCCCACCTACTGTAATAAATATGTCTGTTTAGAAAAAGTTTGTTTTGATTTTTTGTATTAATATATAACTGGTTTTATTGTTTTATAGGGTCAGCTGGGGCTGCCAGGGCCTCCAGGAAAGCCAGTGAGTATTATTGGTTTGCATCACTCATCTTTTGTCTGCTTTTTAGTATTATTATAAACATTTGTTTCTTTTTCCTAATAGGGTCCTGGTATTGCTGGACTTCCTGTAAGTGGATTATTGCTTTAACCATATGTGTTCTTCTGTATTTATCTATTATTTGTATATTACAAAATACATAATAAATAAAAAAAATATCTAATTTTCATGCAGGGAAACGCAGGACCAGTTGGACTTCCTGGAGAAATTGGCGCCACAGGAGCAAAGGTAGGGAATTATATGTGGACATTGTTACTTGCACATGCATATGATAATAATTATAACCCCTTTAAAAGGTTAATGCTCGTGGATGCCTATCAGGGAGTGCCCAAGCCCCATTAGAATTGTTCTAGGTATGGATCAGAAAAGTTACCTCCATACAGCAGGACCACAGACTTTCTCCAAAGCTGATCGTAACCTGTTTGAGAATTCTTAAAGTGGTGTGTCTTACTAAGACTGCCAGTCTCGTTAGTTGTATAACCATTCTAACTGTAATGACCTGGGCTAGAGTAGAAAACTTAGAAAGTGATATTAAAGGATTTTTTTTTTTATTTCTGTGCAACATTATTGCACAGAAAGTTCCCTTACCTCCTCTTGTTGAAGTTTCTTGTCAGCACTGTTCACTTCACCCTCCTCCTTAGCAAGCTGGGTGCATGCACTTCCGAGCTGTGCTGTGTGCATCCATAGACACACAGCACCAGTAAGCCAGGCCCCCACTCCTGCCACACAGGAGTTAGTCTGAGTGCCTTATGGCTCCTGCTGTCCTCAGTGTCTCCTGTGAGACCAGGAAGTGAAGGGAGTTGTGTTGCAACAAACACATCGCTGGAGCTGTGACAAAAGTCAAGTAAGTCAAGTGTTTAGAGGTGGGTTTGGATAGGAGAGATGTTAGGATTTTTATTTATTTTTTTACCTTAATGCAAAGAATGCATTAAGGTAAAAGAAAAAAAAAGGTAATTATAGTCAGGTTTTGCTAAATCAGAAGAACATTTTTATTACACCATAGAAAGAGGTTTGACTGGCAAACATGCATTTCAGGACAAACTTGTTATGACCTAATTACATTGGTATATCGGTATGGTGTTTCCCATGCATTATGAATGCTTGAAGGCCACATTATAATTTACCATACATGGAAGCAAATAGTGTAACAGAACATTATTAGTGCAGAGGGGCTTACCACAAAAAGTGAAAAACTTTTTGAAACCTTGTTTAATGAAAACAGCATTCCTATTATATCCCTATCTGTTTCCTAAAGTATAACTAAAGGCAAAACATTTTTTTTTGTATAGAGTGGAGAGGGATTGGAATGCTTGTTCATTTTCATTGTTGTCTATGCCCCCATTAGGGAGATTTACCCTCTTCATCTGTCCTGTTTACCATTATTATTAAAAGTGAAAGTAAAAGAAAACCCCCAAATTTTAGGTTGTCCCCAGAAAAGTAATAGAGCGGAACTTCAATGGGGATACCAGTTCTGGTGATATGGGGGTCCCCAAATAATTCCCTTAATTTGCAGGTATATCTTCTCACTTCCTATTTGGCTATGAGACACAAAGTGAAGGGTCATGGGGTCCCCAAAGAATTCCCTTAATTTGCAGGTATTTCTTCTCACTTCCTGTTTGGCTATGGGACACAAAGTGAAGGGAAATCTCTGCAATGGGATAGAGATGGTGAAAAAAATCTGACAGGGGCTGTAGCCCCCCTCTCCCCGCTCTATCCAAAAGGAAAAGAAACATTTTTGCCTATAATTCTACTTTAACTGCCACCCCAATCTTCATGACATACTCATGAACAGCTCCAAGCAAAATAATATAATGCACTTGGGGACATGGCCATTATTATACAATTGGAGAAAGGAAACTTAATGTATCTTATTCTGTGTTGTAATTTAGTACAGCCACATTTAGCAGGATTTCTGAAAGGATTATGGGGTAGACTTGCAGACTCTCTCACACAATTCTGTGCATGTAACCTCCCTCGTAATCCAATGTAGGGGCACGGTCACAAAGATAGACTATTGTTTAAAAAATAAAACAGACTGTCACATTATAGTGTTGTGATTTCAGAAAACATGGCTAACTAAACGGAATTAACTAACTAGGCAATAGACATGAGCAGAACGAAAAAAATTGTTTTGTTATAGATTTGTTATTTACATAAATTTGTTTAGAGCCGGTTCACACAGGGACGACTCGTCAGACGACTTAGCCGCCTGACAAGTCGCGTCCCGTTCTGTGCAACGGAACCGTTCTAATTGGAGTGACTCAAGTTGCTCCGACTTAGAAAAAGGTTCCTGTACGTTTTGGGGCGACTTGCATTGACTTCTATACAGAAGTCATTTTGCAAGCCGCCGCTAAAGTCGGATCCCGGTCGCCTGAGGCAGTCGTGCTGCAAGTTGTGCCGCCTCAGTGTGAACCGGGTCTTAGTTAAAGTTGTTTAATTTGTTTTTGGATTTGTTTAGTTTATTCATATTTGAATCAATTCAAAGTTTTCGAATCAATTTAGAATAGTTTTCAAATTTGAAACATTTTCGAATTCGAATAGTTTTCAAATTCAAATAGTTTTCCAATTTCTAAAAAGAATAAAACAGAATAGAAAATAAAGGAATAGAATATATATTTTTTTTCTTTCTATTCCTTTATTTTCTATTCTATTTTATTGTCTTTGGAAATTGGAAAACTATTTGAATTTGAATTTTAAAACTATTCGCGTTTGAGAACTATTCGAATTTGAAAACTATTTGAATTCAAATTTTGTCTGAATTTGTATTCATTATTTCGGATTCGTTTAAATTTGTTACTATTCTAATTTAGAAATTCGGATACATCCGAATTTCAGAATAATGAAAATTCATCCGAATTTTAATCCGGAACGTAACGAACCGTACATGTCTACTAGGCAACCTGTTACAGTAGGGGACATGCCAGCATGTAAATGACAACTAGCTAATGGCTCCTTTTAAATGCAGCATTTTTCTGTTTGACTGAAGTAGTAAGTATAATTAAAAATAAGCACATGATCTATAAGCACAGTTGAGCCATTTTAATAGCAATAGTGACCCTTCTGTTTTGCTTTTTTGATAGTTCTTTGTTTGCTGTACAGAGTATTTTGTATTTAATGGCAATGTGCCACTAGAACCTTCTACTGGTTATTGCATAGCATCTCTTCCCACAATTACAATTAACACAGCACAATCCCAGACTAATTAAATTAATGTCATGCACTATATCCCTTACTTTTTTTGTATATGTGAGCAGTGCAACTGTATCCTGATGAGTTAGTCAGTAGGTATTGTAATAATGTGCGACTATGATAACAGTATGGTTTGAAAATACTAACTTGTACCTTGATCTTGGTGCCTAATGTCAACTTTGTTTCCTTTTTTGTTAAGGGTGAGAAAGGACCTGTTGGGCCCTCTGGACCACCAGGACCACCTGGAAAACCTGTATGTATCTTTATCATTTTTTAAATATTTCTGATTAAAAATGATTGTGTATTTACATTCCACAAAAAAACACAGACAATCAGAATGGGAAGTCCTGTAGTTGCATTAACATGATCTTCCCTCTTATGGGTGTTGCTAATTTAACATTTCAACAAATTACTGAGGAGCCCAGATTCAATTTGGGCACATTGTTGAAATTGTACTGCATAACTGTGGTTTTTAAAAAGACTACACAGCACAGTAACTTACCTTGTAGCTCCCTTTGTCTAATAGACATTACACTGGGCTTCTTTCAGCACAGCTGAAAACGAATCATACCAATGATGTTAAAGGAAAGACTATGGCTCCACCTGATGACTAGATGGGAAAACTGCACAAAGTCAATATGCAACATTTTATATTTATCTGGTTTAAAAATAAAATAAAAACATTTGTTAAACTTATTCATGACCATTATAGACAATAAATAAATTTAACCTTATTTATTAAAAAAGTATTTTCACTTTGAAAGCTGATTACTTTGCAGAGTGAAATTTGACTTATCTTGATGAATGGGGTGAAGTAAAGTAAAAATCCACTATGCATTAAAAAAATACTCTATAACATGCAAGGGAAATAAAAAACAAACAAACAAAAACTATTTTTTTCTTGTATATGATTGGATTTTTGAAGTCACTTCATTAACTAAGCTAAGTGCAATGAATGAGGTGAAGTTGTGCTGACTTCAATCATCCCATCCTGCATTTTCTTGCAAATGACTGAGTATTTTTGGTAAAGTGAATTCTCACTTTGTTTTTCTGTAGTCACTAAAGTGTGTGAATATTTGCCTTAAAAATAAATTTTATTTTTTATTGTTAAGACCCTGGATCCGCTACAAATAAAAGAGTGTGTCAAATGTATTATTTGCTCCTGGTGACTTTTGTATAATATTATCTCTTAAGCAGCTGAATCAGGTGGAATTGTTTCCTACTGGTGTATTATGTTTGAATACTGTAGACTTGCACAGATCAGTCCATTATTAAAGATGGAAAAGATACAATATACAGGAGCCTTTGAACATACATCTATACACGTGCCCATTTCAGTACTGACGTGCATTTTTTCTTAAATATGTATTGAGTAAGAATTGTTCCATTTCTTTTGGACCACGGTATCTATTGTAAAGACCCGTGCCAAACACATGCACCTTTATGCCAATGATTAGTGCATTTATGTGCATAGGCAGGCATGGAAGGACTACCATTTGCCTTTTAGGTTGCATTGATGTTGTCAAATAAAAACAGCGTATCTCTGCAATTCTATACACTTTGACAACCACAAAGGCATACCTTTGTCAAGCTTGGAAGCTGTTCTATAATTGTCAGGACACATCACAGCAGAAAGTCTGTACCATTGCATCAAGCTGAATGTATTTGATGATCCTCTATTTGATGCCATTCAAATATTTACAAGTATGATAGAAGAACTCTCCAACCAAAGCTGCAGTCACATGTGGAATAAACTTTTTACTGTCTCCTAAACAGTAGAACTATAATGGTGCTGCGTTTGTAAAATTAAAAATATGGGATTGTTTTGTATATTTTCCACTATCATTTGCAAATAAGCATGGGCTAGCATAAATGTATATTAGTAATAAGGAAATATCGAATATCAGATCATTTTCACAAATATTTATTTATTTTGGCAATTTAACCACTTCAATACCAGTCACTTAGACACCTTCCTGCCCAAGCCAATTTTCAGTGCTGTTGCAATTTGAATGACAATTGCGCGGTCATACTACACTGCACCCAAACACATTTTTTTATAATTTTGTTCCCACAAATAGAGCTTTCTTTTGTTTTTATTGATCACTTCTGTGATTTTTTTATTTTTTGCGCAACAAATAAAAAAGACTGAACATTTCGGGAAAAAAAACAAGTTTTTCTTTGTTTCTGTTAATTTTTTTGTAAATAAGTAAGTTTTCATCTTCGATGATGGGCACTAATATGGCTGCACTGATGGGCACTGATAAAGCAGCATTGATGGGCACTGATGAGTTGGCACCAATGAGGTGGCACTGTTGAGGTGGCACTGGTATGCGGCACTGATGGGCACTCATAGGTGGCACTGATGGGCACTGATAGGTGGCACGGATGGGCACTGATGGGCACAGGTGGGCACTGATAGGTGGCACTGATGGACACTGATGGGTGGCACTTATGACACTGATGGGTGGCATTGCTGGGCATCACTTAATTATTATGTTACATAATTTGCCAGTCAGTGCCCATATGTGGGCACAGATTTGGCATTCATTTGCACATGGGAATGGCCATGGGGGATGTATCTGGTCATCCACATGTGTGCCTCCCCGGTGGTCCTGGTGGCTTCCCTGGTAGTCCAGTGTGGGCATCCGATGGGGGGTTGCGCTGATAAACAATCAGCACAGACCCCCCCTGTCAGGAGAGCCGTCGATCGGCTCTCCTCTACTCGCGTCTGTCAAACGCGAGTGAGGAAAAGCTGATCACCGGCTCTTCCTGTTTACATCATGATCAGCCATGATTGGACATGGCTGATCACGTGGTAAAGAGCCTCTGGATCGCTTCGTAGGAGGCTCTTTACCGAGATCGGTATAGCGGTGTGTCACACTGACACACCACACCACCGATCAAAACCGCGATGCGCGCCCCCACGTGTGTCATCCTGCAGGACATCATATGATGCCCAGTCAGGATAACTCAACCACCGCCCGTCCATCATTCTGCTATAGGCTGGGCGGGAAGTGGTTAAACAGTGGCCACAGTGTTATCCAAAGGATAACCTGATAATAACTCAAATTTAAATGAAATATGAAGCCATCCTGGCTAAAATACATGAATCAAAAATTACACGGTGACATAAATGGGCGACCCCGCCTTCCTCTGATGTCATGTGGCCTCAGAGGGGGGCAGGTCACCCGTTTACGTCACCAGGCGGCCAAGCCTTCCGCTATATAACAGCTGTCACTGTGAATGGGCATCACTCGACGGGAGCCTCCCATGGAGGCTGAGCTTTTGCAGCTTTTTTTTTCTTTTTCGGTTCGTTGGGCAGCGTGAGATGGATCGACATTGTGGGACATTTTAATTTTTTTAATTTTTTTAAAGGTCCCAAAGTGTCTCCTGTATTTTTTACTATTTTTGCCACTTTTTTTGTAAAATGGTAGGGGTACAATTCACATAAAAGGGGAGGCCGGGATCTGGGGGTCCCTTTGTTAAAGGGGGCTTCCAGATTCCGATAAGTCCCCCACCCACAGACCCCCACAACCACCGGGTAAGGGTTGTGGGATAAGGCCCTTGTCCCCATCAACATGGAGACAAGATGCTTTGGGGGGCTACTCCAAAGCAGCCTCCCCATGTTGAAGGCATGTGGCCTGGTATGTTTTTTTGCATTGATACATGTCCCTTGGGGCAGGACCCGGGTCCCCAAACACTTTTTATGACAATAACTTGCACATAAGCCTTTAAAATTAGCACTTTTGATTTTTCATGTTTGTGTCCCATAGATTTTAATGATGTTCGTGTGTTCGTCCAAATTTTTTGCCTGTTCGCAAGTTCTGGTGTGAACCGAACCGGGGGGGTGTTCGGCTCATCCTTAATAGTCATTGCCACATTGTTGAACCATTAAAATTACATAAACAGGCATCTCAAACTTTCAGGTCTTCCTTAATGCTCTTGGAGATACAAATGTGAGACTATGGACTCTTAAGACCCCTGGTTGCCAAAGCAAACCTCCGGGAAAATATCCTAGCTATTGGAATGACCCTGGCTGCGAAAGGAAATAGACCCAATAGAGATTGGGCTTCCTTCAGTAACACCTTTCTTTTCAACAGAAAGACTGAGATCATTGATCTCATCTTTTGCAATTTGTCCAAGGGCAATCTGAATTCCATTAACAAGGATTCGATTGTAATCCCCAAAAATTAGATGGTGGTAGAAGGGAAAACCGTCTTTTCTTGTGCAAGCTGAATCCCAAAGTATTTACATATGCTAAAAAATTGTTGTAAGGATTCAAGACAAGCAGGGGAGCCTGCAGGGCCAACAAATAAAAAGCCATCCAAATAATGCAAAAAACCCCAAAAAAGATATGATACTGACAAAACCCAATGCAAAAACATAGAAAAGGTTTCAAAATAAAAATATGACAAAGAAAACCCTATGGGCATACATTTGTCGAAATACTGTAAAATTGGCCCTGGAATTGAAAACCTAGTGAATCAAAACCCTGTGAGTAACCTGGAAGCAGACAGAAGGCAGATTTGATGTCCGCTTTAGCAAACAACGCACCACATCCATGCTGCCTTAAAATAACAAGAGCTTCATCGAAGGAAGAATAGGATACTGGGGCTTGAAAACTGCCTCGCTCTTTCTTGGGACCGATACCCAAAGGAGAGAGCCTAAAATTTGGAAACAGATAAAGAGAAAAGGGACCAGCTATCCTACCTTCAATAATTTCTTTGGAGATTTTTTCTTGAACCATGGCCGAATGTATATAAGCAGATTTTAAATTCTTACCCATGTTACAGTCTATCCCAATGAAAGAAGGAACCAAAGACCCATCTCTGAAACCATTAATTAGCAGAACTGCCATTCTTCGATCAGGATAGCGATCTAACCAGGGAAGCATTCTTGTTAGGCTCACTGGGGTCAAGGCTTTTCCCACCAGCGTCCCTGGGAAGTAATGTAAAAGAGGTTGCTGCAGATCTATGAAAGCACCTGCTGGCAGAATGGTTACAGCAGGAGCACTAATGCCTATACCTGCAGTTAGAGAGAAACTTGCATTGCCCTTCATTGAAGACAAAACAAAATCCCTTGCAAAATGAAGTTTGCGGATTAGACACTACCCTCAAGGTGAATTGAGGCTTTTGCGCCAACATGATATTTAACCATAAGCCTATGTCTTTAGACTTCCAATACAAAGAGGGGTGAACTGCCAATTTGTCTCGTCATGAGTGTACCAGGCAGTACCACTGAAATAGCGAAAAGCTTCAGCAATTATGTCTAAATGCTGGAATAAACCCGAACATTTCTCAGGGAAGCGTTCTACCATTACAGCCGCATAAATGCAAAAAGCCTGTAACCAGTTCTGGAAAGTTTTGGGAATGGCTCTCCTCCTATGCTCTTCTGTACGTTCCCCTGCCTGCTTGTCAGATTTGGACAGAAATTCCTTGGAAGTTTTAGCTAAATGAAAGCCCAAAGGCGATATTTCCCGTGCACATGCGCCGAATGACAGCGGCGGAGCTGCGAGACCCCACCAACTAGATGGATGCGGCGGACTACAGGGGACAGCGGCGACTTCGCTGGCTCCTGTGTCAGGTAAGTGACACATAATGGGCTACTATGCGATGCATAGTAGTCCATTATGCTTTGCCTTTGCAGGGAATGAAAGAGGAAGTAAACTCATCAGGGTTTATTTCCTCTTTAAAATGTAGGTTTGCACCTTGAGAATGTGCCCCTGTAACATCAGTGTCACTATTAGCAATGCTCATTGCAGTGTCCTGTGCTCCTTCAAACTCAATAGCACTAGCACCAATCGACTGTGCACCTTTAAAGTGCTGTAATACATTAGACAAAGATGTAACCAACATTGACAATTCATAGACATTAGTAGCAAAACAGGTCTCACCGCCAAGATTAGAAGCTGAATGCTCACTGCTGGCTGCCACAGGGGCAAGTGGAATAGCGCTGCTCTGCCTCATCCGAGGTGCACTTTGTTGGCCAGAACTGCCAGCTCCCTCACCGCCTCTCGGCTGTAGAGAAGCAATTGTCTTTTGCTGTTTCTTTTTCCTACCCGGCTGTTGGTGCGTCCTGCTCCTGTCTGCGGCTGCCTCCTCCTCTGCATTAGGGGGTGTGATGGCCACCCCGAAGGGTGTAGCTAAGCCATGCCCTCCTTCTGACAACATAGCAGTCACTCTTCACCCCCTTCACCTTTGGCTTTCTCTAGTAGGCAGCATAGGAGGCTTTCCCATTTGCCTGGAGAATGGTACTTCATCCTGCAGGGCACTGTAGTTGTGGTCCGGTCCAAGTGGTTAGTGAATAACGGCACAGGCTTTACACCCGCCAATTGTGTCCAATCTACCACTTGCTACCGCTGACCAATCCCATGGCTGTTGCTGCCCAGGGATACCTCTGCTGCAACCAATGGCAACCTGTAAATAAAGAACAGGGAGAAGTGATATGCAAACCCCTTTGAGCTATCCCATGAGGGCCCAGCATATTGCTATGAACTGTCATTAGCTAACAATGCTTATACAGTATATTTGGAATGCACCTTATGTCAACTTAATAAAAATACCCTTTATTGCATTTCAATGCAGATTTTTATATATAAATATATTATGTCCTCTGCTTTTTCTTTACTATAATTCCAACATTTTCAAAATATGAACTTCTCCTCTTTAACTATTCATCAGTGTGTTTTGGTTTTGCCTGACTGCCATTGTAATTCACTGCTTGTGTGGGGAAAATTAGTTGCTGAATTTGCCATTAATGAATGACCTCCGTAGAGACTTATTTTAGCTTACTTCTCTGAAGCTGTCACTTTTCTCATTTACCTACAGGGTATGATCAGTTTGTTCCAGAGAATCTTGTTTCCTGTCTGAAGTCTTCCCTACTGTATTTTGCTATTTGCATTGACATACATTATGTGAAATGCATTATCGTGTACTTTCTCTTTTCTCTCTTCTGAGCTGTAACACTGTATTGTCTGTGTAAAATGCTGTCCCTGTACAGTTCTTAAATCTTACAATGAACAGTAAATGCTGGGTCTATCTAATTATGGGAATATATAAGCAGGCTGCAGAGATAGCTGCTAAGCTAGTACTGTGGATTCAGTCAGCAGACAGAGTAAATTAAATTTAGTATAAGGTCTCATTCTTTTGTATTTCAGGGCCCCTCTGGGAACATCCAAGGTCTAGAAGGCAGTGCTGACTTTTTGGTAAGTGCACATGTGGGCCAATTCAATCAACTGTATCTGAATCAGGGTCTCTGTCTATATTTACAGTCCAAGTCAGTCATTGGCTACCTCCATGTGTGTCAACAATCTGCAATTCTTTCTTAGACCCCTTTCACACCAGGGCGTTTTGCAGGCGCTATAGCGTTAAAAATAGCGCCTGCAATCCACCCTAAAGAAGCTGCACCATTGTCTGTAGTGTGAAAGCCCCGAGGGCTTTCACACTACAGCGGTGCGCTGGCAGGACGTCAGAAAAAAGTCCTGCCAGCAGCTTCTTTGGAGCGGTGAAGGAGCGGTGTGTTTACCGCTCCTGCACCGCTGCTCCCCATTGAAATCAATGGGGCAGCGCTGTAATACCACCGGCAAAACGCCGCTGTTGCGGCGCATTGCCAGCGTATTGCCGGCAGTTTTAACCCTTTCGCGGCCGTTAGCGGGGGCAAAAGCGCCCCGCTAGCACCCGAAATATGCTGCAAATCTGCCGCAAATCCGGCGGTAAAACGCCGCTAAAAATAGCGGCGTTTTACCACCGACGCAATGGGCGGTGTGGTGTAAAAGGGGTCTTAAGGTGGTAATAGATCTGTGAACTATGTTTATTGCTTTTAAAATGCATTATTAAAGAATTTGATTGTCTTATCTGGAAAGAAAAGGTTTAAACTCTCTACGTGTAGTTTGCTCTTACCTGTGTCTGCTATATTTTTGCACAAACATTATGGGGGTGATTTTTGCAGAAGACTGTTGGGCCTCAATGCCATTGCTGGCTCTGTATGGAGGAGGTGTTAACTGAGTCTGAAATAAACAGGGTAATGGAGAACTACTGTACTGAAAGACTTTTAGGCCGCGTACACACGGGCGGACTGTTCGCCCAACTTTGTCCGCTGAACAGTGTTTGGGCGGACAGTCCGCTCGTGTGTGGGCTTTCAGCGGACAGTTTCAGCGGACAGTTTGACGGACAAGGTTTTTCGGAATTTCCGAAAAACTGTCCGCTGAAACCTTGTTTCAGCGAACAGTCCGCTCGTGTGTAGGCTTGTTTGTCAAACAAAGTTGCGCGCATGCTCAGAAAGGATTTTCACGCCGAAAGTTATAATGCAGTGTATAGGACGTCGTATTTTTCGTCCCGTCGTACGTGCCGTTCACGTCATCGCGCACGGTTTCAGCAAACTGTTCGTCCGTCGTGTGTGGCCATGTCCGTCCATGCTAATTTTGAGCGGACTGTTTGCCGAAACTGTTTGACGGACAAAGTTGGGCGAACAGTCCGCGCGTGTGTACGCGGCCTTAAGCTGGCCATAAATTATACAACTTACCTTTAGAATTGCCAATACCATATAATATGAGGTCAAACCTAAACACTTTCATTTGTATGTAATCAGTCAGGCCCTTGAACTACATAGTTGAAGGTAAACCTAAAGGAAATTACATAAGAAAATGGTATGGCCAGCCCTATGATACCCATAGATGATAAGTGTAAGGCTGACCTACCCCTCATGGTCGTAGGCGCTCATGTCCCACCCACCCATCCCCTTTTCTTTTTCTTTCATTTTCATTTCATTTCATATTTGGGTATGCCCCCTTTTAGGCATACTGACCACGTGACCCCGGCACACTTCAGGTCAATGTTTTCTGTTGCTCTTTGTTCTTTTCCTATACTATCCACAGATTGACTCCGAGTACAAGTGATACTCTGAAGGTAGACCACTAGATGACCATGGCATAAACAAGCAAACATATGTTGCCCATGCTTTAATGTTTATGCAGACATACAAAACTAACACCAGCCTTATCTGCAAGGAACAGATGCACTCCCCTGGAAAATCCATCTTGGACTTCTGATTCTGATATAGACTATGGGGTTAATTTACTAAAACTGAAGAGTGCAAAATCTGTTGCAGTGTTGCATAGTAACCAGTCAGCTTCCAGGTTTTTCTTGTTGAAGCTTAATTGAACAAGCTAAAGTTAGAAGCTGATTGACTACCATGCACAGCTGCGCCACATTTTGCACTCTCCATTTTTAGTAAAGTATCCCCTTTGCATACCAGCTTATATTTTAATTGAAAAAAAAAGAGTTACACAGGTTTTCTGGTTGAACACATACAGTATATGATCTGATGTATCTAATTAGCCAAATAATTTAATTTAAGTTAGTATTTAACATTGAGCTGGTAAAAATGCCTTAGACAGACATGTAGTATAATAATTTCCCAATCTAGTGGCAACCATGCCATGGACATAAAGTGATTTCCTGATACATATAAATATTATCTTTAATAACCATAAAGTGAATATATGTACATTGCATGAATGCATCAAATTGCTGTATAGTGATTAACAATTGATTATACTCATCATAAATAATAAGAAAATTCAGTCCATGTGTAAATCATAGTTCGTGCGGCAGTCCAAAAATATTTTTTTTCAACAAGAAGCACCATGAAAATTATTTTGTGCCAAAAACCAAACTTTACCTTTTCTTTCAACATTCTCCAAAGGTGACAATAAAGCTCAAACTGTAGCAAGTGCATCAAGATCTCAAAATGCATTACACTGTGTGTAAATAGTATAGGTGTGCCCTCACCTTCATTGATGGACCTCCATTGTTATAAGAGATCAGAAAGTCTTATAACACAGATTTCCTTCCAAAGCATAAGCAGCTTGCTTCTCTCTGGTCTCTCAAGGAGGGATCCCCAGCTACAAATTACTATAATTACAGCTCATGATACATTGGTGTGGTCAGTGGGAATAATTTCCCTTACGCTTGTGGTCATTGGGAAGAATTTCCCCCTTATAGAGAGCTAAAAAGATCAATGGTGTCAGTGAGAACCTATCTTAGTGGCAGAAATTGCTCGTTGCTCAAGGAACCCTAGCAACCTCTGGATGGAACCCAGGTTAATAAAACCCTGGGTTCATGAGTCAACACGGGTGTGAGTAGCTGTTTGTAGCCATAACACCTAGAGGATTAGAGAAGCACAGGGATTTATTTATACTGATTGTATTTCCTGATACAGCTGATCAGTCAATGATCATTTAATGTCCATCTGTATCTTCTTAATCCCTTTGTGCCTAAAAGTAAAACAAATGTTAACCCCTTGGCATCGGTCACATGCAAATATGCCTCTCTGCACCTGGTCCTTGGCGCAGAGGGACTGCATATTTGCGTGAATTTCTGTCAATACAGCTATGATGAGAGCATGTGCGGTGCATGCTCCCAACATAGATACTGGCTCCTAACCAAAATCTTTTTCATGGCAGTCACATGCTCTTAAGCCCTGCCTCACCTCCCGTCATCATAAACCTCTTAAAGGGCCAGGCATTGACTTCTTCAGGGCATAAAGAAGTTAATGACTAAGCACAATTTTGCAAATTTGACATGTGTTAGTAAAACTGTACATATCATCACACCTACTTTGTGCATCCAGGTGGATTATACCTTGTGTTTTTTCAGGACACATTTGGCTTTCATTTGGTGGTAAATAATATTGGATATCTCATGATTTTTTTTTATTATCAAAGGAAAACAGGCCCAAAATAGAAAATAAATAATTTTTTTCTAAATGTAGCTGTATATTTCTTGTTACCACCATAATCTACCACCAAAGAACAACCCAAAATAAATTCTCCTGCTCCTGGGGATCGTAGTGATACCACATATGTTGTGTATGTTATCTGTTGTTTGCACCCGTAGTACAGCCCAGAAACAATAGTGCGCATTTTGCTTTTTTTTATCCTACCTAAAACATACTGACACTAACTGACACTGATAGTAATTATTTTTTTTTTAAATCCTGTCCAAAATATACTGACCATGACTTTTGACTCTGGCCTTGACCTTTGACCCTTACTTGAACCAAACACTAACCCTGGCACTGACCTATATCAAAACTTGATCTAGGTATTTTTTCTTTTTTTTCCCTTAATATTATTATTTTTCGTTTTTTTACACACACGCACACTTGTTTTTCTTTCCTCTCTGCAAGGAGAGAGAAAGATGCAATGTATCTTCCTCTCCATTCACAGAGTGAGAAACACAGGGAAAGGCTTCACAATGATTGATCACTGTGGTAGCCAATCAGTGCTTCACAGCGATCAGGTGAACCAGAATTGTTCAGTGAGAACCTGGTCTCTATACTGGGAGCGCACCGTGCAGCTCCCTCCCAGCGCAAAGACTGATATGCAGATTTTCAGCTGCCCCACAGAAAAAAGCCCAGTCCAGTGAGGCCACATATCTGTGTACTGTTGGCATCAAGAGGTTAAAGTGGTTCTAAAGCCTAAACATTTTTTGCAGGAAATGCATTAAGATAACTTTTTTTAGGTATCAGTATTGCCCCCTCCCCCTATACCTGCCTGAGTCCTCACTTGATCCAATGCTGTGCCTATCTGTAGGGGCTCTCTCTGCTCTCACAGGCTTTGCTGCGACAGCGGGAGTCATTGGCTCCCTCTACTGTCAGTCAAATACTGTGATGAGGGAACGGATGGGTGGGGCCAAGCCATGCTGTCTATGTCTATGAATGCAAGCAGTGCAGCTCAATGCAGCTGTGGAGCAAGCATATAGGTGGTACCTCAAAGGAAGTTGCTTCCTATGAGGTGCCCCCAAGAAGAGGAGGAGCCAGGAGCAATGGTGAGAGACCCAAAAAGTGGAGGTTTGGGTCCACTCTGTGCAAAACCAGTGCACATAGCAGGTAATTATAACTAGTTTGTTATTTAAGAAAAAAAATACATTAGAATCTCCATAAATAAGGTAGTCAGCTACCAGAACTAAGAAAATAATATACCTCTATTCCACAATTTTTTTTCTCAGTGATGGTACATGGTTAATTCTAAATGAGTTGCGAGTGAAAGTCGAGTAAGATCCTAAAGACATTTTAGAAATATTGCAGAACTTCAAAAAGTAATACTTATGTGGAAGTCTAGATGTATTACAGAATAGGCGGCTCTATTAGGCATAATCATGTACCTGTAGACGATTATTTTAATGGATACTGGGTGGTGCACGCGTGTGTCCCACCGGAGCCACGATCGCCACAGGGGGAGCCAATTAGCGGGCTTGGTGGATGATGTGAGTAACCAAGATTTTTTGAGAAAATAAATGTACCCACTGGGTGACCTACGTACTGTACATTGCAAGGACTTTAACAAACTTTGTTGCAGATTCCTACCTTTTTGTTGTTGTTGAAGAAATAGAATATATGATATATCCAGTTTGTGCCATGCAATGGCATCTATTGGCCTTAGGTGACCAAAAATTTTATTTTGTTACGGACCCAAGGATCGATGCTTCCTTCTTCCAGGACCTCAACTGGCCTCTTAACATTGTTCTGTGCTACCTAGCAGAACAGATCCATAACAAAATTACATCATATTTTATAATCTCTCAGCACAACTAAATAGACTTAGAGATTTAATTTAAGAAACCATCTGACAAGCTGCACACCTCTATCAACATGCATCATAAAGTATCCATAGTCTGATTATGATATCATGGTTTGCCTGCAATAGAGCTGTAGGTGAAAATTCATACTGTAGCTTTCCATTCCTTTATAATTGTTGTAGAATATTTATTAAATGTGTGTGGTGCTACTATATAAAAATAACAAAGGGGAGCTCAAAAAGAAAAGGGTTACTCCAGAAGGTACCCTTTGAGCACAAAAGGCAAAGGGGACTATTACGGTACCAAAGTATAATATACAAAAATCATAAAATTTCATTTATATTTATTGAATAAATTTAAAAAGACAGAAACAAATATACAGGTCAACAAGAACACATAGATAATAATCAATCTATACATAATTAGTAGGGTTTACAACCATTGCTAGAAACCCCATATGGGAGGGGGGGGCACATTGATGTAGAGTCAGCGTATTTCTCGACCGGTTTCGTGGCTAAATGCCGATTCCTCAGGAGGCGTCACCTACAGTATCTAGCACAAAAATATTTTTTTTTAAAACATAGAAAACAATAGAACAATAATTTTTCATATTGCATTATATAGCCAAACAATTAATTTGATAACAACTGGAGTATTAACATATAGTCCCGTTGACTCACCCAGAATGTTCTGCCCTCAGCAACAGAGATGGCGAAATATGAGACACCCTCCAATGAGGTGACCCCCTGGGGGTGGAGGGTGGATACGGGGGGGGGGGGGGGGGGGGTAAAGCACGATGAAGCAAGGAATCCACTATAAATAGAGTAAGATAGTAATGCCTAGGTCAATTTAAAAATGTAACCATCTCTATTGGAGTGCCCATAGAAGAAGTCATTTTAAATAGAATAATAAATTAACAGGATATATAGAGGAATTTATACAGAAGTGAATTATGTTTTAATCTGAGCTACAAACTTGAAGGTATTTTTAGGTTCTGCCAAGAGTTAGGTAAATATATACTGTATAACTGTATGCAGATATGTAGCTCAGTATCCTTGGGTTCATTTGAAGATCCTAATTCAAACTGCTGTATCCACAGAGATAGCATTGCAGTTTTTATCCTGCATGACCTAGTGTGTCTTCACTGCAGCAGGGTTCACAATGCTACACCACTGCATTTAGTCCATAAACAACAGGGTAGATTTTAACCATATGCCACTGTTGTGCTTTTTCATCCCTTATTTAGTATAAATTTAGAGCAGTAGTTCTTACTCCTTTATGAGTCATGGACCCCTTTAAGAATCTGAAAGCTTTCCAGAGATATTCAAATAAACACAACTTTGCTTGCAATGATTATATGTACTTTATTTTACTGAAATCTGATTACATACATACAGTATATGACATACACAAATGTGAATAAAGTTGCTATTATGGAGTGGCACAAGATGGCGAATGGGCAGACAACAATGATACAAAGTTCAATGGTAAACATGAGCCAACATTGAGTAAAGGGACGCTTAGTAGTCCATGCTATAAACAGTGACAGGGTGCGCTTTCTTTAAATTCTTTCAATAGGACCATTGGTTGGGACAATTGGGAGGGCTGTATAGTAAAAGTAAATGTTACGAATGTTTAGAAAGATAAAAACCTCACCAAGGCAAAGTTCTGACATCACCATTACCTATTTTGATGTTTCAATTTAGTTGTTATTTTCTACACCATAAATCAGTGCAATGTAATTATATTTTTTAGTGTCCAACAAACTGTCCAGCTGGCCCTAAAGGACCCCAAGGACTGCAGGGAGTAAAGGTGAGTTTTTCTGTAAAAATATAATATTTCTTCATAAAAGTGTACTTGTTTATTGATCTATATGTTTCAGCATTGCATTGTCATAAGTTACATTTACTTCTCTACATGTGCAGTTATGTGAAATCTTTAGCCTTTTATTAATAAAAATTTACAGTGTCCCTAATAGACAGCTCTTTTTGTGTACAATGACAAAATATTGGCACACAGTCAATATGTCTTCTTTGCTTGCCAGTAGTGTTGGGCAAATGCCCGTTCAGGTGTTCAATATGTTAAGGAGCGAGGACAGGAAACAGCCGGCCGCCCACGTCCTTATCAATGGATGAGTCATCAGCTGTCAGCGGTAAAAAAAAAAAAAACGGTGGGGAGTCCCCTTAGAATTCATACCAGGCCCTTATCTGAGCACTCAGCCTGGCAGAGCGAGTGCCAGGCCACATGCCCTCAACATGGGGAGGAGTGGGTGCTTTGGGGCAGGGGGACAAGGTGTCCCCCTTCCCCAAAGCACCTTGTCCCCATGTTGACAGGGACAAGAGCCTCTTCCCGACAACCCTGGGTGGTGGTTGCAGGGGTCTGGGGCTTGGGGCTTTTCGGAATCTGGAAGCTCCCTTTAACATGGGGGGCCCCCAGATCCCATCCCCCCCATCTGAATGGCTATGGGGTACATTGTATCCCTACTTATTTAGCCAAAAAAACTGTCAAAAATAACCTTCTTCTTTCTGCAGTGTTCTTCTTCCTCTGCCGATGCCGACCTGCTGAAAATAAAAAAAACAATCCTCCTCCAACACTGGGTACCACCGATCTGTCCGCTCCGATGTCAGGCATTTCTTATATATCCATGGGGTGTGGTCATCAGATTGCATCATCCAGAGACCCCGCCACCTTGTGAAGCCACGGACCCATCATGCCCCAGGCAGTGGCGTCACAAGGGATGGAGTCTCGGATGATGTCATCCGATAGCAACACCCCATAGTTAAATAAGAAATGTGACATTGGAGAGAACAGATTGGGGGGACCCAGCGTTGGAGGAGGATCGTTTTTTATTTTCAGCGGGGTGGCAGTGGCAGCAGAGGAAGAAGAATACTGGAGGAAGAAGAAGAACACCAGAGAAAGAAGAAGACCAGAGGAAGAAAAAAAAGACCAGAGGAAGAACAAGAAGACCACAGGAAAAACAAGAGGACCAGAGGAAGAAGCAGGAAAGAAGAAGATAGAGGAAGAAGGACTTGTCAAAAACTGTCTCTTGTCTTTTGTCACACTACTTTTTTTTGTTGAATGAGTAGGGCTACAATGTATCCCTACTCATTCACATTTGGGGGGGCAGGAATCTTCCAGATACTGATTAGCCCCCCCCCATCGACCTCCACAACCACTGGCCAGGATTGTTGAGAAAAGGCCCTTGTCCCCATAAGCATCTGGCCTGGTATGGTTCAGAAGAGGGGGGGCACTTTCTCGACCCTCCCCCCTTTCCTGACCTGCCAGACTGCGTGGTCAGATAAAGGTCTGGTATTGATTATGATTGATTTATGTTTTTTCATAAATTCGGTTGTTAAGGACGTGATGGCCGATTTCCCAGCCCGCTCCTTAGCTACTGGCTATATACAGTGAATGTAAATCAAAAAAAAAAGAAAACACGCAAGATGCAAATTGTGGCAAGAACGTGGTATAATCGCAGTAAAAAAATGCAGAAAGCACAGCAAAAAGCACTGCAAAAATGCTCAAAAGCAACATGCATAGATAATGGCCAGTAACTTGCGCATAAGCCTTCAAAATTGGCACTTTTGATTTTTCACATTCGGGTCTCATAGATTTCAATGGGGTTCGATGTTCACCTTGAACTTTTGATATGTTCGGGAGTTCTGGTGTGAACCGAATGAGGGATGTTCAGCCCATCTCTACTTGCCAGCTGTGGCAAGTGAACTCACCAACTAGTGTGCCTGACTGCCAAGAATAAATAAATAAGATGGCAGTTATCAAGACCTGGTCACAGAAGGTGAATTTGCCAGGTAACAGTATTCTCTGCAAATATTTTTGAATAACTCAGGATGGATACACATTAATTTACAGAAACCTTTTGAATAGTGCTGTTTTGTTGTCAAAATTTCTCAATTGAATTTTTATATTCTCATGGATAGATTGATGGTATCTTCTCATGCCTTTGTTTCCTCAAGTAAATGTTTGCTATAATGCATGCTAAACCATAGGAGCTAGGAAGAAATTGGATTATAATACAATATTCTTTTCTTTTAAGGGCCATAAAGGGCGTCCAGGTCCCCTTGGTGAGCCAGGACCACAAGGCAAAACTGTATGTATATCCTAAGACTGATTATGATTTTTTTTTTTAAATAAGTATATATAGTATGAAACAAAGAACCTTCTAAACAGCAATAGGTGTAAGGGAAGTAACTCTCCCATAACATGTATCACACAGATGAAGCAAATAAACACTTGCCATGAAGTCTGTGATTTGCATTTGCACAAAATAACCTATTCCTAAATGAAAGTTCAAATGAAGGACCAGTGTCACTTTTTCTATAAATACAATTGTTGTTAAAGGCACACAGTTACACTACTGTAAGTTCTTACATGACACCATAAGATTGTGTCCAACTTCATGGCTCCAATCCTTTCAACTGAGCACTTTAATATCACCTTACCTAACCTCTACTATGTCAAGATCAGATACACAGGCAGTGTAGCACTAACTAGATGCATCCAAATCGTATTGCACTAGGATGTAGATCTGCTCTAGTTACTGCGTACCATGTATTCTGTGTGTACCTGCACATGCACATACATTCACAACAGTACTTTCATGTAAACTTGCACTAAAGGGTACACACGAATATGCATATAAACATGCATTTTATTGTACTGTATGTAAGTAGCTGTGACCAGAATATTACGGCAGCTAGCAGCTCAACTCAACTAGCAGCTCAAAGTGAAGGGTCTGGGAGCTGAACGTACTGAAGTCTGCCTGGTGATTATAAGCATTTGACTGTAATTAAGTGAATAAGCAGTATTTCCTAAACACCGCTTTCATGGAAGTCAGCCTCCCTCTGTTCCTTTCTGTCAAGGGGCGCAGTCTGCTACATTATGCCAAAACACTTTCAAGCCAACCAAGAAAAAAAATGAAAAGTACAATTATATAAAGCATTGCAATAGGGATCACTAACAAAGGAACAGATCACCCCTGGACGTGTAAAAAAAGTTATTGTTTCTGTGTGCCATAATATTAATTTCTTGTTTTATTTTCTTGTAATTTTGTATCTCAAAATTAAAAAAAAAATTTTTTATCAGTAAAATTAAAGCAACTTTCTATATATCTTGGTTCAGTAGACCTTTTTTCCAATTACAGGGCACAAAGGGAGATGTAGGCATTTCAGGGGAACAAGGAATTCCAGGACCTCCGGTAATGTACAACCACCCATTCTTACAAATAAATGTCAGCATAGTCGATATCACTATAGAGTAGGATACAGGTAATAGTAGCATCTCATTCTTATGGTGTCCCCTCTTTCAGTGTTGTAGCACAAAAGTGGGAAATAGGGAGCGCTGAGACATTTACAAACTGTGAGACCCTCCCACCCCCTTACTATACATAGAGATATCAGTCATAGGCTGTTTGCTGGAGCTCCCTCACCAACACACCTTTTCTATCTTATGGTGTCGGAAAACCTTTCAGAAGTAATACATACTAATAGCAGAGGAACAAGGCAGAAGAGAAAAAAACACACTCACTGCATTAGATAGAGACAAATACACAGTATAGAAGGATGTGCTTTGTTCATATTTCATTTCTGAGGTTTACAACCACTTTAACTAGTAGTCCTGGCTGTAATGGAAACTGCATGCTGCTTACAAAAGCACATCTGATTAGCAGTTCTTACAAAAGTAAGTCCATGACATGACAGGCAGAGCTTTTACAAAAAGAAAGACTTTAGTCACAGAATATATTTTTGTATGCCTTGAATTTCATGTATAGTCCTACATTAGCAATGTGTTTGATGGTCCATTTTATACAAAATGTTGCAATCAAAAAAGTTGTTATAGAAATAGTAACATTTACTTCAAAACGTTTTAATATAATATATATTGTTAAAAATGCATCATTTCCTTCACTGCCATCTGCATTGAAATGAGAACAGCGTGTCATATAACTTTCACTGAACTCACAAAAACAAATTGCTTTCTGCCAAGCAAAAAAAGATGTACTGTGTACTGGATATGCGGAGATATTAGGAATCCTCAAAAATATAGTTTATAAAAGGGATTTAACTTTTTTTTCAAAGTTTTTAGCATTTTAAAGCATTTTACCTGTATCATGCCCTTTCAAATAAATTGAAAGTATTCAGTTTCAGTTTTAGTTGTAAAAATTTACATCTTTGTAAATTATGGGGTAAAGCTTGGTTAAGGTGTAATGCCTTGTACACATGATCGGACATTCTGACAACAAAATCCATTAGATTTTTTTTCCCACGGATGTTGGCTCAATGTCTTGCATACACACGGTCGCAGAAAGTTGTCAGAAATTCCAATCGTCAAGAACGCAGTGACGTACAACGCGTACAACGGTACTATAAAGAGGAAGTTCTATAGCCAGTAGCCAATAGCTTCTGTCTCATAATTTATTCTGAGCATGCGTGGCACTCTGTGCATCGGAATTGTCTACACAGGATCGGAATTTACACGATCGGATTTTGTTGTCGGAAAATCTTATATCCAGATCTCAAACTTTGTGTGTTGGAAATTCAGATAGAAAAAGACGTAAACAAGGTTGGAATTTCCGACAACAAGCTCCAATCGCACATTTTCAGTCGGAAAGTCCGACCGTGTGTACAGGGCATAACACCTAACTTATGAGCAGCAGTTGTGGTCAAAACTTCATTCTTTTACCTGAGAATCATAGCAATAGTTAAGTAGTCTGTTCCCCCAAGGACACTTAACTGCTTTAATTGCATAATTACAAAAATTACCTGCAGCCAATTACAGTTATACAACATGCTACTGCTACACCAGGGGTGGGTAATTATGGGGCCACATGAGAAACTGGGACTGTTTTAGAGGGACGAAGCAATAGGCTGCTCTTAATTATCACAGGTACTGTATATGGGTACACATAACTAGACATGAAATCCCACTTAAAACAAATATAAAATACAAATCAATATAGGATTACCACATACCATTACATATGATAATATTATGTAATATGGTAAGCTAGCACCTGCTTGGACCAAACATGCATAGAGTTAGCAGAGCAGCCTGTCTATGGGAACCCTATGTATTTAGTATTTATATATTCTCTCCATTGTTATATACAGTGCATCCTTGGTGTGTGACATCACTTCCGCATTAAGTAGGAAGTTAAGGCTGACTATCGGGGGTGTAGATTCTGCCTCTTACTTGTAGGCTGAAGAGTGGGCCTTGGTAACACCCTTCCACATGCCCTCCTTTATCATATCATTGTTGCTAACCTCACATGGTCCATCCCAGATGTTTGAGGGGTATTGTGTGCATGATGTACCCTTATTTACATTTGATTTTCTAATTCCAATTAATCTCACGCAGGCCAGCCAAAGGGGGTTGTAAAATGCCCATGTCTGCGCTAGATTAACAATAACTATAGCTATAGCTCCCAAAATCCATCCAGTGGCTGCAAATAAAATGTATAATTAAATGCAATATTAGTCATTGTATTTGTTCTTTAAACCAGAGAAATCTATTAGTTCCTAGAATGTTAAGGTTCCTGGGGCTTCTCTCCAGTCCACAAGATGCCATGCCGGAAAACTTAAAAAACAGACCTTTTGTTTTTTGTAGTTTATAGTATTATTAGACACTGGACACCGGTTAAACAACATTTTTTTTACTTGTACCATTATAATATGCTTTGATAATTGTTCTAAAAAATCTATTATTATTTGTGATACAGGGCCCTCAGGGAATCCGTGGTTACCCAGGGCTCGCTGGACCCAAAGGAGAAACTGTAAGTATCTATAAATGTGGACATTTGAGATAGATCTTTGAAATTTTGTGGTCAGCTTGAAAAATTAGGATTTGTTATTAGTACATAAGATATGATAATTTAATAGGGTGCATGTACAGTATGTGTGCACCATAAGGACAATGCATGCATAAGCATTACAAAAAGATAGTTACCGTTTGCAATTTATATCCCCATTCTAATTCATCATGATTCTTAGCATCTAATGTGCTTAGAGATATATCTAAAAGGCAGGAAAATCCCAGGTAGTACGGTGAGGGATAGGCTGCACCAAGGCTTAGATTTACAAACTGTGATGGCTTTTTTTCTGTAGCTGTTTTCCTCTTCTTGCTACCTCTGGACATTTATGGCTAAATTCAGCAAGAGAACTATAGGGGGGATGGGTACAGGGATTATTGAGAGGATTCCGAAAGCTCTTTATATTTTTAGGAAACATGAAAACCATCTTCTCTTGTTTGGTGGTCTAAGCAGTAGAAAAGTAGTCATATTGCCTCCAATAGCACATTCTAGCAGCCGTTCTCACTAAGATATGCACAACAGGAGAGGATTGTACAGAAGAAAGTATAATGAAATGTTATGATCTTGGGTCACAGAAAGGCCTCTTTTATGCCTTTGGATTTTCCTATTTAGTCATATATCAGCTATGTGTTTGATATCCCTTTATGTTTGATATCAGTAGAGAGAAATAGAGAGTGTGCCTTTGTAAAGATAGTGCATACTTATTACAATAAGCTATTACCTTTTGAAATTCACTTGCTTGTTCTAATCCTGTATTGAGTTGTATTGTAACTGTATTGTCTGCCCTCATGTTGTAAAGTGCTGCGCAAACTGTTGGCACTATATAAATCCTGTATAATAATAATAATCTATCTTGATGCACAGTGTCTACTGTGCATATAGACATATGTAAAAGTAAGGAGGATCCCAGGTAAACCAAGTAAGCAGTGTAACAATATGTACTTTTTCATACTCTTCTTTAACTGTTATTCTAAAAGATGTTGTCTGAATTTCACAGGGACCAACAGGATATAAAGGGATGATTGGATCAGTTGGTGCAGCCGGGAAACCTGTAAGTTAATATAAAACGAAACACTTTGTCATTTTAATAGCATAATCTAAAAGCGTATACAGTATATAGTAGGTTTATGAATGTTTTTTCTTCAATCTGTCTTAAAACCATTACCCCACCTAGTTTTTCAGTCAGTGTTCCACTGTTCATTCTATCTGTCGGAGGAGCACAGTAGTTCTGCAGTGGTAGATTTGGTGTATCAGACTTATGATCCTCTGTAAACAAACTTTTCTTAAAGTGAACTCTGTACTGTGCCAACTCAAATGTAAAATCTATTAAAACTATAAAGAATAGTTATGTATTGCAGCTATATTTTAAACAATGATAACAACATGGAAAAATATGCACATTATAAAAGTAAATTTGTAAAGTCCAAGGTATCTCTATTCACATTAAACCACAAGGAAACAAAAGTAAATGTAAATAAAGTGTTGGTTTTGTGCACAACAATAAAAAAATTCCCGTTGTGTATAAAGGCTTACACTTTATTTACACTTGTTTTAGTTTCTTTTTAGTTTAAAGTAAATAGCACTGTTTTGGACTTTACAAATTAGTTTTGGAGACGTGCACATTTTATTCAACTTTGTGACCCTATTCAGAAGTGAGTTCATTTGCGCAACATTATATTTTGCGCAGTCGGAAGTGACAGAGGTGAAATTCCCCATCGACTTAGTGCAGATTTCTCAGTCCTCATTACAGAATCCCCTAGGGAGCAGGAGCATTTAATTAAACTGCACTTAGGGTGGTTATTATCACTAATGAGCACAGCCTTGTAGAGCTTTCACTTCTCTATGTCTTTTTCAGGGTGAGGAGGGGCCAAAGGGGCCCCCAGGAGAGCCAGGAGAGAAAGGAGATAAGGTGAATAATATTTTTTTCCTATTTAATATTCAAATCAAATGACTAAATGTGACATACATTAAAAGGTATGCTTGCTCTGCATTGTATTCTTTAAATGTGATGTTTGTCTATAGTGAGATTAATTGGAAGAATTCTATTTAAATATAATTCTCATACATGCCAGCGTGTTTGTATACTATATTCTACATATACTGTGTTCCTATACTCACACCCTAATATGTGCTGATAGCAATACTATTTAGTCACTGTTAGTGATTGGACCTCCTTACAGGC
This sequence comes from Lithobates pipiens, assembly GCF_037356315.1. Lineage (NCBI taxonomy): Eukaryota > Metazoa > Chordata > Amphibia > Anura > Ranidae > Lithobates > Lithobates pipiens. The sequence continues at coordinate 355,923,763 of NW_027507748.1, read as the reverse complement.
TAAATAATCTAAGCCTTTTAAGAGCATTGCATCTAGCTTACATTTTCTTAAAAGACAAATGTCTTTAAGGGCTTTGTCCTTTTGGAAACTTAACTGCAATTATGTCAAAAGATCTCTTTCCCAAGCTAATTTTCGTGACACAAAAAGTTAGTTCATATGAGGGAAGGCAAAGTCGCGTGTTTACACTAAGCTTAGCCCACACCATTAACCAACAGAGCTTCTTATTTCTCAGATCAAGTAGAGGAATAGAAAATTGTCCATTCATATAAAGCAATTTATCTCTTACCCTGTCAAAGAACCAGTATAGAGATGTTGTTATTAACATTATAAATTCAGTTAGTTAGAGCCAAGGTTGTTGGGGCTGATACTTGTGTGGCCCAGACATTAATATTTTTTATCTTTTGCCTTATATTATTTATTAATAGTATTGGTAATATAAATGCCTTTTGCCCTATAAGAATTATCACCAATATTGGTAATATATATGTCTCTAAACAAAGAAATGCATAAAGCTATAAAGGCTTCTTTCATAGATTCTTTTGTAATTAAGTAACCCAACCACTAGGTGCATTCTGGCAACTAGAAGGGAACAAAAGGTAAGAAAACAACATTAATGGTGCTCATAGGGGGTCCCAGGAATCCATTAGTGCCCATTTATGAATGAGGTCTCTGGCATTGCATTATATTGCCATGTCACTGTCAAACAGAACTGTTGCTAATAAAGTCTATTTAAACCTGCAAGAAGAATATCTGTGTTTAAGGCACCAGGAAAAATCCTATTGTCTTTGCTGATTACAAGCACCAATGTACAGAATATTCACAGATTCAATCTCCAAAGGTCTTAATGGGTACCTCTACACATAAGCTCTTCTTGTGCAAATGCTCCAAGCATTCTGATAGAAAGGACCATATATTTATTCATAATGTATGGCAAAAATAACATTTGTTTTTTTTTACGATGTGACATGTGTAAAATATGTATCTCCAGTTGAGCCAACATTATATGTACACTGTGTCATTCATTTTCAATCATCTTATAATTATCTAACCAACAAAATATTGTTTCAGGGGTCCCGAGGTGTCATTGGACAAATGGGAGCAATGGGTCCTAAGGGAAACAATGTAAGTTTTATTTTGGGGTTTTAATTATATATACAAATGAATGTATCAGTTTTGCTACAAAAAAAAATGGTAAGAGGCAAGAAATAGAAATGAAAGCCAAAGTAGGAAAGGGTTAGTGGGTGATGGGAAACGGGAAGACTAATATAGATGCAGTGAAAATAACAATTATGTTTTTTTAACTACGTTAACTTCACTCAACAATGTAATTCTGGGCTAAGGCTCCATGCACACTGGAGCTCATAAACTGCAGTTTATTGGAGTTTGGGTGTTTTTTTTTAAAAGCCCATAAACTCCACTCTATGTTAGCCTATGTGTCCATGCACACATGGACGTTTTTTTAGCTTTAATGATCAGTGAAGTTTATGGGCTTTTTTCTGAATGCCAGAAATTTGCGTTCAAAGTGGCGCTTTTCACCGCCAAAAAACAACAAACGCCGATAAATGCTCATAAACACGTGTTAATTAGTGTTCGGCGTTCTATTTTTTCAATGCTTTGTGGGAGTTTGGAATGCACTGTGGGATTTTTGGGGTGTCCTCTGTGTATTTTTATTAAAAACGCCCATAAACGCTAACGCTCATAAACGTTCATAAACGCTAGTACAAAACGCTGTTAAAAGCAGGTTTTTGAACCAGCGTTTTCTGCCAGCAATCTGGCATCCAGAAAAAGCTTTTTTGAGCTTCAGTGTGCATGGAGCCTTAATGATGAAATCAAGCATCAATTAACTTATCTTGCTTGGAAGCAGGAGGCCCCGAAATATGATAGATGTCTTCTTCTATCTTTTATAGCTCCTCAGATGTATTAACAATTTTATTTATTTTTACATAATAGGTCAACCATAGTCTTTTTTACTTTGTTTATATCCTAATTTCTATGGTGGATTATACATAGCCTTCCATACATTTTGGGCAGTTCCCAATACAGAATTAGTATCAGCTGGCCCTGGAGGGATTGACACATTATCACAGGAATATATTTGTACATCATTTTTCCTGTCTGCCCAATCAGTGAAGCACTTTAAGAAATGTAGCCTCAACTACAGAATTGTGCACAGGCAGAAGCTAGATGGTTTCCATTTCTGCTTTCTATCACTTGATGTGTAAAAGGCTTTCTCTTTATATTATTTGTGTTTCTACAGAGGATTTTAGTACTCGCAGGCTGGTTTTAGTATCCATTTGAACATTGACAATAAATAATCATCACTCTTTCTCGTCTAAATGAATGCCCATTTGTTAGTTTCTATTCAGTGTGAGTAAACTGTTTATATTCTGTTCGGAGCCATCAGTTATTCACCATCGAATAGTTTTCTTGTGTAAATAAGCTTGGCCCACATTCAAAATCATATTTCCAGATTAGAAAATGTATAGACCAATTGATGATATGTAGTACTTTCTACCCATAAACATCTTTATCATAATTTTTAGAATTTTGAATACGTGTAGTTTCCTTTATATAGTCTTACATTTTTTTGTCATTTAGGGTCTACCTGGCATTGATGGCAAAGATGGAACTCCTGGTATTAACGGAGTAAAGGTAAGTACCTCATCTGTTCTCCTATTCTATGCTAACAGCCTGTTTATTTTCATACTTGCATCCTAATTCATGTTTTTGTCTTGTCTAGGGTAGCACTGGGCAAAATGGCATTCCTGGTCCACCTGGTCATCAAGGCTTAGCTGTAAGTATTTAACTGCTAAATAAAAAAATGTGAAAAATAGAAAACTTTTTTCAACATAGAGGTCTTGTCAAGTCAAGCGCTTTCAAATTACTTTAGTTGGAAGAAGTTAACCTGATACTGATTTCTGGTTATGGATGCTAGCGATTTGATAAGCTACCAGTTAACTTTGCATCAACTTTTGAGGCATTATTGATGAGATCGAACCACAGGAGTCAGCTTTGCCCTCAACCTTTCAAGTAAGGTTCTTGCTGGCAGAGCTCATGCAAACAGGCAGAAAAAGCACTGCATTTAGGCACATATTTTCTGCATGAAAGAAAGATCCTGCATAAAGTACACACCGAAAATACTCACATTTATGCACGTTTATTCATGTGTACGAGCGTATGTGAGTGAGATCTTCAGATCTATGTGTGTAAAATCTGCAGCTGTGGCCTACTTTTTTTGTGCGTAACTGAGCACAGTGCACATTTTTGTTTGTAGATGCAGCTGTGTGTATGGACTCATTGATTACTATAGTGCTGCAATTAGATGCGTACAAAACTAACTGCTGTACCCATTTAAAAGCATTTTTTTCTGCCCAAGTGAATGAGCCCTAAGAAAGCCAATGCTTGAATGCTGATCCCCTGGTTAGGATACCCATCCCAGTGATAAGAAAAATGCATGTAGCAAGAAAAGTTAAAATGAAGACAGAACTCTTGAACCGCACGTATAAAAGCCAACTAGCATGTTTCTAAAGGATTTTAGCAGTGGTGATATAGTTTGCCTTTAAGAGCCACAGACAATATGAGAAAGTAGGAACATGACTCCAGATAAGTCCACACTTAAACGCCACAATAAAAAACTGTAATGCGGGCTCAGCTCGCCACTGTGAAGATATAAAGAACAATTGGACAGCTGCACATCCTAAGAATTGCAGATTTATAGCAATTGTTCCATAGCAAAATGTACAATAGTTGACAAACCTCGAAGGATATTACCTAGAGTCTGTTTAATTTATTTACTGTTTTATTTACTGTAGACATTAAAAAAATGCTTACAATATCTTCTATATACAGTAGAATATGCATGCTATTAGATAACTCCTAAGTAAAAATTTATGTTTAGCATCAAATAATTGTTAAAATCCCTAAGTCGATATGTATTCAGTTTAGGTACACAAAAGCTTAGTGGAGTATTACTTTAATCACCTATTTCTGTTGAAAACAGTGTTTGGCCAGTAATGGAATCATTTCCCAGTACTCAGTGATGCATTAATGAGACAGAATGCATTTATTAGCAATCAATTTTAAATGTCATCTACAAATTCTGACTTTCTTGTTTTTTGCAGGGGTTACCTGGACAACCAGGCACCAAAGGAGGTATTGGTCAAAAGGTATATATTTGATAGGATTATTTAACTTCATCATATTGATATAGTAATAATGTATTTTTGTTTGATCATTTTTAATGTAACTCGATGTACTCTCAGAGGTGTTTATAGCTTTTATGCTGCTTGAATGGAAGTGTGAAATTACTTCCAACACAGTTAGAATCAGACTTTGTACATAATAATTAAACAGTGTAAGAAACACAACATTAATCAGCTATGGTTGTAAGAGGGGAATTGCAGGGTTACTTTCCACACAAACAAATATTCCGATTGAGCAGTCCAACTTACTGCTCTAAAAAACATTTTGTACTATCTTCTCACACATATTACAATCTAATGAGCTAATGAAAAAAATCCAGGTAATCTAGACAATTTCATTCACCCTCGTCCAGTTTTTCTTTTTGAATTGGATCTTTTATGACTTCACATATATTGTACTCCAGTGTAACTTGTGTGGCCATCTAAAAAGAAACATACTGAAAGCAGCTACATTGCTATTACTAAACTTTTCTTTTGTAAAGACTGGTTGATTGGCTGTTACTTTAATCTAGAGGGTTCCCGGTTTAGTACATTCTGAAGCCAGTACATTGGCAATGAGATAATGTAATAAGTAAACATGACTAACCACATTTACATATGTATTATTACAAATATTACAAACAAAAATGTTTCTTAACACTGGGCAAACTACACAGGCCCAAAAAATTTCATGGAAATGGAATTGCACAGAGTGGCCTCAAGCCTCCTTTTCTTGGTCCCCCACTGATGCCCCTTGCTTACTTGTCATTGGCTTTAATTGACAGCAGTGGGAACCAATGACTGCCTCAGCAAAGCCTGTGAGACCGTAAAGTGAGGGGAGAGAGGAGCTGCAGATGGCTCGTCTAATGTGGGGTTGTAGTGAAAAATAGGGGGGGGGGAGCAGAGGATGGGATATCATCAGCAGGGCAGTGTACAGGTGGTCATTAGGGCAGAGGATGAGGAGGTTAGCAGTTTATAGGGCAGTGTATGGGGTCATCAGGGCGGAGAACAGAGATCAGTAATAAGTGACATAGAGTTCAAAGGCCAGTAGTAGATGAGGCAGAGTTTTGGGTCATTCAAAAATAAAACATAAAATAGGAAAAAGAACAACCCTGAACATTTGGATAATATTTGGATAACATTTGGATAATATGCATATTGTCGACTTAACTAGATAATAGATTGGGTTCCCAAAGCCAAACAGAGTATGCAGAAAAAAGAAAACAAGCCAAGCAGGTTAGCAAAACGGGCTTCAATATGGAACTCTAGAGATTCTCTAGAGTTCCATATTGAAGCCCCTTTACAAATCTGCTTGGCTTGTTTCCTTTTTTCTGCAGAGTTCGGGTTAGTAGTAAGTGACACAAAGGACAGATTTTCCAGTGGAAGGAGCTTAAAGGGAAATGATTACACAGAATCTGTGACTAGTCACTGTATAGTTTGCACACATATACCACAGTCCTTGTACTCACAAAATACTCCTTACTGTCTCACAAGTGTACCCAGGTTCCCTAAAGCCCCCCTTATACAGGGTCCCCAGAGTTATCCGCCTTACATTAGGGTCCCTAAAACCACCTGCCTTGTATCAAGATCCATAGAGTCGCCCTACTAACATCAGGGTCCCTAGAGTCACCCCCCCCCCCATGTCAGGGTCCCAGAATCACCTTTTCTGACATCCTGGTAACACCTGAGTAAGTAAAGAAAGCATAAGAGTGTCTACTTTCCTTCCTCTGCTTTATGTGTGAGTCACTTCTTACAGTCTATCTAGGCAAGAGGTGTTCAACCTAAGGCTCAAAGGTCGCATGCGCCCCAAGATGGCTATAAATGCATGTCAACACAAAATCGTGAACTTACTTAAAAATGTTCATTTCTGCAGGGATTTTTTTGTAAAAATGCATTTACACTTAATGAACACATGTGACCGAAAAAAAAACATTGACATTGGTTGTTATTTACAAAAGGCAAATTCACTTTGCACTACAAGTGCAAACTACAAGTGCAAAGTGCACTTGAAATTGCACTAAAAGGGCACTTGGTCACTGTAGATCCGAGGGGCACAGGCAAGGAAAATAAAAAAAACAGCATTTTAGCTTGCACATGATTGGATAATAAAATCAGCAGAGCTTCCCCTCATTTCAGATCTACCTTTCAGATTTACAGCAACTGCATTTCCAAGTGCACTTTCAGTGCAATTTCAAGTGCATTTTGCACTTGTAGTTTGCACTTGCAGTGCAAAGCGGATTTGCCTTTTGTAAATAACCCCCAGTGTCTCTTTACTGGACTTTTAGACTGCATTCACATCTGAGAGTATCATTTTCAGGCCTTTTTTTTTGGGGAGTTTTTTAAGCTTTTTTGCAGATTTTGTACAAGCTTTTTCAATGCGTTAATGAAGTATATTACAAGCATTTTCATAGCTTCAAGCGTTTTTGTTTAGCCAATTTAAGCACTAAGGGGAGGAGAGGGAGAGAAAATTAGGGGTGGAGGGATGCTATTTGAGCATTTTTTCAAGCATTTCACGAGCATTTTTCTGCTCAAGTCAGGCATTTCTAGTGAAGTCTATGGAACAAAAAATGCTTGTAATCTGCCAAAAAAGAAGCTCATGTGCTTTTTTGAGCTTCAGGTGTTTTGCTTCAAGTGACATAACGCTCATATGTGAACAGGTGCCATTGAAATTAATGTGATTTTGCTTGTTGAGCGTTTTGAAACTTTTTTTTGTTATTTATGTCATCAGTTTTCAGCAGCACCTATATTTGTGAACAACTATTTTCAAGGATGAAGCACACAAAGGGCAAAATTAGAACCTAAATTTCTGATGAACACCTTTAGAATTAATTGACAATTGCTACTACTTCCATCGAACCAGAAATTGATGCGTTAGTTTATCAAAGTCAGCGTCAAATATCCCACTAATTTTATTTTTCCCTCTTTTACTCTTATATTAAAAAATATTACAAAAAAGTTTTAGTACTCAGATAGGTACATTGTCTATATCATTCATCCTTAACTTGTGATCTGCCAGATTTGCCCATGACAATTCCTCTTCTTCCAATGTGGCCCAGTAAGGCCAAAAGTTTGGACACCCCTGATCTAGGGAATCCCAAGAGATGGCTCCACCCCTATCCAGCACACAGCAGGTCTGAGGTCCAAAGCCTTAGCTCTGCATGTTTCGCTACAAGACTGTAGGGGTGTGTCTTTTATGTCCACTCTGGTCTCATATTACACTTAGCTTTGTGCTCTTTGCTGTGCAGTGTGTGACATCAGATTATCACCCCCTGCCTTCTTGAGTTAAAGAATGCTGTCTAAATTCTGTACTTTGAAAGACTGTAGAAAATAGAGGGCTGCAGATAAACAGGTACAGCTAGGACAGTAGGCTAGTCACTTCAGTGGTTATATGTAAGCCCTTGTACACACGGTCAGAGATTCCGACAGAATGTGTCCTATCGGACCGTTTTGTCGGATATTCCGACTGTGTGTGGTCTCCACCGGACTGTTTCCGTCGGAATATCCGACGGACCAACTTTTCCAACTTGCCGGTAAAATTTTTCCGACAAAATGCTCCGATCGGACATACTTCGATCATGTGTAGCCTACCTCGACGGACAAAGTGCCATGCATGCTCAGATCAAATTCCTAGACCAAAGCTATTGGCTACTAGCCTGAACGTAGTCCCGTCCTAATGAAATAACGTCATCACGTTATGTACAATCGGATTTTCCGACAACTTTGCCCAACCGTGTGTATGCAACAGTTTCGGACAAAATCTGTCGGACAAAATCCAACGGATTTGGTTGTCAGAATGTCCAACCGTGTGTACAAGGGCTTAGAGTTCATCACTTTAATCTTAGAACTGTGACTGTTTGTCAAACTGAGTAGGCAGTTTATACTTGATGTATTCCCGCAATGAAGGTCAAGAATTTTCCTGCATGTAAATGCGATTCAAGAAGCAATTTCACTCTTTCCTAGGTACAGTAGCTGGTTCACATCCATACACTGCACAGGAGAAACTCTATGGGCTCATTCATATCTATGCATGTATAGTACCCACATACACTGCAGCACAGAAAATGAAGGCCTTTAGACACATATTTAAAACACGGGTTAGAAATAACATACTTGCATATATGAACCATCAACATTTTAATAATTATCCAATCATCTTCTTTTAGGGTGAACCAGGTTCACGTGGAGAGCCAGGGTTCTCTGGAGCTCCAGGAAAACAGGTAAGTGTTTCACAAAAAATTAATTTTTTTAAATATTTTTACACCAGTACAGCTTAAAGGCCATTCACATCCAAAATCGACATTTCATGTTTGAAACATGACATGTTACCTTTACAGAGCGAGAAATTTGTATCTTGCTCCTTCAGTGGATTCTTCATAACATAAAATACAATTGTTGGGAATCCATCTTCAATGACAAATTCATTATGGGCTTGTGAGAGGGAGTAAATACACAAACTAACATGAGAAAATCTCATCTTTAGCAACACTAAGTGATATGAGAAGCTAGCCTAGCAGGGTATTCAGCCTATTAAAGTTGAAGATGGAATTGCTTTTTAAAGCAGAACTTAAGTATTTTTTTCACCTTTCCATCTATTAAATCTTCTGCCCTTGTTGTTTTAACTTTGTTTAGTAAAACATTTTTTTTTCTGCCAGTAAATCCCTTATACGGCCCACTTCCTGTTTCTTGACTGTTAAAAAGCCTAAGCTTATGACATCACAGTTCTCTGTCTCACTCTTGTGAGAATTTGCAAAGAGTCATAAGAGGGCCAATGAGAGCTGCAGATCGGGAAGTGTGTCTGTGTAAATCCAGGAAGTGAACAGGCAGCAGCTTCAGCTGCCCACAATTAAAATGGTTGCAGCCAGACTCAGTGGAGGGAGATTTCTGCAGCATATTTGGCAAGTACAGAATCACAGTATATATAAAATAATATGCAAAGTGGTTGGAGGGAAGCTTCAGAATGGCAAAGAAGTTTTTATTACAAATTATGTGAGCAGACTGCAGTTCCTCTTTAAGTAACTTTTGTATTGTTATACTTAGTAAGATAATTCTGAACTTAGGTGACCTTAGTTGCTTTATTTCCACTGATTGTTGAGATGAGACTATAATAATACATACGAGTGCATACAATTATTTTCTATAAAAGCAGAACGTACTTTGTGCTTGAAAAGTGAATCACACTGTGTGCTACTCACTAAGAAAAACACTTCAATGATTAATAGAAAAGAAAAAAAAAGGAACGTGACTATACTCACTGCTTTTATTGGATTTGATTGTCTACAGAATTCAGAATTATATGTATTCCATTATCTGCATTAGTTCTACAACAAATATCATTTCTAGAAAGGGAGAATGTAAAACATACAAGCATGTCCCAATGCTGCTTTCATATGGTATTTTTCTCTTCTAGTAAGTAATATTGTTGTCTTTCAGGGAGAAAGGGGTCCACCAGGAGAAGTTGGCCCCAGGGGTATCGTAGGTATAAAAGTAAGTATGTTTAATATTTGACTCTGTATAACATTCCTAAAAATTAAAGTCAAGAATTTGCATGTTGATTGCTTCCTAGCATTTTACTATGAGTGTATGGAAATAGCTAATACGCTAAGTTTTATACCTTATAATTTTCAGTATTCACTATAATTATTATTCACTATAATTACTGTTACAAAAGGTAATGCCTTTTTTTATTATAGGGGGATCGTGGTGAAAGAGGACAGGTTGGACCAGGTGGTGTTGAAGGAAAAGCGGTAAGTAGAAATAGAACAGCATAAAATTATCAGATCTTTACAAAATTTAAAGATGATCCAGTTTTCCTGTAATACTTATATATGTATTTATTTATAAAAAAAAGCAATAATTTTACTAACAGACAGTACCGTTCAGATTGGATTATTGATGCTGCTGTGGTTTATAGCACTAGAGGGCACATGGCCTTTAAACAGTCTTTATACCAGGGGTAGGCAATCTGGGGCCCTCCAGCTGTTGCAGAACTACAAGTCCCATCGTGCTCCTGGGAGTAATTGTAATTGCCAGCCTTGCAATGCCTCATGGGAAATGTAGTTCCACAACACCTGGAGGGCCCCAGGTTTTCTACCACTGCCTTATACCAACATAAGATGTTAGAAGACCTGTGCAGGATATTTTACTAGTGATTAGTGTACTGGCTTGGTTTCAGTTTGCTGGACATTTACCAAACCCTGTCTCAAATCTGCAACATGGGGCAAAGTACTTTGCAAGGTCAAACCCTAGCAAGGTACCCTCTCCATGTGGCCTGGTATGCTCCAGGAGAGAGTGGGGCTGAACGCTTCATGGCCCTCCCTTTCCAAGTCCAGCCAGGAAACATACTTGGATAAGACCCCTTTCACACCAGGGCATTTTGCAGGCGCTATAGCGTTAGAAATAGCGCCTGCAATCTGCCCTAAAAAAGCTGCACCATTGTCTGTAGTGTGAAACCCCGAGGGCTTTCACACTACAGCGGTGCTCTGGCAGGACATCAGGGAAAAGTCCTGCCAGCAGCTTCTTTGGAGTGGTGAAGGAGCGGTGTGTTTACCGCTGGCAAAACGCAGCTATTGCGGTGTATTGCTGGCGGTTTTAACCCTTTCTCGGCCGCTAGCGGGGGTAAAAGCGCACCACTAGTGACCGAAATGCACCGCAAATCCGGCGGTAAAACGCCACTAAAAATAGCAGCGTTTTATCACCGACGATATGGGCGGTGTGGTGTGAAAGGGGTCTAATGCCACAAACACACGATCAAACAATCCGGTGGAAAAGTCCGGCGGACTTGACGCTCCGGCGGACTTTTTTTAACCAAAAGTCCGGCGGACTAAGATTGGAGTTTTGGACACCAATCTGTCCGCCGGACTCGCATTTCGGCGGACAGTACGGGTGTGTGTGTGCCAGTCCACCGGAACTTTTGAAATAAACTGACTTTTCCCTCCCGGAGAAAAGTCCGCTCATTTTGAGCGTGTCTCCAGGTAGCCGGGACCAGCGAAGGAGGCGTCGCTGGCCCCATCACCTGGTATGGACTTAAAGGGGAATCCCTACGCTGAAAAAACGGCGTGGGGGTCCCCCCCCAGGTCCATATCAGACCCTTATCCGAGCACGCTACCCAGCCGGCCAGGAAAGGGGGTGGGGACGAGTGAGCGCCCCCCCCCCCCCTGAACAGTAACAGGCCGCGTGCCCTCAACATGGGGGATGCCTTGGGGAAGGGGGGGCCGTGCGCCCCCCCATCCCAAAGCACCTTGTCCCCATGTTGATGAGGACAAGGGCCTCTTCCCGACAACCCTGGCCGTTGGATGTCGGGGTCTGCGGGGTCTTATCAGAATCCGTGAGCCCCCTTTAATAAGTGGGCCCCCGGATCCCGGCCCCCCACCCTATATGAATGAGTATGGGGTACAATGTACCCCTACCCATTCACCTGTGAAAAAAATATTAAAAAAAAACATAACACACAAGGATTAAAATAGTTTATTGCACAGCTCTGGGGGTCTTCTTCCATCTTTGGGGGTCTTCTTGCCGGACTCCTCCGCTATCTTCTGCTAGCTCTTTTACTAGCGGAGGAGCCCGGCTTTCTTCTTCGCCACCGCCGCCCTCTTCCTCCGACTTCGGGGGTCTTGTCCCCCTCTTCGGGGGTCTTGTCCCCCTCTTCGGTTCTTCTTGCCGGGCCACCGCGCCTTCTTCTAGCTCTTTTACAAGCGGTGGCCTGATCTTCTGTCGCCGCTGCCACTGTCGCCGTCTTCTGTTCTTCTGTTCTTCTCTTCTGGAGATGTTGCCTCATCGCTGTCTCCGGTCACTATGACAGAACACGCGGCGTGCGGCGACTTATATAAGGACATCACCGGATGATGTCCCCGCCCATTATGATGTCACAGTCCCAGCATCCTCTGGGACATTTTTTTCACAGGTGAACGGGTAGGGGTACATTGTACCCCATACTCATTCACATAGGGTGGGGGGCAGGGATCCGGGGGCCCCCTTATTAAAGGGGGCTCAAAGATTCCGATAAGCCCCCCACCCGCAGACCCTGACAACCAGGGTTGTGGGGAAGAGGCCCTTGTCCTCATCAACATGGGGACAAGGTGCTTTGGGGTGGGGGGGCGCACGGTCCCCCCCTTCCCCAAGGCAACCCCCATGTTGAGGGCACGCGGCCTGGTACGGCTCAAGGGGGGGGCGCTCGCTCGTCCCCACCCCCTTTCCTGGCCGGCCAGGTAGCGTGCTCAGATAAGGGTCTGATATGGACCTGGGGGGGACCCCCACGCCGTTTTTTCGGTGTGGGGATTCCCCTTTAAGTCCATACCAGATGACGGGGCCAGCGACGCCTCCTTCGCTGGTTCCGGCTACCTGGAGCCACGCTCAAAATGAGCGGACTTTCCTCCGTGTGTGTGGGCGAGTCCGTTCATTTCAAAAGTACGGCGGATAGTCTGGCAGACTTAATGCGCCGGACCTAGTCTGCCGAAAAAGTGCCGTGTGTGGGCAGGTAGCTCGTTCGGAAAGTCCGGCGGTTTGTCCGCCAGACTAAGTCCGCCGGATAGTCTGATATGCGGCATAAGGGTTTGGCATGGATTTTAAGGGGGACTCATGTCATTTTTTTTTCTTCTTTAGGACATATGCCTGGTGCTGTTGAGGAGTGCAAAGAGGGCTGAACCCCATGCAAAATGTCTAATACCAGTGCCTAGTATAGATTTTGGGGGGGTTGCCTGGGGTTTCCTACAAATCTATTCTTGACTCTTATTCAAGCATGCAGCTTAGTTGGCCAGAAAAGGAGGGGCAGCGAAGTGTGCCTCCCCATCCTGAAATATATGCCCTTAGAACGTTGTTTCCATGTTAATGGGGACATGGACCTTTTTCCCACATCCCTGGCCTAGTGGATGTGGGGGTCTTTGTGGGGGCTATTAGAATCTCAATGCTCCTTTTATAATAAGGGGGCCTTCAGATATCCAGCTGGTCCATGTAAATGAGTAAGGGATATTTAGTACCCTTAGATACATATTCACAAAAAAAAAAGATACATATTATATATACAGACACACACAATTATCCCCTGATGAAGAAGGCTGCTCTGTGAAATGCTATTGCCCAGAGCAGGTAAGTATAGGCATGTTTTTTTTGTTTTGTTTTGTTTTTTATAAAAAAACTAAGAAAACCCCAAAGGTTTACAACCACTTTAATGTCATCCGCTGATTGTAACTTTTTTTTCTGCAAACTACATTAAAGCTATTATAACATAATAAAAACTACTTACATGGATTGGAAATAGTGTGCTTCATAGGATAATTAAAATCAGTATAACTTATTTGATTTCACATGAAAACTTTTTTCTTTCATACAGGGAGTAAAGGGTGAGCAAGGACCTCCTGGAATACCTGGACCACAGGGTATTCCTGGAATAAAAGGAGACAAGGTAACGTTCTGATAATCTAGTATTATTCAGAATCATATTTTATTGTATTTTTATGTAGTCTATATTTTACTTAAAGGGGAAGTATTGTGTATTTCAGGGAACACATATTTTAAAGTGTATGAAAAATAATACCACTTATTTTATATGCTCCCTTTTGGTCTGTTAAATAAGCTATTTCATTTTTTTTTTAATCTGTTGGATTAGTGGATCAGTGTAAGAAAACATAGTTTTTGATCCTGCCCGAATCTTGTGAGCTAATCGTTTCCTGTGTTCTTTGCTTGTACTGTGCTTTTATTGGCATTATTCCCAGATCCCTCTGTGGACTACAAAACACCTTATTCTTATGTTATGCAGAAAAGAAGAGGGTAAGGTGTTCTGTAATTCTGTCCCAAGGTGGCAACACATATTTGCTATAAATAAAGTACGATGAGTGAGTGTTATCACCATGAGACAGGAAGAATGTTACTATTAGCAGGATCACTAGGTGAAAATAAAGGAAAAAAAGGTCTGCAAAAAAGGAACCCATTGCAGCCACCACATCTTAGAACTGGAAAGCTGCAAAATATTATTATTTTATTTTTGTACTTGGGTTTAGACACCCTTTAAATTATTATACTTATAATACTTAGGTTTATATACCTTTTAAATTATCATTACAGTGTTTAACGTGCTTTTAATATAATTTTTAGCTTTTTTTTAGGTGTTCTTTCATATTTTTGTTTTTGTCATAAATATAGAGGATAGATTAATATCATTCTGCACTAAGTGACAGAACACAATTACTCTACGTCTCTCTTAACAACTACATAAGTAATGCATTATTTTCAATGAGTCATATGACTGAAACTTTTTTTGAGAGTAGGAGCTGTATAAACACACTGAAAAGACTTTTTGTATCTGCTTTTTTTAGCAGCTTTTCCAAATGATAGTACTGGGACCCCAATACAACTATTCTTTTATTTCTCAGTAGACTAAAGTGTGTCCTTAAATATAATGGTATGAATGAAAGTATCATTGCATCCGAAAAGATTGTTCAATCACAAATTTCTTAGCAGGTTGAACAGAAGATGGCTTCTTTAGTCTGAGTTCCTGGCATGGGTAACATGGGTGTTGCCATTTTCAGTTTATGCGCAATTTACAGGGAAACCAGGAATGAAAACATTGATTGGATCTGACCATTGGCTATATCTTCTAGCACACTGCTGTAGCCTCTGTCATCACCTGTAAACTGAATCAATGCATTAATGAAATGATATGTGAATGTAAACCACGCTGAATGTTGCTATAGCTCATAATGTATAGTATTTGCTGAAATTTAAGCTTTTTATCTTATATGGATGCTTTTGTCTCCTACACTAGACTTACTCATATTTCCATCTTCTCTTAACAGGGTTTCCCAGGAAAGGTTGGAGGAAAGGGTGATGTGGTAAGGGGTTTATACCTTTATTAAATCACTATCTCTGTTTTTATCTTTACCTAACCACACCCGCTGAAAATTCATTGTTTCTTTTTCAGGGTGACCCAGGAGTTGAAGGTTTGGCTGGAGAGAAAGGAGAAAAGGTTAGCAGATCTGATCAGTCATCATAGTCTTTATAGAATTTATGTCATTGTCTTGTGGGGTATTGGTGTCATGCTGTTTTGTGCCACATATACAGTGGCATTTTCAGGGATGTTCATTAATGAGTTTTGTTCTTGTTCATTGTCAGTGCATAGTTCCAATCCTGGCAATTTACCTATTCATGAAACCTTACTAGTCCAGGATGGGTCTAGCACAATTGCAAAACATATCTTTCAGCAGGTTCGAGCGCCTTCTTAGTACCAGAAGGCTGAGGCTTCCTTTAATCAGGGCTGAAACTGTTTGAGGAAAAGACACTGTATAGTTTCTCAGCAGTTTCTCGTAGCTGCAGGACTAGTTTTACTTTCAGTTAGGAAGCAGCAAAAGGGAAATGAAGGTGTATATATATGGTTTAGGACCACTTTACTACAATGGTTTCTCTAGTAATTATTGTCACATGTGACCAACAAAAGCTGTATGGTTTTCCACTTCAAAGTGAATCTATGGCCAAGCTATGGATATTCAAGTATTTGCATATCCCTACCAAGCTGTAAATGAGATTTCAAACAAGCCCTTAATGACCTCTGTAACTGCAGGTGCTGTGAATCAATTCATCCTTAGTAGGAATGGGCCAAACACTGCCCCGGTTCGGTTCACACCAAAACTTGCGAAAAGGCAAACAATTTGTGTGAACACCATTGAAGTCTATGGGACATGAACATGAAAAATCAAAAGTGCCCATTTTGAAAGCTTATATGCAAGTTATTGCCATAAAAGGTGTTTGAGGACCTGGGTCTTACCCCATGGGACATGTATCAATGCAAAAAAAGTTTTAAAAATTACTGGGATCTGAGGGTCACCTTGATAAAGGGGGCTTCCAGATTCTGATAAGCCCCCCACCCGCAGACCCCCACAACCACCAGGCAAGGGTTGTGGGTATGAGGCCCCTGGCCCCAAAACACCCTCATGTGGCCTGGTATGGTTCAGGGCGCCATGTACAGCTGACTCACAGGTGTTCAGCTTCGGCTATTTTCGGCGGCTCCGTTGCGGTTCGTACTGTACCTGCGCAGTACAGGGGGGTCATTATGCGCCGGGGGGGGGCCCTTCTCTGCAGAACACCAGGATCCGACAATACATTACAGCCACAAGCAGTTTAAATTATATTTTTTCCTTTAGAAATGTAATTTTGCTGTGGTACTGTGCTAAACATGAGAAAGGTGCGCTAATTTACAAGCAGACTAAGGACACCTCCCAGGCATGATATTTAAAGGAATATTTCATGTTTATTGTTTCACTTTAAGCATTATTAAAATCACTGCTCCTGAATAAATGTCAGTTTCTAAATCTTTTTTTGCAGTGATACATGTCCCATGGGGCAGGACCCAGGTCCACACGCTGTTTTTTTCAATGATTTTTACCTATATTGCCAGGATCCGACAATACATTACAGCCGCAAGTAGTTTTAAATGACATTTTTTCCTTTAGAAATGTAATTTTGCTGTGGTACTGTTCTAAACACAAGAAAGATATGACGCTTTACATACTAAGGAAACCCACAGGCACGATATTTAAAGCAATATTTCATTGTTATTGTTTCACTTTAAAGTGGAAGTGTGGAAGTAAACCCATCGATTTAAAAAGTAAAAAAAAAGGAAGCCGGGAATGCTAACTGCACATTGGCTGTGCTCTCAGCCAAACTATCAAACCATCCAATGGCTGGTGTCATAACAAATCACATGTGCAGCACCATAGCAGTTGAAGATTAAACAGAGGCAAAGATGGCAGCTTCCTTGGCTGAAAACGATAGGGGAGTTTACTTTCACTTTAAGCATTATTAAAATCACTGCTCCTGAAAAAAACTCCCATTTTTAAAACTTTTTTGCATTAATTCATGTTCCCTGGAGCAGGACCCAGGTCCCCATACACTTTTTATGGCAATTACTTGCATATAAGCCTTTAAAATGTTTTTCATGTCCCATAGACTTTAATGGCGTTCCGTGGCTTTTGGATTTGCTGCAAACGCAGCTTAATAATAAAAATCACAGTTTGAGTCGGACTTATGTTTGACTCAAACATCAGGCTCATCCCTAATCCTTAGGTATGAAGTTTTACTGTTATGATGATTTCATGAGGTTTGGTACTTGCACAAAAAGGTAGCATATTCCCCACAAGAAATAAGACACAACCTGTAAAGCAATACTTTGGGGCAAATTTACTAAAACTGGTGCACACTGAATCTGGTGCAGCTATGCATAGTAAACAATCAACTTCTAAAGTCAGCTTGTTAAATTAGGCTTTGACAATGAAACCTAGAAGCTGATTGGTTACTATGCACAGCTGCTCCAGATTCTGTGTACAGTAGTTTTAGTAAATCTCCCCCATTGTCTTTGCTCCAGGTCAGCTGAGTCACAAGAGCAAATCATTTGAATGAATGGATAACCCAACCTCCTTTCTATATAAGGATGGGCTCAGAGCAGCCATATTATCAGCTTGTGTTGGAACTGTTAGGGGGAGCCAAATGTTCTGTGTAGGCAGAGATACTATTTTTTTATTATCATTCTCCCCACCCCCATAAACTGCAGTGGGGTGTGCTGCAAAGTTTGGAAACTTCAATAAAAATTCACAAATGTCTGTGAACCTAATCCAGGCAGACGCAGTCATTTAACCAATTGCCAACCGCGCTATAGCCAAAATATGGCTACAGCAAGGTCGTCCTTTTCTAGGAGGGCATCTATTGATGACTTCCCAGAACCCCGCCCCCCGCATGCCCTTGAGACATACATCAGGTGCGCTCTGTGATCGATGTGTCCTTTGGACATAGCTGATCACAGATTGCAGTAAAGAGCCAATCACAGCGGCCCCATGTAAACAAATGCTGGTTATCAGCTTTTCCTTTCCTCACGCTGGTCCTGTATAAGGAAAGCAAAGTCGATAACCGGCTATCCTGTGACATCAGGACACAGGTCTTTAGTGCCCTGATTATCAGTGCAGCCCCATCAGTGCCAATCAATGTGTCCATCAGTGCAGCATATCAGCTCCACCTACCAATGCCCATCAGTACCCATCAGTGCAGCTTATCAGTGCCCATTAATGCCCATCAGTGCAGCCTCATCAGTGTCCATCAGTGCAGGCTCATCAGTGCCCATTGGTGCAACCTCATTAGCGCACATCAGCGAAGAAGAAAAATTACTTATTTGCAAAATTTTATAACAGAAACAAAGAGAAACTTTTCTTTTTTTTTTTCAAATATTTGGTACTCTTTCATTTGTTTAGCAAAAAATAAAAAACAGTAGTGAATAAATACCACCAAAAGAGAGTTCAATATGTCTCAAAAACATTATAAAAAATGTCATATGTTTATAGTGCTGTATGACTGCGCAATTGTCATTCAAAGTGTGACAGCACTGAAAACTGAAAATTGGCCTAGTCAGGAAGGGGGTGAAAGTGCCCAGTAGGCAAATTGTTAAGCTGGCTCCCTCTGTCCTTAGAGATTATATGGCTGTTGAGTTCCTTCTTGGGAAATCGGGATGAGCTGAGCTGTTGAAATAATGACTTGAACCATTTCAGTGCTTCTGCTGTGAATTTTGAGGATGAATTGATCCACAGTGCCTGTAGCTTCAGAGGTCAATTAGGGCTTGTTTCAAAGCTCACTTAGGCTGCATTCACAGTTCAGGGTTTTGAATCGTGGGCAGACTTGCCACCAATCTACCCACGATTTGAAATCACTGATGTGTGAATGGCGAATCGTGGGACTTGCATTTGACATGCCATTCATTTGAATAACACCTCAAATTGCGGCGTGGGTCTGGTGTGATAAATCGCGCTGCAATCAAGGCTTCATGGGAAGTATGTCACCCAAAAAGTTCAGGAGCTACTTTTGGGTGACATGCTTCCCACGATGCGTGTTTCCACGATTTATTACACAACAATTGTGGTAGATCAGCACCGTGACTCAAAACGCTGAAGTATGAATGCAGCCTTACTGCTTGTTAAGAATATTTGAATATGTTCATAGACTGTGATCCTGACTACAGGTTCACTTTAGGAAAATGCTTCAAGTAAATACTAAGAAACAGAAAATATAAAATCAGTTCCTTACAATTACACAGTCACCAAGTCATCACATACACGTATCTGCCGCATTTTTATAATCAAAGTTCAGATCATGATTTATTTTAGATATGGCTATAGTGGGGAAGGGAGGAAACACTAATAGGCTTATATTGTGGTAGAGGGAAGTTATTTAGTTATGGAAGAGGCCTGGGGCCATCCTAAAATATATTTTTGAAACAAAGTTCTGAATTTAATGTCAGAAATCTGTGTTTAAATATCACAATTCTGAGTTTAAAAGCTAGAATTCTGAGGTTAAAAATCTGAATTCTGAGATCAAAGTCAGAATTCTGAGATTAAATATCTGACTTGGAAACTCATAATTTTCACGGTTAATCTCAAAATTCTAAATTCTGATCACATAATTCTGATTTTTAAACTCAGAATTCTGATTTTTGATCACAGAATTCTGACTTTGAAACTTAAAATTCTGACATTGAAACTTATAATTCTGTCTTTGAATCTCAGAAATTGAATTTGAATCTTAGAATTCTGACCTTGAAACTCAGAATTATAAATTTTTAATCTCTGAATTCTGATTTTAAGAGTCAGGATTTGTTTACATTTTTAGGATTGCCCAAGGGCTCTTCTGTAATTTTTTAGACATTTAGCAATAATATTAATGAAACATGTAATCTTTATTTGAATTGTTTTAAAAAATTACTGAGATCTCAAATGAAGAACCAATACTGATACACTAAAACTTTACAGACAACTTGACCATCACACCTGTATTAATTTGTTAGCTATCCCATTCTAAAATGTTGGCCATTTATATGATTCATATTTGAGTTTGGCACCTCTTACCCTATTAGTTACTGTAGCTGATAAATTTTATGGATGGGCAAAATAATCTCTATTTGGGTTATATGGGTTTTGGTCTCTGTGTTCATTAGAGAAATTTCTTATTACTTTTGGCCACTGTGAAAATGAGAGGAGGCACAAATAGCAACGAAAAGCACATAGTAAAAAAAAAACATGGTAATAATAAGGTTTACACTGTTCCCCATTTTATATAAAAAAAATGTGTTTAGGTTGGGCTTACAGGTTACACAGAAAAGTGCATAATGCTAAAAAAATATATTTTGTATTCTACAGGGGGATTCTGGTGAGCCAGGTCCTAAAGGCCAGGTGAGTATAATATTATTGTATGTGAAGATTCACATACAACATTTTATCTGTATATTTTTTATTAACAAAGCTTCATTTCAGTTTTCTTTTCGTCTTTCCATAGCAAGGTGTATATGGAGAACTGGGCTACACAGGCCCAACTGGAGATCCTGGCCAGCCTGGAGTACAAGGACTAGCAGGACTACCTGGACCAAGAGGTCATAACGGAGAGAGAGGAGTCCCTGGAATGCCAGGACGACCAGGAGTTCCAGTATGTAACATTTGAATTAATTAACAAGTTTACAGAATAAGTTTGAATGATAAAGGAATGCATTTTTACTAGCGTAATGTAATGTACAGTGTGTTCCAAAAAGGGAATTCAGCATTAACCTTAAAGTATTTATGAATCATGCACAGCACCCTACCTGACAATATTTTTTTTATTTGCAGGGCAGAGATGCTGGAGATCAACACATTATTGATGTGGTTCTAAAAATGTTGCAAGGTGAGAAATCTTTTCATTTGCAATGGCCACTTAGTGCCATAAATAAGTGAACAATTTTTGTTGTAGACTCATACAAAGAAATAACAAAGGAATGGTAAAAAACATTCTTAGATTAAATTTATACCATAGAAAGGTTGTATTAGATGTAATGTACCCCCTTCTCATTCAGTTTTGCTGTTTGTTCTCTCCTTTATTTATTGTATTTTTATTACTGCCAGAGACTGTTGGTAACTATTCATTTCCAGAGAATAGAAGCAGTATCATGGTTTTTACCCCTGTCAGTACATGTAGCTTTGGATATTAGACTTCATGCTAAATATGACTTTTAGGAGTCACTAATCACAACATCGCAGCATATTAGACTGAAGGCTATAAAATAACCTGGACATATTATGGGTCACCTGAATATTAGACTTGGAAATATATATATATATATATATATATATATATATATATATATATATAGTACTACTACTGGAAGTATATATATTACCTCATATTTGGCCTTATAATGACAGGTTATGATTCTGCATCTTAAAATGTATACGCACATCAACTCTAGAAAGAAGTGGTTCTATAACAAAGGAAAAAAATGAAAAAAACTCTGAATGGTGCAAACAGTGAAGGCCTCATTTACTAAAGGCAAACAGACTGTGCACTTTGCAAGTGCAGCTGCACTTTAAAAATTGCAGTTGATCCAGAGCTTAGTAAATGAAGGGAAGCTCTGCTGACTTCCATCATCCAATCATGTGTAAACATGTTCTTGCATGTGATTGGGTATTAGGTATTCTTTACAAAATGAAGGTTTGCCTCATTTAGTACGCTCTGGAGCAACCAGGACCAGATTAACATAGGGGCCATTGGAGCTGAAGCTCCAAGCCCCTACTTTAATATAGGCCCAGCAGGGTTGGACTGTCCATTTGGGCACTGCCATTGCCCTACAGATGCTGTCCATTGCCAAAAACCCAGCCCCAAATGCATTTTGAAAAAAAAAAAATTGTAAAAAAATGAAAAAAAAAAATGATGACACCGTCCACTGCACTACTTACACCATCCACTGCCCTACACTGGAAAAAAAATAATAAAAAAGTAAAATTGTAAAAAGAAAACATAAAAAAAAAATATAAGAATGTAAACAATAAAAGATTGCAGCACATGATTAAAAAAAAAAAAATGTAAAAAAAATTATACAGAAAATTTGGGCTCATTTGCATGGGTTCTTTTGCACATAGTGTGAATGAGCAGTTTGTTAAAAATACCTCATTTGTTTTACTAAAATTTTGCATTTTAATTTTATTTATTAACCATAAAAACGACCCTCCAAAGTCCTCAGCACCAGGCCCATGATGCTCTTAATCCGGCCCTGGAAGCCACTGCACTTTGCATAGTGCAACTGCACTTGTAAAGTGCACAGTCTATTTGCCTTAAGTAAATAGGCCGTTAAGTTTTTTTTTTGCACATAATAGCTGTTTCAGCAACATTTAGCGGCATAAATATGTATATACTGTAAAATGCTTCTAGCATATGAACCAGAAATCTGCTGTTCTGGTATACTGGCATGTTCTGTGTAGCGTTAAGAAACATTGAAGCAACTGCTTCTGATCACTTTTGGAAGTAATTTATACTTTATTGCATGATTGCAACAAAAGTGATTACAAAAATGGATATCACTGTAAGGGGGAGTTATTAAAGCTATGTCACATCACAGTGTATGTCGGAATTTAGCATTGCACATAGCTGCAAGTGTCAGCAGTGTGCCCAAATCACTAAAGTGGGAGACTGATGAATACTCTGCTATATAAGAAAGTATCATAAGCAAACAGCCTACATCTATGTATGCTAGCGTATTTCTTCACAATTTTTACTCACTTTCTATTATAAGTAGAATATATTACTGGGTTAGTTTGGTTTATTGTCATATTTCTTTTTCATGTATATCTTCTACATTTTGCTGTTAATTTCTACAAAAGAACAACTAGCGGAGGTGGCCGTCAGCGCTAAGAGAGCTGCCCTAGGAGGAGCCGGCATTGTGGGACCACCTGGACCTCCAGGACCACCAGGACCTCCTGGAGAGCAAGGACCCCATGGACACCATGGACCACGTGGCATCCCTGGAATTATTGGAGTGATGGGACAAATTGGAAACACAGGACCCAAAGGTTGGCAAACTCAAATTTATACAGACCTATCCATTGTCCTTGTATGCAGCTACACATTTAGGTCTTTTTTTGAAAATTGCTATTTAAGAAAACAATTTCAGCTCATTATCCACAGTCAACAGTAAAATAAATGTCAATTCTGACCACACTTATAGTTAAGTCAAAATGGTTGAGACTGAGCTTTATTTTTATATTTTTTATAAACCTTCCACTTTTAGTCCAGTTTGTGTGGTCAGAAGGCAACTACAGACAAAAGTCGATCTTGGTAGATATTATCAGGTCCTGCTAAAAATGTGGGAGCTATTTCTGAGCTTATTCTAAAATGCTAGTTGTCTGGCTGTCTTTGATCTCAATAATTTCTGAATCCCTGATTGATAACAAACATGCAGATGTCAGAACAGAAGTCAGAACATTTTACCTACAACAACTCTATTAGTTATGCAGGGACG
This sequence comes from Lithobates pipiens, assembly GCF_037356315.1. Classification (NCBI taxonomy): domain Eukaryota; kingdom Metazoa; phylum Chordata; class Amphibia; order Anura; family Ranidae; genus Lithobates; species Lithobates pipiens. Next base: position 355,900,297 of record NW_027507748.1, on the reverse strand, counting down.
TTTTATGAAAATAGTTGACCTGTGTGCAAGAACACAGTGGGCCTCTATTTTTAGCGATATAGCGTCTGTAAAGCGCATCAGTGTGAAATTAGCCTTAGTCAGAGGCGGCTCTAGACTTTGTGAGGCCTTAGGCAAAACTTAGACATGAGACCCCATTCACGCCCATAATGGGAAAAATATTATAAAAATAATAAAAATGAACTGTATAGATGTGCATATATTAACTTAAATCCTATGAACTATGAAATCACAGTTTCTATAAATTTCTCTAACCAATTATTCTTTAATCAAATATCATTAAACATATGGTGGGTTGGTGTGTGTATATCCGCTATCTTCTTGTAGCTCTTTTGCTAGCGGAGGAGTCCGGCTTTCTTCCTCGCCGCCGGCCTCTTCTCCCGACTTCGGGGGTCTTGTCCCCCTCTTCGGTTCTTCTGCCGGGCCACCGCGCCTTCTTATAGCTCTTTTACAGGCGGTGGCCCGGTCTTCTGTAGCCGCTGCCGCCTTCCGTTCTTCTTCTTCTTCTCCTTCTTCTCCAGGAGATGTTGACTCGACGCTCTCTCCGGCCACAATGCCAGGGATGCACTGCGCGGCCACTTATATAGGGACAAGGGGCGGTGTCACATGGCTTTATGTCACATGGGTTGGTGTCACATGGTGACCCCGCCCCCTTACGATGTCACAGTCCCCATGTGACATCAACCCATGTGACCAACCCATGTGACATAAAGCCATGTGACACCGCCCCTTGTCCCTATATAAGCAGCATGTCCCTGGCATTGTGGCCGGAGAGAGCGTTGAGTCAACATCTCCAAGAGAAGAAGGAGAAGAAGAAGAAGAAGAAGAAGAACGGGAGGCGGCAGCGGCGACAGAAGACCGGGCCACCGCCTGTAAAAGAGCTATAAGAAGGCGCGGTGGCCCGGCAGAAGAACCGAAGAGGGGGACAAGACCCCCGAAGTCGGGAGAAGAGGCCGCGGCGAGGAAGAAAGCCGGACTCCTCCGCTAGCAAAAGAGCTACAAGAAGATAGCGGAGGAGTCCGGCGAGAAGACCCCCGAAGACGGAAGACCCCCGGAGCTGTGCAATAAAGTATTTTATCTCGTGTGTTGTGTTTTTTTTTGTACTTTTATTTTACAGGTGAATGGGTAGGGGTACATTGTACCCCATACTCATTCACATAGGGTGGGGGGCCGGTATCCGGGGGCCCCCTTATTAAAGGGGGCTCCCGGATTCCGATAAGCCCCCCGCCCGCAGACCATGGTTGTCGGGAAGAGGCCCTTGTCCTCATCAACATGGGGACAAGGTGCTTTGGGGTGGGGGGGCCGCGCGGCCCCCCCTTCCCCAATGCACCCCCCATGTTGAGGGCACGCGGCCTGGTACGGCTAAGGAGGGGGGGGCGCTCGCTCGCCCCCCTTTCCTGGCCGGCCGGGTAGCGTGCTCAGACAAGGGTCTGTTGTGGACTTGGGGGGGACCCCCACGCCGATTTTTTTCGGTGTTGGGGTTCCCCTTTAAGTCCATACCAGGCGGCGGGGCCAGCGACGTCTCCTTCGCGGGCCTCGCCTACCTGGAGACCCGCTCGAAATGAGCGGACTTTTCTCCGGGCGGGAAAAGTCCACTCATTTTAAAAGTACGGCGGACTGGCGCACACACGGCCGGATTGTCCGCCGAAATGCGAGTACGGCGGGCAGATTGTTGTGCAAACCGAAATTCTAAGTCCTGTCGGGTCAAAAAAGTATGCCGGAGGCTACACACGGGGGGATTGTTTGGCGGACTTGAGTTTGCCGGACTTTTCCACCGGATTGTTTGATCGTGTGTACGCGGCATTAGATGGTAACAGGGACTGATGTAAAAGTGCTGTGAAAATTTGCTCTATAAATATAACTATAATAATAATAATAATACAAGGATAATCTGCAGAGATGGGCAACAAAATATGCTTCATTAAACAACAGAGATCCAATATAAGGCAAACAAAGACAAATATCTGTAGAAGCACAATATTTCAAATCATTAAACAACCAGGGGTTAATGATAAGATATAATATAGCTAGTAAATCGATCAGATATATTGAAGTTAAACAAAAAGAACCTAAGTCATGCTGATATTTCTATATGTTTCCAATACTACTATTTATTTATTTTCCATAAAGATTTTTATTGAAAATAAGGAAATACAGAATAATGGATTATGTTACAAAAACAGGTAGCATCAAATGAATGGAACATAACAAATTTCCTATACAGATCACATTGCAGGAAAATTGAGCATAGTAGAGGTTTAGCGTTATAAATGGAAGAATGTTTGTATCAAGTCTAATAAGAGATGGTTGATTTAAAACAATTTTTGTGAATATGCGGTGGCTGCCAAAAGGAAGCATGTTTAAGGGGGACCAAAAGTGGTTGACTTAGGAGCTGTTTCCGCTGTTTATCAGGCAAGTGCATAGTGTTTGGCAGATGATTTGAAGGTTATTAACTGTATCGTAGGAATGTACTTATTAAGAGTGAGTGTTTTTTCAGTGAGTGAGGTAAGAAGGTTATAGTATAGACTATAGTATCTCCCTGCTAGACTGGTATGTCGAGAGTAGGTTGGAATGTTTACGTTAGGTATGTGTCTGGATAAGGGATACATCTTCTGTTTGTCTGTGGTGTGATTGGGGTTCAGGTGTGGAATGGGGAGAAGAGGGGGGTAGGTGGATAGAAAGAGAGGGGAGGGAAAAGAAGAAGAAGAAAAAAAGGGGGGTAGCCAGAGTAGGGAAGAGAGTGGGTGCTATCCTGCAGGAGTGGGACAGTGAGCATCATGTAGTGGGGGGACAGTCAATGCTGGGTTGTACCAACCTTGATCCATGGTGAGCAATCCTGATTTGGTAATTGTCTTCTTTAGTCAGATAGCCAGGCTCTTCTGTGTGCTGGAGAGGCAGTTGGGCTATAATTTCTTGGCATGCCATGGGCTGGCAAGGGGGGTTTTTGTGGTGCCAGTGAGCAATGGCATCCTGGACCCCAATGCCCGGCCTTGTAAATACCTTCCATTGAAGTAGCATTTTTTGTCGGTTGGAGGCAAAAGTCGCTATACCACACAGGCAAGCCTATCGTGGGGTTCTCCAGAACATTGCAGAAGTGTTCCAGATCCTTGGGGACTTTTAAAGCCACTGTGCGACCTTCATTTGATGCCAGGAGCCAGAAAATGAACTTCTATCTGTAAGCAATGGATCTGAAGTGTAAGAGGTCTCAGTTCTTTTCTTCGTTGCAGTGTGATGTTTGAAAGATCTTTATAGATTTTCAGTTCTGCTTCGTGTGACATTATGCATCCGCTATTGTGTGCTTTTCTTAGGATCTCTTCTTTTTGGGGGAAGCTAACCAGGCAGCAGACTACATCCCAAGGCAGGTCAGTGTCCCTGCCACGAGGTTTGAGGGCTCTGTGCAGGCGTTTGACCTCAATCGGGGCATCCTGGGGCCTTTCCAGAATGTCATTAAATAGGGCTGTTGTGGTCTGGGTGAGCCTATTGGGATCAATATTTTCAGGTAACCCTCTTATTCTCAGATTGTGGCGCATCCCACAGTTGTCCAGGTATTCTATGTGACGGTGAAGATCTGTCAGGTGGATGGCATGGGACTCATGACTTACTGCACCTGACATAGAGAGGGATCATGACGGGCTGTCGTAATCTCCCCTCCTCCACTCTGGTGTTGATTGCCTGGATGTCTCCCCGCAGGTCTGAGATCGCGGCCGACAAGGTATTCCTGATGTCAGCGGTTATCTCCTGCATGTCATGCAGATTGAGAGAAGGTACTTGAGGGAGCGGGGCCGTTGTCTTGTGGTGAGCGTGGACTTCTGCTCAGAGAGCGGGATCTCCTGGAGGCGCCCTGAGAGGCTGACATGGCATCCCTCTGTTGCTGGGAGCGGAATAGCTATGGGATGGTGCTGCTGAGCTGTGTTTGTTGTTCTTTGGGTGATTGGGATTTAGTAGCTGAAGCGCTGCAGAATGTTCTATTCATGTTCCACTGATCAAAGCCTCAGTTATAGGGGATTTGGACCTTGGGTAGACGGAGCTCTGGAACTAATCGGCCATCTCAGATCCGGACCAAACCACACCCCTTACTACTATTTATTGTAAAATAATGAAAGTGTACCTCTATGATATCAGCTACCAATTTCATAAGCGTTATTGAATCGATTCTAGCTTTACTTAGAATTCTATTTAAAGATATACAAAGCTAGCTGGATGCCATCATCCACTAAGCAGGATCAAAGTTGCAATAATCTTTTTGATATTTCAGAGCAAACCAGAAATTGTTTAATTGAACATCATCTGATTTGTACAGGCATTTTCAGCAAACTATATGCGGATTCATTGACAGTTCAGAAGGCATTAACATTACATTACCAATGTATTAGTACCAAAGTGTCCCTTTAAAGGCATAAAGCGGAATTGGGAAATTTCAGGGAACAAAATGGGGTATATTTATAAAAACGTTTGCAGAATTTGTTTTTGGGCAATTCATCCGATATTCAACTGAAATTCTACAACCACATTCACAACCACATTCATTTAGGAATATATGACAGTCGGTAAAGAGCTGGAATATCACATTTACAAACAAAGGTTTAAATATAGCTTATACTCCAGTACCTGCCCTGCACACCAGACATGGGGGCTAGTATCTCCATGGGAAGATGCAGTGGCAAACTTGGAACCTTTGGCTATTCATGACAGGGACAGCGTTTTTGGCCTAAGTAGAGTTTACAATTATGCCTTATTGATTGGTGAGTATGGTGAAAGGTGGATGTTTCTAAAGGACGTAGTTTATTGTGACACCTTTTCACCTTCCATTATCAGCCTCTTTTGCAACTCTCAGCATTCAAACACATATTATCGTAGAGCTACAAAGGAAATTGGTACTGGAAGACTTTCCTCTGCCAGCACTGTGATTGCAGGTCAGAATAAGGTATCTATATAGCGCCTAGCATGTGTTACTGGCTGCAGATACCTCTCTGGTCAATGTCTGAATGGTGAAGTATCTCTATTCAGAGCCACTGGCCTAATATATTTTATTAGTTCTGGCCTGGTGGGCAAAAAACAGAATGCTATAAGTGCTTTCAAGGGAACAAAAGATGCTTTACTATGCAGATTGAAAAGGAGAAAATAAGTTACTTCTTAGGCTGGGAGGCGTTGCACCCCATGTAGACAACACCTTTAAAACATGGTACATTTCAGTCACTTTTTTTAGATGTACACATAAATAGTATTTCTCTATATACTTGAACTCCAGGCAAGAGCTAGATATGCAGATGGAATACTTATAAGATAGCTCTTTTATCTGCCAAAGGATCTGTATTTTTTCATCCATTTCTGAGATTTGCACAGCTCTGCAGCACAGCTGAATTGTGCTACTTATCTCTTTCCTAGTCAAGCTTTTCTGTACAGGGGACTGCGAGAGGATGATTCAGAGTCAAATTGAGCAGCATTAAAAAAAAAAAATTATTGTAATGATGTATTACAAAATACCAAAGTGCAAACATCTGTGTCATTTACAGTAAATCTGCCTGGGGTTCAGCTTTATGGTTTAGAGGAATGGCATTAAACAAAAGCATACTGAGTATTTCTAGTGAACACTTTTATACCGTATGTGATCCTTTCTTATTAACAGGAAGACGAGGAGAAAAGGGAGACCGTGGCGACACAGGACGTGGCCACCAGGGTATGCCTGGACCCCATGGTATTCCAGGTGAGTTTAATAAAAACACTGGGTTATAGTCAAGATATTCTTTTTGTTAATGAAAGTTTCAGTTACTCCTACAACTCTATAAAAAAGCTTTAGATGGCTTGTAGTGTTTACATTTTTTTCCAGATTTCTGTTTGCCTTTGACTTTCAGAGTAATCAAACATCCTGTTAGTGTAATTTTCATTGTTACCCATTCATTAAACTAAACACTTCTCAGCCTGAGCCTATGAGGGAGATTTACTAAAATTGGAGCACTCAGAACCTGGTACAGCTGTGCATAATAGCCAATCAGCTTCTAACTTCAGCTTCTTCAATTAAGCTTTCACAATAAAACCTGGACGCTTATTGGTTTCTATGCAAGGCTGCACCAAATTTTCCATTCTCCAGTTTTAGTAAATCCCCCCCTATGAGTCAATTGTCATACTCATTTTCAAATATACAAATTGTAAAACTAAGAGCGTTTAAGGAAACCATGCCATTATACAGTATGTAATGTCCACTAATATAAGTGTCTTGTCATCAGGTCTCCCTGGTATTCCTGGTCACGCCATTGATGGAAAAGATGGAGAAAGAGGTCCAGAGGGAGCAGCAGGAGACCCTGGCAGACCTGGGTTACCTGGTCCAGCAGGTCTCCCTGGATTTTGTGAGGCAGCAGCATGTTTGGCAGCATCTGCATATGCTCCAGCTTCTCTGACTGAGCCCGGAGTCGTCAAAGGTTAAAAATCCCACTCACCCTATCAAATACTGCTAGGACAAAAAGACTGAATTATGAAAAATAACATCAAAAGGAACCTATTCCTTGCTATAAGGACCCACACCCCAAGTACATCATTCTAAGGGTCCTTCTGATACAAGGGAAGTTATTGGGACTTATATAATTATCAACTTTGGCATGGCAAATGGAGGAACAAAATAGAAATGTTCTTACACTCAGAAAAGCCATCATAAATTGTCGGCAATGTGCAATCAACCACTTTCCTCCTAAACACTGACCTCAGCATCATCCTTTCTCGTATGCTTAATTTTGGCAAAATCACCTGATTGCTCTGGAAGAATATATTGTCCAAAAGTCAGAACCCATGTCTGACATGTGAAGCAATACTCTACTCAGTCTGTTCGGTCAATCTTGCTTTTTGTAAATGCAGGTTTGGGCTCACATAGAGTAATAAAGATCTGTCCTATGATGTATTATGATTCCAGATACTTTGTAGCACATCTTGGCATCTGGATAACCATAATTACTATGCAATATTTGTTGTTGGTGATGACCTTTGTAACAATCATTGACAGTACTAACACACACAGGACATATGCCTTTAATTATTGTAAAAGAAATCGACCAAGGTTTAAAGCTCATTTTAAGGGACCCACAATCTTTAAAAAAGATGACGATAGATATACTTGTTTGCATTTTGCACAGATCCTGAACAAACTAACATGATTTTATATTATCAATATAAAGAGCAGAAGCCACAGCAACCAGACAGAATTCAATTTTCATTTGTTCAAGTACAAAACAATGCTGAAAGACAATTTCTGATTAGTTGCTAAATGTTATTATGCATCATTGCTATTTGTACTACATTTTTGAATAGGATAATTAATGATGGGCATAATGTGTCATCAGTATTATTAGAATTTAGAACAACATGATAAAGAGTTTTTATCCTTCTACAAGTAATTAGAAATTGACATTTTCCTAGTGCAGGTTTGAAAATGAAGCCAATACTTGTCTGATTGGTGGATATACATGTAATTATTTTTCTCTTTCGTGCACTGTCTTTAGCATGGGATGCTTTGTATATATGCCAAAATGTGAATCAAAAAATATATACCTAGAGGAGATTTACGTGTGTCACTATTGCTTTCTATCCTGCTAGTGTTATGTGTGAATTATATCTGTTCTTGATGTCATGTTGTCTTGTCCCTCCTCTATGTGCTTCTTTTCTAGATATGTAAATCTATAACAGACAGGCGATCATATTGCTTTGATTGGTGCTGTCTGGGCTTCTTGTTTGCATCTGCACTTTTCATCCTTAGCTATATAGGCACATTTTAATAGCTTAGTACCTTGTCAAATGTTTCATTTACAGCAAATTAAAATTAATAGACCAAATTAGTAAAGTGAGTTAAAGTACACTGTAGCAAAGAACATATGGGTTCACTTCAAGCATCCACTCGGAGATGCACTATTTTTTTTTTTATAAATCTCATGCACGTGATTGGATGGTTGGCGTGAACACTTTACTTCACACACATTGCCTCCCTTTGTACTTTAGTATATCTGGACTGGCCTAATCTGTTTCAAGCAAGGGATAGGTTAATCCCAAACTATTGGATTTTAAAATTTTCCAATGACCTGCTTTATCAATGATGCTTTATCCATATCCCTGTAATAACATAAACAATTTACTTGTATGCTTTTCTGTTACATGTCCTAAGGGTATGGTAGCAACTTCATGTTTTGTGTTATGTTTGGACCTTTTACTTTTTAGCCAGAGGTTTATGCTTATCCCATTACCATGTAATGTGATATGCATTCATGGCAATGTTACAGTTATGTATTACCTTTTCCTGGCTGATGTGTTCTCTTGGCATCTCCATCTTGAAATATATGTCCTGTTTGTAATGTATGTACTACATGTTTTTGTTACTTAGTTTTTTTATAATTGAGCTTTACAGGTCTATATTTGATAACATAGAGCTATAGTGGGCAGAAACTTAGCAACCAATCAGATATATGTATTTATCAGTATTGTACAGTTCAACTATTGAACGTTAACATCTGGTTGTTTGCTATAGCTTATGTTCTATTATATCCCTTTGCTCTGTATTATTAAAAATGACCTAGTAGTATTGTGCATGCCCTTTATGTTTCTGTGTTGTGTATATCCTGTTAGTAGTAAAGACATCAAAATACTGTCTGCTTATGCTTAAAATAACAGTCTTGTGTGTTTAGGATGTATGTGTTGTCTGTTCTGTTTAATGTGTTATACTGTATGTCACATCACATCCCTGTTAAATGTGTTTTGTGTTTCCCTGTTAAACGTATCTTGTGTGTAGATGATGCAATCAATTTGGTGCAAATACCAGATAATTTATAATTATCCACACACTTTTTATGGTTTGTGCTTTTCGTTTTGTATGCTGTGCTTATAGTTTGTATTGTTCCTGCTTGTATGTTGCCTGTTTCTTGTTTGCCTCTTTGTATCTTTGTATTTTCATCCTGTCCTTTGTGCTGTTATGCATGCCCCAATTATTATTATATTATTATTATTTTTTGCAATTCTGCAGAAATTCAACTTTATGTATTTAGTTTTTATCTTGTGGTGGTTATGTGGTGCCTGAGACAAATGTTGCCCTCATATTGCAGAATTGGTTTTGTGAAAAACTCCACCCAAGAGGCTCAATTTACAAAGCTTTAGCACCAGCCTAAGGAAGACCATACACGACTTCCCCCACCCGATGCTGCCCCCTCCACCGGGAGAAGACAGTTGCTTGGCAGGAGGGATTTCCCTGTCAAAACTGTCTGTGTTGATAGGGGAATGGTGAAAATTTCTTTCCTGCAACCCAGGATTGCAGGAAAGAAATTCACATTGACTATGGCCTGCCTAAGGCCCCTTTTCACATGGATAACAGTGTTAATTGACCGCCCCCCCCGAACATATACATTTTAGGCTGGGTTCACACTATTGCAAAATGGAATGAGGGTTTCCCTGCATCCAATTGGCATATCAGGAGATTGTGACTGGCTCTCTATGGAACTGGTTCACAAATCTCCGGACCGGCTCTGGTGTGAATTGCACAGAAGTCCTGTGTGTCTTCTGGTCTGTTTCAGGTACAAATTCAGACAAAAAATCAGGCTGAAATTGGACCTGAGACGGTGAATAGGGGCACACTGGACCCCTTCTGTGAGCCGATCCATGCTGCGGTGTGAACCCAGCCTGAGAGTGGGCTGTAAAAAGGAACGCAGGCATTCAGTAGACGATACTGCTGCTTCCTGAATGCTTGATTTTTTTTCTTTTTTTTTTACAGCCAAACTGGGATTTTGCATGGTATTACAGGATGACAGCTGTGCGCCAAACGTTTGGCTCATTACTGTGGTGTGGTCCTATTGACTTCAACATGTGAGTTTGACATACAGCAATCTGTGCTGCCTGTCATATTGGACATGCTGAGTTAAATTTGCAGTAGCTGTGAAACATGTATGTGAACCCTTTTGGCTGCCATGTTAGGTTTTAGCTGGGTGGTGAGGGTGCAGTAAAAATGCAGATCAACCACTTATTTTTAATACTCCCTTGCTCCCATGTGAAAGGGATCTAAAGGAATGGCATTTTCAGCCATTTTACTGTAATTTTATGCCTATTCTATGATAACATTCAAGATCTTCATAGTGAAAGGCATAACTGTTTCAACAAAGGCAAACCATCCCTTTTATACGTAAAAAATGCCTTACAAATGCATGTTTAGGCCCTGTGTCCAAAGGCTTTTGTTCACTTCAGACAGGTTTTGAGTACCCATACCAGTCAATAGGAATACAAAACTTGCTAGAAGTAGGTCAAATACAAGTAAAAAAGAGGCCACCTGCAGGTCGAATGTACCTGTCAATGAATTCTGAATGATCTCAGAAGCATCTCAAACTGATGTTAGCATAATGCCATTGACACAAGTCCAAAGCCTGTCGACAAAGGCTCTTAGTCATATAACAAAAACATGAGCCATTTAAAAAAACTATAATCCATTAGTAAACAATCAAAGGTTACTTTCATTTTCTAACCTGCACAAGAAAAAAGTTTGGTTGCTGTGATAACTAATTCAGTTTTCTTGAATTTTTGTAAAGAAACTAAACGATGGACAGTTATTGTATTTAAAACTCTAAACTCTGTATTTGGATCTATTCCTGGAAATGTGTATGTTTTATGCAGTGTTATATTTCACATGTGGAGATAGGATAATGTATATATATACTACATAGAGATCTCTGGCTCCCAATGTTAAAATTAAAGTATCAGGAGGATGTTCAGTGAACTGATGTTTGTGTCTTAGAAAAAGGTAAGAAGTTTTAGTGAGAGATAAATCACCAGATGTCTGTGTTTATGGAGGTTAGAGGTATAGGTTCTTTCTTTATTAGTCTTCAAAAGTTTCAAACATTGTGATTTATTGTTCAATTATAATGCAATTTTTTCCTTAACCTTGCCCATTATTCAAATTTACCTCACATTATTTTTCCTTTTTCTACTTAGTCTAATTAAATTTAAGGTACAATACTTCTGACACATGAGCTTGTAAAACTGTAATTTATGTGTGTGTTTGTATTATTTTTTTTCAATGGAAGATATGCAACTTGTCCTTTGATGGCTGTAAGCAATTAATTGCCTTCATTCAGTCCTGAGATGTCAAATCTCATGTGCCAAGTCTATCACTTTAATGTTCCTCCAAATGTAAATCTGTGTAAATGATTATTTTATAAATAACTGAGAAAATAAGAATTTCTGACGCAAGAGAAGAATAAAGCAAAGTCGGGGTGTAGTTTTTCTTGCGGTTGCTGTGAGTTTTACTTTTACAGAATGAGTAATACTAGATTAAGCTTTCTAATAGGCACTAATCCTGCCAAAATTGTCTGGATCTTGTCATAGCATGATATTTGTGGAATATTGCAAACTTTAACAGACATGTTTGGCAGTGTAATATTTATGGGGCACTTGTAAACTGGGTTGGATTAATGTTACCCCAAAAAGTTTGGGGTAACATTAATTCAAAAATATTTTATCTATGAGTCTGTATGTCCTTGTGAACATTTGAAAATTTAGCTTATTCTCTTTTCATATATTAGTTTAATGAAAATATCTGGTGATTCTGCCAGTCCTAATTCATCCATGTTGTAATTTGGACACGCCAAACATGGAAGCAGATCCATGCTGGTGTGGTCAGCTTGTGCATCAATCTTTCCTTCTTGGATTTACAGGATGCCATGCCAATCCACAGTGTGCCCGTAGCTTCCATAGTCAGCTTCAGCCCTCTCCCCAGCTCTGCTCTGCCTTTCACAGCCTACATAGACAAGGAATGTATTTCTCTGCTGATATCAAGCAATGGAAACACAGCCCCCCGTGTGTATTTTGTGATAATATAAGAAAAAACAAAAAAACAAGGCAAATGTGTTATACGATCACGACTTTTAGTGCACTAAAATATGAGAGTGGTCCTGGAGGTTCAATGAGCCTAATTTTTATCATCTGGGACCCCTGTGAATTCTCCAACTCTTGCACTACCTTAAAACCGTGCCCTAGAGTCTGATTGCTTGTCTAGTTAAGAATTTGCTTTCTTTTACATCTACCGGAAAACTCTTGAAATTTTAGATTCAAATAATTTTAGACTCTTTTACAACTGCTCCATCAGCAATAAATAACAAGAATCCAGCTACAAAGAATCCATACTACAATCTAACAATGGCTTCACCGCATCAAAGACATCCAGTAAATAGAAGACATCTCTAGTCCTGTCAAAGGTACTGATGTCACAGATAACTACAAAACCCATCTATCATCTCAGACTCGCCACCACAGGTTACTCTCTCCCCAGCAACTCCCTTTTCCCCCTAACCCCTTCCTCCTTTACACCCAGCAAACCATAAACCAATCCACACCACACTCCAGAAGCAGTGTTCCTAGCCTTCTTGTTGACTATGCATGCACAAATTTTATACTGATTTCTCATGGTAACTCCACGCCTAGCACCCATCAAGCGCATGCGGGTACTTACCTGTTGTCATTCAATGTTTTCCACTCAGCAAAGCAGGCCACAAAATTATTACTTGTTTACTTTTTTTTAGCTTCATCCAGTTCCCTGTGAGCTGCTACAGTCCTCTAAGAAGTGCACCCTTTCTGTTAAAATCAAGATAAATTCCTGTGGGAGGGGCTACAGTCTTCTCTGGACTCTTATGCTAACAATCTTTCCAGGATCTACCTCATTTCCTTCTTTGTTTGACTGATATAAGCTCTGGGTTGTCTGCCCTCCCCCTCCCTTCTCCTCTCACACGCCACACAGCTAACATTGATTCTCTTACAGACAGCTTCTACCTGCACACTGTGTAGCTGTCTGATATGTTGCAGTTCTAACCTGTGAAGCTCCCAGATAAAAACGGCTGCACAGCATAACAGTTTGCAGATAGAGGCTGTCTGTAAGAGAATATATTTAAGATGTGTGCTGTGTGAGGGGTGGGTAGGAGGGAAAGAGCAACTGTGTTCTGTATGGGATTTGGGAAGGAGCCCAATGGGCACATCTTCCATAGAGGATGAGGGGCACAACTTAAATCCAGGGGGCACAGACCTCCCCAACACCTTCCCCTAAATACAGCCATGTCTGTACCACTATTCACAGAAATAGCACAGTGCCTGAACTTGTTTACTATTCAGGTATGTGCCTGGTCAGTAGATGCAGCCACATCTCCCAGTAGAGGAGGGACAGAAAGAGTGGGTAGATTGCTGAGTTTGTAACCATCCCCTCTAAACCTACAAACAGCAAATGGACCATTACAGGGACCTACATGACAGATGAAGTGCCTCTGCTGGAAAAACAAAAGGAGAGAGAAAAGATAACAGGTGATTTATGATTATAGTCATAGTTATCACTTGTTTAGCCTATCCCATACTTCTCCTTTAAGTCTCAATTTTCCAACCACAAAGGAAGAAGTCTGTTTAGGAACATCAACCTTGCACCCCTTACAGGCATATCTCACACCCCTGGTTTATATCTATGGCACAGTTTGACCCTTCAGTTTCTTATTGAAACAAGAAAACGTGCGTGCCTGCCTGCCTAGGAGAACTTACCATTAGAGCTTCCACCAATGACCCACTAAACAAAGAGATTTATCACACTTAGTGCTACTTCCCTTTATTTGAAATAATGCAGTCCAGCTTTCAAAGTTATTTGTATGTTTTAAGTAGTTTTAACCACTTCAGCCCTGGAGGATTTGGCTGCTCAATGACCAGAGCACTTTTTAAAATTTGGCACTGCGCTGCTTTAACAAAATTTGCATCCTTTTTTTCCCACAAATAGAGCTTTCTTTTGATGGTATTTGATTGCCTCTGTGATTTATATTTTTTGCGATATAAACGGACCGAAAATTTTGAAAAGAAAAAAAAAATATTTTCTACTTTTTGTTATAAAGAAAAATTAATACTCAATTTTAGTCATACATTTAGGCCAAAATGTATTCAGCCACATGTCTTTGGTAAAAAATGTCAATAAGCATATATTTCTTGGTTTGCGCAAAAGTTTCAGCATCTACAAACTAGGGTACATGTGCCATAGTTATATTTGGAATTACACCCCAAAATACATTCTGCTGCTTCTCCTGAGTGCAGAGATACCACATGGGTGAGACTTTTTGGAAGCCTAGCCCCGTACAGGACCCCGAAAACCAAGCACCGCCTTCAGACTTTCTAAGGGCTTAAAATGGTGATTTCCCTTCCTCGCTACCTATGACAGGTTCAGAGGCCATGAAATGACAGGATATCACAAAACCCTCCCCAAATGACACCATTTTGGAAAGAAGACACTTCAAGCTATTTGCTGAGAGGCATGTTGAGTCCATGGAATATTTTATATTTTGCCACAAGTTTTGAGAACAAAATCCCCCCCCCCATGACCCCATTTTGGAAAGTAGACACCCAGAACTATTTGCTGAGAGGCATGTTGAGTATTTTGCAGATCTCACTTTTTGTCACAAAGTTTTGAAATTTGAAAAAAAAATTACATTTTGCTTTTCTTTCTTCACTTTCAAAAATAAATGGGATTTGTAAAATATTCACCATGCCTCTTAGCAAATACCTTGGGGTGTCTACTTTCCAAAATGGGGTCATTTAGGGGGATTTGTGCTATCTGGACATTTCAGGGCCTCCGTAACTGTGATAGGTAGTGAGGAGTAAAATCACAATTTTACGCCTTAAGAAGGTCCGGAAGCGGCGCTTGGCTTTTGGGGTCCTGTACGCTGCTAGGCTCCCAAAAAGTGTGGTAATACTCAGAAGAAGTAGCAGAATGTATTTTGGGGTGTAATTCCATGTATAAACATGCCATGTTTGAACAATATATCATTTAGTGACAACTTTGTGTAAACAAATAAATAAAAAATAAATACAATTTTCCCTAAACTTGTGGCAAAATATCAAATATTCAATGGATACAACATACCTCTGAGCAAAAAGCTTGAAGTGTCTTCTTTCCAAAATGGGATCATTTGTGGGAGTGTTGTGCTATCTTGAATTTCAGGGCCTCCGAAACTGTGATAGGTAGTGAGGGAGTGAAATCACAATTTTACGCCCTTAGAAAGCCTGAAGGCAGCGAATGGTTTTGTAGCAGAATGTATATTGGGGTGTAATTCCACAATTAACCATGTCATGTTTGAACAATATATCATTTAGTGACAACTTTGATCAAAAAAAAAAAAAAGTGTAATTTTCCCGAAAGTATAAAACATTCCATTGACTCAACATGCCTAACAAATAATAGCTTGGGGTGTCTACTTTCCAAAAAGGGGTCATGGGGGGGAGGGGGGGTTTGAACGGTCCTGGCATTTTATGCACAACATTAAGAAGCTTATGTCACACATCACCCACTCTTCTAACCACTTGAAGACAAAGCCCTTCTGACACTTTTTGCTTACATGAAAAAATATTTATTTTTTGCAAGAAACTTTGAACCACCAAACATTATATATTTGTTTACATCAAAGGCCCTACAGATTAAAAAATTTTCGCACAGTATTTGCACAGTGATTTTTCAAACTAAATTTTTGGGGAAAAAAACTCACACTTTTTTTAATTTAATGCACTAAAACACACTATATTGCCCAATTGTTTTATGAAATAAAAAAGATAATTTTATGCTGAGTACATGGATACCAAACACGACATGCTTTGAAATTGCGCACAAATGTGCAGCTGAGACAAACTACATGCATTTTTAAAAGCCTTTACAGGTTACCACTTTAGATTTACAGAGGAGGTCTACTGCTACAATGACTGCACTTGATCTTGATCTGACCTTCGTGGTCATACCTCACATGCATGGTGCAATTGCTGTTTACATATGACACCAGAACGACGCTTGCACAGGGGGACAGGGGTGCTTTTTTTATTATTTTTATTTTGCTTTCTTATTTTATTTTTAAACTGTTCCTTTCATATTTTTTTTAAATCATTTTTATTGTTATCTCAGAGAATGTAAACATCCCCTCTTTTTTTGAAAAAATTGGGGTCAATAAGACCCTAGATCTCTCCTCTGCCTTTAAAGCATCTGACCACACCAAGATCGCTGTGATAAAATGCTTTCCCGATGTTAGGTATAAGTCATGAAATGTTTGTAGCTTCTAGTTTCTTAGGCCATAGAGATTATTGGAGCTGTTCTGGTCTCGGATCAGCTCTATGGTCAGCTGGCAGAACCACTGGCTGCATTCTCGGGTTCCGTGTTTGGACAAGAGAGCCTGAGTAACCAGGGAAGACCGTGGGAGGGGGGGCATTCCCTCTGTCTGCTTGTACAAGCAGTCTAGAGGCTAATTAGCCACTAGGATTGCTTTTACATGAAAGCCGACCGCTGGCTAAAAAGAATGATACCGAAACCTGCAGGCATTATTCTAGTATAACCATTCAAAGTCCAGCAACATACCAGTACGTTGCTGGTCCTTGTTGGGCATACATAGTAATGTTCTTTTTTTCATGCAGCCTGTTGGCTGAACGAAAACAAGAGATTGATCGGTGGGTATGCCCACCATTAGAATACCGCCCTTCATCCACCCACTTCTAATGATGGGCATACATGCACCATTTTCTTTAAACTGTGGTGGTGAAATCACTTCCCACAGTGCTGGAATTGTTGATTTACGTATCGTTGGAGTAAACTCTGTTGCTGTCAAGATAAATAAATCCGTGCTGCAGCTGAATTGCATACCTGCTAAGCAAATTATGGTTAACAGTAAAACAAAGTAACATTACAGTATAATAGTAAGACATACCATACCTGCAAAGCAAATACAATGAAACATTTTTTAAAACAATCTGTGCCTAAAAAAGATTGGGGGAAATCCGCCCCTAATATTATGGACAAATCGCCTCTCCACCCCTGCCCCCATGCTTTGGCATATTTGCTCTTTTTTTGAACTGTGATGGTGAAATCACCTTCTACAGCGCTGGAGTCGCTGATTTATGTATCATGTATCGTGGGAGCAAACGCTGTTGCTGTTAAGATAAATAAATCAGCGCTGCAGCTGAATGGCGTACCCGAAAACAAAAAATGGTTAACAATAAAACACATTAAAAAGTAAAGTATAAAATAATGACATACCTGAAAAGCAAACATGATAAAACATAGTAACAATTAAACATTGCATTGTAGAATACAGTAAAAAAGAGCAGAACAACAGAGAGAGAGAGAGAGAGAGAGAGAGAGAGAGAGAGAGAGAGAGAGAGAACAATAAAACAAAAACTATTTTTGTTTTTTTTATTTTATATATATATATTTTAACTTTTATTTATTTATTTATTTTTACACTTTTTTTGTATCAGTAACAGTTGTAGTAGTTGTAACAGTTCGGTTCCAGGTTCGGGTCTCTAAGAATGTGATGGTATCTTTGGAGACCCTGTGAAAGTGTGTCCTAGTCTGTGCAGTGCTGCGCTATGCTAATACTCCACTAGTGTGTGGTGGCATTCAAAACATTTACCAATGCAAAGATCAGGATGGTTAGGATAGGTGGGACAATAATAGCGGATGTCACACCTATATCCGCGCTTTCTACAGACACAAAATTTTCTTTGGGTTTGCCCGTTGGGTAGGGGTACCCGGGAGGACATATGAAAAATGCCTCTCATGCATCTTACTGCATTTAGATTGGCAAATTGGGCCACAGCACCGTCTAGAAACAAAAGGGCTGTGATGATCTATTCCTAGAATTTAAGGAAGAATCCAGTTCGTCCTGAAGCTTTGTATAGCACATAATCATTCAGCAGAGCCAATTGGAATAAGTATACAGACACTTTTTTGTACCAGCGTCTAGCCTTACGGGCAACTAGGTATGGCGCCAACAACTGGTTGTTGAGGTCCACCCCTGCCATATTAAGGTTGTATTTGTGGACACAGAGGGGTTTCTCCACTACACCAGGCGCCGTAGGAATTTGGACCGGCGTGTCTGCGTGAAGGGAGGACAGAACGAAAACATTCCTATTATCCCTCCACTTCACAGCAAGCAAATTATTACACTTCAAGCAGGCTCTCTCCCTTAGCCTAAGACAGGAATCTACAAGCCGCTGGGGTAAGCCCCAGCAATTAGATTGCACGGACTAAAAAGTGGCACGCTCGTGTGATAATTGTCCACATACTTTCTGAATAAGGGTGACACCAAGTCCCACACAATCTTACCAGTGCTCCCTATGTAATCTGGGCAGTTCTCTGGCTCTAGGTAACTATCTCTTCCCTCGTAAACCATAAAACTATATGTATGGCCTGTGGCCCTGTCACAGAGCTTATACATCTTGACCCCATATCTGGTACACTTGCTAGGAAAATACTATTTGAAAGACAAGCATCCAGAAAACTTAATCAGGGATTCATCAATGCAGACAACTTGATCAGGAGTAAACCAGGCTGCAAACTGTTGATTGAAGTGGTTTATGAGGAGCTGAATTTTGTAGAGCCAATCATATCCAGGGTCACCCTGAAGATGACAGAGTACATTGTCATTGAAGTGCATGAACCGCAAGATCTGCCTGTATTGTGCCCTGTCCATGGAGGCAGAGAACACGGACATATGGTAAATTAGGTCAGTGGACCAATATGACCGCAACGCACTCATTTTAGTTATGGCCATGAGGATAGGTAGGCCTAGAAAGGTCTTAAATTTGGAAACCGTAATAGGTTTCCATTCTCTGGCCAATGGGTATTAGCGGTGATGAATTGACCTGCATACAAATTGCTTTGGTCCACAATAGATCTATAGAGATCTTCTGTGAAAAAGAGCAAATAAAAATCAAGGGAAGTAAAATCAACTGTTTCAGCCTGAATTCCGGGTTGGCCAGTGAATGGGAGAAGTGTGGGTGCTGCAGAAGTATTGGGCTCCCAATTAGGTTTGGAAAATGCAGCAAAAAGGGCACTATGGGCTCGACGGGCCTGTCTTTAACTTCTCGGTGGCTGCGGGACACTAGTTGTGCTAGCCACCTCACCAGCTTGAACTGCACTTATGGGACTTGCCACATCCCCACGTGATACTGCAGTGCTGGTTTGACTACAACCAGGGTGTACTAGGCAGCTGGTGCTTGCAAGTTCACCAGGATGAGCGGCACTAGTATTGGCTCTCTGCTCCGTATGAGAGCCCTGTGGTTCTTGCACCTTAACAACAGCAGAGGAACAGGGTCGGGTATGCCTGATCTTGTCAGGGACCACAACTCCGTCGTCAGAGCTATCTGTCTACAGGATCATATTCTGAGCCTGAATCTGACAGATGAGTGACTTCCTCTTCACTATCTGCCATGCTCAGAAATGTGTAGGCCTCTTCACTAGTGTACCTTCGATTTGACATTTTGGTCTCTAAATTTACTGGTACACTAGTGAAACTCACAGGAAAAAGGGGTCCTGACTGCCAGTGACTGATTAAATTGCTACCAAAAAAAGTGTTAGTGTTCGCAGGGATCAGGCCTGACTCTGTGAACGCTGCAGTTATGTGTGTTGTGTTTTTGTAAGTTACAGTGATTGATTGATACTGCACTTGGGTGGGCTGGGCAGGACAGAGGGGCTAAACGCAGGTGCTAGCAGGTATCTGGGCTGATTACGCTAATGCTGCATTTTTGGGAACCCTAAACTATTGGGGATGCTAATATAGTTCTGATCAGATCAAAGATATTGATCCGTTCAGACACTATACTACTAAGGGAGATGTATGGTGTGTGCGTGGGTGTTTGCGCTACTAATCTGACTCAATCTGCAATTGGTAACACAGTGACAGAGAGTGAAGGGTTTAACTGGGGGGCGATAGGGGGTGATTGTGGGTTTCAAGTGTACCTATGTGTACTGGTGTTAGTGTGCAACTCATGTTTAGATGTTCTCTCTCCTCTCACTGCAATCGAAAAGACTCCACGAGGAGAGATGACATCACTTCCCTTGTCTGCATTTACACTTACACAGGCAAGGGAATGATTTCATTTGTCACGACCAATCAGCAGGTCCAGGCCATAAATCATTGGCCGGGACCTGAGGACTGATCGGTTCCCTAATGAATCCGACCACTGCAGGCACAGTAGGGGTGAGATCACGCCCCGGGATGGACGTACAGGTATGCCTATTTGCCCATCAATGCCATTCTGTTGCCGTAAAATGGGCATGTAGCGGTTGGCAAGTGGTTAATGAGAGTTTTATAAATAATAACAGATTAAGAGAATGCAAAGTATATCAGATTTTAGGATTGCAAGTGGTTAGCTCTAAGATCATAGAACCTAAATTGTAACAAAAAGAACAAAATATAAAAAGAAAATGTATAACTGTATGGAATGTTGAGTTTCTGTCTTTATGACATAATCCATACCTGCTCAGGGCACATAGTGGTTGTATAGTAGCACAGATATACAGTAAGATATAGCAGTATTGCAGACTTGGGTGTTATACATATATGATTTATGAATGTCAAATTCTGTTAAAATGATTCTTCTTATCAGAGCAGATAACATTCTTTTTTACAAAACAAAAAAGAATTAACACTTTTATTTTTTCAGATTTGACAGAATAGGGGACTTTTATTTATGAATCCATGCAGTCATGGCCACATAGTGAAATAACTCATGTGCCAAATTTCAGACACAAAGAAATTTGTTTCCTAACAAGAAAACAGATGGCTGTCTGGTTAAAGTTTATTTGGGAAAATCTATTTCAATAAATTGAGAATCACAGACCAAAAGCTAGATACAAAGGGCATCTACATCAGATGTGGTGTGTGGAGCCCCTTTGAAAACATAAGGGGTAGCAGAACTAACAATAAATATAAATTAGTAAATGTTTTGGAGCCAAGTCCTTTGTAGTAGATCACCCTCAAGAAATGTATTAGGTAGTAGACTTATCAGTAGGAATGAGCCAACGGTTTGGTGTGAACTTTGGCTGTACTTTTGCCTGCTTGGTTCCCTGTTCGGGGGGGGGAGGGGGGGGGAACAAGCATCATTTATTTCTACCACTTCTAAAAATCACAGTTTCCCATTGTGGATGGTTTCATGGTAAAAGGAAGCATCCCTTGCATCCGCTGACGTCACAGGTACATTACTTACATGGCCAAGAATCCCCAGCCACGTAAGCAAAGATGTGGAGATAGTAGTGACATCACTGCTCAAAAATAGTCACCGGTTAATTATGTAATTTCTTTTCCCTCCCTTTTACATTGATTGCCTTTGGCTATGAGTACTATTGGGATTGTTCACGTGTGCCAGGTCCGTTTGGGTTTTAAATTTATGTGAGTTGGTTGGTGGTGGCATTTACCAATGAATTTACAATAAGGAACTTTTTTTTTTTTTTTTTAAATAAAGGACTTGGCAAATGTTTGGGTTTCTTTATTTTTAGGTTACACTTTTTTTGTGAATGAGTAGAGGTACTATGTGTACCCCTTACTCATTAATGTTGATATGCATTTTGATGGAAACTCTACACAAATTTCTGTTTTAATTTTTGCTATAGGATGTGCTATAGCAAAAGTGACATTTACAAAGAATAAAAAAAGGATTTCCATCTAGGAGGAAAATTCTAATTGGACAGTCTGTGAAATTCTAATTAATTTTACAATTATTTTGGGGATATGACTATAGACCAGTATGGAATTGCTTAACATGTATGAAATGCATGACATTCAAAGACATTCTTGGTTGTCTACTAGACCAGATAAGTGTGCTTATGGCAGTTTAACAGAATGGGAAACTAGTTGAATGATCAGATAGACAGTAAACATAACCTGCAGTTAACTAAACAAGTGCAAAATTAGAAGGTAAAATTCAAAACAGATTCAGAATAATAAAAGCTGCACAAAAATGGACTCTTCACAGCAACGTCACTCTGTGACTCAGTCAGGGTGATGTGTGGCTGCTTAGCATAGTCTTTGTAAGACTATAGAACAGCAGAGAGTCAAGCTGAAAATCACTAATTTAGTTAAATAGTACAGAACACAGTTGCTTGTGAATATACACATAGACGGTGACTCTGACAATGAAGTCCAGGGTAGCAATGGTAACACAGGTGAACAGCTGGAGGAGTCCAAGGCCCAATAATAAGATGTCACCACATTAGAACTGAAACTCTATGTCAGCAATGGGAGAGGAGATTCTCACAGTAACTGGGTCTTTTAAAGAAGCCGATTGTTTTTATTATCCAACCCATCTGCCCATATGTTGGTTCTAACAGTGGAGGGCCCACTGTCCTGGCTGCAGACCCCTTGCCAAGTTACCTATGCCTCATCAGGTATTGCTTCTCTGAGCTGTTAAGAGAGGGAAGCAGAGAAACGTACCTTCCCTGGGCATATCCAGGAACCAAGGGAGTTGTGGTAAAAGTAGTTTAAGGGGCCTGCACCTACATCAGAGCATGGGGACTAAATTGGCACTCCACTACAACAGTTTGAAGAGTCTTAAGATTAGTTATGGTTAGGGATGAGCCGAACACCCCCCCGGTTCGGTTCGCACCAGAACTTTCGAACGGACCCCACGTTCGTTACGAACGTTAGAACCCCATTGAAGTCTATGGGACTCGAACGTTCGAAATGAAAAGTGCTAATTTTAACAGCTAATATGCAAGATACTGTCCTAAAAAGGGTTTGGGGACCTGGCTCCTGCTCCAGGGGACATGGGTCAATGCCTAAAATGTTTTTAAAAATGGCCGTTTTGGCGGGAGCACTGATTTTAATGACGATTAAAGTGAAAAAAAAGTGAAATATTCCTGTAAATATGGTGCCTGGGGGGTGTCTGTAGTATGCCTGTGAAGTGCCACGTGTTTCCCGTGTTTAGAACAGTCCCTGCACAAAATGACATTTAACGGAAATAACACCATTTAAAACTGCTTGCGGTTTTAATGTTATATCTGGTTCCTGCAATATGGTTGAAAATCATTCAGAAAAATGGCATGGGTAGCCCTCCCTGCCCATTACCAGCCTATTTGGGTCTTGTACGCATATTAAGGGGAACCCTGTACCCATATTAAAAAAAGGAAATGCGTGTGGCCCCCAGGCCCTATATACTCAGAGCAGCAGTATACAGGCGGTGCAAACAAGACAGGGACTGTGTAGGTTTGTTGTGTTAAGTTGAATCTGTTTG
Source organism: Lithobates pipiens (assembly GCF_037356315.1). Taxonomy (NCBI): domain Eukaryota; kingdom Metazoa; phylum Chordata; class Amphibia; order Anura; family Ranidae; genus Lithobates; species Lithobates pipiens. Next base: position 355,877,263 of record NW_027507748.1, on the reverse strand, counting down.
TAATTTTCAAATGGTACATTTTGAAAGTGTAGCTCCAGTCAAAAAAACGATTTTTAAGCTTTTTGGAAAACATAGGGAAGGGTTATCACCCCTGTATAATTAGTTTTGTCGTCCTTTTTTTTCATCTCACTTGCTGTTGTCTCCTTCCGTTTGCAAGTAGGAGATGTTTGTAAGTTGGATGTTTGAAAGTAGGGGCCTGCCCTATATGCTCTGCAGAAATGGCGGAACAAGGTGTTGGTTTTGCCACAACATTGTAAGCCCTCAAAGTGACTCTTGGTGGGCGCTGGAGCGCCTGCTGTGAACGATTGTATCAAGAATTGTAATTACATGCCATTGTTGAACAGTGGTAGAAAAATTGACCTTTGGTGGTTGTGGTGCTGGTGCCACAACACTATAAGTCCTCACCGTTACTCTGGGTGGGCACAGGAAGGGGCCCTCCTGTGAAATATTATATCAAGAATTGTAATTACATGTCCCTGTTAAACAGGGGCAGAAAAATTGGGCCTTAGGCACTGCTGCTGGTGCCACCACACTGCAACCTCTTCCATATACTCTAGTTTTTTTGCTGGAATTAGCCCTGCTGCAAAGCATTGCATCAAAAATTGTACTTAAACGCCCCTGTTAAACAGGGGCAGAAAAATTGGGCCTTAGGCACTGCTGCTGGTGCCACCACACTGCAACCTCTGCCATATACTCTAGTTTTATTGCAGGAATTAGCCCTGCTGCAAAGCATTGCATCAAAAATTGTAATTAAACGCCCCTGTTAAACAGGGGCAGAAAAATTGGGCTGCTGGCATCACCCAGAACCAAAAATGTTCTTCCAACATATCAGCGGAGGAGGAAGAGGATAGACAATCAACATAACAGGACAGTCACTCAGCATCAGCATAGGCAGTCTTGAAGGGATGTGGTATTTCAAAAAAAATGATTCGGTTACATCAGCTTCAGGTGCTTGGTAGCTGTGGGTGATCCAAGACTGATTCATCTTGATGAAGGTCAGTCGATCAACTGATTCGGTGGACAGGCGCACCCTGTGATCGGTAACAAAGCCACCAGCAGCACTGAAGATGCGTTCCGAAAGAACGCTGGATGCAGGACAGGCCAGTAGCTCAATTGCATACTGTGCAAGCTCTGGCCAGTGATCCATCCTCAAGACCCAGTAAGCCAGAGGATTTTCGGTGGGAAAGGTGTCCAAGTCTGACCTTGCCCCTAGGTATTCCTGCACCATGTAAATCAGACGCTGGCGATGGGTGCTGGAACCAATCATACCTTGGGGCTGCGGACTAAAACATTGTCTGAAAGCATCAGTCAGACGGCCACCTTCTCCACTGCTCCTTCTGACCGATGCCTCAGCAACACGTTGTCCAGGACCATGAGTTTGTAACCTCCCAGTCTCTGGAAACGCGTTGCACAGAGATTTCTGCAAGGCCTCCCGGAGATGTCTCATCCTCTGCTCCCTCTGCGATGGCAAGATAAGGTCGGCAACCTTACCCTTGTACCGTGGATCAAGGAGAGTGGCCAGCCAGTAATGGTCCCTCTCCTTGATCCGAAGAATATGAGGATCCTTCCGCAGGCTTTGCAGGATCAGGGAGGCCATGCAGCGTAGGTTAGCTGAGGCATTCGGTCCGGAGTCCTCTGGGTCACTAAGGACAACATGATCCACAGCTACCTCCTCCCAGCCACGTACAAGTCCACGTGTTTCTTGGGACTGTAAATCATCCCTATAAGACTGCTGCTGCTGCTGCTGATGCTGATGCTGAGTGCCAGCCTCCACCTCCATGCTGACACAATCATCCTCCTCCTCCTCTTCCTGCTCCTCATCCTCTTCCTGTGTGATGGGTGGCACAGCAGGAACACTGTCTGGATAAAGGGGGCCTTGAGAGGCAAGGAAGTCCTCCTCTTCCTGCCTCTGTTCTGCCTCAAGTGCCCTGTCCATTATTCCACGCAGCGTATGCTCCAAGAGGTGGACAAGAGGTACAGTGTCACTGATGCATGCACTGTCACTGCTCACCATCCTTGTGGCCTCACAGACAATAACCACTACACAACAGCAAGATAGGAAATCAGCCAAAAATGATCGGTGTGTACTGTGTTGAAGGTACACAGAACACCCACTGCTTCAGATGCCAACATACTACACGAGGCCGCCTCAATGGCGGCCTTATATAGTGTGGGGCGTGCACTATACAGCCTGAGCTAAGATTGGCAACAGGCATACTGCCTGTGGCCAATCATGGCTCTCCTCGCTGCTGGCGCTGAGATTGGCCAAGCATGCGGGGTCACAGTGCATGCTTGGCCAATCATGAGCCAGCAATGCACTGCGCCATCGCAGTGCATTGTGGGCCGTGAGCGCCATGGGAATTTTGACGCGAACGGACCAAGTGTTCGGATTTCGCCGTACGGACAATGTTCGAGTCGAACGTACGTTCGACTCGAACACGAAGCTCATCCCTAGTTATGGTAATAGAGAGTAATGGAGCCCTAAGCAATAAAGTATTTTTTGTTGTTTAATATGCGCTATGTCCGCATCAGACACAGAAACTGCAAGTTAAATTTCCTTAATTTTTCCATTTGATTGTTGATAATTGGTTTATAGGTTTATTTACAGAGGACTACAAGATATCTACTCAGTCTACAGACCTTTTTTCCTTTATTATTCTGTATTGGAGTTTTAGGAAGAGATTATACACAGACCAATTGACTTAGCCCACACAGGGCCATGCCACCTGATTGTTCAACAAGATGCATACAAATTAAATAAAAATAAAATAAAACATACAAAAAATGCAATAAAGTGTGTGTGACTCCTGTTATGAAATGGATAATTACAGGAGTAAGATAACTTGCCCATTTATGATCCAGTCCCCATTAGGAGAAAGTAGAAGGAAAGGGCAGAAGTTCCCTTATTTTCACAGCAGCTGACCATCAGTTAGGGATTAGACATCACTGCCTTAGAGGCCTCCCTAAGCCACCTTGCCTAAACTTTAGTGAACTTCTTGGGCTGTTTCTATTGGTATCTATCTAGATTTGAGACCCCCAGTTGCTTTCAAAATGAGATATAAGGAGGAGCTGACTTTTTCCATCTCATAGTCATGGCCATCCTGGCATAGAACAGCAATAATATAGGAATATTATACATGATATGAAGTAACAATAAGGAAAAATAAGTGATAATATGATGAAATAAGTGTTTACACCAAAGTGAAACACATAATAGGTGATGCTAACCTAATATACCTTTGTAAGTATTAGAAGTAAATTTGCAAATAATCTGTGGCTAATTCGAACAGGAAATACATCTTAATGACAAAGTATGTGTGAATCAATCCAGAGATTTTAGATTTCAGGAAATAATGCATGCAAGCATTCCTGTTTGAGCTATGTTTGGCCCTGACAGCACCACCTGCCTCCTCAAATTTAGACTGAAAAATTAAAGGAACCTGGTGGAACACTATCGGTTAAAAAGTGACTGCATCCAATCAAGATGCAAATATTGCAGCTGTTTGAATACAATAGTCAACAGCGGAGACTACTCAGTCCACATTGTGTACACGGGATAGTGGAGACTTCTAGATTTATCTTTGTCAGCCTATGGGCTGAATGAGAGAAATCTATGCATGTATGGATAGCCCTACTCTCTAGTGAGTGTAGGCTATTTTCTAGTAAATCCTAATGTTTTGAATTTTAGCGATAAATTGCAATACAGATAAATGGTCCATTAACAACCAGGAGGCAATTGTCCACTGCACTGCCAGGAGAATAGGAAATTTAAGAAACCCACTGCTGTTGGGACTTAGTGATGTTGCTAATATTGATTAGCTCTGAAATTCTAATGCAGTCATCTTGCACTATTGGACAGTGCCGCTAATTGTAAAGGTGGAGATTGTTTTTAGTAATAGATAGTGTTCCATACACCTATACAAGTGAATGTATATTATAATAAAGTACACAGAGGCGCTGAATCAGGGGCCATCCCACTAACCTCATTAATCACAATAAATATAACATAAATGAAGGAAGCACACCCACATACATAAAATAAGTATTGTGTCATACAAATGGAATTAAAGATAACAAATATATACATGGTTTTGCAGTTATAGATAAGCAGTAAAACATAGCATACAGAATGGCAGTGGCTGTGGAGTGGAGTAGATAAGGTAAAAGACTATACTAAATATAATTGCCCAAGGATTGAATTCATCAGGCAGTGTGAAAAAATAAGGTCATTGATGTGCAACATTTTAGGATGCTAAGACCCCTTTCTTAAGAAAGCCTAAGTGCCATGTACACTCACAGCTAGGGATGAGCCGAACACCCCCCGGTTTGGTTCGCACCAGAACTTTTGAACAGACCGAAAATTTGTGCGAACTTTAGAACCCCATTGAAGTCTATGGGACTTGAACGTTTGAAATAAACAGTGCTAATTTTAATGGCTAATATGCAAGATATTGTCCTAAAAGGGGTTTGGGGACCTGGCTCCTGCCCCAGGGGACATGGGTCAATGCCAAAATAGTTTTTAACCTCCCTGGCAGTACAATTATTTCGGATTTTAGGTGCTAAAAGCGGTACAATTATTTTGCATGAAAATTTGGCGTTTTATATTGTAGTCCTGTAATTCTTAGCAATAACTCACTTAAATCTGTCCAAACCAGTGTCTAGCAGACATCCCGGGTATGATAAAGTTTGAAAAATGAAATCATAAATTATAATATAATAATTATAAATAATTGTACCAAATAATAATATAAAAATAATAAAAATTATTCAATAATGTACCGTATTTATCGGGGTATAACACGCACCGGCGTATAACACGCACCCCAAGCTTAGGGGGGCATTTTAAGGAAAAACGTTTTAGGAGGGAAGTTTAAGGAAAAAAAAACTTACATTTAAATGCCCATCAATGCAGTCTTATCAGTGTGCATCTGCAGCCTTGTCCATCATTGCAGAATGATCAGTGTCATTTGCAGCTTGCCCAGCGCTGTTTGCAGCTTTGCAGTGTCATTTGCAGCTTGGCCAGCGCTGTTTGCAGCACCGCCGAAAAAGACCGAGCGCCACCGAAAAAGACCAAGCCAACTTGCTCGGCTCCGCTCGTAGTCCCGCCTCCCTGCTGTTTCTCTAGCGAGCGCTGCCGAAAAAGACCGAGCCGTCTGCACTGTGTATTCGGCTGGGCTCCGCTCGCAGTCCCGCCCAGTATGAAGGTCAGTCGATCAACTGAGTCGGTGGACAGGCACACCCTGTGATCGGTTACAAAGCCACCAGCAGCACTGAAGGTGCGTTCCGAAAGAACGCTGGATGCAAGACAGGCCAGTAGCTCAATTGCATACTGTGCAATCTCTGGCCAGTGATCCATCCTCAAGACCCAGTAAGCCAGAGGATTTTCGGTAGGAAAGGTGTCCAAGCCTGACCTTGCCCCTAGGTATTCCTGCACCATGTAAATCAGACGCTGGCGATGGTTGCTGGAACCGATCATACCTTGGGGCTGCGGACTAATAAATTGTCTGAACGCATCGGTCAGACGGCCACCTTCTCCACTCCTCCTTCTGACCGAAGCCTCAGCAACACGTTGTCCAGGACCAGGAGTTTGTAACCTCCCAGTCTCTGGGAATGCGTTACACAGACCTTTCTGCAAGGCCTCCCGGAGATGTCTCATCCTCCGCTCCCTCTGCAATGGCAAGATAAGGTCCGCAAACTTACCCTTGTACCATGGATCAAGGATAGTGGCCAGCCAGTAATGGTCCCTCTCCTTGATCCGAAGAATACGCGGATCCTTCTGCAGGCTTTACAGAATCAGGGAGGCCATGCAGCGTAGGTTAGCTAAGGCATTCGGTCCGGAGTCCTCTGGGTCACTAAGCACAACATGATCCGCAGCCACCTCCTCCCAGCCACGTAGAAGTCCACGGGTTTCTTGGGACTGTAAATCATCCCTACAAGACTGCTGCTGCTGATGCTGAGTGCCAGGCTCCACCTTCATGCTGACACAATCCTCCTCCTCCTCCTCGTCCTCTTCCTGTGTGATGGGTGGGACAGCAAGAACACTGTCTGGATAAAGGTGGCCTTGAGAGGCAAGGAAGTACTCCTCTTCTTGCCTCTGTTCTGCCTCAAGAGCCCTGTCCATTATTCCATGCAGCGTATGCTCCAAGAGGTGGACAAGAGGTACAGTGTCACTGATGCATGCACGGTCACTGCTCACCATCCTCGTGGCCTCCTCAAACGGTGACAGGACAGTGCATGCATCCCTGATAATGCCCCACTGGCATGGTGAGAAAAAAACGAGATTCCCTGACCCTGTCCTGGTACCGTAGTCGCACAGGTACTCATTGATGGCCCTCTGCTGCGTGTGCAGCCGCTGCAGCATGGCCAACGTTGAGTTCCACCTGGTGGGCATGTCACATATAAGGCGGTTCTTGGGCAGGTTCAACTCCTTTTGGAGCTCAGCCAGCTGAGCACTGGCATTAAATGATTGGCGGAAATGCACATAGACTTTCCTGGTCTGCTTCAGGACATCCTGTAAGCCTGGGTACTGCCCAAGAACCACTGCACCACCAGGTTAAGGACGTGAGCCACACAGGGCACATGGGTCAGTTGTCCCTGTCGGACGGCAGAGAGGAGGCTGGTGCCATTGCCGCAAACCACCATTCCTGGCTTAAGCTGGCATGGCGTCAACCACCTCTCGGCCTGCCCCTGCAGAGCTGACAAAATATCTGCCCCAGTGTGGCTCCTGTCGCCCAAACAAACCAGCGCAAGCACAGCATGGCATCTTTTTGCCTGCTTACTTGTGTAACCCCTTGAACGCCTACGGAGCACCACTGGTTCCGAGGACAGAGCACTGGAAGAGGCCATGGAGGAAGAAGAAGAGGAGGGGGTGGAGGAGAGAGGTGTGTCACAACCAGTAGTAGCATTTTGGAGGCGTGGTGGCGGAACAACCTCCAACACTACTGCACCTTGTCCTGCATCCTTCTCAAGTTCTTCTAAAATATCTCCCTCCCACCCCTCTCCCCCCCTACCGACCCATTACCTCGTTAAAAATCATAGATTGTCTAAAGATTTTCCAGTATTTCCATTTCACATGGAATCTCTTTCTTTCTCTTTCTTACTCCATTCCCAGCCCTTCAATACTATACATTTCCTCAACTTTTCCTAACCATTCCTTTACTTTGGGTGCTTCTATTTCTTTCCATTTTTTCGGAATCAGACTTTTTGCCATGTTTATTAATGAGCTTGTAAGGGAATTCCTATACTCCTTAATTGGGGTATCTACTGCATGGAATAGGCATAACCATCGGTTCTCAGGTAACTGTATTTTAGCTATTACTTCTATATATCTTATTATTTCTCTCCAATATTCTTTAATCTTGGGACAGTCCCACCATATATGGGCCAAACTTCCCGTTTGTCCACAATTCCTCCAACATTTCCCAGATTGTCCCTCCTGGTACTTTGCCATTATATCTGGGGTCCTATACCATCTTACTAAAATTGTATAATTTGTTTCTATCATCTTACTATTTTCCGTGGATCTGTGCACCATCTTCAATATTTTTTCTATATTTTGGTTTTCACCCCGTGCTCCTATCTCTTCTTCCCATTTTTTAATGAAAGTTGGTACCTCCGCTTCACATTCCCGTCTCAAGACCTTATAAAACTGGGCAATACCTGCCCTTGGGGTTTTCCCCTTACATATCCGCTCCAAGGCAGTCAAATTTTCTCCATCTCTAAGCGGTTGTGGTAGTCTTGAGACGAAATGTCTAAGCTGCAGGTATCGCCATTCGTTCAAATCCATCCAATCATTTTCTTTCTGTAATATTGCTAGTGTTTTCAATTTCCCCTCTTTAATTATGTGTCGTAATTGCATATTATCTTGTTTTATCCATTTCCCTCCTATTGTACTTTTACCAGGTGCAAAAAAATCATTATCTTTTAAATAAATTAAAGGGGAATTATATTTCCACTTGTTATGTTTGTGTATTCCCTCCCATACTCTAAACACATTTTTTGTGACCAAAGGTGTTGTCTTCCCTAGTGATCTATATTTTAAAGGAGTCCAGATTTCTCTACCTAGATTTGTGCCTGATAAACTGTGTTCTATTTTTCCCCATCTTTTTTTACTTTCTAATTTTGCCCATTCCACCACCCGTGTTAACACTGCTGCTTCGTAATATTTTCTAAAGTCTGGGACATTCAGACCCCCCTCGTCTTTTCCCTTTTGCAAAGTCTTTAGTGGGGTTCTAGATTTCTTGTTGTTCCAGATAAATTTAGAAATTAAAGAATTTATTATTTTAAAATATAGAGGGGGGATATATATTGGTAATAGCTGAAATTTATAAAGGATTTTAGGTTGAATAATCATTTTTAAGGCATTAATTCTTCCCAACCATGACAGGGGCTTTGTTCTTATTTGTCCTTATTTCGTCTCTCAATTCTTCTAGAAGGGGGATATAGTTTATTTGATATATTTTTTCTATTGATGCAGTCAGTTTAATCCCTAAATATTTAATTTCTTTTTGCCATAGAAATGGGAATTCTCTCTTAATGTCAAGTTCTTCTCTCGAATTTATATTTACGTTTAAGATTTCTGACTTGCTTGGGTTAATTTTAAAGTTAGATAATTCCCCGTACTCCTGTAAAGCCTTTAACAAGTTTGGCATTGAGATTCGTGGGCTAGATACATAAAACAGAATATCATCCGCAAATGCGGCTGTCTTATGTATTTCCCCCTCTATCTCAACCCCCTTTATATCTGGGTTTCTCCTTATCGTCTCCAGGAGTGGCTCCAATGCCAGAACGAACAATAGGGGGGGCAGCGGACACCCCTGTCTAGTCCCATTGTTCATTCTGAAGGCTGTTGATAGTACCCCATTAACTCTTACCATTGCCTTGGGGCTGTTATATAGTGCCTTTATCCACTTCAAAATTTTGGGTCCAAACCCTATTCCCCTTAGGGTACCCATCATGAATCCCCAGTCTACTCGATCAAAAGCTTTCTCAGCATCTATTGATAGGAGTAGACTGGGGATTCTACTCTCCTTCATCCTCTGAAGCAGTAATATTGACCTTACTCCATTATCTTTTCCTTCTCGCCCCTCAATGAATCCCACCTGATCTGCATGGACTAAGCTAGGCATTAACTTCTTTATTCTAGCGGCCAATATTTTTGCGAACAATTTAACGTCCGTATTGAGTAGTGAGATCGGTCTATAGTTTGAGCATATTGTATTCTCTTTTCCCTCTTTCAATATCGTGGAGATTGTCGCAGTGGAGGCCTCCTCGCTCAGTCCATATTTTGTACCTAGTCCATTATAATATGCACATAAAATTGGGGCTAGTATGTCTCCAAACTTTTTTAGATATTCTATTATATAGCCATCAGGCCCTGGACTCTTTTCCCCTTTGGTCTCTTTTATTGCCTGTATTAGGGTCCTTTCACACGGACGTTCCGTATGTCCGTTTTTCATCCTTCCGTTTTCGGAAGAAAAACGGACATACATGTATCTCTATGGAATCGCGGATGTCAGCGGATGAATGTCCGCTGACATCCGCTGACATCCGTCACCGCTATGTTCCGTTTATTATAACGGAGGGAAAACCTATTTTTTCATCCGTATGAAAAACGGAACGAACGTAAAACGGATCTCAGCGTACGATCCGATTTACATCCGATCCGCGGACGTCCGTTTTTTACCAAAAATATGTGTTTTATTAATATTTCAATAAGAAGATAACCTATGACCCAGGTAGTGGTCTAACCAGGAAGTCACATGCAGCCCAGTGTGTGGAGAGAGAGAAGAGAGAGAAGAGAAGAAGAGAGAGAGAGAAGAGAAGAAGAGAGAGAGAGAAGAGAAGAGAATAGAAGAGAAGAGAGACATGGCTAAAGATGTGTCCCATGAGCGCCTTATCAACCTGGTGCATGCCAGGCCAGCTATCTGGGACAAGAAATGCAGTGAATACAGTGACCGTATTACCAAATCCATCATCTGGGAAGAAATATTCAAAGAGGTCACACCAAATTGGACCACAATGAATCAAAAGCAGCGCAAGATACGAGGTAAGCAGTTTGGGGTGGCTTGTGAGACTTGTAGCACATCCATATGTCACCCATCTGTCATCAGTGTCACCTGTCAGTGTACATTCCAGTGTCATCAGTGCCACGTCTTAGTGCCACGTTTTTGTGCCACATATTAGTGCCATGTGCCACGTATTGATGCCATGTGCCAACGTGGCACATGGCACTAATACGTGGCACCAAAACTTGGCACATGGCACAAAAATGTGGCACCAAAACGTGGCATGTGGCACAAAAACGTGGCATGTGGCACTAATACGTGGCACAAAAACGTGGCACAGGGCACTAATACGTGGCACATGGCACAAAAATGTGGCAGAAAAACGTGGCATGTGGCACTAATACGTGGCACAAAAACGTAAAACGTCTTTGTGTCACGTGCCACGTTTTTGTGCCACGTATTAGTGCCACATGCCACGGTTTTGTACCACGTATTAGTGCCACAAGCCGCATTTTGGTGCCACGTATTAGTGCCACATGCCACGTTTTGGTGCCACGTATTAGTGCCATGTGCCACATGCCACGTTTTTGTGCCACGTATTAGTGCCACATGCCACGTTTTGGTGCCACGTATTAGTGCTACATGCCACGTTTTTGTGCCACGTATTAGTGCCACATGCCACGTTTTTGTGCCACGTATTAGTGCCACATGCCGCATTTTGGTGCCACGTATTAGTGCCACATGCCACGTATTAGTGCCATGTGCCACATGCCACGTTTTTGTGCCACGTATTAGTGCCACATGCCACGTTTTTGTGCCACGTATTAGTGCCACATGCCGCATTTTGGTGCCACGTATTAGTGCCACATGCCACGTATTAGTGCCATGTGCCACATGCCACGTTTTTGTGCCACGTATTAGTGCCACATGCCACGTTTTTGTGCCACGTATTAGTGCCACATGCCACGTTTTTGTGCCACGTATTAGTGCCACATGCCACGTTTTTGTGCCACGTATTAGTGCCACATGCCACATTTTGGTGCCACGTGGTTAAGCTTTTTACAGCTGCATGCATGTGTTTTACAGATAACTAATAATTAATTTTCTGTTAATTTTGTCTACTTTTCATATGCAGGGAAAAAAATTGTGACACGTTGGACATCAATCAGGGACCGTTTTCGACGTGAATTAAATGATGAAGCAGAACAAAATAGAAGTGGTGCAGGAACGCAACAAAAAAGAAGAAGCCCCTTCTATGAAATGTTGGGGTTTTTAAGAACAGTTATGGACTTAAGAAAGCAAGTACTAATTCCATACCTTTTTGCTCTCCAAAATTACATAAAAACATCGTGACTACCGGGAGTTTCCCAGTGGGCCGATGGCTCAGTGGCCCTGGTTCGGCCGCCTCCTATTGCCTATGAGGTCCGTATTGATCTACCCATCATTTGCCGACAGCTTGTACCTGACAGGTAGATCGAGATTTAGCCAGCATGCAGAGTAGCGCAAGAAGCGTCTGTGTGTAGTAAGTTCTCTCTCACGTCACGCAGCGCTGCTTGTTTCCTGGCAGCCCCTCCTCTGTTCTCGTCTATCCCAGATGATGTCACAAGCCAATGGGGATAGACAAGAAGAGAGGAGGGGCTGCCAGGGAGCGAGCGTGACATGAGAGAGAACTTACTACACACAGACGCTTCCTGCGCTACTCTGAATGCTGGCCAGGCTAGAAAACAAACACATAATGTGCCCTGATGATGTGCCCATGCCCTGATGTGCTGTATTCTGATGTGTTGTGCCCTGGGCTGGTTTGGATGAATTCCAGGGCCACATTTTTTGTCCTAGTCCAGCTCTGCATGGATTATGTATTGTAATAAATCGTCTGTGCTGTCCTGTAATCCATTGATCAACATATCTTTTTACAGTACAAGCACCAACATTTCAGCAACGGAAGAGGAGGGGGATTCGGACTCTGCTAATATATCCCAAGCCACAGAGATTGGAGCCGAAGAGATACCAGCTGAGCATGGTGCCGAACAACCCGGGTCATCCGAACCCTCTACAATTTCTGCATCATCAAGAGCAATCGCCCAGGAAAGACGTGTGCCTGTAAGAATCCCATACAAAATGACCCATTGTAAAATGTTTACATTGATAAATGTTCTAAAAACGTTCTCCCTCAACAGAATCGTTCTGTTCGTGTCACAAGGACAAGACAACGCGGAGGACAAAACAGGCCAGATTTGGAAGGAGCAATGCTTCAATTCATGGAAGACATGAAGGAAAGGAGGAGGGCTGACCCAAGGGATCCTTTTGCAGACCCCTCAGATCAAGATGCAGTTTTCCTAAGGAGCCTGTACCACCAATTGGCACAGGTCCCCATGCATCGAAAACTGGAGGTGCAAATGTCGATTTTTAGTTACACAGGTGCGTGTGTAAGGTCTGCAATTGCTAATGACCCCATGCTACCACTCATAAATGAGCAACAACGCCCCTACCAGGGTTATACATTGGACCCTGCTCCAGCTACCTTTTCTCATCAGATGTATCATTACCCTCAAAGTATTACCCCCCATCACCAAAATCAACCAACCACCGGTGTCCGCAATGTACTGACCCAACCTCAAGTGGCACCTCTTAGTAGTAATCCCCATCAGCAACATCAAGCAACCACCAGTGTCCACAATGTATTGACCCCACCTACCCAGCCTATCTCTAGTTCATATGAGGCATCAAGGTCTCAGATGCACTCCTTTCCTAGTTCCTCCCAATCGACCAATATATACTCTAATTCCCCCAAAGAGCCTTTTTACCAGGATCTTTAAAGTCATTGCAGTAGTGTGACCCGGCACGTAAGGTCTGGAGACTGATTAGGTCAATCTTAGATCGTCTTGAGCAACTTTTTTGTTGGCTTAAAATGTGAGTTTCAGCTGTGAGATGACCTGAGTTTGAGGATGCACCACAGATGATCAATATTGTTTAGGTTTGAAGACATGCTTGGCCAATCTATCACCTTTTTAACCTCAGCTTCTTTAGCAAGGTAGTGGTTGTCTTGGAGGTATGTTTGGGGTTATCATGTTGGAATAATGCCCTGCGGCCAAGTCTCTGAAGGGGAGGGATCATGCTGTGCTGCTTCAGTATGTCACAGTACATGTTGGAATTCATGGCTCCCTCAATGATCTGTAGCCCCCCAGTGCCGGCAGCACTCATGCAGCCCCAGACCATGACACCCCCACCACCATGCCTGACTGTAGGCAAGACACACTTGTCTTTCTACTCCTCACCTGGTTGCCACCACACACACTTGAACCAAATATGTTGATCTTGGTCACATCAGACAACAGGACATGGTTGCAGTTATCCATGTCCCTAGTTTTTTGGTTTTTATAAAATGTGAGGGGTTTACTCACTTTTTTGTTCGCAAAATATGTTTATATACATGTTATTTTTTATGGTTACACAATACATGTTTGCATATAATATATTTTGAGATATATACTGTGGTCACTTATTTTATATGACATGAATAAAAAATATTTGACTGCATGGAAAACTGCATTTTATTTTTGTACTCTCAATACACTAGATAAAATTTTTAAGACAAAGTAGATGATGGATTACATAGGCAATGCATAGCAATGTTAACACTACTTAAACATGAGCATACTGCCATGGAACCTCTCCATCAGGGGACATAAAATGGTCTGCAAACTGGTCACGCAGAGCAAGGATAGAATAGCTTGGGCGCAGTCCACAAAGATTGACAGAGGGCAAATGGATTTCATCTTCATCTTCCATGCTGATGCCTTCCTTCTCACGAATTAAGTTGTGCAGCACACAGCATGCTTGAATAACACCTTCAGCATTGGCCAGTTTCAGTTGCAAGGCTCTGTGGAATATGCGCCATTTGCTACTGAGTATGCCAAATGTGCATTCGATGTACCTCCTTGCTCTACTGAGTCGGTAGTTGAAGATTCTCTTTTTGTTGTTTAAATTATGTTTTGCATATGGCCTTAAAATGTGCCTTGAGAGCGCAAAAGCCTCATCAGCCACGAGGACATGAGGCATATCAGGTCCAGATGTTCCAGGAAGTGGTTTGTCAGACGGTAAGTTCATCCTGCCCTCTAGAAGCCTTCTCCCCATCCTGGATGCCCTAAACACTCGGGAGTCAGCAGTGCTGCCATACGCGCCAATATCCACTGCAACAAATTTATAGTTGCTATCACAGATTGCCATCAGAACCACTGAAAAATATTTTTTGTAGTTGTAATAGCTGGAGCCAGATCCAGGAGGCATTGTAATCCGAATGTGTTTGCCATCCAAGGCTCCAAAGCAGTTTGGAAATTGTGTGTTCTTCAGGAATCCATCTGCGATTTCCGACCACATTTTTACATCAGGAACTGGCATTACAAGCGGTCTTAACTCCTCCCATATAGCCTTGCAGGTGTCATGTACAATTTCTGATATTGTTGATATACCCAGCAGAAAATAGTGGCTTAAACTGGTGAAAGTTTGTCCCGTGGCAAGAAACCTAAGATGAATATAAATGAATGTTACTAGACTATAAACGATAGTATATGTGCATAAGCTCTATACATCCAATACCAGAGGAGGGGGAGAGGAGCGAGGTGTCAGGCGGATGCTTCGCTGGACCATGGGACAGGTAAGTGGCTGTTTATTAAAAGTCAGCAGCTACACTTTTTTGTAGCCAATTACTTTTAATAGGGTGGAAGTTCGCTTTAAGTCGGTTTTAGGTGGCAGTTGAGAGGGGTCTAGGTGAGTGGCGGGGAGAGGGAGTTATGTACATGCCTTGGCAAATATCAAGGGCTTTGACTATTGGCTCAGGGAAGTAGGGGGCTCATAATCTAAAATAAACAACAGCAAGGCTGGTGTACCTGAGAGTAAGTATGAGGCGATCTTCGGGGGGCACACAACGTCTCATGTTTGTGTCCAAACGCTGCAGACGTGGTTGAAGTTTTTCAAAGACGAAATCAAATGTGGGGATAGTCAACCTGGTAAAATTGTAGAATTTTGTTGGGTATCTTCGCAAATCGCCATAATGCAGAGAAATGAAACCCTCATAGGGCCTCTTCAGCAGCATGGGATGTGTCCAATAGGTACGACATTTTTGCTGCAATCTTCCCCTCCTCCGACTCTCCACTGTCCTCACATACTCCATAAGGACAACACATGTCACGTCGTCCCAAAATCGGGTAGAAATCATATCTAAAAATACTACAAACGCACAGAGACAGGTAACAGGACAAAAAAAAAATGTCTGCACACAATCACTGGGACCACAAAGCAGCATGGGAAACACAATGCATGCTGGGGAAGAGCAAAATCTCATGGGAGATTATATAAAAAAAAGGATGTAAAACGGATGAGAAACTGAAGAAAAAGCAATGAAAAACAGATGTCAATTTAAAAAACGGATGAAAAACGGATGTAAAACAGATGTAAAACGGATGTAAAACGGATGTAGACGGATGTAAAACGGACGTTTACGGATGTAAAAACGGGTGTCAAAACTTACATCTGCATCCGTTTTTCAACCCCCCCAAAAAAAACTGAACTGAACTGAACGGACTGAAAAAAGGAACGTCAGTGTGAAAGGACCCTTACTTCTTGGACTGAGATTGGATTCTCCAATTCCTGCGCCAATTCCCCCGGTATTTTAGGGATATTTGCTTGAAATATATAGTCTTTGATTTTTCCCCTTCTCTTCATCTCTTGTTTTTCTGTATCTTTTTTTCTCACGGAATATAACTGCCCATAATATTCTCTAAAAACTTCTGCTATTTCCTTAATTTTATAGACCGACTCTCCCTCTTTATTTAATATTTTCTCTATATAATTCTTCGGTCTTTTTTTCCTCAATATCTTTGCTAAGATCTTACTATTTTAATGTCGCTATAATATCTCTCTTTAGTAATCCTATTATATATCGTCCTCATTTCCTGTTCCATTAATTCCCCAAGTTCCTCTCTTTTCATAGCCAGTTTATGTAATAGGTCCACTACTTGTCCACTTTCCCTGCCATTTGCCTTTTTATGTTCTTGCTCTAATCCATGGATTTCCTCCCTCAACTCCCTACTCTTTTTAATACCTTCTCTCTTCCTATTTGTACCTAGTGAAATATATATCCCTCTAATATAAGCTTTATTTGTCTCCCAAATAATATTTTCCATATTCTCTTCATTTAAATTACTGGTAAAAAAAACTCTAGTTCCTTTCTAATTATTTCCTCTCCCTTCTCGTCCAACAGTTCCCTATTCAATTTCCAGGAAAAAGGAGATTTCTGAAATCCTGGGATTTTGATCTTCAGGCATATTGGAGAATGATCAGACAATGTTCTAACTTGTCCTGCATCCTTCCCAGCTGCCAGAAGAGTGACCCAATGGGCCGTGAAAGACAGGTAACGTCCCTGTCCATGCCTGCTGGACCATGAGTCAGTGGTAATATGCACCTTACCTCTGACCGCCCTGTCCAGCGAGGCAAGGACATTGCCTTCCACATGCCGATAGAGAGCCGGAATCGCCTTCCATGAGAAAAAGGAGGTTTGGGGACCTGTCACTGAGGAACCGCACATTGTACAAACTCACGGGAGGGGGCCGAGTCTACCAACTGAAAAGGCAGCAGTTGAAGTGCTAGCAATTTAGCCAAGCTAGCATTCAACCGCTGGCCATGTGGATGGCTGGGAGTGAACTTCTTTCTATGGTCCAGCAGCTGGGGCAGGGAAATTTGCCTGCTACAATCGGATGTGGGTGTACTGCTAACAGATTGCCCGCAAGCACTTGGCTGTGACACACCTAATTCTACACCTTCATTCCTCTCAGTGCAGGTTTCAGAGAGGACTGAAGGTCTAGTGGGGTTGGAGATCCCAGCTGATGAGGAGCAAGGAGAGGTCCGCTTTGTTCTTTGGTGTGGGTCTTTAAGGTATGCTTGCCAACGAGCTGCATGGCAGGTCAACATATGTCTGGTCAAGCATGTGGTGCCCAAGCGGCTGATGTTTTGGCCACGCGAGATATGCTTGAGACATATGTTGCAAATAGCAGTGGTGTGATCTGATCTCGTCTCAAAAAAGGCCCACACCAAAGAACTTTTGGAATAACGCACAGAGGCAGCGCCCTGCACAGGCGGAGCTCTGCGGTGTGATTCAGTCGGTGTGCTGCCCCTAAGCTGGCCCCTGGAGGGCATCCTACCTCGTTGGAGATGTGCTTCCTCCTCCTCTCTCCTCCCAGGCACCCACGTGGAGTCAGTGATCTCATCATCCCCTCCCTCTTTATCTCTGGAGCAAACCTGGCAGTATGCTGCAGCTTGTGGAACATGACTGCCAGATTGCTGTCCTTCTTGAGCATCCCCTCTCTCTGCACTCGCGCTACTGCCTTCCTCTAGTTGAGTATCATCATCAGAGCCTTCAAAACACTGGGCATCCTCCTGGAGCATGTACCCAACACTGTGCTCAAACAGTTCGGGGGACTCCTCAGGAGGACACAGTGGGTCTAGGGAAGGAGTGACTGATAAAGACATTGAGGATGCGTTGGCAGCTGCTTTGCTAGTACCCTGAGCCTGGGTGAGAGAGGATGAGGAGGATGAAGAGGACTTGGTCATCCACTCTACTAAGTCATCAGCATGATGCGGCTCAACACGTCCAGCTGCCGAAAATAAGGACAAGCATGTCCCATGGCCACGTGTTGATGATGATGCACTGCATCCACGACCAGCACTTTTGTCTCTAGACACAGATCCTGCTTGCCCTCTTTTATTGGCTTGTGACAATCTACCTCTCCTTGTTGGCCTTCCAGACATAGTAATGGCCTGCAGGGAGATGGGAAAACAAGCAATTGGGTAGTGTATATTGTGCTGGAGGCACACAACTAACTCCTGCAGATGCCTGTATGATAGAACACCAGCAATAAAGGGTAGATACAGGTGTATACTGCGCTGGAGGCATACAACACCCACTAACGTCTGCAGATGGCTCTATTAGAGAACTCCAGCAATAAAGGGTAGATATAGGTGTATGCTGTGCTGTGCTGGAGGCACACAACACCCACTAACTCCTGCAGATGCCTTTATTTTAGAACACCAGCAATAAAGGGTAGATACAGGTGTATATTGTGCTGTGCTGGAGGCACACAAAACCCACTAACTCCTGCAGATGGCTCTATTGGAGAACAGCAATAAAGGGTAGATACAGGTGTATATTGTGCTGTGCTGGAGGCACACAACACCCACTAACTCCTGCAGATGGCTGTAATAGAGATCTCCAGCAATAAAGGGTAGGTACAGGTGTATATTGTGCTGTGCTGGAGGCACACAACACCCACTAACTCCTGCAGATGGTTCTATTGGAGAACGGCAATAAAGGGTAGATACAGGTGTATATTGTGCTGTGCTGGAGGCACACAGCACCCACTAACTCCTGAAGATGGCTGTATTAGAGAACACCAGCAATAAAGGGTAGGTACAGGTGTATATTGTGCTGTGCTGGAGGCACACAACACCCACTAACTCCTGCAGATGGCTCTATTAAAGGACAGCAATAAAGGGTAGACACAGGTCTATACTGCGCTGGAGGCACACAACACCCACTAACTCCTGCAGATGGCTATATTAGAGAACAGCAATAAAGAGTAGACATAGGTGTATACTGCGCTGGAGGCACACAACACCTACTAACTCCTGCAGATGGCTGTATTAGAGAACACCAGCAATGAAGGGTAGATACAGGTGTATATTGTACTGTACTGGAGGCACACAACACCCACTAACTCCTGCAGATGGCTGTATTAGAGAATTACAGCAATAAGGGGTAGGTACAGGTGTATATTGTGCTGTGTTGGAGGCACACAACACCCACTAACTCCTGCAGATGGCTCTATTAGAGAACAGCAATAAAGGGTAGACACAGGTGTATACTGCACTGGAGACACACAACACCCACTAACTCCTGCAGGTGGCTGTATTAGAGAACTCCAGCAATAAAGGGTAGGTACAGGTGTATATTGTGTTGTGCTGGAGGCAAACAACATCCACTAACTCCTGCAGATGGCTCTATTAGAGAACAGCAATAAAGGGTAGACACAGGTGTATACTGCGCTGGAGGCACACAACACCCACTAACTCCTGCAAATGGCTCTATTAGAGAACAGCAATAAAGGGTAGATACAGGTGTATACTGCGCTGGAGACACATAACACCCACTAACTCCTGCAGATGCCAGAACACTACACAAGGCGCAAACACCACACGAATTTGGCGCAAATGGCCCACAGAGTTCTGGCTTTGCCGAACGGGCGAACAGCCAGTGTTCGAGTCGAACATGCGTTCCACTCGAACACCAAGCTCATCCCTACTCACAGCCTTTAAAATGCCTGCCAACTCCTCCAGGCTAACACCTTTATGAGTCATATCTAGTGGAAGTGACATCATTCTGTACAGGAACCTCAACTGTTATCACAAGACATCACTTTTGGTGTACCTGCGGTCCCAGCCTGCACCTACTGCATATTAAGGCAGCCCGAGCTCACAGCTGGCAACCCAAAAATGACAGAATAGCATAAAGATCCAGAGCAGATGTTCTCAACAGGAGCTGTGGAATCACATTCCAGCATGGGTCATGTGGGGAACTATAAAAAAAGTAGAATATAATTACCATATATAAACAAACTTTCAATATATACACACATACAGTGCAAAACAGTAAGGTAAATATACAATAATGAAACCCGCACATGTGCAATAGTCATGAAAGTCAACTATACACATCAAAAGACATCAGACATTCTGACCAAATAGCTTTTAAAAAAATAACAAAAGTTTGCACTCTGCATTCATACCCTTTACGTAAAGGGTGCTGAGTTTCTAAATCCAGTGGTGTTCATATTGTAACAGTCTATCAGAAAGACTTCCTCCTCTCTTTTCTGGGCATAGTCTTTCAATAACAGTGAAACAAGTCTGATATATTATAGCGGCCATAATGCCAAAGCACACCAACCAGATAAATATAGGCATTATAAAAGCTCTGGTAAAATGGCACAGGACTTCCTGAAGACGCCACCTTGGTGAAATGTGTTGAAGTGCCTGTTGCCGTCATTTCCGGGTAATACATGACGTCACATCCGGTCCTCATTTCCAGGGATTGCAATGAGCACTGGACCATGCAAGCAGAGCAGGCTTCCAAAAACGAAACTGTTTGCATCAGTGCTAATCTAAGGGTACCTATTACGTACTGTGTAGTAGAGCATGATGTGTAGGAGGAGACCTCTCTTACAGCCCTGGCTCAAGAGCCACTGGAGTGGCAACAGTAGACTCAAGAGCTCAGTGAGATAGGAGTGCCTATTTGTGGTGTAGACACGGATGGATGGACAATGAGCCACCAGAAAGGTCCGAATCCTGATGTCACCGGAGGCAGGTGCAGATCAGCGACCTGGAAGCTGGCAGATACAGATTGGAACAGAGTGAGACAAGCCGGGTCAGACACAGGTAATCAAACAGAACTGATCAGCAGGCTGGAACAGAGTGAGACAGGCCGGGTCAAACACAGGTCGTCAGGCGGGTAGGACTGTAGCTGAAGCAGAATCAGATGAACAGGCAGAGGTCAGCAACAAGCTATCAGCAATAAGTCCTTATAACAGGGTCAAGGCAAGCCTAGGCCAGAGTTGGAGAAATCAGGTAAGACAAACAGAGCCAGGTCAATACAGGTGATCAGAAGGCAGATACAGGGTTTCAGGAGTCACTAGGTGCAGATCAAACAGCACTGCACTTGTGCAGCTGCTGTCCTTTTAAAGGCCTATTGGTGACAAACAGCATCTAATGCACATGCACACACATCTGGCACTTGCTCCCGCAGGCATCCAGGTGCGTCCGGCGCATGCTATCACGCACACACCACTGTCTGACTGGTACTTGTGTGTGCATGTGTGCATGCACGCACCTCCGTCTTGTCACAGCAGATCCCTGAGAGCACCACTACATGCGAGTGAGCTGTACTCAGGGGCGTAACTATAGGGGGTGCAGCAGTTGCGACCGCAACCGGGCCCTGTGATACAGGGGGCCCATGCAGCCCCCTCTACATATGGCTGCTCTTTAGTTGTGCATTACCCGCATGACCTGTGTCCTCGGCCGGCTCCTCAGAGTACCCCTCTCCTGCTCCATGCATTGCCGCTCAGTCCGATGTCTGTTCTCCCCAGCCAGAGTCCCGCCCACCCTGAGTCCGGCCCACACTGCACTGCATACTTCTCCCTGGTAAACAAACTTTAAGCACACAGATGCAGTGGAGCCCTATGAAAGCCGGCTCCCCGGAAGACACTGCAGGCTTGTCTGCCAGCCCCTCCTCCTCCCCCGTCGTACACAGATGATGAAAGGTCTTTCTGGGAGATATGCTGATCACCCGTCCAGCACACTGGATGGAGCCCAGGCCAACATGGATGAGTGCGCGGCCTACAGCTTGGTCATGGTGAGTGAGAGGACCCCATCCCCCACACACCATTACATACCCCCTCCATCTCCCCCTGGGGACAGGGACCCCTTCTCACGTGAGGACAGGGACCCCACCTCCCCTGGGGACAGGGACCCCTTCTCACCTGGGGGCAGTAACTTCATCTGCCCTGGAGAAAAGGACCTCATCTCTTCTGGGGATGGAGGACCCCATCCTGCCTAGGGACAGTCCCCCAATGGGGCACCTAAAAATAAAAAATAAATAATAAAAAAAAACTACTGATACCAGTGGTGGAACTACAGGGCTCACAAAGGGCACACCTGTGACCACGCCCTGGAGTTCCACCACCGGACTCGAAGGGAAGGGCCCTGGCTGGGTTTCAGGGGGGCCCTTCATGGTTTCTTGCATCGGGGCCCTGAATGTTCTAGTTACGCCACTGGCTGTACTTATATTTTATGGCAAAGATTTTAATAAATACATACTGAACAATGATATATTTATATCTGCCATTCTTCTCGGTTTGTGGCTGAGCATGGAGAAAGTGTGGGTTGATGTTGGAAAGTGAAGGAAGATTATCAGACTCGCTCTGGTTGAAAATGTATTGGAAATAAGTGGTTTTGGTCTTCCTTAATTGGGGGTCAGTGTTTGTGATGAGTGCACATTATACAAGCAGACATGGTGGATTTGAAGTTTCAACATTCTGTGGTGTTGGGAATGATTTTTAAGCCTTGGATTCTTCTTCTCTTTCTTTTGGACTTTATATCTGCATGATAGTCTATGGACTTTTATACAATATATTGTATTGAATCTTTGCACTATATAGCTAGTATATTAACCTTTGTAAATGTAGCACTGACCCTCAAAAGGAGCTGCTGGTTTTATTGGGCTTACCGTTACCTTTTTGACTGCTTCTCCGTCTAGGGGTTCCCATGGTAGATGGGCCAAAGAAATGTGGAAACTGACACTGAATCTTCTTTTGGGTTATTTATTTGAAACAGAAACAGAGTCTCTTAGTTTAGGGTAGAGGGTTAGGAGTAAGTTCAGGTACTTTAGACTACAAAAATGAAAAGTTTCTCATAGGAAAAATCCAGAGAATAGCAACCATTTCACAGCTGGATTTTATAACCCCCGGATAGACCTCCTCTCACTAGGCCTAGCAGCCTGTAGGGTGTTAAGTAAAGTCTCTGCTACAGACTTGAGCGTAGGATATCTGAGAAAGTCTCTGCCATAGACTTGAGCATTACTGAGGGACATAGACAAATTTAAAGAGCAATCATACGGTACCAGTATCTCTCAGCCTATCCGGCGATACCGTATGAGTGTAGATCCATGTAGTGTCCTTCAACTAAGCCTCCAGGCTCCCTCAGAGAAGCCAGCTTTGCGCACGGCCTTCTCCTGAAGAGTCCTCCCCTGGGGTTTCTCCAGTTGCTGGAGCCCTTAGATGAGATGGCACCGGACCACCTTTGGATCAATAGGCCCCGAAATCCATTCAGGCCTGTCCCTGCAGTTACTTTGCCTCAGGCTAGCCAACTCCGAGACTCGAAATGCATGGCTCCACACCCCAGGCCAGGAGGACCAGAACCAAACAGACAGAAAATAATCCCTGTGATGTCAGTACCTTAAATACCACCTCCCAGAATGCACAGCAGGAGAACACTCCCACTGGGCTGGTTCCAAAAGAACAGTGGCAATCAATACACCCAGCTAGACTGCATTGTCACTCTTTCCAGCAGTGACAGTGACACCTGCCAGTCTGGCTGGGTTCATTGAATGCCATTATCCTCTCGGAACCAGCCCAGTGGGAGTGTTTTCCTGCTGTGCATTCTGGGAGGTGGTACTGATGCCACATGGTTTGGGGTTCCATCTTTTTATTTTCTGTCTGTTCAGTTCTGGTGGTCCTCCTGACCCAGCCCCATGGCCCTCCTGGCCTGGGGTGCGGAACTATCCATTCCGAGTCTCGGGGCCGGCTGGCCCAAGGCAGCGCAACTGCAGGGACAGGCCCGAGTGAAGTTTCTGGGCCTTCTGATCCAAGGGTGGTCTGGTGCCATCTCATCTGAATGGAGAAGCAGAGCAGCTGAAGAACCCCAGGGGAGGACTCTTCAGGAGAAGGGTGTGCGCAAGGCTGGCTTCTCTGAAGGAGCCTGGAGGCTTAGTTGAAGGACGCAGCCTGGATCAACACTCATACGGTATTGCCGGATCGGCTGAGAGAACCTGGTACCATATGTTAGCTCTTTAAATTTATCTACGTCCCTCAGTAACGCTAAAGTTTACATCACAAGTCTGTGGCAGAGACTTTGTCGAGCACCCTACCGGCTGCTAGGCCTAGGGAGAGGAGGTCTATCCGGGGGTTGTTAAATTCAGTTGTGAAACGGTTGCTATTCTCTGGATTTTTCTCTAAAGACTTCCATTTTTGTAATACAAGTACCTGAACTCACTCCTAACCCTCTACCCCCCCTTTATTGAAAGATTCTGTTTCCGTTCTAAATAAATAATCCAAAAGAAGTTTCAGTGTCAGTCTCCACATTCTTTGGGCCATCTACCACGGGAACCCCTAGACAAAAAGCCATGTCTTGCTCATGCATTTAGGCGTATCTAGCATTTAAGTGTTTATGGGTTCTATTAGCCAGAATAAGTATTTATTCTGGCAATTGGAATGTATAAACGCTGAAGCACTAAAAGCATCTAGTTTAGATGCATTTGTATGCATCAAGCATTCTCTGTGGCCAAAAGCTCCTCTGCTGAATGTGCTGATGCATTTTTTCTTCTGCCTGCAAATGTTCCTCTTCTAATATGCCTGTAAATGCCTATCGGGTTTATTTACTAAAGGCAAATCCACTTTGCACTACAAGTGCACTGCAAGTGCACTTGGAAGTGCAGTCTCTGTAGATCTGAGGGGGACGTGCAAGGAAAATAGAAAACAGCATTTTTGCTTGTACATGATTGGATGATAAAATCAGCAGAGCTTCCCCTCATTTCAGATCTTCCACTCAGAACTACAGTGACTGCACTTCCAAGTGCACTTGCAGTGCATTTGTAGTGCAAAGTGGTTTGCCTTTAGTAAATCAACCCCTATGTGTGCATGGACACATAGGGGTTGATTTACTAAAGGCAAATAGACTGTGCACTTTACAAAGTGGAGTTGCACTCTGCAAGTGCTCTTGCTCCAGAGCTTAGTAAATTAGGTAAGGCCTCACTTAGCAAAAAATACCCAATCATGTGCAAGGAAAATAAAAAGACAGCATTTTTGCTTACACACGATTGGATGATGAGAGTCAGCAGAGCTTCTTCTCATTTACTAAGCTCTGGAGCAATTGCTCTTGCAGAGTACAGCGGCACCGTGCAAAGTGTACAGTATATTTTTCTTTAGTAAATCAACCTCTTAGTCTAACACAGAGGTGCGCTTACAGGCAGAAAAAAAAAAGCCTGTAAAAGCACTATGTTTTAAGCCCTAAAGCTTAGAGGGTGGAGTAACAATATTTTAAAGAGACCCTGTTACCTACTTAAACATTTTAGGTAAAAGCACAGAAAAATCAAATATGTTAAATGCTTACTTCTTATGAGCATACATATGTATGAAAAGGGGGAATCCAGGTGCATGTACATGGTTGCACTTAACCGTATTTTCTGGTATTCCCATATGCTTCTCACAAACATTACTCAATTTGGAAGCTCTGGCTACTGGTATCAAATGCTGGCATAGGCGAATGAAGATTTTAAGCGAAAGTCCTTATTTACAGGATGCTTTTTGTCAAAGTAATGAAATTGAGCATGGCAAGTTGATCCTAGGGATGGATTAAAATGCTGTTTTTACTATATGACAAGTTCTACCATGGCCTGAATTTTCCTTTTAAGAATAGGAAACCCAGATCTCGGGTTAACAGTGGCAAAAGAGACTCCGTGTGAAAGACATGCAGGGATATGTGACTGACTTATTTGCTTTATAGATACTGCAAATGTTAATATGGAGTGGAAAAATGGGGAATGTTTGGTCAATCTGATCATAGTACCTTTATACTGATCTTGCCTGTGGGTAGAAGGAAGACTGACAGAAACTACCATCCCAAAAAAAATGATATGGGACAGACTATAGTTTATAGTATACTGTAACAAGCAACAAACTCATGATTGGGGTTGATTTACTAAAACTAGAGAGTGCAAAATCTGGTGCAGCTCTGCAGTTTGAGCAAGTTGAAGTTACATGCTGATTGGGTACCATGCAAAGCTGCACCAGATTTTGTACTCAGTTTTAGTAAATCAACCTCCTTGCTGTTATTAAATTGATTGTCCTGTATACTGTATATTAATTAAAGTTTGAAGCTGAAATTCGTTTCTGCTATATTTATCTCTTAACATTTGTGAATACAATTTTTGTTAAATTGGAACATTAAACCTTATAGGATCATAAATGCAATGAGACTTAAACATACCAATAATTTTGCTATACATGGGTTAATAGTCGAAAATATTCTGTGGACAGTTCTTAGCTTTTCCACTGGATGGCAGTGTGGACATACTTTTTACAATGGCCATGTCATATATTTTGTAGGGAGATTGGGTAAACCAATACTTTTGATGGCTACCTTACATACTGTCAGGTAACAAAGGGACATAGAGAATAATAATAGTCAGTAAGTAACATGCAGCAAATTATTTTAACAAGCTAACTTGCTACTGTACTGCAGCCCAGAATATTTTAGGTTATAAAAAGCTATGAGATATTATAACCTGCATCGTACCGGTCAATGGTTGATAGACTATCAAATGGGCTTCATGCAGCAACCAGAAAATGTTTGCTCTAGGCTATGCATGTCATACTATGTTTAAATATTCAGATTCATACGGCACATTCAATAAGAGAGGCTGTTGGCCACAGGAGTCAGCTTTGCCACCTACACATGATTTGCCTGGTTTAGACCTTCTTTTTGCCAAGAGAAAGTTCTTACGTTTGCATCTTTGTCAGTGGCGGAATTATAGGGGTCGCCAAGATCGCCATGGCGACCAAGCCCCTTGCTGCAGGGGGCCCGAGGGCCCCCTGTACTCTTCGATAGGAGGGAAGGCTGAGAGGAGCTCCCCGATCATCAGCCCAACTGAAATCGGCACTGTGCGGGAGCTTCTCACATTAGGCTTAGTGAAAGCAGTGTGTGCTCTTTGTCTCCCCCTAGAGTGCAGTTCCCGGCAGGAAGAGCCAAGGTAAATGTCTGCTGTTTTTTTAAATAAGCCTATCTACTGTATTTGTGTTTGTATGTGTGTGTGTGAGCATGCTTGTATGAGTGAACATGCTTGTATGTGTGTGTGTGAACATGCTTGTATGTGTGTGTGAACATGCTTGTATGTATGTGTGTGTGAGCATGCTTGTATGTGCATGTGTGTGAGCATGCTCGTATGTGGGTGTGTGTGTGTGAGCATGCTTGTGGGTGTGAGCATGCTTGTATGTGCGTTTGTGTGAGCATGCATGTATGTGTGTGTGTGTGTGAGAATGCTTGTATGTGCGTGTGAGCATGCTTGTGTGTGCGTGTGTGTGTGAGCATGCTTGTATGTGCATGAGCATGCTTGTATGTGTGTGTGTGTGAGCATGCTTGCGTGTGTGTGTGAGCATGCTTGTATGTGTGTGTGTGTGTGCATGCTTGTATGTGCGTGTGTGTGAGCATGCTTGTATGTGTGTGTGTGTGTGTGAGCATGTATGTGTGTGCGTGTGTGTGAGCATGCATGTATGTGTGTGTGTGAGCATGCATGTATGTGTGTGTGAGCATGCTTGTATGTGTGTGTGTGCAAGCATGCTTGTATGTGTGTGCGCGAGCATGCTTGTATGTGTGTGTATGAGCATGCATGTATGTGTGTGCGTGTGTGAGCATGCTTGTATGTATGTGTGTGTGTGAGCATTAATGTATGTGTGTGTGTGTGTGTGTGTGTGTGTGTGAGCATGCTTGTATGTGTGTGAGCATGCATGCATGTATGTGTGTGTGTGTGAGCATGCATGTATGTGTGTGTGTGTGTGTGTGTGTGAGCATTAATGTATGTGTGTGAGTGTGTGAGCATGCTTGTGTGTGTGTGTGTGAGCATGCTTGTATGTGTGCGTGTGAGCATGCTTGTATGTGTGTGAGTGTGTGTGAGCATGCTTGTATGTGTGTGTGTGAGCATGCTTGTATGTGTGTGTGTGTGTGTGAGAGCATGCATGTATGTATGTGTGTGTGTGTTCATATATGTATGTGTATGTATGCATGTGTGTGTGCATGTGTTTATCAGTGGCGGTGCATCCAAAAGGGTGCACAGGTTCCACCCCCTCTATGACCAATGGATAGATTCATGCATAGCATAGCATGAATCTATCCATGGCCACTGCTGCCACCCCCATATTTAGGTGTCTGGTCCCTTTTGGGGTGCCGGGTGCCTGAATTACAGCGGCGGGGGGTGTTTTTGCAGCACCTGATTAGAGCCATGGGCTATAATAGGCTTCAAAATAGGTGAACTGCGAGCGCCATGCTTGACGCTCACAGTCTACCCAGGTGTGTTAGAAAAGTGAATTAATATTCACTTTCCTAACACTGAACTGCCTCTCCACCAATCAGGTGTGCGGGTCTTTTACCCATCACTTGATTGGCTGAAACGATAGACACAGCTATTGGACGCCCATCAGGAGGAGAGGACGGGAGATGAGGATGGCAGTAGCTGCATGGAGGACCCTGCTCATGGCCGCTACCCGCTGCCCCACCGAGACATGGTAAGTGACGGGCAGACAGTGAGCGGGTGGTGGGGATTCACAGTGGCAGCATTTGATGGGCACACCAACAGCATTTGATGTGCACAGTAGCAGCATTTGATGGGCACAGTGGCAGCATTTGATGGGCACAGAGGTGGCATTTGATGGGCACAGCAGTGGCATTTGATGAGCACAGCAGTGGCATTTGATGGGCACAGTAGTGACATTTGATGGTACAGTGGTGGCATTAGATGGTACAGTGGTGGCGTTTGATGGGCACAGTGGCTGTAATTGATGTTTTTTAAATCGGTTCCTTTATATGCAGCCACCCACTTGGGACTGGGCCCTGGTGTTCCACCATCGGGCTCGGAGAAAAGAGCCCTGTCCGGAGGTCGGGGGGGGGGGGGGTCCGCCATGGTTTCCTGCATCGGGGCCCTGAAGGTTCTAGTTACGCCACTGATCTTTGTGTTGTTATTCTTACCATGAATCTATTCATCACCCTAGGATCAATCAGGTTTGTGAATAAATCACTGCATTTTCACTAATTATATTACATTAGTCAAAGTGCCATATGCAAAAGGTTTAATCAAAAGAAAGTACTGCCAATGTGCAAAATCCAGTAACCCATGGCTTCCAGTATAGGTGATAAGGAGTCAGCCGATTTCCGAATTCAGTGCAGCAAATGCAGAAACTTAACAACCTCAATCAAGACTGCTTTGAGTCTTTATTGATGAAATCACATTATAAGTGGAAATAACTTTATAGCCTGGCATGTAGTCATATTTTCTGATCACAGTGCAACTTTCTGATATTGAAATAATTAAAGCAGAACTTCATCCAAAAATAACAAAATAAAAATGAATTGCCCATTAAAAGACAAAACAACAAACACATCTTTTGCTGCAATAGTCACATTCGACCCAGAGATTTCCCCTGCAGTGTTATTATACACATTATTATAGCACTAATTTTGTAATCCTCAGAAGTGTTAATATTCATCACAAAAGACAAGCCAATTATACATGGCTTTATTGGCTTCTAGAAGCAATTAAACGTGTCTCCGTAAGACTGAATAATGTAATCTTAACGACTTGTCTTATCTTTACAATGTTTAATCGGTAAACCACTGCCGAAAATGGTGTCAGAGCAACATTCACAAATAAGCATACAGTGGGTATAGAAAAGAATCACCCCTCTTTAAAATAATCACATTTTGTTGACTTGCAGCCTAGACAGACACAGTTTTTGTTTAGTCCAGCTGTTATTGATCAGTGCAACTTATATCTTCCTTTCTTTCACTTGGATGTTATAACAGCAACAAGTCAGAAAAAAAAATTCAAAAACAGATTCACCGAGTTGGAAAAAGGATCACCCCCTTGTGTCAGTATTTTGTTGAATCACCTTTTGCTTTAATTGCAGCCTTAACTTTGCACATCTAGACTTTGCAATATTTGCCCACTCTTCTTTTCAGAACTGCTCAAGTTCAGGTAAATGTGATGGTGGCCGTTTGTGGACTGTGGTCTTCAAGTTTTCAATGAGGTTTAAAGTGATGGTAAAGATTAATATTTTTTTAAACCACTTACGGACCGGATCACCCACCGTCGTTATACATCAGCTGTTTGAAGAGGGATATCGTTGTTGTGGCAGTAGTTAGCTACCATAACCCCAGTATCCTCTTTTTCAGTGGGCGGTCTGCTTTCAGATAAAAGTGGTCTCTGTGGCGGATTTGCTGCAAGATCACTTTTATCGGCAGTGGGAGAGGGTCCCCCGCCATGCTCTGGTGCCCTCCGCCGCTTACTGGAGCCGCCGGCAGTGGCGGAGGTGGTCGTGTCCGCTCCCGTCTGTGGTATGGAGCTGAGTGAGGGGAAGATGGTCCCCACCCGTCTCCATACCATTGCACGACAGAAGTGACGTCAAAACGTCACTTCTGCCCATAACTCTTAAAGAGACATTTTTTTTGTTTTTTTTTCCCCAAACAAAATATTTTTAGTTTTTTTCATTGTATTTTAGTGTAAATAAGATCTGAAGTATTTTTGACCACAGATCTCATATTTAAGATCTCCTGTCATACTTTTTTTCTATTACAAGGGATGTTTACATTTCTTTTAATAGAAATAAAAGTGACACTTTTTTTTTTAAAATAAAACAGTGTAAAAAATAAAAATAAAAGGTAAAATTAATAAGAAAAATAATAATTTTTAAACGTGCCCCGTCCCGCTGAGCTTGCGTGCAGAAGCGAACGCATATGTGATAGCGCATGCATATGAAACCGGTGTTCAAACCACAGATGTGAGGTATCGTCGTGATCGGTAGAGCGAGAGCAATAATTCTAGCCAAAATTTAACTCAAAACATGCAACCTGTAGAATTTTTTACAGATTTTTTACATGTTTTACCTCTG
Source organism: Lithobates pipiens (assembly GCF_037356315.1). NCBI lineage: Eukaryota > Metazoa > Chordata > Amphibia > Anura > Ranidae > Lithobates > Lithobates pipiens. The sequence goes on along the minus strand of NW_027507748.1, from coordinate 355,846,722 downwards.
TAAAAAATTCTACAGGTTGCATGTTTTGAGTTAAATTTTGCATATGGAGATTTTTAAGGGTAAAAAAGTTTGTCGCCATTCCAGAGTAGGGACAACTTTGAAGCGTGACATAATTTTTCACAATATATAAAAAAAAAAAAATGGGCTAACTTTACTGTTATCTTATTTTTTAATTAAAAAAAGTGTATTTTTTCCAAAAAAAAGTGCCCTTGTAAGATCGCTGCACAAATACGGTGAAACAAAAACCACCATTTTATTCTCTAGGGTGTTAGAAAAAAAATATATATGTTTGGGGGTTCTAAGTAATTTTCTAGCAAAAAAAAAAGATTTTAACTTGTAAACAACAATTCTGAAAAATAGGCCCGGTCTTAAAGTGGTTATATAACAAACATGTTATACTTTCCTGTGCTGTGCAAGGGTTTTGCACAGAGCAGCCACGATCCTCCTCTTCAGGGTTGCCCCGGCGGCACTCCCGGCCTCTCCTCTTCATCGGGTGCTCCCACGGAAAGCTGATTTCTAGGGTGGCATCTGTGCAGGTGCGCTCATGAGTCCTACTGCTGCATCCATTGACACAGACAGCAGGACTCAGCCCTGCCCCCCGCTCTCATGTTACTGGATTTGATTGACAGCTGCGGGAGCCAATAGCCCATCTGATTATGGGTATCCCTTCCTAACAATACGGTGGTAACATCAGGGTATTAATTAGGTTGTATCTGGTAGTAGGTAAGTGGTTAATTGTCCCTGAGCTGGTGTAGTTGCAGGTGGGGGCCTTTGATTGGGTGGCAGATACAAACGGTTAATCGTGAGTATATAGGCTTTCAAAGACCTTAGACCAAGCATAAGCTGAGGTGGGTTTATTTGTTAAGCATTGACTGTATTATATGCATGAAAACTTGTTGTATTTGATGGTTTGTAATTAAAGGCTACTATGGCCATTCGATTCCAAATAAAATGTGTTGTCTGGTCATTTTGGAAGGAGGGATTGGTCAAATGTTTAATGTTATATAGATAATCGGAGCCTCTACACTCTGCAGGTCCCTCAGTCATTTATCTTTCTTGTATTTTGCCTGAATGCTGGCCTAGTAAATATTTAAGAAAGTGCAGGACTAGTGCTGGAAAGGGGATTTAGACTTTTTTGGTGGCATAGCAATCATGATACTACCTTAGATTATGTATCACCCCCATATGGCAATGCTTACAATTCTAGGCAGTAACTAGGGCAGTAACTGATGTTTTGTGCATAAATACTTATTAATTGGACTAAACTATGACAAGATGATAGAATGAAAACAGCTAATGCAGTTATTTAAAAGATACTACAAATCATACTGCTTGATTAAGCACTCTATGGAGCCATTGGATTTATTCATGGTATTACTTATAGGGAATCTCTAATGCTTTTGGGGCAATTTTAAACTTCTATTTTTTTTAAACAGACGTTGCAAATCATTTTATATGATTTCATCTTTTTTTACACTATTTATAAAAAAAATATTTATTTTGAGAATCAATATTTAATACAGAGTGCACTCATGGCACCGGTGTCACAGAGCATTATGCATTTTTTACTGAGGGATCACAGCAGGAACTTTTTGCTTTTTCTACTGTCTCTCTTTGATTGAAAGGCTTGTAGAAGACGGGGGGGGGGGGGGGGGGGGGAGTGTAGAAGAGGGGGGAGGGGAGAAAGGAAGAAATAATCTATTTCAGGAGCATAATAAAACAATTCATACATGATTTACTCTTTAAAAGCAGTTCTTTGCCCTGTTAAAAAAAAAGAAAAATTTTAAAAGTCTGCAGCTACAAAAAACAAAACAAAAAAAAACATCTGCCCAAAACTGATGGGTTTTTGGAAAGAAGTCTGTAGGTTAACTTAAAAATGTACTGATTATGTTTTCCTGGATGACCCAGGCTTTTTCATGCTTCATGCCTCCAACATACCCACCAAAGTATATATAAAATCGTAACTTTACCATCTTCTTGATGCTGCTAAATCGTGCATGCCCCTTATCTGGAAAAGTACGTAACACACATCCATCAGGCTCTGGCTCAAGAAAGTGGAAGATTTAAACCAGATGGAGCACTTGGTCCTTAACTCACAACATAAACCTAAAGTGTATTCCAAAACAGGCAACTTGGGGAATATGTTCATCTACTCCGAGGAGGGTAAAGCCCTCTTTGATAAGCTGAGTAAGAAGGTACTTTGCACCCCCCATTGGACCGGACCAACAATACCCCTTTCCCCCCTCCTTTTTTTCCTATTTCAACCTTCCTAACCCTTTGTACCCTTTCTTTTCCTTCCCTCTCCTGACCCCCTCTTTCTGCTCCCCTCGCTACTTCTCGCTTCTTTGTTCCTTGTAAAAATAACTGGGCCAGTACCCCTCTTTTTTTACCAGAAAGCTAGAGCCACATGTTCTATTTGTTATGCTAAAGCTACTCATGGGCAGAAGCCATGAAACTACATAGCAATACTCCTGCATTTGATCGTCCTGTTGTTCACACTATCTGATCTTTTTGTTCATGCCCTTTAGCATTTGTTTGAATTGATCAAAGATAGTTAAATTTGCATGCCACATCCCTAAATCTGGTATATCAAAAAATAATATTTAGTAACATTATGTCAATTGTCAATTCTCAATTGGTGACAATTTCTGAAACCAATCATAGGTTATTTATTCTTTTAATAATAAAACATATTGCTTGTTAATTTCTTCCCCCATTAGCGTCTGTGATATGGGAATTCAGATATGGGCATTTACACACACAAATCCCTGTGCTGGCACTCGTGCACGTGATCGCATATGGCCGACGGCACCGTGGGAGGCAGAAAAAGGGTAGGACTTACCCGTACAGGATTTCTCCCAGGAGAGCCATTCTGCAGTATATCTGTGTGACATAGTCGGGAACCGATTAAAAGTCCCATATGTTCCTACAGATACTTTTGTGGATACTGCCTTTTTATAATAAAAATACAATTTGTAACAAAGAAAAAAGAACAATAACCTCTCCAGGGGTCCAATGCCATCCTCTCCCAAACCAGTTCTTTACCAGTCTTTGGTAAAGTCCAGTGCCAGCATGTTTACTGTGGGCAGTAGGCTGTGATTACTTGCAGATTCAAACCCGGCTGCCCACTGCACATGTGCAAGCCTTACTGGGCTTTGTGAATGGTCCCACTGCCTTCTGAGACCTGTGACACGTCCTAGAAGGTTGCAGGCAAGAGGCGTGTTATAAGGCACAAAATGTTTTTAATATAAGATATTTTCTGTTGAGGCCTGGTTATACCTAAGCCATCTGGAAAATGCAGGGGGTAGTATTTGGATGCCAGTTGAGCAGGATTACCCAGCAGGGTGTATATAACAGAAAAGTGCATATCAAACTTCTTCATCTGAAAAAAGTATTCACGCATATCACCTGGCGGTGGGGTATGGGAATAGGAGAGCTTTGCTTCAGACCACCTCGTGATGTGAAGATTAAAGTGCCCAATTGCCTGTCTGCAACCAGAACATCAAAAAGGCCAGCTGTTGCTGAAATGCTGACCTGGGCAAGGCATTTGCCCGCAGTATATCAATGTCCTCTGCAGCAAAATATTGGGATAGCAACATAAGTCCTGATAGTTTACTGCTTTTCTCTCATTGGACACAGGACTATACAGGGTTGAGATATGGGTGTTGCTTGTGAGTGGTGTAAGATGCAAGGGTCAACTATAATAGCTCTCTTTCTCCTTGATCCCAGCTAGGATACAGAACATTGAAAAGAGACTTACGTAACTTATAATCTCTGCTTTTTTATTTCTATATGCTCTGTAATATTCTTTATGATTTCTACATTGGTGTTCTACTTTCAATTGCAAATAAATAAGACCTTTGCTTCTTTGAGCATTGTGTATTTTTATAGCTATAATTGTTATTATATTATCAGAGCTTTGATAGACTAGTTAATCATAGGAAAAGACATTATAGTACAGGGATATGGGGGATACATAAACCACCCCCTATTTATTCTGGGGGGGGGGGGGGGGAACTTCCGGTGGATGTGCCAAAAAAGTGGGAAAAGTAGTAGAGGGTGGAGAAGAGCACACAGTGAAACTTTTGAAACTTTAGGGTGAAGTTCCGATTTAAGCTATTCTTTAAAACTTTTTGTAAAATTATATAAAGTAAATTATTTTTCAGATTCTGAGGAAATATGAACGATGAAATCTAAGGTCCTAGAAAATAAAAAATGTTTTCTATTTTCAAACTTAAGTGGCCTTAATAACTTTCTACAACATGTAGATGGCTTACTGTGCTTGACCTGATTAGCCAAATACATGAGTGCTCACAATTATAAAAACAGTCTGCATGTCTGTCATTGAGGTCAGTGTACCCTGGTTTTGTTCAATGCAATCTCTAATCAGGCCATATACTGCGGCTTGGGTAAGATATATTACACACTAGTTCCAGACTGTACAATTTTATTGATTTTGTATTCTAAGATTAACCAATAAAATTATTTCAATTACCAATAAAATCTGTCCATTTCTTTTATATAAATATGCCTATTTATTTTTGTAATGTCAAGTAAATTGCCTATGGGAAAAATGCAGAAATACACACAATACCTTTACCAAAGGATCAGATTAAAATTGTATGTGAAGGATTTAGTTTTTTAAATTTTGAAGAGTGTGGAAGGATTAGACCAAATTTTCATCACTGCCTATGACCTCACTAAGGAAATGAAGCCCTTTGCATATTGCTCTTTCTTAAACACTTTTCATATGGCTCTTGGTTCTGATGACAACTATCAGCGAGACTGAAAGGGTTGGGAAACAAAGTTTTAGTTGTCACCAGAACAAAAGTAAAGGTTAAATTATACAGTAGGGACACTTGTTCCAGTGACATCTATCTAAATTAGGAATTGCCCTTATTCGGGGAGATTTTCTGTTATACCTCTAGAGCAGGAAGTGAAAGGAAACCTCCCCAGAGGGATAGAGACATCTAGAAAATAGCATGATAGAGGTTTTTTTTAACCTTATCTACACTATACAAAACAACAACAAAAAGTTTTGTGTAAGGACGGCATGATAAAAGTGGCATGAGACTCAAATAGATTTAATCCAGCCCGTAGGACCTTAATTGCCATGCTGTTGGAAGTTATTATCAGGTAGGACTTTCTAGTTTCTCCTCTGTGTCTCTGTATATAAATACACCCTCGTCTTTGAGCTTGGTTCATGGTGCTTGGTGCTTAAGGGAAAATTATGAGCTCTGCTTGTATACATGGCTTGTTTTCTTGCAAATATATTATTCACTTTTCTACTAAAACCAAAAGGTTTGGATATTTTTTTTCAACAAGATAAAGGGAAGTGGACACAAAGGGATAGCCTGCGGTACAGTATTTCACAGCTATATAACATTTGTTGAACTCTGGTTACATTACAGTTATTACAAAGTACTGTTTTACACAGCATGTAGAAAGGCACAACTGAGACTATACATCTGAATAGCCTTTAGGGAGAAATTGTTATAAACCTGTTTGAACACAATACCGGAGTGCGTAAAAGAGCAGAGTCCAAAACAAGCCTTAAAGAGGAGCCCCAGTCTCCTGTGTAAAATTTAAGTCAGCTGTAACTGCTGACTTTTAATTACCAGCCGCTCACCTGTCCTACGATCCAGCGATGGGCTCACCCTAGCCGGTTTTCACCTCTTGTCGCTGGCATCTTAACTGTGGGCATCCGGCTGTTACAGCTTTCAGCTTTACAGCCAGGTGCCCACTGCACATGCATGAGCTACACTGCGCATTGTGCATGGTCCCACAGTCTTCTAGCAACTGTTACGTGTCCCAGAAGACTGCAGGGAGGTGGAGGGGAAGAGAATTTTCGCTTCTGATCGCATAGGTGGTTGGAGCAGAGGTAGGAGCTGTCAAAATCAGGTACCCGCTCCCCCCCCCCCACTCCCCAAAAGTGCCATTTCACAAACAGGGCCGGGGAGGAGGTCTTAAAGTGGAACTTTCCCTTTTGGGTGAAGCTTCACTTTCAGTTGCTTTCAGTTTTTGTAAAACCATTAGATGTGTGGTCCTGTTTACTTTACAGAAGAAACATTTTCAACAATGAGGAACAACCTGCTAGGTTAGGGGGACTCACATCTTCTAAATGAAGAAGGTGGGCTGCAACCCAATGAAACACCTGAAATGTTTTTCTCTCTCTAAAAGTGATTCATTATAGTCAGAGAAAAGAAAGTGAACACTAAAATGCAGTTGTCAGAAAAAAAAGAATTGTTAGCTTTGAATACAGTATGGAAGAGTTAGCTCTCATGCACACAAGGTGTTTGTTTTTTTCATCTGAACGCCAGAAATCCTGTCAGGAGAAAAGTTGCTCAAAAAAAGTGCCAAAAGTCGCATATTGCACACACGTTTAAGAGTGTTAAGGTGCATCAAGCGTTTGGATTTTAATGGATCCCATTGGCCAGAATAATAATTTAGTTTATAATTTCATCTGCCCATTGAAATGCATTAATGCTCAAAGGTGCCTAAATGTGCATAGTGTTTTGACATGTTTGACATGCTTAGATACGTTTGCATGCATTTAGGCATGTCAATTGTTTCTTCTGCTTAAAAGCTCCTCTCTTGAATGAGCTTTTGATGTTTTTTTTTTTCCTGTAGACGCTCCTCTTCTAATATGCCTGTAAACACCTATGAGTTAACCAGCAGGATGTTGCAGCCAATTAATATACCATATTTCATCTAAGACTAGATTGCATATGTCAAAGATACAGTATATCCCCTACAAACAGGGGCGTAACTATAGGGGGTGCAGCAGTTGCGACTGCAACCGGGCCCTGTGATGCAGGGGGCCCATGCAGCCCCCTCTACATATGGCCAGCAGCAGCATAGGCAGCTAGTGGTACCAGTGCACCATGCACACGGGTGGCTGGAGGGTGACTACCAGAGCTCCATGCTCGACTATCGCACTGGCTGCTCTTCAGTTGTGCATTCCCCGCATGACCTGTGTCCTCAGCCGGCTCCTCAGAGTACCCCTCTCCTGCTCCATGCATTGCCACTCAGTCCGAGTCTGTTTTCCCCAGCCAGAGTCCCACCCCCCCCCCCCCCCCCTCCGAGTCCGGCCTGCACTACACACTTCTCCCGGATAAACAAACTTTAAGCACACAGATGCAGTTCAGCCCTATGAGAGCCGGCTCCCCGGAGGACATTGCAGGCTTGTGTGCCAGCCCTCCTCCTCCCCCGTCATACACAGATGATGAAAGGTCTTTCTGGGAGATATGCTGATCGCCCGTCCAGCACACCGGATGGAGCCCAGGCCAACATGGATGAGTGCGTGGCCTACAGCTTGGTCATGGTGAGTGAGAGGACCCCATCCCCCACACACCATTCCATACCCCCTCCATCTCCCCCTGGGGACAGGGACCCCTTCTCCCCTGGGGACAGGGACCCCTTCTCACCTGGGGGCAGTAACTTCATCTGCCCTGGAGAAAAGGACCTCATCTCTTCTGGGGACAGGGACCCCATCCTGCCTAGGGACAGTCCCCCAATGGGGCACCTAAAAATAAAAAAAATATAATAAAAAAAACTACTGATACCAGTGGTGGAACTACAGGGCTCACAAAGGTCATACCTGTGACCACGCCCTGGAGTTCCACCGCCGGATTCGGAAGGAAGGGCCCTGGCTCGGGTTCAGGGGGGCCCTTCATGGTTTCTTGCATCGGGGCCCTGAAGGTTCTAGTTACACCACTGCCTACAAATTACATCAAATTTGAAAATAGCACACCAATATTCCCAATATTCCATTCCTTATTTATTCATACATTTTATATATATATATATATATATATATATATATATATATTATGATTAATCGCCCTAGCAGCATGAAACACATCAATAGTTAGCCAGCAGGATGTTGCAGCCAATTAATATACCATATTTCATCTAAGACTAGATTGCATATTTCAAAGATACAGTATATCCCCTACAGTATACAGTATAAGATACAGTATATCCCCTACAAATTACATCAAATTTGAAAATAGCACACCAATATTCCATTCCTTATTTATTCATAATTTTTTTTACATTTATTTATATTTAATTATTTAATGTCTTATTTATTTAAATATTTATATATATATATATATATATATATATATATATATATATATATATATATATATATATATTTATATATTTAATGATTAATCGCCCTAGCAGCATGAAACACATCAATAGGCTTCCCTGGGGCTTCCTGTGATGTTGTCTGACAGTATGATGATTTTAAAAGTTTTCATAAAGATGTTTTACATGTGATATTGTTTTGAAATCATCTGAGTTTTTCCTTTTTTGTTTGCACACAGTCATGAGCTTGACTTGCACCCTTTGTGGATTTGAGCTAAAATAGGACCCCTGACCTGCAGCAGTGCTTCTACTTCGTGTTTAAATTTATATATATAATAAATAAATATCTTAAGTGATTGTAAAGGCTCGTTTTTTTTAAAAATAACAAACATGTCATACTTGCCTCCACTGTGCAGTTAATTTTGCACAGAGTGGCCCTGATTGTCATCTTCTGGGGTCCCTCAGGGGCTCTCACGACTCCTACCCGCATCAGATAACCCCATAGAAGAAGCGCTCTCCCGGGGGTTAATTTGCGGGCGTGCTCCCGAGTCCAGCATTTGCGCCCATAGACACAAATGCCAGACTTGGCTCTGCCCCTTGCGCCATTGGATTTGATTTGACAGCAGTGGGAGCCAATGGCTGCGCTGCTATCAATCTATCCAATCAAGACCCCATGGAGAGAGGGACAGCGCATCCTCGCCGATGGAAATACAGGGCTCAGGTAAGAAAAATGGGGGGCTAGGGAGCCAATCACTGCCACCCCTTTAAATCCATAAGGATATATATTCTTGGGAAAAGATGAATCGTTATGTCAAGCAATGATCAAATACATGAAATGGGACCTGTGGATATTTTTGTCTCAATGGAAAAGATTTATGGAGACACCAAAAGGGTGAACATTATATAGGCAGGCCTGTGCACTAGTAACAATATTAAAAGCACAACAGAAAAATCATGATGATATAAAACCGAAGTATAGGAAATGAGAACTGGCCTCTACTACTAGAAAGAAAGTCTTGCAACAAAATTCCTTTTTTCATACTGAGTTAAAATCTAATTTACAAAAACTGGGCAAACTGGAATCAAAGCATTCAAATTCTATATATATACACATTATAATTGTCAATGTAGGTTTTATAAACCTTCAGAATCCTTGGTTTAAAAAAAAAACTCCACAGCCATGTATTGACTGGCATGTTCAATTTAATATCTATAATATTAGTGTTCACTGTGTTGGATGACTTACGGTATCTATCCAGCCTAAAAAACCAACCTGATTGATCTCATGTCACATTTGTCAACACTAGATATATGATTATTGCAAAAACAATAAACTATAGTAAAACCAAGTGAAAGTCCCATTTTTGGGGGGGTGTGTAAGAGTTTTTATTTGGTTTGATAGCTGGAACTTGTTGCCATTATAAGTCTGCAAATCTATATGGATTTGTAAAATATATGGTATGCCTGATTTAATTAGCCGAACAGTTCTGATTACAGATTGCAAACACTGTTACCTTGTAATTATCGCCAGGAGCATGCCATTAGCACATGATTAAGAGCACTGTCTGCCTGCTTAGACCTCTGCTTGCAAAATGCTTTATGATCTTAATTAGCAGGAAATGATGGAGGAAGAATAAAGATGTTTCCAAATAAGTGGATGTCTCATGTTGAACAATAGGAAATGTTTAATGAAGGCCACATGAATCATGGCTTTTGGAAACACATGAATCGGAAACCTTGAAATGCCTAACTAACAGCTTTGCAAACAAGCCAGATCTTTACAGGGGCTGCAAAACCACTGTTAATAGGATCTAATAGGAAGTTTGGAAACCAGTTAAGTGGAGTCTTCATGTCAGAGTATCCTTGTAGGGAAATTATAATTAAATGCTGTCGTTTGTATTGAAAAATGCATATATCAGGATTGTTGGTGCTTCCCAGTAAACTGATCAGAGAATTACCGATACTGATAAAAAGAACAAATCTCATTCAAGACCTCATAAATCACTATCCGAGGATAATTGTAGAATAATGTGGGCCTTTTATTTTATAGTAGATACATTGGTGCAAAGAAAAGGGTACTGTGGGTGGATACAACACACAATGGGTATTTCATTAGGTATCTATGTAGTAACATATCTAACTTTTATCTTCAGAACAGATGCTAGAAACAATCTCTGGGACTTTTGCCGACTCTATAGCATTACAAATCTATTGACTACACCTACACTTGGCTACAACATTATGGAGATGGAGACATTACTCATGACTCTACTCTGCCCAGCATTCTGAAATCCAAGTTAAGTGAGCCTGAAGACTTCATTGCAGAGCACATGGAATCCTGGGAGATCTAGTCCAAGACTGCAGCCATTTATTGGTATAACTGACTCTCTTAACTACAGGCCCGAATAGACTCTCCAATTGCCTGGGAAAAGCCCACTCTGTTGGCAATGCAAGAGTCCATGCCTACAGACCTATCTGTGTGAGCAGGAGACAGAACTAGCCCTAAAGAGCCTGGGGTTGAGTGGGAGATTACTAGAGATCCAGCAGCACTGTCAGCCGCGTTGACCTTATTGGATTACCGCTGAGAGATTGAAAAGTCCTTCAGCTTCTTTACTGTAGTTTGAGTTGCAGGCGCACCAGAAAAGGACCAAAGGGGCCTCTTCCACCTCAAGAGCCTATTGTCACCTCCAGGAGTTGGTGAGAGGGCCACTGATGGAACTTCTGATTTTTTATTCACAGATTTTGTCATCTATTATTATTATTAATATAATTATACAGGATTTATATAGTGCCAACAGTTTGTGCAGCACTTTACAACATGGGGCAGACAGTACAGTTACAATTCAACACAGGAGGGATCAGAGGGCCTGCTCATTAGCGTTTACAATCTAAAACGTAGGGTTAAGTGGATAAGATGGAGAAAATGAAAATACAGTTGTTAGGTGTGGGTAGGATAGGCTTCTCTGAAGAGGAGGGCTTTCAGGGATTGCCTAAAAGCTAATAGAGTAGGAGATAAATCAGACAGATTGGGGTAAGGAGTTCCATAGGATTGGAGAGGCTCTGGAAAAGTCATGAAGGCGAGTATGGGAGGAGGTGACGAGGGAGCTAGAGAGCAGGAGGTCTTGAGAAGAATGAAGAGAATGATTAGGTTTGTAAGTACCTGGTGGGGATCGTGCTTCTCTAGCACCTCTTTTGCAACACATCAGTAGTGATGCCAGAAAATGTGAGAACACAAAGTGGCATGACACTGTCATTGTTATAGGCAGTGCCAGCTGTTGGATAAAGGATAAATACAATTGTTGGCCACTGGATAAGGTCAGAGGTAAGAACATGGTAGCACCTGATTAGTAGATAGGAACAAAGCCAAGACATGACCTGATAGTTGTCAACAGCTGGGTAATAAAGCATTGAATCAGAAGGCAGGGATAGCATCAGGATACAGGGCAAAGTCATCAACAGTCAGACAACAAGGTACAGGAACATAAGGCAGAGGCAAGATACAAGATACAAAGGTAAATTCACAGACAGGCAGCAAAGTACCAAAACTGAAAGCAGGATACTGAGTCCAAAGCAGAGACCAAGGTAACAGAAGGAAGCTAAGAATCCAAAGCCAGGACGAAGGCAATCCAGGTTCTACATGAGAAGGCAAGCATAGCAGGTTAGGTCACAAATAAATCAGAGACTAGTTGAAGAGCCCTCAGCAATCTGTCCAAGTAACATTGCTGAGCATGCACACACACACATGCAGTGAGTTGGGGCTGGTTCACATTGGATTGAACAGGAATGCAGATCACCTGAAGTGTGGAAAATGAGCACAAAATGCATCTTTCCTGCAATGTATTTTTGGGGTGAACCGGCCCTATATGTTAGGAAACAAGTGCATGCACATACAAAGGTCTTCTCATATTAGTACGCATTGACCTTTCTTAGCATTTCCTACAAGAGACCTGTGCAATGAAGACATTGCACAGGAATGATCTGGGAAGTTGGTCCAGAGCAATGATGCTAGAGTGATTTACTGTAGACAGGTAGTGACTGTAAAAAAGTGTGGAGAGATTAGCTGCACTGAAATGCAAAAAAAGCTAAAAAAAATAAGACAAAAGCAGTATTTTAAAAAGCCAAAACCCATATAAATTGTTTGTACACCATAAAGGTTTAAATCAGCCTTAGGGGGTCTATTGTGTACCAAGAAAGCATGCTCCGTACACCTTTCCCTACACCTTACCTGAAACATTGAGACTGGACACTGTATTCACACTAAAGACCAAATCTAGAGAGATCAACAGTTTTTTGAGGTTTTTGCAGCCACCATACCTGGTATTTAACTGTCAAACCAGGTGAAAAGATGTGATTTTTTTTTTAATTGTTTTGCTTTGCTGGCAAAAATGGCAAAAATTCAGTTCAATAACCTTGACTTCATAAAACCCCTTGCAGTCACATTTAACATGCACCCACTGTGATAACGTGTGAAGTTGCAGTCTCTTGAAAAATGGTGTAATACGCCACCTTCAGTTAATGGGTGAAAAAGTTGGTGATCTAAATGAGACATTGATAAGGAGGGATTTTATACTTTTAGAGATTTGGGCCATAATGATTATAATAATAATCATTTGATTTTTTACCTTCTGCAAGAATATTTATCTTTCCATAATGGTGCAGTGGAGACATGTGCTACTAGTTTTACCTACTTCTGCTTACAGAGTTTAAATGTTGTTCAGAGGACCTGTCACCTTTCATATTACTAACAATGCTGGGACTGGGAGGACGTCCTGTTCCTTCCACAAAAGGAGGTTCGATTTTATAAGGCCCAGGGCTGTGACTGAACATTCATAGTCACATACATCATTCCAGGGCTTTATTTCAGAGGGAACACGGGGAAACGCAGTTCCGGCACCTCCAGCACTGAATGTACAGTATTTAATGGCAAGGGGTGCTGAGGTGTGCTTCAGGGTCTAATAATGTTGTATGCAGGAAGATCTATTGTTTTGTGATGGTCTATTGTTGCTGGGGAGGTCTGTTGTTGCTGTTGGGGGGTCTATTGTTGCTAGGGGAGGGTGTCAATTGTTGCTGGAAGGGATCTACTGTTGAGGGAGGGGTTTGATTGTGGCTGCTGGGAGATCCGCTGTTGTTGCTGGGCGGTATTTTGTTGCAGGGGTCAATTGCTGCTGAGGAGATCTCTTGTTGCTGGGGAGTCTATTACTGCTGGCTGCAGGGGATCTATTTTACTGCTTTTCTTGTTATCTTCAACACAACTCATAGAAATTACTTAGCACCACAAAATGGTACTTGGCTCTTTATTCTCTAAAAGGGGCAGTACTGGGAGGTGGGTAGGAGTAGAATCAAAGGACGGTGTTTAGAGATGGGGACAAGACTAGACTCAGTAGCTGAGAGTTTCTGCACATATTCGCAAAAAAAAAGAAAAAAAAAAGAAATAAAAAAGCCCTGCAATATACATTAAAAATGACTGTATCTGGAGCCTGTAGCAAGCTTACAAACAACTGTCACATTTGACAATGAAATGATCTTACCAATGCTGGTTATTTTGCAAGTTATATTTTGCAACAGTTGCCTCTTGATTTTATAAAATTCATTTTCATAGCACTACCCAATATATTGGAAACAGGTCCATTAGTTAACTTTATAAACCACTGTAATATTTTAATGTGATCAATAAATTCAGTTTTTATTGCATATTCAGCTTTTATACTGCTACAGTTGGCATTTTATAGGTCATCATTTACAGTATCTGAATGGATTGGTTCTGTTTTACTTTCTATTTGTTCATATTATATTTTAGGTACTGATATACCCGCTATAGCCATACAATAATTGACTTATTTTTTTTATTAACAGTCTTATTTCAAGCAATATATGATACGATTTGCAGTACAAAATAAAACTTCCCCTTACAAACTGTTCATCAGCATAACCCATTCTAAATGATCACTTGGCTTTGCCCAGAGCAGGAGAAAGACAGACTGAAGTATTCTTGTAGTTGTATATGAACGGCCACACACAGCAGCCGCAATCACAGATCAATGGTCCATGTGACAGCCAAATTTCTCTGTTGGTACAGCAGATGATCACTGTCAACGAATGCGCCATTGGGGAATGTGTCCTAACTAATGCCCGCAACTCTGAATTGCCTGGGACATGTGTTAATCTGATCGAGTTCATGTTGTCCCATACAGAGGTAGTACCACCAGGCCAAGGTTTCTTGGGAAAACAGCTGTAACTCAGATTTTGAAATGTTTGTCTTCATACCTCTTTCTGCATCAGTGGAAACTTGCTGTATTTTCAGAAGCATTTATCTGTCTGATGTTATTAAAGCGAACGTGTCAGACATTTTACATAGCTCCCATCTGTCCCTGATTTGTAACAAAGTCCCTCTGTCCCTCTTTTCTCCTAATGTGTCCCTCATTTAGGTCTGATCTGTGTAATTATATATAAAATGCACTATTTATCTTTCAATTAATCAATTATTATCAATTAATCAATTTATCCAATTTCTAAATTGCTGCATATGTAAATTTCAAAAGCCAGTATAAAGGATTAATAGTGGCAAAAAAAGCACTTGTGGGTTAACTAATATTTTTTTTGTAAAATTCTCTATTAAGGTGGTGTGACCTATTCCTGCATAGTTTTACTAATAGGTGTCCCTCATTCCCATCTCAAAAAGTTGGGAGGTATGATTTTAAACTATTCAAGATATAAGTCCTGCCTAACTGCAAACACAAAAGGATGCCTTTGTTAAAAAAGAAAAAAACACCCTTCTACATGCCCTTTGGAAATTGTTTTTTTAAAGTGGAACTTTAGTCAGAAAATTTTGTCTTTTGCAGGTATAGCTATATGAAACATTAAAAATAAGTGTGTATGCTATTTAAAATCCACTAATATACCCTGCTGTGCATATGCTCAGTTGCTCTCTATTTTTTAGGCACTACTGAGTTTTTAGAGGATGATCTGCTGACAGCCTTAAAGGGTATTAAATGGTATTAAAACCTCATATTCTTTATAGCCAAGGAAGCCAAGGAAGCTGCTTCTGATTGATCTGCAAATGCCATGGTGCTGAAAATGTGTTAAGTTATGGCACCAGCCATGCCAGCATTCCAGGAATGTAACGTTTTTTTAAAAAACATTAAGTCGATGGGTTTAGTTCTGCTTTATGATTTACTGCTGTTCAGGGGCACTGGGCCTCAGAAAAATGGTAGCCTCCTGCAAGTAGAAACAGAAGCAATGTTGGAGGCAGTTTACAGAATGCACTAATGTTGTGCAGTGGTACCCCCGTAAAGGCTGCTAATAGATTCTGTACCCCATTGATTACATCAACTCTGCAAATCTTCCCTTACCTCTGACACCCTGGGTTCCATTATGTCACCAGCTGTGGTAGTAAGTAGAGACTTACACAATATTAAAGAAACAGTTCAAATATGTTTACTGTAGTATCAAAACACAAGATACATATGTATGTCAACTTTGTTCAATAATGAAAAAAACCCTGTATACACCGCCCTTTATCTCAAGCTTATCTAGTAAATACAATATATTGGTGTAAAGTTCCCTTAATTGTGAATGAACACAAATAATAACTCAATACAGGGACCTATGTGCACAGGTCAACAGGAGAGTAGACATCTGGTACAATATCTTATGTGTAAGATTCAATGCAATTTGAGCAGACGAGGAGAGAAAATTATAAAAAGGTAAGAATCGGTATTCCTTGAAATCCAGATGTCTTCAGCTAGCCTCTTTTAAGTTGTGAAAAAAGTGTTCGATGTGTCTACCATAATGTCGCGGTCATGATAAAAATTGTAGATTGCCGCAATTACGCAATTTTTTTTAAACCAAAAGTATGTACAAGAATACATATCGGCCTAAACTGAGGAAAAAATGTGTTTTTTTATATATTTTTGGGGGATATTTATTATAGCAAAAAAAATAGCTTTTTATTTCAAAATTGTAACTCTTTTTTTGTTTATAAAAAAATAAAAAACACAGAGGTGATCAAATACCACCAAAAGAAAGCTCTATTTGTAAAAAAAAAGGATGCCAATTTTGTTTGGGTGCAATGTTGCACGACCACGCAATTGTCAGTTAAAGCGATGCAGTACCAAATCACAAAAAGTGCTCTGGTCAGGAAGGGGGTAAAATCTTCCAGGGCTGAAGCGGTTAAACCTTGCACAACGGTTAACGTCGTAGTCTTTGATGATCTTGAGGGAGTCAGTGCATGTGTAATAGTTTTAAAATATGTGTGAGTTGAGCCAGCAGATCTAAATGCCTCTCTGGGCACAATTCGAATAGGCCTTCTAGCTGCATTTTGGTTGATTGATCTCATCAGGCTTCTCTAACCACCCGTAACTTAAGGCCTTTTACACATGTGAAGTTTTTCTCATTCAACCCAGGGAGCTGAAGGAAAAAACCAGAGAGATTGCTGTTCTAACACAAGTGATGTTAGTGAGGCAATCTCTTCCGCTGTGACTTTGTGTTCTGACAGGGGCCCATAACCCCCCCAGAACACACTTGGCTGCGAGCGCTGATCAATATTGGTTTTCCAGCACGCTCTCAAGCTGTAAAACCAGCTTGAGGACCACTGGCCCAAGGGGCACTTAAACCCCCTTCCTAACCAGACCAATTTTTAGCTTTCAGTGCTCTCACATTTTGAAAGAAAATTACTCAGTAATGCAACACTGTACCTATATGCAATGTTTGTCCTTTTTTTCACACAAATAGAGCTTTCTTTTGGTGGTATTTAATCACCACTGGGTTTTAATTTTTTGCACTATCAATGAAAAAAGACAGAACATTTTGTAAATAAGTGCATTTTTTTTCTTTCCAGTTATAAAATTTTAAGAATTAGTAATTTTTATACTATTTATACTGCTGCATATCTTTGGTAAAAAAACAAAACAAAATCGATGTATATTATTTGGTCTTTGTGAAAGTTATAGTCTACAAGTTATGGTGCCAATCACTGAAAATTGATAACGCATGATGTATTGACGGTCTATCTCATTTCTTGAGACACTAACAAGCCAGGACAGTATAAATAGCCCACAAATGACCCCTTTTGGAAAGTAGACATTCCAAAGTATTTAGTAGGTGGCATGGGGAGTTTTTGAAGTTGTAATTTTTTCCCACAATTTTTTGCAAAATGAAGATTTTTTTTCACAAAATTTTCATATTAACAGTTTTTTTTCACACACAGCATACTGTATACATACTAGCAATTACACCCCAAAACACATTCTACTACTCCTACCGCATATGGCGATACCACATGTGTGAGACTTTTACACAGCCTTGCGACATAAAGGCCCAACATGAAAGGTGCACCATTAGGTGTTCTAGGCACATAAATTACACATTTCATTTCTTGACTATCTCTTTCACTTTTTAACACCTGGAGCACCAGTTCAATGGAAAGCCCAAAAAATTACCCCATTTTGGAAAGTAAACAACCCAACATATATTCTATGAGGCATAATGAGACTTTTGAACACAGTAGGCCCCCCTTCCCCAAAGCACCCCCCCATGTTGACGGCATGCGGCCTGGTACAGTTCGGGGGGCACTCGCTCGTCTCCACCCTGTTTTCTGACCGGCCTGGCTGCATGCTCGGATGAGTGTCTGGTATGGACTTTGGGGGGACCCCCACGCCATTTTTTGGGCATAGGGGTTACCCTTAAAACCCATACCAGGCGACAGGGCTCACAAGGTGCCAATCTCGCAGATGAACGAGGCGACATTGAGTTCCTTCACTAGTCTCGTTGGACCTGAAGTCCCGTTCAAAATGAATGGACTTTAGTCCATGTGTGGGCTAGTCCATTCATTTGGAAAGTCTGGCGGACTAGCACACAGAGGGGCGGATTGTCCGCCGGAAAGCCAAGTCCGACGGACAATTTTGAGTCTTCTTTCAAAGTCCGCCGAACTTTTGGGAAGAAAGTCAGCCGGAGCCCACACACGGGCAAATTGTCCGGCGGACTCTGGTCCGCCATACTAAGTCCACCAGATAGTCTGATCGTGTGTACGCGGCATTAGAGGAGACATCAGAAATAGCTGAGTCTTGGTCATTATTTTGTTTTTGGAACTGTCTCCTTTTCGAATTTGAAAAGGCCTGATTCAACTTGTATGCCTGTCCTTCTTTAAAGGCTATCTGATGCCTCCAAAACTTTTTACCTTTCTGTATTAGAATGCCCTTAATATATTTATCAAGATGTAGTTTAAGATTGTTCTCTTGTTCAGTGAACGTCGAATGCGTTTTAAATCACAATATTTCGGTTTGTGTTTTGTCAATTTCTTGATCTATCTCCTTCATCTGTTTGTTGTGTTCACCACTTAGGAGGGTCATCATAACTGTAGAATATGCTTTTAAGTTGTTCTCCCAAGCCTTCTTGAAAATGTTATCTGTACTGCTAATTGTAGGAAAAATCTACCCATAGACCATGGGTTAATATTTGCTTTTATATATCTATCAAAAGCTTGGATGTGCCTAAAAAAATAAAAAAAAGGGATGATTTCCTTTCTAAAGTTTTCTTAAGATAAAAAAAAAAGTGAGGATAATTCTGAGCCAGGAGAATCTCTTGCCTGAAACTCCTGATGATAATTAAGCATGGGATTCTCTGTAGTTAGTCATAATGATGTCACAAAAAAAAAAAAGGTGGAATCAAGGGAATAGCGTACACTGCAAATACAAACTGTAGACAAGACATACAACAAAAAAAATAGTTATATGTAACAAAAATATTTTTTGAAAAAATGTCCAATCACTCATCAGGGGCAGGGTAAGGGTATTTGATAAACAAAAGAAGTCAAGAAAAAATGTTGAGATAAGGTTGAACTAATAAAGTGGGCCCACATCCCAAATATATGGAACACATGGAAAAGATTCCCCCTTGCAGGACTTTGATGGCCCTGATGATTGATATAGCAATCACATTATATTAAGTCTAAAAAATTAAAAAGGGTAGTAAAAATATACAACATTTTATTTAAACATCAGATAAAAAAAAAATATATATATATATATAAACCAAAATGGTGGCTGATCAACATCTATATAAAAATATCAACATGACAACAAAGATGTAACACTCATAAGTCCAGGACTGTCATTATATGGAAACAACAGAAGTTCCTGGACCACACCCAATGTGTTTCAAAATCCCTTCTTTCTTCAGGGGTGTATATGTAGATAGAGCAATGTAGCACCCTCTACCATAGGTATGTGCTAGAGTGAGGATTTTTTGGTAAGGAACTGTCAGTACAGGTACATTTAGGCAGGCCTATGCTTCAGGCTAGGCCTGTTTGTTTTGATCTGGGGACAGGGAGGGGTTAGTGTAGCAGTGGGTGTGACCACCTGTGCTTCAGTGTTTGGGCACCCAGGAAAGAATGTTCTGGATGTGGGGCAGGGCCTAGAACTGGAGTGGCAGGCAGTGCATGTGAGGAGCCCTGACCAATCCCCAAATGGAATTGGCAGGGGGCAGGCCTCCCATATAAGCTGAAGTAACGGGCTACTGGGGGGAGTTGTCGGCAGGACAGAAACAGGAGGCCACCCTCATACATGGTCATTGATGAGGAGTTCCTGCAACAGAGGGGCAGGAGAAGCTATCGAAACATACGGTCCAGTTAAGTTCTCCATCATGGACATGGGGCAGAGAAAGGTCGGTGAGTGCACATAAGGTGGAGAGATGGATGTGGAGACATGCCAGGAAGTCTGGGAGGGAACTTCATCTTTGCACGGTCATAGATGAAGTCCTCATCTTTACATGGTCTTTGATGAGGAGTCCTAGAACAGAGGAGAGACTGTGGGGAATAGTGTCAAATCGATGCGGCCAGAGGGTGCAGGATTTGCAGGCTGGACTAGCTGGGAACAGTAGTCCACCATTCAGCACATGCTACTAAACTACTAGGCCTCCTGGGAGAGGTACTGCAGACCTCTGGCCTAGTAGCAGCAACTAATCAGAGTCAGCATTAGAGACTATTCAGAGTGGGTTCTTTTACATATAGAAGAGGATGTGACAAGAAATATAATGTGCTACAGAATAAGTTTGTGCAGAAGGATTCCTGGGAGCAATAGTCTGCAGGAGTTAGGCAGGGGAGGAGCAATAATCTGCATGGTGATGTAGGGGAAGAGACTATAGATGTTATACATGTGCATCATTTCTTCAAGGCTCAAACGCAGTTCTAATTTATAAATATGATGGCAAAGTAATTCGATCTTTGGGCATCCCATATATCCTTTCCTCCAACCAAGTTATATCCCCCCAATAAACAAGAACAAAACAAAGCAAATGACTGTTCATGGTCCCAGAAGCGATATATGGAGGTCTGGCAGCAGGATGATATGGTGGATGTTAGTTACTAGTGGCAACCACACCACTGGGAAACAAATGTATCAGCCACAGGATAAAAAGGACATACAGCAGAGTCCATCCAGACGTCCTTGCCACCAAAAACTGCTCACCATCCAGCAGAGTCACAGTGAAAACCAGCGAGACCAACAAGGTAATGGAACCAGCGAGGTAATGGAACACCCCCACAGAGGCTGAAGATGGCGAAGAGGACTCATGCCAAATTCATAGTCTGTACAAAAATAATTTTTTTTTTTCAAATAACATTTTATTGATATTTTCAAAAGGTAATTGTACACGGCTCATGCATTGTAAATTTACTTACAGTATTATAGCAAACAGTCAGCTGGTACATACGTAGTGTCATTTCAAACCAATCTAGATAGTGATTATAGATGCTTGACAACTTGTCGAAAGTATTTGAGAATAGTCTGCCATCGTCGGTCTTCAGTGCAAAAGAAAACCGGAGGGCTGGTCGAGCAAAGAGGAAGACATATGAAATGGAGAGCAGGAAAAAAAGAGTAGAAAAGAAAGAGAAGGAGGGGGGGGGCAGAGATGGGGGCCTGTCTCTCGGCTCAGGGTGGATCCTCGTGCCGATGCCACTCCCCCCAGACCATGTTATGCATTTCCAACCTATCTTGTAGTCTGGCTGTCATCTTTTCCATGTTTTCCACATGTTTGATTCTGGCATACAGGTCTTCCTGGGAGGGGGGGTTTGTCGCTTCCCATGGAGCGCTATTAGGCATCTAGCCGCTGTAATTATGTGTCTCAATTTTTTGGAGGGTTTAGAGATCCGTAGGGGCGAGACTCCTAGTAGAAATAATTTTTGGGTCAGGGGAATCTGGGTCCCCAAAATACGGGTCAGCAGAAGCTGGGTGTCCTTCCAAAATGGTGCTATTTTGGGGCAATCCCAGTATATATGGAGAAGGGTACCTCTGTCACCCCAGCAGCACCAACATCTGTCTGAGCTGGTCGGGTATATGGCACGTAGCACATCTGGGGTCATGTACCAAAAGTACAGAATTTTGTATGCATTTTCTTTGTACAGGGTACAATAGGAACTTTCGCTGCTTGGGACCAGATCGTCTGCCATGTCGCCTCCGGGATCTCCTCTCCCAACGCTCTCTCCCATCGGAGCATGTATTTGTGTTTGCCCTGACTGGCTATAGAATGGGCGTTGAGCAGCCGATAGATATCAGATATCAAGCCTCGACATGCTGTTCCCTCCATAATAATGCTCTCGAAGGGGGGCGGCGCCGAGATCTGGAGGCCCGGAGTCATGGACTGGGCGTAGTGCCGTATTTGCAGATAAAACACCTGGCGAGGTAAGTCATATTTTGTTTGGAGTTGGGTGAAGGATAACAATTTACAGGACCTAGGGTCAATCAGGTGACGGAAGTGAAAGAGGCCCCGTGTGGCCCAAGGAAAAGACATCTGACGCACAAGGCCAGCTGGCAAGTCAGGGTTATACAGAAAGGAGGTTAGAGGTGATTGCTCTGAGCCTAGTTTATAGGTCCGTGAGAGCTTGTGCCAGAGAGATTTAAGTAGGGACATCGATCCTAGGAGTCTTTCCGGGTCTACCTCTGCCTTTGCACAAAAATAATTTTATATATAATAAGAAATAATAAATCTGCACATTGGTGTATGCAGATATAAAAACAAAAAACAATTGGGCATATGTATGTGGCAAAAGGAGAGCCCAGCAACCCATGGGGAGTTATTAAAGTAGTATGGCAAATAACGTTTATTTAAGATTGTCAACTAACACAAATATATTAACGGCAAAAATGGCCCAAGAATTGGCATATAGACAGCATAACTTCAAATGAAACGGCTGATATCAAAACCAAGCTTAAAAATATATGCAATTAGGAGATGTCAGAATGACAGCCCCACAGGATAAATATTGCCAGTACTTACCAGAAAGTCTGCTATTATAATATACACCATGGGAAAGCAGTGTATACACATATGTCCAGACAGAAGGACAAATAGATGGCAAGTGCAGGGGTAAAAGAAGGCTCCTTTTATAATGCCATATGGAGTTGAGTAAATCGGAGGAAGGGGGGAGTAAGAGATCCAGATGGATGGGTTTTCTGAGGGATGGGAACTAATTTCTGTGCCCCTCAAAATGTTGCACCCGGCTGCACCCCCCACGCTATGCCACTAGTGGGCGAGGAAGCAGAGGACAGCCCCAGACTCCCAGCACGTGCTGGCACAGCAACATCCCCAGTGGAAGTGAAGCTGTGTGAGGACAAATTACTGCTGTGACAGGGCTGCAGTGAGCACTAGAGGAGGCAAATGCGGCCGACTGCCCCATCTGTGGCCGGTGCCGGAAACTCTGGTCAGCAGGAAAAACCAGCGGCCGTAACTGCGCCCTAGGCAGCAGTGCACCCTAAGCGGCTGCCTAGTTTGCCTAGTGGTAGCTCCGGGCCTGCACTGTGCTTGTACCTTCTTTACAGAACACTGCTCAAATCTGCTCACTGTGCTTGTACCTTCTTTACAGCACACTGCTACAATCTGCGCACTATGCTTGTACCTTGTTTACAGCACAATGCTCCAGTCTGCGCACTGTGCTTGTACCTTCCTTACAGCACAATGCTCCAATCTGCGCACTATGCTTGTACCTTCTTTACAACACACTGCTGAAATCTGCACACTGTGCTTGTACCTTCTTTACAGCACACTGCTACAATCTGCGCACTATGCTTGTACCTTGTTTACAGCACAATGCTCCAGTCTGCGCACTGTACTTGTACCTTCCTTACAGCACACTGCTACAATCTGCGCACTCTGCTTGTATGTTTTGTAATCTGACCTTGAATCTGCACACAGTGATGTAACTTGACCACTTTCCATCACTCCAATCTGCATTCTGTGCTGTCCAATGTGTATTCCCCACTTCTTCAATCTACAACTTGTGGTGTATGTTCCGTTTTCCAAACCAGCTTGCTTTACTTATTGCTTCACATAGACGATACACTGTTACATCCATTCACACCAAATTGGTTACACTGCAAATTTGGGATTTACACCTACTATCATCATTTGTTTTGCCTCCTGCTCAAGCCATTGAAGAAGGTATTGACGATCTTCAATGTGCAGCGTCGAATGGATGGGAAATGCTGGCAACTTCTTGGAAGGCAAACATACATAGATTGTCATATATTGTAATAAATATACCCCAGAGTCTATACTTGGATCAATTGGAATACTTGGGAACTGGAATTCAGGAACTAAGATGCAAAACGGAAACCTTGTTTATCAGATGTAATAAACAGTTAACAAATAAATCTTCCTACATAAAACCTGCTGTCAGCATGATTATTTCGCTGACAGTAACTTGGTCTGACAGTTGCATCCCAAAACAGCAATATTCCTATGCATTTATAATCATATTTTTTAGGCTACAGGTTTGGTTGTTGCTCAGGGCAAATTATTTGCAGGTGCAACATGAAGCAAGAGGATGATGAGAAATAATGCTGCTTAGAAAACATTTCAACTAAGCAGCTAAAAGGATCAAAAGTGATCAAATCCAAGATCTTATTGAAGATTTCCTCATTGCTTACTATGCCAGTGTGCTCCCTACTGAAAGGGAGGGTACAACTGTATTAATTTACATTCATTCCCCACTACTGCCTAGGAAAAGGTTATAACGTTCTCAAATGTGTGGGGTGAATGACTGGAAAATTCTTGTAACTTCACGCACATCTAAGCTGGCAAAGGCAGACACCTTCTGATTCTGCAGCTAACAACTATTGTGGCAGTAGGTCTTGATTAAGTGCCCTACTGGAGCTGCTTCTTTAGGCCTGTCTGCCTGAAAGAGCCTGGATGTGCTTAGCCCTTGAGCTGAGGCCAGTGACTGTTCCTTTTCTGGATACATGATTGAGTACCAGAGGAAGATCCTACTGGAGATGACCACATGGCTTTTGCGCTAGAGCCTCGTGAGTAAGAGCTGGTTCACTCTCCTAGGAAAAAAAAAGATGTTGTCATCACAGATGATGTCTTCTAAATAATTCTCACACAGGAGTGTTGGTGTGGACTTTCAGACTCTTTTCCTGTTCTGTGACAAGTGAAGCGAGTTCTGCTTTAACCCGGGACATCTGCACCCTAACCCTCTCTCCCATGGACTATGGGTAATACATTTTTGTTTCATCTAAAAATGACTGGTGCCCATCTGTCTACATGTCCCACCATGCCTAAGTGACCTCATCCTGAGGTAAGATGTCAGCCCACCTTGTCTCTGGGTGTTATCACCATTCCTCTGAGGATCAGGGGTGCACTACATACAAAAATACAATGGAGGCTGCGGCAGATTGTGGTGATCCCTTCCCTTGGTGCCCTAAGCATATGATTTTTTTCTTAAGGATTAATCCATTCTTGAGTGACAGGGCCTTTTAGAGGTAGTGAAAGCTGTCCTATTATTTGCATTTCAGTGTTTGCCTGTATATTGAAGCATTAAGATTGTAGGCGGGTGCAGTCTGCTTTCTCCACTGCAGGTGGCGCTCCTCTGCAGTGGCCCTGCAGCTTGAGAGGAGGTCAAGAGGAACTCAGTTCCTCTATGGTTTTCTGAATCACTAGAGAAACACCCTATTGGATACGGCTGCTGCATGTGACTCTGGCAGCCACCTTGGGTCAGGCAGAGCCTACTTAAGGCCCTGGCTCCCAGGTTTAGGGTGCTTTATGTGAATCGGCAGTGTAGGGAAAGGTTCCTGTTGAGGAGGGGAAAGATTAGGGAAGCAACTCTTTTGGACCTTATCCCTCCTGCGCACAAGATGGCCAGGCCACATTTCGCTCTCGTAAGAGACTCTGTGTCATGTACCTGATGAAGATCGAGCTGGAGAGGCGGTATCTCTTGCACTTCTTGTCCCACACCCCTGGTAGTGATGACAGGAAGTGTGAGGGCACAGAGTGGCATGTAGCAGGTAGCGCCAGCTGGGGTTTGCAGAAAGCAGATGACCGTAGATCACCAGACAGGAATCAGGAACTGGAACAAGAAAGAAATCCAGGGACAGGTCAGAGGCAAGCTGAGTTGTACACAGGTAAGCAGGTATAGCAGGTCAGGGTTCAGGTAAAGCAGGAACTAGCTGAAGACCACTTAGCAACCCATCTATGTCAGAATCTAGCATAAATAGGCCATTTAGCGCCAGTGCCCATATGTGTCTTCATGCGCATATTTTTTCTCCACGCGCTAATACATCTCAGAATTATGAGCATTCACATAAGTATGAGCATGATCCAACCTTCTCATTCCAACATGTATTGAGCCTCTCTTGCACTTTGTCAACCTGTCTGATACCTGTTTTCTGCACTTTGATTGTTGGGCAGACATCCCTCTGGGTTGTTGTAAACTGTTGCTGCATTTCTTCAATACAAATTTTCAACTGTGCCTGACTGTGTGAATTATTGCCGCCACATTATGCTGCACCCCACTTACAAGCTGGCAAAAGAATTGCAAAATTCATACATCCCAGTTTGTTCATGAGTGTTTTAGGAAACTCGTTTATGTAAACATTTTCATCTAGGTCCCTCTTGCCTTCTGTGCTTTAACCTTGCCATATACTCAAACTTAATGCAGGTGGCTCTTTTGGCCCCCTCCTGCCCAGCATTCTTTCATTGAAAAATTGAAAGGCCTGGGAGAAAATTGTCAGCCATGCAGCTGCTGAATCCAATCAAATTAAGCTGCTGTTCTATTATTCTTAAAGCCTCTAACAGCAGCTGTCAGAATACAGTAGCCGGGAAGGAAGGATTCGTCCATTTGCGCAATTAGTGTGGATCAAGGAATCTCTTAGGCCGCTGGACAATCCGCCCGTGTGTGGGCTCTGGCGGACTTTTTCTTTACAAAAGTCTGGCGGACTTAGAAAGAAGTTTTGACTCAAAATTGTCAGCCGGACTCGGCAGTCTGGCAGACAATCCGGCCGTCTGTGCGCTAGTCTGGCGGACTTTTGAAATTAATGGACTTGCCCACACACGGAGGAAAGTCCGTTCATTTTGAATGCGGCTCCAGGTAGACGGGACTAGCACAGGAAGTCAATGCTGCCGCCGCCTCTGTCGGCTAGATTGACACGTCGCTGGCCCTGTCAGCTGGTATGGACTTAAAGGGGATGCCCTAAGCCGAAAAAATGGTGTGGGGGTCCCCCCACAGTCCATATCAGACCCTTATCTGAGCATGCAGCCCGACCGGTCAGGGAAGGGGGTGGGGACGAGTGAGCGCCCCCCCCCTCTCGTGAGCCGTTCAAGGCCGCATGCCCTAAACATGGGGGGGGTGCTTTGGAGAAGGGGGAGGCCGCAGCCCAAAGCACCTTGTCCCCATGTTAATGAGGACAAAGGCCTCTTCCGGACAACCCTGGCGGGGTCTGCGGGCGGGGGGCTTATCGGAATCCGGGAGCCCCTTTAATAAGGGGGCCCCCCAGATACCAGCCCTCCACTCTATGTGAATGAGTATTGGGGTACCACGTACCCCTACCCATTCACCTGGTAAAAAAAGTGTAAAGAAAAAAACATAACACGTTTTTAAAATAATTTATTGCACAGCTCCGGTGGTCTTCCGTCCTGGGGGGTCTTCTCGCCGGACTCCTCCACTATCTTCTGCTAGCTCTTTTACTAGCGGAGGAGCCCAGCTTTCTTCTTCGTCGCCGCCGTATAGGGGTCTTCTTCTGACTTAAGGGGTCTTGTCCCCCTCTTCTTGCTGGGCCTCCGCTTTCTTCTTCCAGCTCTTTTACTAGCGGTGGCCCCGTCTTCTGTCGCTGTCGCCGCCTTCTCTTCTTCTTCCTTGAGATGTTGACTCGACACTCTCTCTGGCCGCAATGACAGGGACGTGTTGTGTGGCGACTTATATAGGGACAATAGGCGGGGTCACGGGTGATGTCACATGGTGACCCCGCCCCCTTATGATCTCACAGTCCCGGAGAATGCTGGGGATGTGACATAAGGGGGCGGGGTCACCCTGTGACATCCCCTGGTAAAGTCGGTCGTGTGTGGGTAGGCCCGCTCATTCGGAAAGTCTGGCGGACCTCCGCTTCACAGTCCGCCAGATAGTCCGATTGTGTGTATTAGCATTAGATGTTTTTCATTCAGCCTGTAGTCTGAACAAGAAATATGTATGGCTAGCTTTACTATTGGTGAAAGATTCCACCCCTCACAGGGTGCACGTCAGAGGTTTGACTTTAGAAAGTGAAGCCTTTATTTGTGCGATTCAGTGCCTTGCGTTCTGGGGCAGCAAATAGGCACTCAGTTCAAACTGATCCTTAACATTGACCTTTCAATAACTTTACATATTTGACTGAATAAATTCCTGGCATGTCACAATATAAAAGCAGTAAAATTGTTTTAGAAAAGTTGTACGCTTTATCTTCAAAAGCAGTCTTTCAGCTCCAGATGTAATTTTGCCTAGGATGAGAAAAAGCCATCAGCCTGCTTCAGGCAAGATTAAACATTTCCTCTGTCTCTCCCATGGTGATCAGACTAACATTGTAAAGTTGTAGCAAGTCATAAGGTGAACTTCAGTGGTGGAGGGCTGATCTGTATCAGACATTAGTGAACAAAGCCAAGAACTACACAGACACTGGGATTTACATGATTGTGTCATGCCTAAGCTAACAACTGAGTCAAGGAAGCAGATAACTACCCTGGATTATACCTAAACAAAAATTTCTCTTGGAGACAAAATTAGATAAGGTCATAGTCGGTAGCAGTACTGTGATCTCTGTGAGAATAATACATACTTGGAAGTATTACTTGCATCGCATTCTAGCTAGCTCATTATGAAATACCGTATTTCTCGCTCCATAAGATGCACCTGACCATAAGACGCACCTAGGTTTTAGAGGTTGAAAACAAGAAGAAAAAAAAATTCTGATCAATTGGTGTACTCAAATATTTTCCAGTACCCATGAAATGCAGAGTGACCATTACCATAGGAAATGCAGAGTGACCATTACCATAGAAATGCAGAGTGACCATTGCCTTACCTGATGTTATCCCAGCGGCCAGCCTATTCCTCCTGTCCTCGGTCCGTCCTCCTCCCCGGCCATTGTTTCTGCGAGCCGACTCCTGCCTTCACCTCTTCCTCTGGCCACTCCTGACAGAGTCACCGGCCCTACGTTTCTCTGCCTCTGTGGTGCCAGGCTCTCAGAGGGACAGCTGGCACTTCTCCCTCCTCCATCAGGCCACTATGCACTAGGTGGTTGAGTACGGCTGGGTATTGCCGAGTATGGCTGGGTATTACAGGGTATGGCTGGTGTGGAGATGCGACCCCATGTCACAGGTGCATATAAGCAGTATATGCCTGATTTTGGCAGGAATACTAATTACACACCTGTGGGCTGGGTTCATAAACATGCCAGGAAAAAAAGTTAGTGCTCAGACTTGGAGACAGCTCTGCCCAGTAGACAGGAAGTCTGGCCAGGAGGTTTCCAGTAGGAGATGGCTCCAGAAGTAAGAGACAGGAGGTCTCGGAGTCCAAGCCCTTGTACACACGGTCGGGCATTCCGACAACAAAATCCATTGGATTTTTT